>NC_072853.1:67378343-68029771 GCF_028858705.1 Grus americana
TTTTTGTCCCATCGTGCCTCCATTTTTCCACGCTTGTTCCTTCCACAAACCACATTGATTCCTGCCTTTGCTTCTTCCCTAACTCCCATAATACGTTTTGTATAGTCCCAAAATGCTCTTCCCTGGTAAACTGTAATGAGTCCCTTATCTGCAAGGCAATAACCTCCCTTAGTCTGTAGGGTGCTCTAGAGAGCCCGCCGGTTTGCTCATCTTGATGGGTTTCATACCTGGACAGTGAGCTGAGCGCTCTCCCATGGCAGTGTGGGGAGTAGCTGGTGAGTGTGTTGTGTTCCCTCTGATTAGGTTATTCGATTTCCTCTGCCTGTCCTTGTTCCTCTGCGCTTCTTTGTGTTCATGAAGATGAGGCTTTAATCATATAACCTAACACTATCATTTTTTGTTTACTTTGCTTAGAATGTAAATGCCTTTGTTACTAGTGTTGTCCCTGTTCTCTTTAATTCATTGCTGAACACATGTACTGCGCAGATAAAGCAAATTCCCCAAAAACTTCAGGGAAATAATTTTGTATGAAATGAAAACAACGCTATAGATGATTCTTTTTTCTTTTACCCTTTTTTAGTTTGAAAAAGATTACCTTGAATTTAAGAACCAAATTGCAGCATTATATGAGTCCATACAAGAATTTGTGGATTCCTGGTTTGAGAAGACCATAACTGTAAGTAATTTTACAACTGCAACCCCCTTGTTCTGGTGCTCAGAAAGGTTGAGCACCCACAGCTCCTACTGAACTCCTTCATTGCTGCTAGTCTTCTGTATTGTGCTGGTGGCTGCCTGAGATAATGTAGGAAGACATCAAACCTATTACAAGTTTTCTAAAAGTCGCTTGCAGAAGTGCTGGAAGATAATGTTCATTGTTACTTGGTGCCAGTTTTATGTTCCATCTTTCCTTACCAATTTTATAGCACTGTTTTTTTTGAAGTTTTAAAATTTTTTTCTTCATCCTGTTGTTCTCCATGCTTCCTGTGTATTTCAAAGTTATTCCTGTTGGACTGGCAGGAGTAATGAAATACTTTCTGCATTCTGTTACCCTACTGTCAGTACTGTTCATCGGTTCAGGCCCTGATCCTGATAGGAGATGTTAATGAAGCATTAGTAAAGGTCTAGCTGTTCTACCACAACTGTTTGCATTAAAAAAGAGGGATGATTTGAGAGTCAGAAAAAAATTAAATATTTCATTATACTGTAGTGGTAGCAGTTTCTTGGTTCATACTATGGTAAATATATTCTATATGGGACAAAATACAGAAGTAAAATTCACTAACTTGTCGGGATGGACTTTTCTGTGTCCAGAATTTAGAAACTTACATAATTTATAAATAATAAAACCAGTGTATGAACAATGACTTTCTGAACTATATAACATCTTCTGCAGTAAATGCTTCATACTCCTTTTTAGACTGAACAGATGCTGGGACTTCTGATGAAGCTTGAACAAATAGGAGAAAATCATATTGATCTTAATGAGAAGTATACCATTGTTCTTCAGCAGTACAGCCAAGACTTAGAGTTTGTTCAAAAACTCTACCAGAAGCAAAAAGAAAATCCACCTATACCACGTAATATACCACCAGTAAGAATGAAATAAATGAGAAAGAAAAAAGACTTTGCTTCTTGACTGTTTTTAAGTTAATGGAAGTATAACCTCATATCTTCTGTGTTTTAGGTAACAGGGAAGATTATGTGGGCTCAGCAGTTATACAGAAAAATTGAGCGTCCAATGACATTCCTTAAAAAGAAAACCACACTTTTGAAGGTTGGAAATTAGCAGAGGAGGATTTCTGCTAAGCTCTCAAGCATGTTATTAACAGACACATGATTTATTTTTATACTCCTAAGATCACTTTTCTAGGAACTTGTATTCAAGCTCATCCAAAAGGATAGGTGTTAGTGTTTGCTCCAGGATTTGAATTTCTTTTTGCAGCAGTATTATTCTGTCGCTGAGGACAGTTGCTTCCCTTGAAACATTAAGCTGATGACTTAGGCCAGTGGTTTTGTCCCTTCTGGGGCTTGACTCATGTTAACCTGATAGCAGCACTGTTGGCTGTGTACCTAAGCTTAGAGCCTTCTGTCTGCTATGCTCTGTAATGAAGAGGACTGAGATATTTAACCTTAAACACTAGCCACATTTCATGAATAATATAATTTTTATAGCTTTCTCAATAGGACATCAGTGACTTGTATAGGTCATAGTATAGACTTTTTCATGGGCAAGACTACGAGGAAGAATCAAGAAAAGAGTTACGTTGTTTAGAACAGTTAAATACTTCTTAATAATTGAATTCCTAAATGTATTTCTATGTTTCTGTGTCTTACCTCATCTCTAAAATAGCATAACTTAAAGCTTTCTATTTGTTTTGTTTTCCTAATGGTGGTGAGGAAAAGCCTAGTGGAGGACATTTCTACTGTTGACTCATTGAATTGATTAAATGGTGTTTGCTTTTTTTTTCCCCCTCCCTTCCATTGCAGACACTGGAAATGAAAAAGGTTATTAAGAGCTACAATAAAATGGCTGCAGTTCTTTTGGAATTTGAACTTATTTATCATAGAGCCTGGTGCAGGTTTGCTGACCAGGCTAGAAGTGCTCTGTGTGCTTCCTTACTTGTCAGGCACCCAGAAACCAAGGTAAATACAATCTATTTGTATTACTGTTGCATTGTTTGATATTGCATATGCTACTTTAAACATATCATGGGTAGACAAGCACAGCATTAAAATAATCTTAATAGGGTTAAAAAATTAACTACTCAAATTGGTATATTTTTTTTCCTTTTTGTATATATTTATGGTACAGACTTCATCATGTCTCTTCTTCTTAAGGCTCCTGCCTCATTCAAGGCATAAAAGAGGCAGTACCCAGCAAATATTTATCTATTAGTGACTTATCTACATCTTTTTAGATATTGTATCATGTTTTATTTTCTGTGTTAAACAAAATTTTAGTCAAGGAGGGAATTTTTAATTAGATCCTGGTCTTTTCTGTAATGGTCAACATCACTGTGTTGAGTATATTGCATTCATTCATTAATTTGCTTTCAAAACTTCTTGTTGAGACAAAAAATCTTACCATTCTTACTTCACAGACTATTTTTTTCTGCTGTAGTGCAGAGAAATTATGTTCAAAATGTGGCATTTTTTGAACTAATGATTCCATAATGGACAACTAGAACCTAGTTTTCAAATTTATTTAGCATCTTAATAGTATTTAGTGCCCCAAAAAGTGTACAGAGATTAACCGTCACAACATTTCTCCCTAATCTATTGATGGAGAAACTGAGATGAACAGGCAAGTTAGCTTCCACAGAGTGTAGCTGCAGAACTAGAATTAAACTTAGGAAGTCATAGGAGCCAAGTGGTTAGGGCACAGTGAAGGAGTCACAGGAAATTGAAATCAGTGTAAGATACTGGTTAATTAATACTTTGGAATATCCAGACATTTGTGGAAGAGGATGAAGATCTGTGTGGAAAAACGGGTATCCGTTTTAAAAATCTCTAGTCATCTACATCTTGTTATAAGTTCCAGTTATATCACGCTACATGTAACCATCAAACTATTGTTTTAGTTTCTATTTCTCTTTTTTCCCCCCTGTACTGCTGTATGAAGGAATTACTTGTAAACTTGGATCCTGTGGTCCTGGAAGTATTTTATGAAACAAAATACCTGAAAAAAATGGATTTTGAAGTTCCAGATGTTGTCCTTGACTTGTGTGCAGATGAAGAACAGATTAAAAGACATCAAATGGAGTAAGTGAACACTTTTTGGATTTGATTCTCATCTGCAAATGGGAATCCCTAGCTTTGAGTCTGTTGCATATGCTTTTGATTTATTATAATTTTTCTCTTTGTTGGAGTTTAATTGAAATTTAATTGCTTTCCCCTGCATTTCCATAGTAATATTGGTAACATGCAGTTATTTCTATCTCAACAAATATCTCATTACTAGAAAATGCCTACATGCTGTTTCAGGCAACAGCTGCTCTGTAAGTGAGGCTCCTAGGTACTGCTAAGGCATCTATGCAGTATAACATAGGGATTACACTCCAAAATATTACAGTCAACATCAAAAGGGGGTTTTTTGTTAGAAAAACAAACTGGATTTTACCACTTGATTAAGGCACAACCAAAACAGTTGTATAGGTAATACATCATCTAAGTTATAATTTGCTCTCTTGTGTTGAAAATAAGTTTTGTTGATTTTAAGTAATTTCTTTCTGCTTCTTGTAACAATCCAATTCTGTGCTGCAGGAGTTCTTTTCATTCTCAGGGATGCTGATTATTAATTAACTCACTAAGCAAGGATGATAGGTCTTAAAAAATCATTCTTTGTGAGGAGTGTTCTTTAGGTAGTTTTTGAGTAGAAGTGGACAAAAAGGGACAAAGTTCAAAGAGTTTCATAAACAATTGAATTCAACATCCTCCCTTTTTCTATTGTTAAAGCTTTCAGTCTTTCACTCTTATAATACCACATTTTTCATTAATTATCTGTGGAGTCTTTTAGGACAAACTAACCTAAAATTTCTAATGTGCAAGGTAAACTCTATGTGCTACAGTCCTCTAAAAAGCTACAGCCCCAACTTTTGCCTTCCAAGGGAAACAAAAAACTACAGAAAATGTTTGCAATAAAAAAGAATAATCCAAACTTCCTTTCTACCCTAAAAAAGACTTCAGACTGACTCCCCAAGCAAAGAAGGAATATTCAGAGACTGTAGATTTTTGCTTAAGCAGCACTGGAAAAACATTTGGTATATTGTGAATGGGTTATCTCAGTATATGGTTTCTTACAATGATGTTTAAAGTCATGGTTTTCATCTGGCACAGAACACAGCTATTACTTTTTTGCAGCAGTTCTTGTAAAGATCTAATTATTTATCTCACTTCTGAGTTGCATTTGCTTCTAATTCTTGTTTAGCCAGCTTCATTATGTAGCTCCATTTTCATGGAACTATATTGCTAAGTCTTAATTCAGAATTTGGCCTCTTTTTCTTTGGGATTTGGTGTCGTAAGTGGTTTGGATCTATTTTTTCTTATAAGCACTGTGAGATAGGATAAAGGGAACAAAAATTCAATTTCCTGGGGTTTTTTACTGTAATTAATTTTCCTTCGAAGAAAGTTTCTCTAAATCAATCACAGTCACTTTACTGGAGGTACGTATTTCCCCAGTCTGGTTCTGTTGTTAGTGGGGAGAAAGAGACTTAGTTTGAGCTAGGAGTAGCTGGGAAGAGTTCTTATTTTTAACATGGGGTCAGAACTTGCAAATCTTATTAACAGAAAACGTGTCCAAACTTCTCTTTGTTTCAAATATCTGAATTAAGCACATCCTTAGCATGATCATGTCTTGCAGACTCCAGAATCTGTTGATCAATTACAAAGAGCATCTGAATGGGATTCCTGTTATGCTGAAACCACTGATGAAACCATTCATAGGACAAGTTGAGGATGCCTTTACTCCAGGCCTGATGCAGCTGTCATGGAGTTCTTTGAACATCAATAAATGTATGTAGCAGAATGGGTCAACTGTTGATGCTGTTGGGTGGCACCGGTCCAGTAAGTCAGACATGTGTAAGGTGAAAATGATGTCCTGCTCTAAATGGTGGTGATCAGGCCAGGTCTGTTTGACAGCTATCTTTGAACAGCCCTTGTTTAGTCTGGGGACTGGACCATCTCTCTTACGAGGAAAGGCTGAGAGGGCTGGGTCTGTTTAGCCTGGAGAAGAGAAAACTGAGAGGGGATCTGATCAATACTTATAAATATCTAAAGGGTGGATATCAAGA
Source organism: Grus americana (assembly GCF_028858705.1). Lineage (NCBI taxonomy): Eukaryota > Metazoa > Chordata > Aves > Gruiformes > Gruidae > Grus > Grus americana. The sequence goes on from NC_072853.1 coordinate 67,384,133, forward strand.
GGATGGGGCCAGACTCTTTTCACTGTTGCCCAGCAACAGGACAAATGGCAACGGGCGCAAGCTGGAGCACAGGAAGTTCCATCTGAATATGAGGAAAAACTTCTTCACTGTGAGGCTGACTGAACACTGGAACAGGCTACCCAGAGAGGCTATGGAGTCTCCTTCTCTGGAGATATTCCAAACCCACCTGGATGTGATCCTGTGCAACCTGCTCTAGGTGATCCTACTTTATCAGGGGATTTGTACTAGATGATCTCTAGAGGTCCCTTCCAACCCCTACTATCCTGCAATTCTGTGATTCTGTGAAGGCGTTTGCTTTACCAGGCATATCCTTTTTTCCCCTCCCTGGCGATGCCCCTTTACCACTCTTATGTCCTCCCACATAAACAACCCACCCTTTTTTATTCTTGTGATAGAGTGTAGAATCACTGTAGAGTCACAGTTTCTTGAAATTTGTCAGAATTTCTTAATCCTACTAAACATTATTGGTTAATGTATTGAAGTGGCTCGGAGAGGAGTGCAGTGAGAGAATAAGTGCTCTGGTGCTAAAAAACTGTAAACCCAATACATTAGTTATCACTTTTTTCTTCTTTTTTTTCCTCCTCACTTTTGGAAAATAATTAGTGTTGTGAAAGGATTGGTTTTGCTCATCCCCACCTCTCTCAATTGAGGCATTACAAATTCAGTTGCTGAGTGTACATTGAAGTCACTAAATTAGTTAATTTACAGCTGTGTAACTGAGTAAATGGTTTGTCATGTTAGACTGCTATCCACACTGCTGTATAGATGGGAGAGCCTGTAGAGCCTTGACTTTTGAGATTTCTTGCAAACTTCATTGAGTAACATTGCATCATATAGTTACATCTTGTGTTGCAATTCCATTTTTGAATTGCATGCATTTTCATTTACTGACCTTAAGCTGTTGCATCACACTTTTAAAATTATTATGCATTTTTACTTTTTTCCCCTATCAATGTTTCTATGATCTTCTTCCAAGTAAGTGACCATATAATGAAAAAGTTAAGAGCTCTTCTCATGCCTGCATTCTTTTTTTTATTTCTCTGAAAAAATGTTTGTGCGCTGACCTCTTCACTTTAGATAGATAATGATAGCTTGACTGCTACAAGAATGTGAGACAAGAGAACGGACATGGGGTGCTTTAATAATGTCTCTTATCTTTTCTATAGAAAAATCTTCATAACTTATGCTGAATGTCCTAAAAGTGACATGTCTGTATTCAGGGTTGAAATTAGTAAGAGATATATAGTATTTGGAGATTTCTGCCCAAATCCTAATTTTTTCTAAGAAAACTTCTTTTTAATCCCCAATTACGCATTGAGGTTTTTGCACACAACCAGTAAGAGAATCTTATCCGCATAAAATACAGCATAAAATTGATTAACTGTCATAAAAGTGTCATTTAAATGGACATATATAAAACCATTAGCAAGACTTTTATGTTGCAGTTCCATGAGAAAACAATAGCTCATGCTTGGAAATCAGTTTTCAGTTGAGGTAGACTGATGTTAGGCTTTCACTTCTTCACAATGAAAAGCAGCAAGATAAGCAGGAACAGATGCAGCCTAAATCTGAATGTGAAATGGGGCATGGGTTTGTGCAGCTGTTCATTTGTGACTGTGCCATGTGCTCTGACCAGTGCTTAAGGCAGGGCTGGCCACCTTTTAGCTTTACTTGACCTTTGCCTGACCAGAGTGCAAAAAACAATGGCAAGAGGTTTTTCATGTTTGTTTTATAGCTCACATTAATTTTTGTGTTTGGTTTGCATAGTTTAGTAATGCATCATAAGGAAGTTCTTTACAATATTATTCATTTATTTATTCGTTTAGGTACTGTGTGCAATGTTAAGTGTCTGAATAACTATAATTCAGATTTTAATGGTTCTTTGGATCAGCATTTGCTCTGCCAGAAATTGGCCTTCTTTACAAGGTAGAGGTTATGCGCCAAGAGTATCTGGGCTACCTCCTGTTTCCTGCTGCTGCAGCTGGAATGCAATCACCCCTGGAAAGGAATGCTCTTCATGAGTGTATACATCATATCTTTTTGAGGATGTGCAATGTCTAGTGTGCCCAGAATGCTATGTTGGACACTTACAAATGAGCCATTGTTTCAGTGTACATAAAACCATAGAATCATAGAATGGTTTGGTTTGGAAGGGACTTCAAAGATCATCTAGGCTGAGAGAGTTAGGATTGTTCCGCCTGGAGAAAAGAAGGCTCCGGGGAGATCTAATTGTGGTTACCAGTACCTGAAGAGGGGTTGAAACTAGATGATCTGTAAGGTCCCTTCCAACCCAAACCATTCTATGATTCTATGATTCTATTCCAACCCCCCTGCCACAGGCAGGGACACCCTCCACTAGACCAGGTCGCCCAAAGCCCCATCCAGCCTGGCCTTGAACACTTCCAGGGGTGGGACCTCCACAACCTGTCTGGGTGACCTGTTCCAGTGCCTCACCACCCTCACAGTGAAGAATTTCTTTCTAATGTCTAATCTAAATCTACCCTCTTTTAATTTAAGGCCACTTAACACTGTCCTGCCAGCAATGTGCTGAACTTACAATGCATGAGCTTAATGTCTTAAGTGCTTTATTTCCATCTAATATGTAGAAGTATGGGGGCCAATGGTTGCCTTCTAGACTAAAACTCAGGAGAAAAGGTGAAAAAAATTATTTAGGACTACCTAATTTATATATTTTTTAAAAAGCTAAGGAATTGTTTGGATTATTTGTCTGGTTTAGTCAACAAAAAAGACAAGCTCTATCATTAACTTCCTAATAGGAATAAATTATGTTTTCTAATTAAAAGCATCAGCAGTTGGACACCACTGTCACACTGCTGTGTCTAAGAAATCATAGTGATTTCTTTATACATTAAGAAAGAGTATTGATGATTCAAATGATACTGTCTGGTAATAACAAATTCAAAGACAAAAGGTGTCAGGTGACATATTTCTTTCTTTTTTGCAATGAAAGTATGAAGGACAGGGAAAGAATGTACCCACTCTATTCAGAAACAGTAATTTTTACCTAGTTTAATAAACACATCTCTTAAAGCAGTCAGTTCATCTCTTTCCAAAACAAAGGTCATATGCATGAAAGAAGAAATCTAGTGGTTTAACCAGTATGTTATTGTGGCTGGAGGAATTTTAGCCATTAAATTTATAAGTTAATTACAATGATGAAAGTACTGGATTTCCATGTGGATTTATGTAGAAGGACCAAAGTAATTTTTGAACAGTTGTATCCTTTCTGTTTTCCACTATATTTTGTTGATCTTTTTCATTACAATGTTCTTTACTTCAAAAAAGAAGAGCTATTTTGAAGGCTATTGTACTCATCATGTTTTGGTTCCAGGCCTTAGTTGCGTATTTCATTGCCATTAAATCGTCATTTTATTGTAATACCAGGGAGGAAGGGGGAGATGACATTTAAGGGGTCTGTATTTTGCATTATTTGTTTTCATTTTCTTTTCTTTGCTTAGTTATTGAGAATGTTTATCGTACCCTGAGGGAGTTGGACTATGTCGTCAAAGAAGCAGCTGATACTCTGGAATGCAGAATTGAAAGAATTTTGGAGGATATGTCGAACACTGCTCTGATAATTTTGCCAGAAGATGAACCTATAGATATGCTTTCTTTCCTGGAACAGACAGAAAAGCTTGCTATCTCTACTGCTCACAAACTGTCTCAGTAGGTTTATTCATTGCATAGATTTGAAGGCCATATTTGGGTGGGATTATTTACATATTACTTTTTTATGCGTAGAGAGTTTACTTGTAAAAAATTATTTTAACAGAATACTAGTCTAAAGCAAAATGATAGTCTCAAGATGCAGGGAAAAATTCCCAAGTATTTTGAATGTAGCATATGTAAGATTGCACCTGTAGTGTTTAGCATTTCATATTTTTCTTCTTTTGGCATTCTAATCAGTAGCAAGAAAAATGAAGATAGATAAGACTTGAAATCTCATCCCCACATTAATTGCCTGATTCTTAATGCTAGCTAGCTAATGTAAGACTTCCCATTCTTCTGGTGCCACATTTTTTTTGGCCTGTGCTTATTTTCCAGGTTATAGCAGAACAGTTGTTCAGTTCTTCTCCAAAAAGATGTCTATGGTGACTGTGCAAAATAAGATACCTTCTACTTATTTTTTTATTTTACTAATTCTGATTTCACAGATTATGTCACCATATCATCATGATAGGCCTGTTTTATTAACTGTGGCTGGAGAATAACTTATTTTTCTTTAAGTATTATGAAGTCTGGTTGAATCAGATATAACAGAATCTGACAAAGAGGTTTCTTTGTAGTGTGCTTATCTTAATGTCTTACATTCTCTGTATGCCTAAGCAATAGGAACAAACTGAAAAGTATAAGGGTATTTCCCTGCACATACAATTCTTCACAGTGCAGCAGGACTGGGGGTGTGTGCCTGGAAAACAGCAAAGAGAATTCCTTATGTTTGATTCCCTGTGGGTGACTGTAAGGTTGTTTTTGTAGACAGAGTCAGCAAGTGGAATGCTCTGTGTACGAACTGGTAGATATTCTTAAGCACAGGCTGAAAGCAGATGCCGGGAGAAGTCTGGAGGTAAGAAGACCTCTACAGTGTTAAAAGTAACCTTTTATAACCTAGTCAGATACGTGATATTTCACTTTCTCTTGATGGATAATATGGTTATTTTCCTAAGAATTTCGCTTTAACTCTTCAGGATTCATATGCCTGTACAAATCTCGACATGAAACAGAAAACACGCTGCCAAGAATGCCTGTCCTGTAGTTACTATAATCTGATGGGACAACTTTGTCAGAAGAATACTGACTCTTTGGTCAGATGTGAGTCTTTTTCAGATATGTTTAATTTTTTAATATAATTTGAGATTTTTTTCCCAAGCTATAACCTCACTTAAATATTATGTTTATTTAGGTACAAAGATTTCTTTGGAGTCCTTAAGACATCGATTGCGTGTTATTGACTCGAGGTATCAGATCACCAAGTTTGTAGAGACACAGAGGGTTCCTTTGTTCAAAGCTGAAATTCAGCTGGCTATTCCAAATGTTGTCTTGAAACCAAGTCTCGAAGATATTCAGGTAACAAAATAATTGAACATCTCAGTCATTTATGGTAAAACATTTATAAATGTATTGCTTTAAAACAACATGTGCAAACTTAATCTGGTATAAGAACAAAAGAAAGGCAAAAAAAGATTAAAAGTCACTTGAGTTCGTGACATCAATGGGCGCTAAGACATGAAGCCACTGATCATGTTTCTTATGCAGGCCAGTAGAAGGAACTGTTTTCCTAAAAGTTCAATAACTTACGTTCACAAACCTCTACTTAGAGGCAAACATTTCAAAGTGAATGCAAGAATAAAAATGAATGTCATTGATACAGCCTGATTCGACTTCCTGGTCTCTTTAAACTCTTTCAGAATATAAAACAATGTTATCAGTTTAAAGTATCATTCATAAATCAGCATTCTGCAGGAGTGAAATGTAAAGAGAAATATTACCAGCCTGAGGCCCTAAACTGTGAAAAAATTTGAACACTCATTTAAACTTATACTAATTCAGCAAAATTCTTACACACATACATACAATCTCCTATGATGTCTGAAATTATTCACAAAGTATTAGTTGTTTATGGTGTTGATTTGTGGACTTTCATTTAGCATTGTCACTGTCAAAATCAGTAGTTGAATTCTTTCTCAGATTTCATTTGCAGCCTTTGTAGTGGTGTAAGAAATCAGACCTCAAAGTGTAATTTTAAAATACCATAGATAGAAGAAGTTATATAATAATTTATATAGCTGCCTGTGTAGATTATAGATTATACCATCACAAATTCAGACAAGTGTGTTCAGGCATTCTGATGTGAATGCAAAAACTATTATTATTAATAATAAATAACTATATTTATAACCAGTATAAGGGGAAATAGTACTATAAGTAAGTTATGATCCCCAGTGATTCACGATTACTACTTGTAAAGGTCTCTTGTGTTCATGTTTGAAAACCATATAAACGTAGGACTGTGATAAAGCTTTATGGGCTACTCTTTCCCCTTACAAAATGTATTTTGGGTGATCCTACTTCATGCTTATTAGAATATTTCCTGTAAAGATAGAGGTATAATTTTTCCATTTTGGTATTGTTTGGAGGATCCTTCCCATGCCCCCCCCCCCTTATTTATTATAATCTCTCTGTGTGCTCAAGGTGAATGTTTTGCTGTTTTCAGAGTGCTGTAAACAAAGCAGTAAATATCATATTATCAGTAGCCAAAGATATCCCCCTATGGAAATTTGCTCACTTACATCATAAACAGCAGCAAGTGAGTATTTTATTATGATTATTTTCAAATGGTAGTATTTTGGTTAATATTTCTTAATCTCATAAGAATATGTTCTGTACCAATACTTGTAATCTGGTGGATCTTCATGTTAAGTGAAAGCCTTGGTTTTCATCTCTATACCAAGTAATTGACATTAGAGTAATAATGCATAAATCTTATGTTTGGTGGTTTCCAATAATAAAATCAAAATTTACTTTAAAAAAATGTTTTAAATATACTGAACACGTATGATGATGATAATGTAGATAATGTGTGAAAACTAACATTATCCATGGGTACTAGATCAGCTCATTTCAATGAAAAAAACACATCCAAGTCCTGGAAATAAATAACAAAAAAATTAAACTAGGAGAGAATGGGTTAAATTCAGTTTCCTCAAGCAGAATTGTTTGCTTATTTCCAAGCAGTCAATCCCCCACCACCTATAGGACCTTTTTTTGGCCAAGAATGGCTATAGATTGCAATACTGTGCCAAAGAAAGCAGGAAGACCCGAGCAGTTGTGTAGGAACAGGAAACAGCACAGTTGTACCTGTACATGATGCATATTTAACAGATTTCATTCGCAGACGATTAGTATAGAGCTCCACATGGCAATTTTTGATAAAATCAGCTTTAAAGCTAGAACTATAGTTCTGTAAAAATCCAGGCTAAGAACAGGGCGTCTCCTTGTGGATGCTTTCTCTGCACTTTTTATCTGTTCGTAGAAGCGCTTATTGTGTATGCATTATTGGGCATTCTATAATGTAAAAATACATATATAAAACTACTGGACATATGTTTTTTCTTGTTTAATTTATGCCAGATTGAACAAGCTGTTGCTGTAGAGCTAGGTGATGAGAGCAAACTCACCAGGATGGTGGCACTGAAACCTTTAGACAAACAGATCATCGAGCATAAGGATGTAAATAAAGTGGTAATCCAACTAAATACAATTATTTTGTCTCTCAAAACTGAAGCATCGGATCTTCTGAACAGCTTTGCTGAATTTTCAGGCATCTGGAACAAGGTTAAATACATATTTAATAAAATACGTTGCTGTATTGTAAAATCTTCTAAATAAACTCTTTTGGGTTGCATAAGGAGACTGTGTGCTTAATAGGAAGTATTACTAGATGCTTAGTTTCATAGTAGAATCTATATACTTGTAGTACCACCTCTGTGTACTCTTGTGTTGACCAGAACTTGTCATTCTTTACCAATTAAACCATCTAAGGAAGAAAGTAGAAGAGCAAAAAATAATGGTGGAGCATAAAGAAGCTTAAGCTCTCATATGCTTATGCATCTTTCCCACAGCATCTTGTCTGCATAGCTTTTAAAAGAGAATAATTTAACAGAATCTCAGAGAAATTGCAGACTACAAAAGCACTCCTGAATATTAAACTGACTAGTTCTTCTTCAGCAAGCACTGCTGAAAGCAGCTTTTCTATTTCTTCACAAAAATTATCAACTATATCTAGGAAATCTTTCCAGTAATAAGAATTCCAAAGCAGAAGAGAATCTGGGCTGATGGAGTTGTCTTCATTAGGAAGTGGGTCCAGTCACATAAATGGTAAAGCTCCGAGGAGTGTTTTGACAGGAGATATTTAATGAAATAAAACCTTGTGTACATTCTGACTAGTGAAATTCAACCTGTGTGCATGTAAAACTACTGGTCTTACCTATTAAATGTGCTTTAGTCAGGCTGAGAAACAAGCAATCAAAACAGGACTAATCTCATCTTTGAAACTGCTTACTATTTTTATTTTCCCCTTCCTAAACCAACTGATAGATGACCACATTCCCACAGCTGACTCTTTTGCAGTTAGAGTTCAGGCTAGGATGGGGAATTTTTATATCTTCATGGCTTCTGGGGTTCCAATTCTTAATGCTTAGTTACCTCAGGTTTTGGTGGTATGTGGCTAACCACATATTGATTGTATATCATTTACCCAGACAAGGCACAGATTGGATGATGCAGTAGCATGATAATGTTTCCTTTTGACTAAAATCTTCTAAAATAGTTAATTAATCTACTCCTTAACCTTAAAATTCCTAAGGAGTTGGCACTGTTTCCCCATCTTTATAATTTCTGTGGGACCACTGGGAAGTGTCACCGGTAATTCATTATTGGCCAGAGAAGCTGAAACAACTTCTCAGGGACCTCACAGTGCAGACTGTAGATGAACATCACTGAGCTGGGTGAAGATCATTTATTTGCTGTAATTGAACTGAGAATCTAACACATTTATTGAGCTGGTTCTCACCTCTGCAGAGACTGGCCTGCCTTATGAAAAGTAAGGATGCTCAGTGCTCTGTTCCCTTTAAACAAGCTTCAACAAGCTAAATGCTGCCTCTTCCCTTAGATCCATCCTTCCCTGCCAAACTGTGATTGCTCCAAATGGCCAGGCTGTTTGTAGCTAGAAAGTGCAGTTAAATACACTGAGGAAAAGTGAAGGTGGCTGAGTACAATTGCTACCATTTGAATATCTGACCTGCTTTTGGGGATTTGCAGACAGAAGGGAGACCGGGAAGGAAATATTTCCAGCAAAGTTTTAGCAGCTACATTGTAAATTTTGTAGTAATATTTGGATTGATAAGAGATATCCTGATCTGTGTCAGTTTTTGAGTTTCAGATAGATTTCAAGTGCTTTAAAGAGTACTGTAAACGAGTAAGAGTCAGGAAAAGCAGTTCAAGTGAAATAATTTGAACTTAATGCATGTATCTTAAGCTCTTTTAGAGAGGGATCATTTGTGTTTGCACAGTACATCAGGAAGCTGGGGCCCCCATAGGTTATTGTAATATCAATGCTAAATAATAATTAAAATAAACTTCTTTTATATAGGATCCAGAGGAAAATGTGAATGAATTTATAGATAGTAAACCAACAATGGCTGAATTCCAAACTCAAATCAGATACTTTTCTGTAAGTATTAGGTCTTTAATAAAAACAAATTGTTCAGAGAAGTTGTAGTGAAATCAAAAGCTTATTGCTTGTGTTTGTCTTAGCAATTAGAAATGCAAATCAGAGAGCTGCCAAATCACTGTGTACTGGAATCAGTGGATATTGCAACAGAGCCGTTGAAAATAGCCTTAATTCAGGAATGCTGCTCAAGACAAAGAACATTTGGATTAGCTTTGAATAAAAAGTCTGCAACAGACATGGATGAGATTTATTCATTCATTGAAAATATTAGCAAGAGATTAAGCAGACCTATCTGTGACCTTGACGATGTACGGGGAGCAATGGAAACACTAAAAGAAATTCGAGAGAATGAGATTAAAATTGACATGATAGTTGGACCTATAGAAGAATCTTATTCTGTGCTTCATAAATACAATCTGCTCTTTCAAGATGGAAATACGGAAAGAGTTGATGGATTGGCTTATGCCTGGAAGAACCTAAACACACAGGTATCATAGCTGTATTATTTCTTAAATCATATACATAGCAAAGTTATTGTCAGACTTTTTAATGTTGAAATGCTAGAACAAAAGTATTTTCTTACTTAAAACTCTGTGCTTTTTTTCCTGTCTCTTTTATGCCTGTTTTTCTCTTTGTTTGCATGTAGGCACTTCAGGTTGAGGACTTGCTGCTGAAGGTACAGCCAGACATGAAAACAGATTTACTGAGTGGTGTTCAAAAATTCCAGATCGATACTGCAGAATTTTGCAAAGATTATGATGAAAAGTAGGTGACATGGTGCAATACAACTATGCTTCATTAGTGATTGTTCAAAAATGGTGTATGTAAAGGGCTTCAGAAAGTAAACATAGCACAGCCTCTATGTATATATGACAGCTGATAAAAAAGCATAATTTCAGAATAATGTAAGATGGGCAGATACTCTTACTGTCATAGATTCATTCCCATCATTTCAATGCTGGAGGCATGAAATTCCAGAAGAGTTAATAGGTTGGGGAAAAAAAAAAATCAAATCTTAATCCAGATCCAATGGCAATGAAGTTCATGCCAGCAACTGAGCCAAGGTGAGCACTGCACACCTGCAGCCCATGGGCAGTGTGTGGCACTGCCTCTGTAGTCTGCCTCGCTGTTACGAACAGAATTCAGTGCACACATAGAGCACACACTCCTGGAGGGCCTTGGAGAATATATGCTTTTCTCCTAGGGCAGGTGCTTTTGCATTGGTGTTAAAACCAAGGTGGTCCAAATGATAACCTGGTGTTTGGCTTCATCTTTGGCTTCACCAGGAGTGAAACTTCTTGAATGTACACCAGCAGTGCATTTAAGTGCATGCTTCAAGGCTCCAGCTATAGATGAGGTGAATTTTCACCTAAAAGGATCCTGCTAGAGCACCAAGTTGCCAGTGTGGATGCATGCATGGTGCTGCCTGCAGTTCTGCTCTCGGAGTTGTCCAGAAGAATTCCTGGAAACACCCTATGGCTGCCACCAGCCTTGAGGTGACCCTGAGTTTTAGGGTCACCTGAGAGCATCCTCCCTCCTGGAGGTTCAGCTGCCTGGGCTTAGGGCCAGCTTAGAGCTAGTGCATCAAGGGTTTCACCCTTCCTTTGGTGACAGAGCACTCCCACGCATCTCTGCTGGGAGGCCTCAGGAAGGCTGACGCTCCTTCCTGTGGGATTTACTTTTAAGCTGAGACTTCACTGCTTGGTCCCCTGACCTACCAGCTCTGTCGCAGCCATGCCTGTGCCTGGCCATGGACCCTACCGAGCTGAGCCTGATCCCGATGCACAGACTCACTTCTCAGCCTGGTCTTAGAACAGCCTGATAACCACTGCACTGTGTCTCACCCCGGTTACCTTCACTTGACCTGCTCCTGACCCTGACTTGCTGACTCATCTTCCGTGCTTGACCTTGGTCCTGTTTAATTATTGTGGACTTGTCTAAAGATCTGGACTTTCATTTGAACCAGGCCTGCCCTGCTCTCCTTGCTGAGGTACTGTGGGATCAGGCCCTGGCTGCCTCTGCTGACCACGTTATTTTCTTTCTAGAAATAGCCATGACACAACAGAAGATGACATACTTGCAGTTCTCATCCCAAAATATGATGCAGCCAAGAAGTGATCTGAGGCATGAGAGCTGGGGATTACACCCAGTCCTCCAGCTGAGATGCACTCATTTGGGCAAAATTGTATTTTTTCTGTTATTTTTCTGCGTGCTTAATTATGGTTCTAGTATCAGCTATCACAGTTTTCACCCCTGAATTATATACCTGCTCTCTTACTCTTTTTAAGACTATAAATGAAAATAATCATTAAAATGTATTTTGCAGAAGAAAAGAAATGGAAAATAACAAAGACAAAACATCTGTAGATCTTTTTAGCTGTTTATAATATGTATGGTAACCCAGATGAATTTTTATTAGGCTTTCTTTATTATTGGGCTTTCTTTCAGGGTCTGCTCAATATGTGATGTTGCGACACTGAATATACTTTGAATTTTCTCTTTTAGTGTCTTTTGTGAAAATATGTAGAAAAATATTTTAGAAAATATTAAATACTGTTCAGTAAGTAAGGTCTGGGTTCTGTTGTGCTTCTTTGTGAAACCTGTATTATTGATACTTGCACTGAATTTGTTTTGTTTTTTACAGGGGCCCCAGTGAGGAGAATGTTCCTCCCCATGAAGCAAGTGACAGATTACAGATCTTTCAAGCCAAATTTGATGAACTATGGAGGAAGTATATCTCTCTTTCTGGTGGGGAAGAATTATTTGGTCTTCCTATCACAGGTAGTTTCTCAGGGGTATGGATACCTGGTCCTAGGCTATTAATTTTTTCTTGTGGGTCCTACCAAATGCATTTAGTGTTGGATTCATTGTAGAAAAATTCCTTGCAGTAAATTATTATTGTCTTTCCTGTGAAGAGCAGCTGTGTGAAATTGGCTCACAGTCTGCACATACATAAACATCAGGTGGAAAAATATTGCACTGTTCGTGTATCTCAGGGTCCAGCTGCTTAGCTCTCTTGATTTTTCTGTTCAGAGCCAAGCACATCTCCTGTCTGTATTCTTCCTTGTCCAAATTAGGGAAGCATGTTGCTGAAGTACTCAAGTTGTCCCTGCTCCAGATACATAATACATTCCCTTGGGCTGTGCAACTGATCTGTAATGTCCTTATGTCTCCTAGTCAAGTTTGGAAGACCGTGGTGTGAATTAAAGTTACAGCAGAATGTATGATAAGCACCTTAGTTTGTACATACTAAATTCAGTATATTTTCCCGTCTGAAGACATATGCAATAATTACATTATATTTAACTAGGAATTCACAAAGATATGAGAGAAACTAAACAAAACATTTCCATTAAGGAGGTCCATTTTAAACACTTTTATTTTATGTGTTAATAGATACATATATATTTATAACTTTTATATGTTATTGTATAATATATGTTTATTTTTAAAGCACACTTTCCATCCCCAACCTCTGCCTCCAAAATAAATAGTACAAATTGAGATGGGGGATGTTTTAGTTCTTGTGTAAAACTATAGTGCATTCCCTTACCATTTCAGCTACTTTTTCAACATTATCTTCCTCACAGGTAGGTGCAGCATCTCCATATAAGATTACATCTACTGTTATAGAAGAATATTTATAAAAACCTCAGCAATATAAACAATTACTGTGCACGAAAATCTGATTTTCTTATGTAATGTAACTGGAAAAGTTTGTCTTACTAGATGCTATCTAAAAGCAAGTCCTATTTCAGACATTTATTAAATACCAATTTTAGAAACACACAGATTTTTATGGTCATGAATACAGTTGTACCTAATTAACATTCACAAATTTCTTCTTTTAAAATTTGAAACAGAATATCCTGAACTGAACAAAATTAAACGTGAACTTTCATTGCTTCAGAGACTTTACAGTCTTTATAATTCAGTTACTGCTAGTATTGATGGATACAATGAAATGCTTTGGAGTGATTTAAATATTGAAAAAATTAACAGTGAACTTCTGGATTTTCAAAACAGGTAAGTTATTATTTGTTGAAATATGTACAATTTTTATTTCTCAGGTTTCTGTGTCAATTAACTTGTGAAAATTGCCCTGAGGGACAAAAATCTGTTGGTTTATTTCAAGCTCAGGCTTGCTCAGGTGCTCAGCATGGCCACAGTGGTTGCAGACAGTGGTGCAATATGCAGCTAGTGTGTGATCTTACTAACCTCAGTCTGTGGGTCACTTTAGGCTTGTTGGGGTATACCAACATGGTAGGTTGTAACATATTTAATGAATAAGGTGCATAAACCTGTGGCAAGGGGGTTGTAAGTATAAATAACCTGCATTGCTGATCTTCAAATATTACCTTCTCTGTGATGTTAGACAAAATTTTGATGTTACTGTCTGCATATGTGCATTTGTACAGATTGCTTGTTTTGACAAAGGTAGCCACACTAAATTCTGAGGGGTTATTATGAGTTTTGAGAGGAAGAATGTTTTCCACATTACATACAAATAACTGTTAGGTGAAACCATGCTTTGCTGAAATCGGAGGAATTTTTCTACTGCATTGGTAAAGATGCTCCTTTGGTTTTTCAACAGCCATGGCTGGGTCTGCAAGACTTCCCTGACCCAGCTTGTTACTTCTTTCAGAGGCAGGGGCTCATGAACCAACAGGATTTGGATTGCTTCCCCTTTGCCAGTTTTCTTTGAATTCTGATTCCTGGCACTGGAGTATGGACAGAATTGCTAGAAAAGGGGAATTTTGTTACCTGCAAAAGTGGAGAGTCTAGATGCAGGTCTTAAGTATTCTGTGCATCCATTCCTTCAGAGTAGTTATCTGTACCAGTCTATGTTTACTCTTAATGGGAATTATAGAATATACATGAGAACCAAATTACATGCAAAAATTGGAAAATAAATGTGCAGTATTTTTATCCTATGCATATAATTTGGCAAAAAGATGTGAACTCTCTCTATTTTCTTCTTTTATTATTTTTGTATAAATATTTTCTTTACCACTTTACACAGTGACTCACTTTCTCAGTGAGTTCTGTTGAGACAAGTTCTTGCTCAATACAAAGAGCTCTCTCTTCTGCAGAATCTCTCTTCTGGAACAGCCAGTTTGTGTGTCTCTCTGCTTCACCAGTAGTTCTGATGAACTTTTGATTTTGGATTCTCCAATGCGACCTGAGAGAGACTTCACTTACATTTTGGTATTATTCAAGAGATTGAGATCAAATCTGTGTTTTTCATCTCATCTCAGATCTTTGAAAAGCATAGGAAAAGTTACTTCTGCTCAGGCTTTTTAGTCATGGGATTCTGAGCATGTCACCATTTTAGCAGGGTCCATCTCTGCATGCACTGAAGAAGCAGGGTGGAGATTTTCTTCCTTTTCTGGAAAAACTGAGTGAACTGTCTTCTAGTCATTAATTTGAAAAAACCACAACCCTCATTTTTTAAAAAAATAATAGTAGTAAAAATTAATGTATGTAAAATATATATATATACACACTTCTGCATTTGGACAATATCTATAAGTCTTGAAATAATTTCAGTAGAATTCTGGAATCTGCATCATCATTTTTTCTATAGTCACTTATATTTTACAGATTGGTAGGACTCTATTTATGCTTCCTTCTCCTAGAACTCTGAAGGAAGCCGTTGCATGACAACAGTTTTGAAAGTTACGTTTTTCTCTTTTTACTTCACGTGTGACTTTTTTTTCCTCTCAGATGTTGAGCTATATTTGGAACAAGGTGACCACCAATAGGCAGTAAATATTTTTTGTAACAGAAGTCTAACCCAGTACTGTCCTTCTGTTGGCAGTCTTGTTAGCATTATTGCATCAAGCTATTCTCTTTAAAGCTGGAGAAATTTAAACATTGTACAGGGGTTTCCAACATAAATAACTAAGATGGTAAGCTGTGTTATGAAAGGAGCAGGAATACTGGAAATGCAATTAGTGTTTCAACATAATTGTAAAGATATAAGTAGTTCTTTAGTGTAATGTTCTTTTTTGCTACCTCTTTTAAAAATAGTAATATAATGGAAATCTTAGAATTGTGAAAAGAAGAATCACAAAAATTACTGTAGGTGAAAATAAATCCATTTTAAAAAAGAGATAAGAAGAATAAATATTTAGACAGAATGCATGTGGTAGAAAACCTTATGGAAGTTTACAATAATAGCTAGAGAGTAGTTTCCCTTTTAAGAAGGAAATGTGAACCTGATCAACGGAGTAGTTTTTTAACATAGCATGTAACTCATGGAACTTGCTATTAGAAGATATCACTGAGACCAAGACAAAGAAAAAAAGTATTTATATAAAAAAATTAGCAGTTTTCATTACTAAGCTAAGAGATCCCATTTCCAATTGCCAGCTTAAGACAAAGTTTGTAAGAATGTTACTTGATGTGCCTCAGCATAGAAGTAGCCAAGAACTGCCTCTTAAAGCCTTATCCATACATGGCAGAATATAATTTTCCTTTCTTCAGTACTTTTCTCTAGCATATTTAATACTGTCTATTGTTGGATTGAAGATGAAAGACTACAGAGATTATTGCAGTGCCATGACAGTATGCGTATGTTCATTTACCTCTTACCAGCAAGCACTGAAGAATTCACAAATGCTCCAGTGTTGTGTGACAGATCAGTCTGATTTTGAGCTGTGAAAAATGGAGAATTTCTTTGAAGGAGTTTTTCATTATGGGTTGGTTTTATGCAGCTTTTCGTTTCTGCCATTGAGCTGTAAGAGAACTGCTGTCAGTCTTTGGTCCTAGCTTTGGCAGATGAAAATTGGCATGACTTGTTAGAAGCAAGTGGAGCTGTGACATTTCACAGTACAAGAGGTTCTTAATTTTCAGGTTTTTTCATCTTGAAATTGTGCATAAATGAAGATTTTTCTTTAAATATCTTTTGTGCAAACTAGGTATCTTGTTTGATTGAAACAGAAGTATTTTTCTGCTTGCAAGCAGGTCAGTTTTCAGTTTAGGATGCATTTTCTTTTGCTTCAAAAAATATGTGTCGTTTAATCCTTTTTCCCCTTTACACAATCAGGTGCATTTTCAAATTTTTAATAAAACAATGACACTGCAAAAGCTTAAGTTCAGACATGGGTTTGCACGTGACATTTACTTCCTTTTATTCAGACTGAAAAAGAAACCAAACCATTCTAGTGTGTTTTTTACTGTCTTTAGCAGTGTTTCATGCCTGCAGTCAGAAACGATCAGCTATATATTATCTTGCCAATTTGCAACTAGATTTTTATTTACAGTCTACTGGTCCACTGGTTGAAAAATGAGAATATATTGTACTATTAAATGGTGGATTGTGATGATTAAGAATAAAATATTTCTTCTTTTCTGTGCTCTTTAAAGAATCCGTAAATTGCCGAAAGCATTGAAGGAATGGCAAGCTTTTCAAGATCTAAAAAAAAAAATTGATGACTTCACAGAGAGCTGTCCTTTGCTTGAAATGATGGCAAACAAAGTATGTTCAGCATAACAATTTGCAGATAAGATTCACTTGAAAAACTCTGTTGAAGACTATGTTGTATGACTATAAGATGCTTTCCATAATTCTTTTTCATAGATAAAAGCAGCTATATTTATGGCAAAAATCTAGTTAGGCTTAGTTACACAAAAGTAAAACAAAAAACTTCATAATGTGATTAGAAGAACTATTAATGCTTTCAATGGAATGGAAATCAGGACTCTTCTATTTGTTTAACAGATGCTGTGCAAAAGTATGTGATCATTCTAGTCCTAAAAATAATACAATTTAAAAAAATCTTCCCTAATTCCTATGGACTTTTCTAGGCAATGATGTCACGACACTGGGAAAGAATTGCACAAGTAACTGGGCATCACTTTGATGTTGACTCTGAAAATTTCTCCTTGAAAAACATAATGGATGCCTCTTTATTAAAATATAAAGAAGATATTGAGGTACATGTACTTTTCTGTTTGCTTGCAATGAATAACTTGTCATCTGGGGCTCTGTGCTTTTGGAATCCTGTTTCTAGTCAGCTTTGTAACATTAAAAAATGTGGATTTAGTTGGAGAATTCTTTTGAAGAAGGGAGTTTGATAGCTGGTATTAGTAGTGATGGTTAGTTTATTTCCTTTTTATTCTGGAGAAGGATTAAGTGGATAGATGGTATTACACTAATCCTTCCATAGAAGGAATTCTGGTTTTTTAAGAGTAGTGTGATTCTGTCGTGCTTCTGGTTTAGGGTCTGCCTACTCATAATTTTTTCTTCCTTTTACATGTCTCATCAGAGAGAAAAAATAGTTGATGTAAGTTTGATCCTGTTAAGTGCTCAAAATCCTTGGAACACAGTAGAAGTGGAGGATATATGATTAAAGGATAATAAGTTTCTTTTGTATTTCAAAAGTAACTCTTCACAAGAGCACAGCGAAATGAGAAGGCTTCTGTAATGTGCACAAGTTACAAAGCTATTGCCCCCTCCATTTTGGGGACAGTAGTTATCTGCCAAGTACATTATCTTTATGATCATTACCTTTTGCAAGAACAAAGTATTAAAAATAAAGAAGGAAAACTCAACAGTTTCTAATTTCAGTTCTATTGTCACTTCTATTGTCCCTCCATAATAGTGACCTGATTTGTCTTGTTCCACAAAGGAACACTTCTAAGATAAAAACATGAAATCAAACCTGTGCTGTATCCAATTTCTAGACAAGAATTTAAGCCATGTGAAAGGTTCAGTGCGATAGTCTTGCACTCAAGGAAAGACTTTAAACCTGTGATGGAATTCAGTATACTCCTGAACCTGAATTTGAGGTCAAATCTGAGTAGCTGCTCCTTTTCTCTCTGATGCAATTACCAATTTTATGGCAGTCCTGCCCTCACTGTCTTCAAGAAGGAGCAAGCAGTCATGTTGTCCATGTATGCTCTATTCCTGTACTGTTTATTGGTTTTGATTGGTAATGTGTATTTTCCTTACACCCCTCAGTAGGTATATTTGACTTCAAATTTTAATGCATATAGAGAGGCAAATTCTGCCTGCAGATTCACTGAGTCAGTGAATTTTCAAAAGTCTAAGGTGCTAGTGCTAGTGAAGATGGAATATAACCCATAAAATGTTTCAGATACAAGTAGTACTATAATATAATCTAGTTTGTAATATAATAATTTTGAGATGTTTCAATGTATATTTTCATTAGCTAGAATTTACACTGAAGTCTGGATCCAGCCAATGAATTTTAATTGTCTTTATAAGTGTGCATTATATTAGCCCTAGAGGAATATAGTTTACTAGTTTAATTTTACACAGGATATCTGTATCAGTGCTGTTAAAGAAAAGGATATTGAAGCAAAATTGAAGCACGTCATCAGTGAATGGAGTACTCATGCTTTCAGTTTTGGCCAATTCAAAACTCGAGGAGAACTTCTTCTGAAAGGATCAGATATATTGGAGAAAATAGCTTTGGTGGAAGACAGCCTCATGATATTGGGGTCGCTCATGAGCAATAGGTACAAAACTTAATAAATGCACATATTGTGTAAATTTAATCAAACCCAGAAGTAAACAATGATCATCTTATGTTCTTTTCCCCTTTAACTCATGTCCATACAGGTATAACACACCATTTAAGTCCACTATACAACAGTGGGTTCAGAAGTTGACCAATACTGTAGAGATAATTGAAAACTGGATTACTGTACAAAACCTCTGGATTTACCTTGAAGCTGTGTTTGTTGGTGGAGACATTGCAAAACAACTACCTCAAGTATGTTGATTTGTGATAACAATATGTTAATAGCAATATGTTGTACCAAGAGATTTGCCACATCACAGAGTTTACTTGCCAGTGCATATAATGCATATAAGTTTTGTGGGCTGTGCATAGGCAGTTCAGAAGAAGTTTTGCCAAACTGGGGTTTATCTATCTGGTTGAACTGCTTAGAACTTGGTCAAACCTACAGGAGCAGCATTGTTTGTAATTCAGGCTCAAATGTTCCTGTCAGCTTGCAATATTAGTGAATCATATGACAGCAAAGGGCTCGGGACTACTTAATGGTACAAAACTGATGTATCACTTCTACCATATACGCCAACATCCCTTTCTTCTCGTGTGCACCTCTTTATAGGCTCTCAGTTATATAATAATAGAATGTCAGATTTTCTGTATGAATTCTGTACTTGCTAGGACTCCGTATAACTAAGTGCCACAGAGAGATGCTTCAAGACTTGGGCAGCTGCATGTGTGCTAATCTGTGTGAACTATTGCAACCTCTTCCAAAGGCAATTATGACCTTCCATGATAGCAGCTGCGAAAGAGTTAAGGAATGATCTGACTTCCTGCATGAGAGAAATACCAGAATAAGTCATCCTCTCTGGTGCGTCCCCTAATGAGAGAGATGGTTTCATATAGTTCTAACACACCACAGTTTAGTAGCACTGGATCAAGCAGTGCTGTAACTTAACAAAGACATGATTATTGGGAAATTGCTAAACATGAATTTATTTCAGGCCACATCTTTTATAATTAAAGGCTTACAATTTGCAAAACTAACATTAATTTTTGTAAGTTAAGTAAAGCTTTCTTAACTGTTATTTCAAATAACAATAGTTTTAGTTCATGAGGTATGTTTATATTGTTAAAGTTTATTAGAGAATCAATAAGCAGTTTTTGCAGATGAACAAATGCTGCAGCACAGCTGAGGCATTTGATAACTGCTTAAAACTACCTCTTACAAGGATGATACATGAACCAGTATTCTGGAAAAAAGCAAATGTGGTGACTGTCTTTAAAGAAGGAGGAGAAGGAACAGCTTGGTGGAGGAGTAATGATAGATCAGTGGGCTTAATTGCAGTTCCTGGATGAATACTGCAACAAATAACTGTCTGTAAGCATCTGGAATCTAACAAGGAGATGAGTAACAGTCAGCGTGGATTTGTTAGAAGCAAAACCTGTCAAACAATTTATTTTTAGGGTGGGCAACAAGCTTTGTGGATAGAGGAAAAAACACTAGTTGCTGTGTATCTTGATAGGTTTTTGACACTGTCTCTCACAGTACTCTCAGAAAATGAGTTTTAGATTGCTGGTGTGCAAAATGCAGACAGAAAAGTGGAATACATAAGCATTAATAACCCATAACTAGAATATTGTACCTGGTTTTGGCTAAAGAAACACATAGACAAATTTGAGAGAGCATAGAAGGTGGTGATAAGAATGAGGAACTATCCGTGAAGGAGGATGTACAAGAAAAGATTCAACAAACTAGGCTTATTTGACTTGAAGGAGAGGAAAAACTGAAGTGAAGATGTGGTAAGTTTTTAAAAAAATGTGTTGCACTCAACAGGAAGACAAAAATGTGTTCTCTGTACCTATGAATACAATGAGAAGTAGTTGGTGTACACACAAGAAAGATTAAGCTTAGATATTAAAACAGAGTCACCAGTAGCAAAGATTGCCTGGAGAAGCTTCTGAATCTCCAGCATTGAAGGCCTTTAAACACAAGACAGACAGATGTTTCTGAAGAGTGGCATGGATATGATCCTCTCCTGTGACAGACAAATGGCTTTTGGCTCTTAAGATCTCTCCTAGTTCTTAGATAATTTATGATCCCAGTAACGTTTCATTTGTTGTAGGTGAAGAAAGAGTTTTTAAAGTCAGTATATCCAATGTAGAAAAATATTTATTCTCCAGCTCCCAGTATTTAAGAATTTGTCTCCTTTCACCTGCAATACCTTTCAAGTGCGGCAGTTTCAGACTATTTATACAGTTTTTGATTGTCAATGTCCTGATTTCAGATGAGATAGAGTTAATTTTCTTGATAGTAGCTAATATGGGGCTATATTTTTGATTTGTGCTGAAAACAGTGTTGATAACACAGAGATGTTTTCATTACTGCTGAGCAGTGCTTACACAGAGCCAAGGGCTTTTCTGCTCCTCACGCCGCCCTGCCAGTGAGTAGGCTGGGGGTGCACAAGGAGTTGGGAGGGGACACAGCCAGGACAGCTGACCCCAACTGACCGAAGGGATATTCCCTACCATATGGTGTCATGCTCAGCATATAAGGGGCTAGGGGAAGAGGAAGGAGGGGGGGAGATGTTTGGAGTGATGGTGTTTGTCTTCCCAAGTAATGGTTATGTGTGATGGAGCCCTGCTTTCCTGGGTATGGCTGAACACCTGCCTGCCCATGGGAAATGGTGGACGAATTCCTTGTTTTGCTTTGCTTGCATGTGCAGCTTTTGCTTTACCTATTAAACTGTCTTTATCTCAACTCCCAGGAGTTTTCTCACTTTTACTCTTCCGACTCTCTCCCCAGTCCTGCTGGGGAGGAGTGAGATGAGTGTCTGCATGGGGCTCAATTGCCAGGCAGGGCTAAACCACAGCAGTCAAGTATTACTACTGACAACTTAATCCTCATGACCTGTGTGGAGTAGCCGTTACATGACATTGTGTATTGCTATTAGAAATACTGTCATTTCTGAGAAGGCTGGTGTTTGAGTTTTCTGGTGTGTGTTGGAATCCTTCTATATGGACAATTTTAGTGCCCAACATTGTTGTGTTAAAGGGTAAAGAAGTTTTGCAGGAAATAAACCCCCTTGCGTTCCAGCTTGTCCTCAGGTATCAGAGGGGCTGGGGGTGGCTGGGCTTAGATAATGAGTGATACCCAATTTGGCACTATAGGGTCCGGTCGCATTCAATATATTGAACTACCATGATTACAGATGCCTCAATAGTGCGAGGCACCTTCAGTCTAGTTGCGTTCAATGGACTAGCACGGCCATACTTAAGGAGTTTGGTCGTGTCCAATGAGAACTCTCATGGCTAGATTAATGTATGGTGCATTTTGTTAAAGCAACAGAAGTACAGGTTCTTTTGGATTGCTGGTGATAAATACACTGTCTGCAAAGCACATGCAAGTACCAAGAATATGAATAATACAGCCAACTGCAAATATATTAAATTATGAAACAACTCTATAGAGATTTTCTAAGTTTCCTAGGGAAGCACTCGGTATAGCCGAGTGTTCGAATCTCACCCAATAGGCGTCCCTATGGGGGGGGAAGAGAGATTCAGCCCGTTGACTGATCCCTCCCGACTTGTCTGGGATGGTATTCTCCTGACATCCCCCTCTCTTAAGCCATTTTTATACTACTTTCTTACTTTCAGATGGAGCTTGAGTGACTCTAGTCATACATACTTTTGTTGTGATTGATGTAAAACCTTCTTGTTTGCTTTTAAAGTTATAGACTTAAAGAAATTCAGAGCGCATATTCAGTGTGGGGTGGTCACACCTTAGAAGTGGGTAGCCTTTGGGATGGAGGTGTGTTTTGGTATTGGTATAATGAGATTATAATGAGCAAGGTTCAACCAAAGGACATGATTTCGACAGAAAATGAAATACTGCTGGCTCAGGGCTGGCTCAGGGCTGGCTCAGGGTAACAACTATGCAGTTTATCAGTTCCACGGTCCCATTGGTACCATCAAGTTCCCATCCCTGTAGTGTTATCACAGAGCCTGGCCACAGTGTCTCCAGTCTGCTCCACCCTCCGTGCTGTTTTTCTCAGAGTCAGCACACCAAGCTCCCCTGGTGCTTGCCAATATCTAAGGTTGCAGGCCATGTTGCTTATGGAACAGATTCTTTGCATATTCACCCTGGAAGTCTCCTCAATACTGTTTTAGTCTCAATAAGCCACCTCCAGTAATTACTCCACAAACATGAAGTAAAAGACATTTCCAGAGCCATCCCATTAGACTCTTTCTTTTGCAATTTGAACTCTGGTCATTATAGGCACTGATCATTATAAACATGCCTATAAATATTCATACATTAGTCCTGCAAAGAAGACTTGAACTGCAAGGGAAATATTAAACTGTTACCTTGTCTCACGGAATTCTTTAATTTTTAGAATTTGACAAACATGAGGAAGAGTTAATACGTTTTTCATGTATTCCAGGAAGCCAAAAGATTTCAGAACATTGATAAATCATGGCAGAGAATTATGCAGAGAGCCCATGAAACATCAAACATCGTGCAGTGCTGTGTTGGAGATGAGACTTTGGCGCAGCTATTACCACATTTGCTGGAACAATTGGAAATCTGTCAGAAATCACTGACTGGGTATTTGGAAAAAAAACGGTTAATATTTCCAAGATTTTTTTTTGTATCTGACCCTGCTCTTCTGGAAATCCTTGGTCAAGCATCTGATTCCCACACTATTCAGGTACAAGTAATAAGACAATAATGTTCTTATGGTCAATATTAGTAAGTGAGGACCATGGAGGATTTATTACTTGAGAGAATTTCTTTCACTTACGGAAAGATTTATAGAATCTTCTAATACAGGATTTAAAGGCAAAGAAAGAATGCCATATCAGATCGGCTTATGGAGCTTTTTTTTTTTTCTGATTCTATTGTAGGCACATTTATTAAGTTTATTTGACAATGTTAACCGAGTGGGATTTCATGAAAAAAACTACGACCAGATTTTATTGTTTGAATCTCAAGAAGGAGAACAGGTCAATATTATTGAACCAGTTTTAGCTCAGGTAATGGAAGTATATACTGCAGTTTTTAATGATTTGATTTAAAGTAGATTTATGTTTTAGAGACCAACAGTATCACATCATGCTATTATTTGACTAACTGAATGAAAACCTTCTAATGTGAACAGCAAGAGCAAAGGCCAGAAAGGACAGGACATTTGTGTTGTTCTGTAACGATTACTTTACCTGTTTTTTCAGCAGTACAGATGTGAAGTGCCAAACCCATCATGTGTCTCTAAAAGGGCAATGGAGCACAAGGAGGAGGGGCATCTTTTAAAGATTAGAGAATAACAAAGAGGGAAATGGGAGTACGAAGGACTGGGGTTGCATAGGGCTTTTTCTCCTTGTTAATTATTCATAAATTAATTCTTTAAAAGTACTTTCTTGTTTATTTCAGGGCAATGTGGAATTCTGGTTAGGTCAGCTGCTGAATGGGATTAGGAAAACAATCCACACCATCATTAGACAGGCATCAATGGCCATTAGCGATTCAGGATTTAAGCTGTATGACTTTCAAGCAATGTTTCCTGCACAAATAGGACTTCTGGGAATTCAAATGATCTGGACCAGAGATGCAGAGAATGCACTGAAGACTACCAAAACAGACAAAAAGGTAGTATTTAATGAATCTTTGGGGATTAATTAAAAGCATTGTTTGGAACAGTGCATATTGTGAAAAGTTGAAAGTAACGTCTAGGAAAAAGCACAAAATACTAGTTAAGTAACCAGAATAATAAATAAACTAAGAGGAAAACAGAATGATAAAAAATGTGTTAAGAGGTCACACGTCCTCACCATCCCCCAGCATATGCTTTAGAATTTTCCTAATCCGGTGATTTTCTCTGTTGTTCTGCCAGTACAGTCATCTTGGGAAGGGACAATTTCTCAGTTTGGGAATATGGGGCATCTTATCCTATTACTTTCCCAAAATCAAGTTTGGAAAGAAATGAGAGCTCTCAAAATTTGGGGAAATAACTGTGCTTCATGGGCGTTTGTCTACTGTAACAGAGTGTATTAGATTCTTCAGTTGACAAGCTCTTTTTTTAGGGAAGGGAAAGAATAGAAGCCATTTGAGGAGGTTTAATCTCAAACACATAGAGAAGATACTGTTAACACCACAGTGTTATTACTAACGCTGAATCTATGAAGGAGGAAGGAGAGGATGTGAACTAAAGAATTGCAAATTACCATTAATCAAGAATATACAGTGAGATTGGACTAAGAACTAGTAACACCATCCCTACCATAAAAGTAAATGTAGGGGAATGGTACCATGCAGTACTTTGATACTGAATGAAAATACAGACTCTAGGCTATGGAGAAGACCACTTAGTGCTACATTTTCTGCATTGTATAAAGTTTAAAAAGGGCATAGACCTGCTTTTAGTCAACTGCAGTTTATATACTAACTAGACACAAAGATTCTTTTGCATTAACTGGAAGACAACTTTTGTTTATTTAGAATGAACTCTGTGTGTGTGTTTGGGGGGTGGGGAGGTTGTTTAGCTCTCCATTAGTTTTGCAGTCTTTTTAGCATTTTTTTCTCACCAAACAGTGTGAGGTTTAGGCTTTGCATATATTTACAGAAAGCTAGTGTGATTGTTCTCTCACACATTTGGAACAGGAGTATATATGAGCTGCCCTTTCTGAAACCTCAGCACTTTATAATTTGTTGTGTACCAGGAACATCACTGACAAAGGCTGATGCTGTTTACCTAAGTCAGTATTGTATAGTCAGTATGGTATTTTGTGGAACTTTGTAACGGAATCTGATGCCACAAAACAAACTATTATTTTAGCATTGGCATCTAAAGTTACACTACATTTCCCCCCTTCTCTGATTAGTGGATGCAATAGAACTCCGGGTTTCTGTTTCCTCCAAAGAGTAGATACTGCTTGGGCTGATGTGCAGTACCCAAAACCAGAGACTAATGGTTCTGAAAATATGCAGGGATGCAATCAGCTGAAGATGTAATATACAGTAGAAGCAGCAACAGTCTTGGAATAAAATCTTATGATGTGACACGTTCACAAAAATATAACCTTATTGTACTCCGTTGGGCTAAGAATACATGCATGGAGGGCAGCCTGCAAATCCAAATTTTGGATTCCAAGCCTAATAAATACAAAGCAGATCACAGATGTCATGGGCCCATATGTTTGCAGATGTTTTTTTATTTTTTATTCTAAACATTGGAAGAACAAATTATATTTGTATTAATATGGCTGTTATTGCTATGTGGAAAAGGTAATGCACACAACAAATCAGAAGTTTTTGGAACTTTTAAATGATTTGATTGACATGACAACACACAATCTGACAAGAATGGAGCGCACAAAATACGAAACTTTAATCACCATTCATGTGCACCAGAAGGATATCTTTGATGATTTGGTAAGTTCTTGAAAAAATTAAAGGACTTTCTATATGGAAGTTTTTGCACATTTCTCTTTAGGTACCTCTGACATTAGTGCTGTGATATAGCATATCAGATTTAGCTGATATTATATATAGGTATATTCATAGGTTCAGACTTCAGTTTTTAAAATGGCTGTTGATACACATCATGCACAAATTCACTATAAGCAAAAGAGTTTAACTTTTCAAATTAAACTATTCTCTCAAATTTAAAATTTAATACATTATTTAATTGTAATGTAAAAGGGAAAAAAGTCCCTTTAGTATTACTATCATGTGATTTCCAGCCCAGCCTATGTGTTGATTTAAGGTAATAGTTATTCAAATGTTAAAGCATATATTTGAAAAGGGTAGCAACAATAACCAGAACAGATATTTTAAATTTTTTTTGTAATTGAGTTTCTTCAGGCTTCCTTTAGATAAGTACATGAACTCATGAAACTAGAATTATAAAAATGGAAGTAAAATAACTTTCAAAAAGCTTGCATGATGCAAAGGTCAATAATTCAGCACTGCATTGTTTAATTTATGCATATATGTTAGAAAGATAAAAATTAAGTGCATATGTAAAGAAAGATAGAAAATCGTAAAGAAAAATACTGAAAGTTAGAAAGGAAACTGCCATCTTCTAAGATAGGCGTAGGGTTTTATCCTTTGCCCAGAATTTTTAATTTATTTTCATAATTGGTCATTGTATTATCAATTAATATAATCTATTATAACAAAATTAAATCACAGAAAATGGTTAAATTTAAAGGGTCTGTATGTTAAACAAAGGGGAGGCAAGTCCAAAACTGGGGAAAGGATTCTTAATTGGTAATATTATCCTTTTCTCTCAAAACATTCTGTTCCCTGCTAAACACATCCTTTTGTGATAGAGAGAAAGCAGAGGGAAGTGGCTGAGAGTCCAGAACCTCCTCTTACCTCACACCATGTTTGCAAGGCCGATAACCAGGGCTGCATATACTGTAAGAGGCCCGTGGTTTTGAGATCAAGTATCAAAAATAATGAATCAAGATCTATTAGTCTGCCACAAATCTATATATGTGTGTGGCAAGTTCATACTGAAAATTACATCCCAAATAAGCAAACACATAGACATGTATGCAATATATTCAAGCATTGTTCACAATTTAGTATTTCTGCGAGCAATGGCACCAGATCCCATGCAGTGTAACCAGTATTGTTACTTAGCTTTTTATGAGGTTTTCCATCACTGTTCTTCAATATCTCTGTAAGACACAATTCATAATCTCTGGACACAATTCATAATCTCTGTACACAATTCAGAGGAAAATCAAAGTGGTCAAAAGGTTCAGAGCATGTCATAGACAGGTTTGAAAAGATAATTCTGGATGTCTTGACTCCTGACAGATTCTGTGCTCATTCTTCCAGCTCTTGAATTTATGCGTAGTAGACTTTCTTCCCCTGTATGGAATTTAAGATTGTTATACTGTTTAATTTGTGTATTAATGATTTTTCTTTTCCATTATAGGTCCGTATGAACATTAAATCTCCATCTGATTTTGAATGGCAAAAACAGCCTCGATTTTATTTTCTTGAAGACTTGGATAAATGCATTGTCCAAATCACTGACGTAGAGTTCACCTACTGCAATGAATACTTAGGGTGTACAGACAGGCTTGTTATAACTCCCTTAACTGACAGGTAGTTATAAAAAGAATGCAGTGCATAGTACTGGAGCTAAGACTTAATTCCTTTAACTTTCACGAGTCAGAATTCTTTCTTTGGTTGCACATAGTGCTGCAATATCGACGGTGAACAGCAGAGGCCAGTGCTTTTCTATTCAGCTAGCAAAAGCAGGCACCCCTAGGAGGGGTCTTGAATTCTCTGCGTGTTTGCTTGGGCTATATGTGCTGTGGTAGGCATTGAAAAACTTACTTGTGCTCAAGATAAATAGAGCTGAATGCCATACGCTTCACCAGCCTAAACAGAGTGGATCTAAAAACCAATATATTGCTGCTTTCAATAAGGTAGTAGTTGCATGAGAATTTGGGATTATGGCAAGTGATTCATTTGAAGTCATCCTAGAGGAAAAAGCAGTAACTCAGGACATAGCATTGAATAACTAGTGCCAATATGGTTTTAAGCAAGGCCTATGGAGAATTACAGGACTACAAACACAGAAAAAGCTCTGAGGGCAAAACATAAGGAGAACTTTTTACTGCTGAAGTGTTAGTTATACAGCGCAGTACAAACTTCATTAGATGCATATTTTCCTAAAGTACCTGGTAGTGCTTCAGCTAGGCAAGAGACAGATGTATTTGCTCTGCTAGAGCGTGTTCTTATAAGTGTGGATAGGAATGTCAAAATACTGTGCATTTTCAGTCATTTGTTGTGTGAAGAATGCAGACCATTGAGTTAATGTTGGAATTGTCTTTGTATTCTCTGTGCTACTAAATTTTATGTACTGGTGAAATTTCGGACTTTTGCCAATTTCTGAACCAAAATTATGCCCGGTGAGCTATTTAAGAGAACCAAAAATCTGTGCTTGGATAGCTGGCTTTTAATACATAACACACATCTGCCAAATTCTATGTTATGTACCCTACTGTTCCTATGCTAGATAGAGATCTGTTTGCAGCAGTAAACATGCAGTTGATTAGTGGGTATGGCAGCGCTACCACACAGACAATATTTTTGCCCACTGAGAGAGACAGTATCAGGAAAATGTTGTGATTCAAAATTTGTTCACAGAATTAAAATGCAATTGGTTAGAGATTGATACAAGTTGCTACGTCACATGAGGTTGAAAGCTAGCACAGGGTGACATTATTGAAGAAAATGAGTCTTTTGAATGATTTTAAACTATAATAATAACAACAAAAAAGAACAGAGGTATCTGTCTTTGCACAAACCTAGAAGAGCCAAAGAGAGCTGCAGGACTGGTGGCTATCCGTTGTCATATATTGAAAGAGTATTTGAAGCAGAGATGTTTTCTAGTGTTGGCAGGGGAAACTTATGTACCTATGCAGTGCTGCATAAGAACAGATTTTATTCCCCTTATAGGCTTTTGCCATTTCAATATTTTTAATATATTTAATGTTGCTATATAGACTTGTATGAGCTTCTGACAATTTTCAGGTAATGATATTTTTGCTTTCCATTAATCAGTTTGGAGTCAAGTGCTGTTTGGCTAATGATTTTGTGTTCAGAAAGATTCCTGAAACACATGATAAATACACACTGGCAATAGTACATTACATTAGGATAATGGGACTGAAATTGCATACTCCTAAACGTCATGTCAGACACAGACCATGTCATGGCAGGTACAAAAAATGAAATGCAAGTTCTACTTAGGACTTGTACTATGTATACAGCTTGTCCTTACCTCATTTTCAGTAGTAGAATTGTTAGGAGTGGTATTTTTTCAGTGTTAACTGAACAGTGTTAACTGAGTAATAAGGCGATAAAGCATTATTACTGCTATTATATTGGAATAAGTACTGTGTTATTTTATAGGAGGGGATACCAGCTGGTAGCATTTGTTTTTTTCAGTGCCCATTTTCGTTCCCCAGGTATCTCACAAAGCTACTGAGTTTCACAGTGTTAAAATGGGCTTGCTGGGATTTTGGAGCATTGTAGTTTAGAACAGTGGTCTTTCTACACCCTTCAGTAATCTCCACACCATCTGGGGAGGTGAGACTTAAACCTGTGGACATCAACCCAGGATGGAGGCTGAAGCAGAAGATGATCCTAGGATACATGGGTCTCTCCTTTCTCTACTGCCCATTACAATCTTCCCTCTTGTCCGTTCTCCTCCTGGAACTCAAAGACCAAATGTGTCTGGCAGCATTGCTCTGTTTTGGCATGCTGGTAGGGAAATGGCAAGAACAGGAGCTGCTTCCAGGCTCTGTTCCTTCCTGTTGCCAGATCAGGGCGCCCACCTTGTTGTGTTCTCTGGGGAGGGAGCATGAAGATGGGAAAAAAGGCAGAGACCCAGCACGTCTGGGTGCTGCAGCATTAGGCTGAGTCATGGAGGAAGGGTGTATGATTAGTGTGAGAAAATGCCAATACTACAGTATTTCGGTATTCAGCATTTAGAATTGGCTCGTGCGTTTCCTGAGCTGTTGCAGTCATTGCTGTGCTGGACTCATGCTTTTCTGCAGGTGGAGCAAAGGTGGTACCAGCATCACAGTGTGCAAAGGGGATGACTGAGGACTTACCACAGGGAAGCACCTTCATTTCTGCCCCCTTCCCCAGCTCTGTATAGTACAACTGCTGTGGTTACGATAAAGGACTTCAAGTAATAAATGGTAGAAAAAGATTAACAGAACTTTTTGTTCTGTCGCTAGGTGTTACATCACTTTGGCACAAGCCCTGGGCATGAGTATGGGTGGTGCACCAGCAGGACCTGCAGGGACAGGGAAAACAGAGACAACTAAAGACATGGGCAAATGCCTGGGAAAGTACGTTGTTGTTTTCAATTGTTCAGACCAAATGGACTACAGAGGACTTGGCCGTATCTATAAAGGTAAGAAATAATCTGGTTTGTTCATTTTAGTGTCATAAGTTTTTGTCTCTTCACTAGTGAGTTAGCAATGATTTGTAGGGCATTTTCTTCTGTTTCCTCTTATTTCCAGACACTCATCGATTTTTCCCAATATTCAATTGTTTCTCCATTTTTTTTTTCCTTTTTTCTTCCTGCATGCTTTCCAGGGGTTTTTTTTATATTCTTGATGGGTGTTTCCTGTCTTTGTCTTCTTTTCCATTTCCCTTTTAGTTCTTTCTACTTATTTTCTTCATGCTTTTATCCCACCCATCCCAAGGGGGAGGATATTTAGCCCTCCCTTGTCATTTTTGTATCAAGCAAGACAAACAAATAGAGAGCTCGAAGACGTTGTGCAAGGCAGGGAAATAGGCAAATGGTGCAGTGTCTTATTTCAAACTCTAGAACTTTTTTGAAACCAGGAAAATGAGATAGTGGTCAAACTCTGATGACTTTTTATGATAACCAGAACTTTGAAGTCAGTTTTGCAAACAGTGATCAGATGATCCAATATCTGTGGACTCCATTATGTCTATTTTCCTTATATAGAGTTACTGTTGGTTATATGGACTGGCAGACCACAGAACGCCACCATTTTCTGTGAGTGACGGGCTCTTAAATCTAACACAAGGTATCATAAATATAATTTTCACTGTTGTGGTATCTCCTGAAGGTTAAAATATAACCTGGAGATCATTTCAAGTTTTAATTAAGAAGCCAGCAAAGCTAGCCAAGATTTTAATAGAACTAACTTTTGTCTTTGGCTTCTTATTTAAGAGCTTAAAAGTATCCAGTTAAGCTATTTCAATGGAGATAGAAAGCCTGAAAGGTATGGCAGGTTTGGATTAAGGTGATTTTGTAATTAATGTTGAAAAGATTTTCCATATTTCTCACTTACCTCTTCTGTGGTCTTACTGGGTTTGTTTGTGGCTGAGTTAGATCAAGAAGACCAATTTGGGAAGAACTGAGTTGAAAGCAGTACTTGTACTGACTTCACTGGACTACTGTTCTTCCTTCTAATCCTTTTGTTCTTTTACAGATATTTTTAGGCCTCATTAACTTGTTAACTTTCTTTAATGGCCATATCAAAAAGAGGGAAATGGGAAGAAGTAGAGCAGAGAAAAAAGGGAAAAAATGATTTAGCCAGTTTGACAAGTTTTTCTAATCATGGCTCAGAAGTTTTGTAGCTATGTGTTCTGCAGAGATGCCCTGCTTCTCACTAATTGAACACACTAGCTCTATTTATAAGAACGTGAAAATAGATAAGCAAGAAACATTTCCATTCTTGTTTTCTTTTCACTGCCTTGGAGAATGCTGAAACTGCCTCAGAGCTCCTATGAGCAGTAAGAGCAGAAGACAGGTTTCATAATATACCATTAAATTACACTGGGATGTAGGTTAAACTTTTGTAGAAGCTTATGACTTCTGTACTGAATATACTGCGTTATTGTACTCCTTACCCTGAGGTAAATACTGTGTTTATAACCTAGGCCAGATCATTACATATCAAGAGAGAAGATAGTTACCTAGTGACCAGAAGCTATGGAAAGCTGCTCATTTATATAATGCCAAACAAACAGAGGAACATTTCTAAGCTATAAACTGAACAAGCTGCACATTTGAATACTTTCAGTCAAGGTCACGAGTTTCTCAAAGCACCTCTTTCTAACTCCCAGATCTTTGGGCCAACTTTTAGTTGCATGTCTTTTATCATGCATGCAGACTTTTAGTGTCCCAAGTTTACTTTATTTGTTGGTAATAAACAGAAGAGGACTGCGACTAGCTTGCTGTCTGAATGAGCATGAATATGCTCGTAACACTGAGCACAGTCATCTACTGGGTCTCTGCTGTACCTGCAGTCAGCAGTCAGGAGGGGGGATGTCAGCCTTTGTTTCTCCTTGGAGTGGGTTTGTCTTTGAGGTCACTAAGTTGTTGTCTTTTTCCTCTCTGCTCCTTCTGTGAGAATGTTTGTAGCTCTTTATGTCACCACCTTTTTTCCCAACTCGTAGGTGATCTCACTTCTTTGTATTAAACTGTTACTGACTTGTGTCAACCCAGACATCTAGCCTGTGTATCCTTGCTTTGTTTTTGCCTTCTTATCCTGAGCAGTTTGGTAACTTATCCTTTGTCATTTCAGATTGAGGTGATAGTGATAACTGCAACTTGTCATTGCCTTCTTTTAGTAAAACCGGGCACAGTTATTGTGTCTTAAGAAGATGAGCTGAGTTTTAGGGCTCAGCTTCCTTTGTCTGTTGTTTTCTATAAGCTGACCATTTTCCATGCCGTATTGTCATCATATGCAACAAAAGCTAAGTAATGCTGGGTAATGTGTCCTTGTTATCTGGCTGCCTCATTTAATGGCGTGCTGGTGTTCAATATGAGTTAGAAAAGATGCTTATAGAGCTCAACAAATTGGTGCTCAGGCAAGCATGATGCCTGTGACTGCTTACTTCAGTCAATTTGCTAGTGGGATAGTGTTGCCTGGGAATTAGGTAATAGATCCAGCTGAATAGAGCCTGGATAGGGTGATTTTTTTTTCAGCATTCATCAGAGGGTTTTGAGTCTGGGAGGAAAAGTACGATTCTGTTCTTACATAAATCATTGATGCTTTCATTTGTGAAGGGCACCAGTTGCTTTGGACTTATTTTCACAACTTAGAAGGGCCTGGCTTGGAATCACAATTCTTATGTTGAAACATCTGTAAGGTATCTGGTATTTCTTGAAGAGTGGATATACTGAAGTTGGGGAAGGAAATGACCTCTTTTTTGGTTTAATAGGAGGAGCAAATTGAGTTTAGAGAAAAAGTCTTTAATGCATATGAGATCTTCAATGGAAAAAAAGGATAGTTCTTCACAGCTGTAGAAGGGCTTTCATGCAGACTGATAAGAAAGTTCTCATGAAACATACTACATATTTTAGTGCACACATTGAGAAATTCTTCAGAATTCCACATGTCTGTGATAGGCTTTGTACTCCATCACCAGTGTATCCTCTTCCAAACTTTTCACTTCATCTGGTGCTGTGGGTCAAGTTATCAGATATTAGCAGATTTAGCAGTGAGGAGAAAAATGGGGTGTGGAAATGGTGGTGTCATGTCTGCAGCCATGCTTCCAGATTTTTTGTGTTAGGACAATAAGTTTGATCTTCAGAATAAAAAAAAAAGAAAAATATAATGTAATATAATATAATAATATATTATATACTATAACATTATAATTTGAACTTCTGGTTGGCTCAGAGCTGAGGTTCTGTCTCCCTGTTTCTCTGTCTTCCTGTCTCTTTTGTCTTCCTGTGCAACTCCAGGTATTCAAAGGCAGATGGTCTAGTCAAGATGTCCCAGGCCTGGACTTTCATCTTTGCTAGTTTTATTTTTGAAATTTGAACCAAAAAGTAGGTTCACATATAACTGGTCATCTGAATTGGACCAGGGATAACCCGTGAAAATACCAGGGAAGCAAGTGAGAAGGTGAATTTTCAAGTTTTCCATTATTCAGTGTTACAATTGCCCAGGAATAGCAAATCACGGGTACTTCATCACTATTAATAAGGTGTTGCTAAATACCCTCTAGGAAACCTTTTGTCTGTGGTTGTCTGTAGGTGAGTATAAAAGTTGTGTTTGCTTTGGTTCTGTTTTCTGTAGTTACAGTCAAACAATTCCAGTCTCACCTGAGGTAGCTTTTTGTGATTTGATATTTAATTCAATATTTAATGTAAGGTTTGATATTTATCTTAATTCAGAAGGTGAATAAATGAGTATGGAGCTTCGTAAATTCTTTCAGGACCAACGAGTACCTTGTAGCTTACTGCTTCTGGGCTGCACTTTGGCTAGACAGAGTTCTGTTTTAGTGAAATTTGCTTTGAATTATGTCACTATAGTTCTACCCCTGTGTAAAATCTTAAGATATGTGTCCTTTCAATACAAAAGAGAGTTTATAGCTGCTTTGTCATGATTAATTACTGCACTGTCGCACTATTTTTAGCCAGACCTCCCAGTGCAGAGCAGCACTTAGGGCCTGTGAGGTCACCTGGCAGAGGTTGTCACCGTAGGCTGCAACACACTTTCTCCATGTGTGGGACCTGAGGACCTGCACGGGGACTGTGGGCACAGTGTGGTATACATGACCTGTGGGTCAGGCCACCCAGCTCTGCCCAGGCCATAGGGTCACTGATGTGGAAAGGGACATGGCGCTGCATTGCAGAGATGCATTTTGAAGTAGCTATGCTGTGTGATTCTTTGTAGGATTTCTGTACTGATTTGAGTGTTTGTGTGTCACATTTCTTAGATATAGTTAAAGGTCTCTTTAGTCTTGTCCTTTATTTTCTGCTTTTACTCTATTTTTGTATTTGATTACCACACTATGTTCTGTGTGGGGACAGCAATTAATGCACAGCATGACAGGACACAACAATATTACATTGTCTCTAGGCTGCTACGCAGCTGGCAGTTTGCTTGCTGTGCCTTCGCTTGTGTGTGTGTGGAGGTGTATGCGTGTGTGTATTTTCTTTCCTTTTTCTTCTTAAGCACCACCAGAATGAAATAATTTTGCAAGAACTAAATTTATTTAAAGCCGTGGGATATTGGCCTTGCCCAAGAGCCAGGTTTCATAACTCCATGCAGCAGGTGGCATTACAGAACAAGTGATTTTTCTTTTTTTCCCCTTTCCTAAGGGGCCAAATGTATTTGAAAAATCTCTGCAAGAATTTTTCATCAGGGAGCAGCAAGAGTGGGGCAGCTCCATAAGGGAAGAGAAGGCAGGAGCCAAGGGTGACCTCCACACAGGCAGGGGCTGGGACTGACCAGGGCACAGTTCCGCAATGCCTGAGCAGGGCAGATTGGTGACAGCTTGGTGACCATCAGACAAGGTGAAATAACAAGCTGGGTCCAGGGTCCATTTAGGAAGTTCAGTCAGAAAGAGCAGGAGGAAGGGTGGAGGTAAGACTATGGATAGTTCTGGGCTCCTCCAGGAAGTTCAATCAGCAAGTCAGGGTAGGCAGGAGGTAGGGCTGTGCCCAGCCCTACATACAGCACAGCTAAGGCAAAGACTGAAGACTCAGAGCTGCCTGAGCTGAAATGGAGCTCCCGGACTGGAGGACAGAGAGTGTGGGTAGAAGCCCCAGGTGAAGCTGGTCAGGACAATTACGGCCTATTAGTGCATCCAGGGCCCTGATATTCCTTATACAAGAGGGAGAACATTAGTTACAGGACTTGCTGCCACACCAGTGAAGTCAAGAAACATTTTTCATTTGTATTTAAAGGTAGTAGGATTGAGTCTTTCGTGCTTTAAATTTGGTACCTGTCTATAGAATTACTTTAATCTTTGCTTCAATATGGCATTGTGGCGTTTGTATATGTTCCATTTGCTTTTAAATTTTGTGATTAAGTCCATATGACTTTTTATTCTCCTCAAATTCTTTCTTTTGGAGCATGTTTTTCTTTATAATATCACAGAAATTAGTTAGAAGCCATTTAGGAAAAGGATTACTCTACATATGGAATTGAACTAAATTTTGTGAGAGATCTGCAGTATTGCCCTGGCTGAATCAAATCTTAAGAAGCCAATTTTGGCTCTACTACGACAGGTTTTTTTCTGATGTGACCCACTAATTTTGTTGAAGAGTTCTCCCAAAATTATCTGGGTAAAAAAAGACCAGTCAATGCAACAATATTAAAAGAAGTGGTTAAGGGCATGAAAAAAAGGTAAAAAATCAATGTAAGGATTATTTTAATATTTCTTTATTTTTTTAATTATCTGCAAAAACTGACAAGTATTGATTTGGCTATGATAGCTGATCATAGTAGAAGATGGGACAGAGTAGAAGACAGGCAGAGAAGAAAAATAAAAGGAGTCTCAAGGGGATTTGAAGTAAAATGAGAGTTCCTAGAGAAATATCTTAAAGAGCAGAAGATCAGACAAAGAACAGTAGAGGGAAGGGAAGAAGGATAATATGAGCAGAACAGGCCAGAGCAAAGATAAGAGAAGAGAAAACATAAAAGAGAAAACAAAACAAAGGAGAGAGAGAAAAAGTATGTATTATTAGTGATTTTTGAGTACGTTCTCTTCCATTAGCTTAAGTATCTTAAGGAATTAACAGTACACATAAAATGCCCCTTGATTTATTTTACCAGTGCTGTAGGCAATGCCATACAAAGTATGGGGATTCAGGGGAGCTCCGGGCATAGTTGTTCAACACTGCAAACACACAAATGCCTTTTCTTGAACATGTGCTTTATTTTTGCATTTAGCACTGCCTTCAAGTGGCTTGAGCCAAACTGAGCCCCACCAGCCCAGTGGAATGAATTAAGCACCTCTGAGCGTTTGTAGCGCCAGTTAAAGTATTGATCCAGGTCCTTGCTAGACCCAGGCAATAGGAAATATTAGTCTGGTGTGGGCTTTGGGAAGGGAGGAGGTGGCATCCGTGAAGTTCCTGCGTAGACTTACTAGTCTTTGTCTCTCGTGAAATGGATGCAGAATAGCAGGGGATTAGGTAACTTTCCCACTACTGCTCCAGAAAGCTGCCAGTGTAGACTCTCCTACTTCAATCCTGCTAACGTGATACAGAAGGAGTACTTGACTCTCCCAAAAGACATTCATTTTATGATGTTTATGGATGCAAGTGTCTGTCTAGAACTCCATGGCCTATTCTAAATAACAGTTGTGACATCTCTCTTGAACAGCAGGATGCTATTCTCCAACTATTTTTGACCTATGAATTAGTTGTTGTAAAATGCTACAATGCTTCTGTCACAAATGTAGTAATTTCTGAATTTGATTCTGTGCTTTCCATTTAGGTAGGTGCCTCTCAAGCTCATCTTTGACAATTTCAGCCCTTGCATAGATGAGTTTCCATTCTATATGCATGTTTATGCTTCTAGGTGCTATATACAATCTTATTGAACACTTTCTGCTTTATGGTTGCTGTAAAAGTGTAGGATTCTTTGTAAAGAAGTTTGTATTTTCTTTCTTCCAAGGGATAATTCTTTTTGTGGGTGTCATTAATGCACAGACCAATTTATTTTGAGTTGTTCTCATTTTACTCTGTGTTCATACTCTGTTTTTCTCATATTACATTAAGTTATATAGAACATGCTATATTTTATATATAAATTATTCACGTTTGATCCTATATTTTAACAAAATACTTTGCTTTTTGCTTTTTTAGGTTTAGCCCAGTCAGGTGCATGGGGCTGCTTTGATGAATTTAACCGGATTGAACTTCCAGTTTTATCAGTAGCTGCTCAGCAGATATATATTGTACTTCAGTGTAAGAAAAATAAGAAACCTCAGTTCATTTTCACTGATGGTGATGTTGTTGACATGGACAGAGAATTTGGTATATTTCTGACTATGGTATGTGTATGAATATGTATAAATGGCATCATTGTGAAAAATCCTTCCTATTTCATTTCCCATTGAAATTTCCTTGTTGAAACCATTGGAACTGTCTGTTAGAAAATAGTGAATACAATTTGAACAATAATTTGGTAAAATAACCATGCTGATATTTTCTCTTCCTCATATTTTTAACTAGAACTTAGGACTTGAGGTATGCAATAATCATTAACTACGTATTTTAAGGGCTTTTTTAGTTGAATATTAGACGGATTGGGACTAAACCCAACCATCTCGTATTTTTAGTCAAAGTCTGTCAAAATAAAATAGAAGTAATTGACCACTGCAAGGACTACTGTAGTTGGTCTGGTCAGTATTTCACCACCTGTGAAAAACTTTGGACCACAGTCCTTCTGTATGACAGCATGAAGGAAACCACCCTCACTCTGGTTCGCTGGCCTCCTGAAAACTTATCTTTGATGCCCGTGGACTGCTTCTAGCAGTGCAGGAGGCCAAGAAGCAGGAAAACATAGTACCTTAAAAGACTCTTTGTATCTTCCCTGCCTTAGCTGTAGGCTACATACCCACAACTCAGAATGGAAGCATTTGTCTTTATTTCAAGGTTTCCTACCTTTGAAAAGATGTTAATGTTATTGCTTTAATTTGAAAAAAAGAGGACAAATTAGTGGCATACAAAGGCCATTGGGAAGGCAGTTGGGAACCAGCTTGAAGAGTTTAAGAAGTTACACTGTGTAGCCAGCGACTACTGTTCTCACAGCTGAGCCATGCAGTAGTCACATGAATGACTTAGACATCTTCAGTGAAAGGTCAGAGCCATTAGTTTAAATTATGTTCAGTAATGGCTTGCACTGCTTGACTGACTTTGCACTGAAATGGTCTGGGAGTGCTCACAAGGGACAGTAACTTCCAGCACTGGAACACTATCAAGACCCTGAGGAACTAAGCATTTAAAACAGCTCCAACAAGATCTGTAAGTGGTTGTCTGTCTATGTCTGTGTGTCTTGGGCATCTCCAAATGACATGTGCAATGCCACATAGTTCATGAACTGCAATGTTTAGGCAACTGTGTAGTAATGTGTCACATCCTCGTTACCCTTTGTAATCTGCCACTTGCTCCTGTGTTTGCCAAATAATTATCAGAAAAGATAAACCTTTCTATCCTGCTTTCATTATATAATATTTTATTTTGTATTTTGCATTTTTTAGAACCCTGGCTATGCAGGACGACAGGAACTTCCAGAAAATCTGAAAATTCAGTTTCGCACAGTTGCTATGATGGTGCCTGACCGTAGCATTATTATGCGAGTCAAGCTGGCAAGTGCTGGTTTCCGAGACAACCAAGTCCTTAGCCGAAAATTCTATACACTCTACAAACTCTGTGAAGAGCAGTTATCTAAACAGGTAAAATAAATATTTGTCCAACTGTAAGCTGTCACTGGAAGGGTATGTAGAGAAAATACTTTCATAGAATATATAATTATTTTTACACTCATGAATGTATTCATTTTTTAGAGTTTTCAGTTTCAAGTTCTAGAAAGAGTCTGAAACCATCATGTTGTTTTTGGTTTTCACACTAATTTGTGTAGTAAAGAAAATATGATTTGTGATTTTTAAAGAGAGTGCAGTTATTGGAGAAGTTATGAGGAATGCTGTATATTGCTCTGCTGAACTTTGTAGAGGGTACAGTTATCAGTCTCCTCACTTATGAAAGCTAGATATATTGGAGAGGCAGTGTAAGAATTATAAATAACTGAAGAGTGCCTAGAAGGCACAGTCTTGCTGAGTGCTACCAGAAAAGTGCTGTTCTGTTTGGTATGGGGTATTTAAGTAGAAACAAAGGATAATGCTGCTTTTAAGAACTGAACTAGTTGTCGCCTTTTGAATGCCCTGTGCTGGCTGTCCACTAGAGGGTCTCAAAGAGAAATCATATGAATGGTAGGTAAGCTGCAGCTCAAATGCCTGCTTTGGATGGATCCTAACGAGCCTGCGCATATTTCTTATCACTTATAGCGTTTATAAATATCTGAAGGGCTGGTGTCAAGAGGGTGGGGCCAGACTCTTTTCAGTGGTGCCCAGTGACAGGACAAGGGGCAATGGGCACAAACTGGAACACAGGAAGTTCCATCTGAATATGAGGAAAAACTTCTTCACTGTGAGGGTGACCGAGCACTGGAACAGGCTGCCCAGGGAGGCTGTGGAGTCTCCTTCTCTGGAGATATTCCAAACCCACCTGGATGTGATCCTGGCAGCCTGCTCCAGGTGATCCTGCTTTAGCAGGGGGGTTGGACTGGATATCTCTAGAGGTCCCTTCCAACGCCTACTGTTCTGTGATTCTGTGGTTCTGTGATATCGACTATATTCGCCATTACATTATTTCAGTTCTATACCACATATTTATTAGTGACTATGTTGACGTTCATGTAGAAATCTTGGATTACACCAGAATAAGGTAATGATATATCATATTGCCCTTGTTATTTCAGAGTTAAACCAAAAAAAGTACAGAATTGGATTTTCTCTTCCTTTCTCCATACCTCTGTATTTTGCTCTCAATATATATAACCAAACTGGATTCCAATTTTCATTTCTCTCAGGTTTCTTTTTCTAGGAGAGTTTTACTCACCGACTTTATGTTGTAGACTGGCCTCTGAAGGGTCATATTTGCTACTGGCTTCCCTGTGATATTGCCCAGGGTGTCTTCATTAGCCTACAAATTAGTTTTTAGGCAAACTGAATCACCCTATATTGATCTAGCATCACTAGTGTTAGTCCATTTGTTGCTGCCCAACATACTCTCTCAGTCCTGCCATCTGCCTGTGTTTTAGAGTTACCAGGCTTATAGGCTGCATTTCTCTGAGGATCATTTTCCAAGAGCTCTCTCTTAAGTGGAATTTGTGGACTTTGTTTAGGAAAATTTGTGTATGCACAGTTTCAGCAGTTAGCAATTTAGCTTGTCTCCGGAGTATTGAATATGGATATCTCTTTTTCCTCAGGCTTGGCCTCAGTAGGATTAAATTATCTCATTGCCTCAGTTTGTGTGGTCATTTTTGTCCTGGACATGTGTAGTTTGGTCATTTCTGCAGCAGAAACTGCCCTGGAGTCTCTGAGACAGAAAGATTCTCCATTTAGCATGTTAATCAACATATTGAAGCATATAAGTAGTGCTTATCAGTTGGCCTAGGGATTGTAGGAACTGCCTGGAGGGCTTTGTGGAGCTATCTGAAATTCTCATCTGGAGAACTCCTGTACCAATTAGTCAAATGCTTTGTCATGAAGGCACGTAGCTCAATCACCTTGTCCGAGGTCAGTCCTTGGCCTTGTCTATGCTGATGCTAGAAAGGGAGTTCCTTGATATTAATTAATGGAAATTAACGACCAACTCCTCTGGGTGTGCACATGGGCACAGCCCTCACACCTAGCTAGATCACAATTATATATTTGAATTTTATGCTTATATCTCACTTATAACTTGAATTCCATAGTTCTTACTATACAAGCCATGATGTCTGTGGGGAACAGTCTTCTATGTGTATTTATAATTTATGCAGGATCCTCTAACATCTCTCCAGCATCAATCAGAGAAGCCTACTATGCTGATCTTTGCTCCTAGCAGTTTGCATCATGACTTGTGATTATATACACTCTGTAATATGAGCCAGGAAGCATAGCTTTCTGCAAACCCATGGTACTATATTAGTTTGTCCTGCCTGTGCCTGTCAGCAGCCCTGTGGACAGTCCTGCTCTTGTATAAATCCATTATATACAATTATAAAATCAGAGAAGAACTGACTTTGGAAGGGACCTCTGGAGGTCAACAAGTCCTATACCTGTGCTCAAAGTGGGGTCAAATAGAGCAAGTGGCTCAGCACCTTGTCTAGGTGAGCTTTGAATATCTCCAAGGATGAGGACTGCACATCCTTTCTGGTCAAGCTGTTGAAATGTCTGACCATCATGTCTAGTCACCATTTTGTCTGTGAGGATGTTATTTAAGACAGTGTTGAAATCTCCTGGAATGCCTCTTCCCTCTTGTGTTGCTCTTCCAGCAGATATTGGGGTGTGTCAAGCCCACAGGGAGAACCAGGCCTTGCAAAGATGAGGCTAATTCCAGTTGTTGGAGAAAAATTTCATCAGTTTCTTCCTCATCAGGAAGTTTGCAGCAGACATCTGCCACAGCATTGATTGGCCCTCTAATCCCAACCCAAATGCTCTCAACTGGCTCATCAGCCATCCTCAGGCAAAGCGTTCCCACTCTTTCACTTTAAAGGGCAACTCCCCATCCAGCCCTCCTGGCTTGTTCTTCCTAAAGAACCTGTATCCATCCATTACAGCACTCCAGTCTTGTAAGCTATCACACCATGTTTCTTTCATCCTAGTTAGACTGTAGCCCCGTAACTGCACACAGAGCTCTAATTTTTCCTGTTTTGTTCCCATGCTGCATACATTAGTGAACAGACACTTCAAATTGGCACTTGCTTGTGCTGGTTACCCAAGAAAAATGTGAGAGCTTCTGCTATGATGCTATTCTCTTGGCTATTCCTTATCTGCATGCATACGCTTGAGATGTGCCACTTTCCACACTGTTTTTTTGTTCTTGAGGTCTCTCTTGTCCACCTTAGACTGCATTTTTTGCTTTTCAATTGGGTCCACCACTTCCTCACTTGAATGGGAGTTGTTATCTCCGTCCCCCATCATTCATAGTTGTTTGTAGTAGCAATGGGATATTTTGAAAGACTTGCTAAGTTCCTTGTGAAGTTTGTCGTAGGTTGGGGAATACATCTGATGCAATATGTGATTATATGTAGAGAGAGATCTAATGAGTTCATCTGATTAGATATGGGAGTCCCATGAACTAGAGATATTTCTAAGAGTGCAGTGGGACACAAATTGCTTCTGTCTGGCCAGCAAACTAGAACTATAAAGTGCAGACAGGCTTTCTTAGAGGCATATTAATCGGTCTTTCCGAGTGGAACTTATTTATTTAAATTTTTAATGGTCAATTTTAAATTCAAAAAAAGTACTGCTGGGTATCCGGGCAGATGACTGGAAAGAACAGGGTCACATAAAGATCAATGCAATAGGAAAAGGTAGAACGTTGCCTGTTTTCAGCAAATGCAGCCAAAGAAAGTAACAACAAACAAGCATTCACCAGCTGAACTTAACCCCCTCAAAACCTAAAAGGAATTTGCCAGAAGGAATACATGGAGTCCTCCACAGGTTTTACACACACAGATCCAGACTTTGTGGAAAGAGGAACTTGACTAACAAATAGCCAAAGGCACCCTGAGTGACTATCATCTTCTTCAGTAAAGAAAAACATACAGAAGTAAAGGAATAGTCCTTAGCAAATACAGGAAGCCCAAGGTGTCCACAAGCCTGTGAAACAGTTATTCTGACAGAACCTCCAAAGCTGAATTATTTGCCTTTGTTACAGGACTTCTAGCCAAAGTTCCCTACTGCCTTCTTCCACAAAGCCTCACCCAGATTAGGGAAAACTGTAGAAACTGGAAAGAAAAACCTAATGAAGCTTGAAAGCAAATAAGACCATAATCTGTTTTTGAGGATCATCTCTTAAGGTGCTTTCATATGGAGAAAACCACTGATACCCCTTTTTTCTTTTACCCACAACAGCAAACTATGCTTCTAGTGTTGAGATTTTTATTTGCAGATTTTTAATTCTTCCTTACAAGAGCTTCAGCTATACCACTGCAGTCCATTTTGACCAAGTGCAATATTTTTGCCTGCTGTTAAAAGATGTAGGAAAGAAATAGCTCATAATCCACATTTGCCAGTAAATTCTAGATGTTCTGTGCCATTCCTGAAAGGCAAAGCAGTTGTAAAATGGGCAGACTGATTAAGGAAAATAAATGATGGTTGCTTTGAACAACCTGTCATGTAGGTCAGTTGGAACACACCAGAAAATGTGCCTTTTTTAAAAGTAATTTTAGTTTATTTTAAATTTTCTAATACGTATGACGGTATTTCTTCAAACTTAACAAAGTCATCACTTCTATAGAATCATAGACTCACGTAAGTTGGAAGGGATCTCCAGAGGTCATCTTGTCCAACTTCTAGCTCAACACAGGTCAGTTTAGAGCAGGTTGATAGGGCACTTGTTGAGTTTTGAATGTTGCCAAGGGTGGAGATATTCATTCTCTCTGGGCACCTTTTCTGTGTTAGATGACTCTCATTGTGAAGAATCTTTTCCTTATGCAAACCATTGTAATTTCCCCTGTTGCAAATTTTGACCAGTGTCTCTTCTCCTCTCACTTGGTCATCCGTTGCTGGACACATTCCAGTATGTCAATGATGGTCATCTAGCAACGAGAAAAAGAAATATATCAGCCCTTGTCATGATTCTGCGTATTTCACTAGGACATATAATTTACTAAATGATAGCAGACTTCATCATCAACATATAATCTGCCTTCCAAACTTCAGAGGAAGTTGTTAATCTTTTTGTCTTCATATTTCCATCTACAAATGAGATTTCCTGGCAGTACCTGGCTGAATATTCATATCTAACTTTTTCAACTTCTAACAACTTGGCTCCTGATTGAATAATAGAAAACAAGGCTGGATGGAGCCTTGAGGGATCATCCATTTACCTTTCTGGAGGAAAAATAATTCTTAGCTAAACAATTTGCTATAAATGTTTGTGACTCTCCTTAACATTTTTCATTGGCAGATAGCCTGCAGTTTCCCAGACAGTCTATTCCAAAATTTCATTTTCCTTATGGTCACAAAGTTTTCTCTGAAAGTTAGAATCTCCCTTGCTGTAGTTAAATACATTACTTCTTTTCCTTTCTATTTCTTCTGTCTTCCTCTTTGCAGCTATTTTTTGCATGTTGACGAATTTTACCATAACTCATCTTACATGTTTGATTTTGGTTTACTTCTTCCTGATATAGCATGTTCTCTGGTCA
Source organism: Grus americana (assembly GCF_028858705.1). NCBI lineage: Eukaryota > Metazoa > Chordata > Aves > Gruiformes > Gruidae > Grus > Grus americana. Next base: position 67,429,130 of record NC_072853.1, read on the forward strand.
GCTGATAACTTTTCATTTCTTTTCTAAATTATCTTCAGTAGGGTTCATCTTCAAGTGTGGAATCTAACTTTTGGGCACAGTACAGAAGTACCAGCTGTAAAGGAAATACCCTTTCAGCTGTTTTAAAAAGGACACTTTTATTTTTATTGCCCACTATAATTGTAGATAAGTCATTGGGCAGTTTTTGGTTTCAGTCCAATGTCAGATATTTTTCTGCAAAGCTTTCTGCTCCTGACTTCTTTCTCAACTGAATGAAGAAGGGTCGTTACTCTTCTTTATTTGTGCAGTTGGTTATTTCTATTTGTGTAGTATTTTGCACTTGTCTTTATTTAATTGCATCATACATAGAACATTTATTGAATTTCTCCTAGTAATTTTGAACTCTAGTTGTGGTCTAGTTCACCAGCTTGGTATCATCAGCAAATCTGATCAATAAGTTATTTCTTGCTGAAAATTCTGGGTTGTACTCAATGCATTGTTCCAATTTGTCAGCCTGGGAAACAGGGGTGGGGACTGGGGAGAAGGTGTTGTTTTAATTTTGTCTTTGTTTCTCACCATCCAAATATATTCTAGTTGGCCATATATATCAAATTAATTTTCCCCAAGTCAAGTCTGTTTTGCCTGTGATGGTAATTGTTAAATGATCTCCCTGTATTTATTTTGACCCATGAGCTTTCTGTCATCTTCTTTTCTCCCTCTGTCCTGTTGAGCAGGGGGAATGAGAGGGTGGCTGGGTGGGCGTCTGGAAGCTGGCCAAGGTCAACACACAACAGATAGCATAAAAAAGAGTCTGTGCACTTGATCTCAAAAACATTTCTGATCAATCAGAGGGAGCAGATATTCTCCAAATGTAAGCATATCTTTACTGTCTCCTTCCATGTCTGTCGTTACCACTTAGTTTTCCGAGCAGCTGGCAGTGGTGGAGACTTTATGATTTAAAACCTTTACTCTGATAGCTTTCTGTCTAGGATGTGCATCAATGGCCAAAGAGGAAACCCATTACAGAACATTTGCATATATTTTCAAATCTATGTTAACTAAGACAGAATTGTATGTTTAGGTACAAGTGTTAAAATTAATTGAGTATGTCCGTATGGCTCTGCAAATATGCAGCTGTGCCTGTAGTGAAAGGGAAGATATTCCAGCCCTTACCAGCCTAAATCCAAAGCTGGTTAGATTCACCTTGAGAATGCACGTGGCTGTTGGAAGTAAATCCTTCTGTAGGCTTACATGGAACAAATTGTATCTGAATATTTTCAGTATGTTTCTTTATATCAGCAAGATGTTGTCCCTTTTAGTCATGAATCCTGTACCATATATCAAGATAGCAACAGTCTCTGTACAAGCAGAAAACAGAGGGCAGTCTGAAGATGTGTGGTTTGCTGTTTGTGCATCTGGAAAATCATGAATTTAGGAAAATGATAGAAGATGCAGCTTTCAGATGACTTGTAAAAGTGATAGTCTAACACCAAAAGGGACACTTGGCAGGTATGGACATGCAACACTGGAAAATATCTTCAGGATACGATAGCAACAGAACTGGAAATCCAGTTGAAAAGATGAAGAGCTGTAAAATAATTAATCTTTAAAAGTTCAATAGCATATTTATTTCTTTAATGATTTTAGTTTTCAACCTTCTCTTGATTTTAAAGTGTTTAATCTTTGTGGTACTAATTGTGTTTATGCATTATTTCAAGGTTCACTATGACTTTGGACTTAGAAATATCCTGTCTGTTTTGAGAACACTTGGAGCAGTGAAAAGATCTAATCCCAAAGAGCCAGAGAAAACTGTAGTGATGAGAGTTCTGCGGGACATGAACCTCTCCAAACTGGTACTGGTGACTTCCCCAAAAAGAATACTTTGTTTGCATTTTTAAGTATATTTATTATGCACTTTGAAAAGCTCTTTTTCTTCAGCAATTGGATAAATTATTTTGCAGTTTTTAATATGGTCTGTCAGTGAGTGGAGAATCAGAATACAGTCATGGTGTGAGCACTAATTGTTTTTTAAAGAGAGGAAAACACATTGGAAGCCTTAGCTGAAAAAATCATTGGGAACACCATCAGATCCTAGGGGACCTAACCTGGTCCTCTAATTGGCTCTTGTTTTTTCTTCTTTCTGCCCTGTCTAAGGAGAGAAAGGAAGAATGCATTGCATTAACTTTTAATAACATCATTAAAGATCCTTCTTAATCCAGAATTTCAATTTATACATTTCTTGGGTATGTGTTGCCTTTTCAGAACACCATAAGAATTGCAATGAGTGAGGTAATTGGAAGCAGCTAATGCCTACTTGTATAGTCTAATCTCTTTTGATATTACTATTTAAAGTATTAATCTTTCTTTTTATTGCTGTAATTGAAAGGTTATAGCACGTCTAGACTCTGTGTATTTACCTTGGGAGCCAGTTTTGTGATGGAACCAATTACTCTGTTTCTCTGTTTCTGATGTTAATCTATTCAAAACACTGGTACATGCGTTCAAACCTATAGGCAAGCTTCAGTGATTTACAGAGGGAAAAAAAATCATAAAAAATCCAAGGCAAAATACGATTTGAAGAAGTCTTGCTGGCTTATATAACAAATGAAGAAACGTGTGTGTGTATATTAAAGAAAACTGTATTAAGATGTTAACAGTTTTATAAGCTTTAAGTACTTAATTTAGAAATTACTACTTGTGGTTGCATTGTATGAAATTCACTTACTAAAACTGATTCATAATTATAATATTTGCTTTGGAAAAGATAAGGTTTTCTACTGCCATCTTTTAAATGACATATTCTTGAACATTGTTTACAGCTGTAATAATAATTTCAATGAATAAATAATGTATTTCCCCCTACTTTATCCTCGACAGGTGGATGAAGATGAACCTTTATTTATGAGTCTCATTAATGACCTGTTCCCTGGAATTACTCTGGATAAAGCTGGGTATCCTGAACTACAGTCAGCCATCCAGAAACAGGCAGAGAAAGCAGGGCTTATTCATCATCCACCATGGATACTTAAACTCATTCAACTGTATGAAACTCAGCGAGTACGACATGGTTAGCATGCTAGATGAGGTTTTGAGATTGCATAAAAGCAATAGTTTTTTATGTTATCTGCTACAGAATGCAGATTATTTTCACGAAAAATGTATTTTAAAATTGAACAGATGTCATTTTTAAAGCTTATGTGGATATTTTGCTTGGAAACTGTTATGACCTTTTTTGGTGTGCAGTGCACACATAGTGAGATTTTAGCTTTGTTGTATTACATTTTTATGGGAAATATGAGAGTGGCCTTCAGTGATTGAAATTTCTGGGGAACAAGTTAAAATGCAGAGTATACATTAAAATTCAGAAACAGCCAATTTTGTTCAGTGTTCTGAAAACAATTGTTGCGCTCAGACACAGTTCAGTCATGAAGCTCGTTTAATATCACTGAGAGATTATGATGCTGAGAAGATTATAAAAAATAATCTCTGAAACCTTTACTTCGATAGGTTCTACCAAACATGCAATGTAATTCCAAGTATTGTTCTTTGTGTTCAATTCTGACCATTTACACTAGAGAGAAATAAGCCCACCTCCTGCTGGACCAGGGGGGTTGGACAAGATGGCCTCCAGAGGTCCCTTCCAACTTCAACCATTCTATGATTCTATGAAAATATACTTTATAGTGCACAGAAGGCTAATGAGTAAAGTTTATCCTGTCCTAGGGAGGGTACCAAAGACAGTAGTAAAACCAGGTTTATAATTCATAGCTGAATGAAAAGAAAAAACCCACCCCTACTCTGAAATGTCCCCCACCCCTCTAAACTCTAAAAACTAAGGATTTTTTCTTACATAAAGGAGAACATATAAAGGAAATGTAACTAAAGGAGCAAAGATTTATGAAGATGTCATGCTTTTTATTCTCCCTTTTCATGTCATAGTACAGGAATAGTAAGCTTAAACTAATGGAACAAATAAAAGGGAATACTCATTTTTACAGCAGTCTGAGACCTTAATGTCTCAAATGTTTAGTTCAGATTATTGGCTAGACCAAAGAACTGGTTAATGCTGTGCTGAGTTAATAATTTACATCCAGATTGCTGGGTTCAGTATTCCATATCAAGTCATAACACCTGTATCTATATAGGAACCATGAAAGTTTTAATGATTTCAGTCACGATTAAATGTGCCTCTTGTCAGAAGAAACTGTTTGGTCTGTGAGAGACCACAGACCACTCTTCCCCAGAATGGGGAACCATGGAATGGTCACCATGGAATTTCAAGTAATGAGGAAAAATCTGTAAAATGCATGACTTCTCTTGGCTGAAATAGAGGCAATATGGGCAAATGAAGTGGTCATGCACACACACCTATGCATGGAGATTCAGTGCATGGATCCTGAAATCTCTTTTGCGTAACAGTTCTAATTGAAATGCCGTTGAAACCAGCAGAAAGGCTATTCCATTAACATTGAGGGGCTTGGATTAGATGTCCTCATATGTGACATATGGCATGAGTAAGTGATTGTCTGGGTGCTCAAATTGGTTTTGGGAACATTCAGCTCCCTTTAGTTTTAGAGAAAACATCAAGCAGACTGCACTGAACTGGATTAGGTTTGTATCTTGGGTTTGTGATTGTTCCATACCTTTGTTGAAGAGGCTTTTAAAGCCAACTAAGGATTATGTTGTCTAGTGGCCTTTAGGGTTAATAGGAGTTATCTAGCTCCCTTAGATGACTGTGGAAGTCTCAGTTTGAATGTTCCAACTGCTTTTGGACAGACTCTGGGCCCCTTGAATAGATGATTTAGAAAATATAGCTAAAAAGGATCAACTGTAGGTTTAATTTATTCTTGAAGACATGGCTTCTTTTCCTTGGGCAATATGTGTATACACTGATAAAATTATAAGTGTGGTTGCTGTTAACTGTTTTTTATGTAAGAAAGATGTATTAAAATGTCAGCATGAATGGATGCAGGTACATATTTTTGTTACTTCTTCAGGAAGATACACTTGATTTTGTATATCATTGGGAACTACTCATTCTCATTAAATACATTTAGAAATGACTGGTTTTGTTTACCACCAGTAATGTCAATGTCATTGCATGCGAACATCAGAAGGCAGTTCTGTTTTCTGATTAGAAAAAGGAAAAGAACTGCCTGAGGGGGGATACAGACCCACATAGGCTTGCCTATCATAATAGACCAGACATTTATAGAGGCCTTTTAATAATATTTTTAAATTCCATTTCAGTCAACAGTAAGTGGAGTGAGAAACATCTTTTTTTGTATTGACTTTTGATAAAAATAAAACAAAGATCGTTGATGCAAAGAACCATTAAATAGTAGCATGACATTTTGACATTTCATTCTAAACCATGTTTCTGTTGTTTTAAGGTATGATGACTCTAGGTCCGACTGGGGCAGGAAAGACAAAATGCATTAATATTTTGATGAAAGCAATGACAGATTGTGGTGCTCCTCATAAAGAGATGAGAATGAACCCAAAGGCAATCACGGCTTCCCAGATGTTTGGTACCCTTGATGTTGCTACGAATGATTGGACAGATGGTATTTTCTCTACATTATGGAGAAAAACTTTAAAAACAAAGAAGGTAATGGATATTGTATCATGATAGTTAATAAGGACATTTAATACTGTTTCCATAAGATCTCATTACCTGTCATTTTTGTGAAAGATCTTCCATTATAAAATGAAACAGGAAAATACAGTGTTAGTTTTGTTCTGTGTCTGACTAGCTCAATGTATGCAAGAGTCAGAATTACGTGTATATGCCAGAGAGCACTAGGCTTCCCAAGCAGTAGAGGTTCCAGAATTAAATTGGAAAAGATTTTAAGGGTTTTGCTTCCTTCTGTAAGCAGGTAGTCCTACCATTTAAACACAAAAGCAAGGGCTGTTCATGTTTTGACGTGAGGACAGGAAAGTTAGTTTTCTCCTATCTGGTTTTATGTCATTGTCACTCTATTTCACTAGTTACATCAGAATGTAAAAGGCTTTGGTAAGAAATCAGTATAGGCATTTCCCAGTTCTCTTATCAGACCTGCAGATGATGTTTCATGGAATCACAATTACACTCAAATCTTCTGAAGTTTCATTCAGTTCTCACTTGGAAAATGGGAAACCTTACATGAAATACTTAGGTAACATCCCATAAGGAGTAACTGTATGCCTGTGTCTGTGACTGTATTTAATGGGAAATGTTTTCATCCACCTTGATGGATGCTGGGCTGGCTGATGTACTTTTGTAGAAGAAAGGAACAGCTTTATGCTTGGAACAGAAGAAAGGGAGAGCTTTATGCTTAGAACAGCACAAATTTATTTTTGTCACTGTTCCTTAATATTCTTTTCAGTGTGACACAGGATAACAAAAGAAGGATTAAAATCATTGAGCAAATTATAGAAACTGCAGTTCATGCTGAGCTAATCAGTACCAAATTATGACTCGTTATTTATATCCAAGAGCACTTTCTCTAAGATTAAGGAAATGTGTATTTTTGGTCAATGTATGTAAAGTTGCATGTGTGTGTCTCCTTTTTCCAGGGTGAGCATATCTGGATAGTTTTGGATGGACCTGTTGATGCAATATGGATTGAAAATCTGAACTCTGTTCTGGATGATAACAAGACCCTTACTTTAGCCAATGGAGATCGTATTCCAATGTCCCCCAGTTGCAAAATTATTTTTGAACCTCACAACATTGACAATGCTTCCCCTGCAACAGTTTCTCGTAATGGGATGGTCTTCATGAGTTCTTCGGTGTTAGACTGGAAGCCTATTTTAAGAGCTTGGCTGCAGACGCTACCAGTTACATACTCTGATGTCCTATGGAATTGCTTTAATGCTGTATTTCAGGTACTTAATGCAACAACTTTAGAAAAAAATACTGCATTTCTTATTCTTTATTTAATGAAGCATTGTTTCTTCCTCAATGCTTTTTCAATTATTTATTTCTCTTTGTTTATGTAATAAAACAAGGATGATGGATTTTAAAAAAAAGAGAGAAAATTATCTCTGACATTAATAAATTGGTGAAACTGTAACATACGAATAATTTGGATGCTTTGTTTTGTCTGCATAGGTTTGTTGGCGATGAATTGTTAAATCTGTGATTATTTTGTAATGTATGTTGGCAAAACAGAGATATTCTCTTTGGCTGTAATTGTTACTGAAATTGTAATTCTTGTTAGGATGCATAAAGGGAGTGGATAAACTTCCTTGTTTGTTTTAAATTGAAAGAAGTAAATTTGGAAAGAAATTCAGCTAGATTAACTCTAGTGGGATCTCTCTCAATTTCAGCTGCAACAGGAATGCATTTGGCCCATTAGTTATTTTTAAAAGACATGCTGTAATTCAAATTAATTAAGGGCAGTTCTGTCTCTGTGGTGTTCCAAAGCTCAGTGAAGGTGACTGTAGTAGTCTCTTCTGATTTTATAATCCATGATTCTGTTCTGAAGGAGATTTTTGAGATGGCATCTCTTTGATACATTCTCTGACTAAATCGTGTTCAATCAGTAGATCCAAAGGGAGAATTCTGAATGTTTTTTCCCTCCATTTGTCCTTAGCATACTGAATCGTTAAAAAGATTTCATTAATATTATGGATGGTTGTACTCGATAGTGGATCTAAAAGCATAATCTCAGTAACATACTCTTTTCAATTACACTGAAATTCTTACTTTTTCTTTGGAATTTTTTAAAGAAAGAGTTATTGTTTTGCCATTTTTCAGCGTTGTTATCTTCTGGTTTTCTCAACATCTGTGGAACAAATACAAATTCCTTATATACTTTGCCTTCCCATTGGCTCTCTCCTGCCAGTTTTCTTGTGTGATTGGTGCTGGATTTCACAGGGGTTTCTCCTGTCATATTAATCATTGTTGTTGGATTTTACAAATGCCATTTTTAATGAACTTTGAGTGACATTTCAGAAGGTTTATTTATAAATCATGATAAAAGCAATGATTAATATGGTTTTGGAATGCCTTAAATGTTAACAAATGCCTTCTTACAGATAAGTTTCATTTCAGTGCCTATTTACTTTAAAACCAATGTTTAACAAGCTATTCATTTTGTTCTACCTCCAAAACGTAATGATCTGACATAGTATTTACTGCAGCAGCATGAGAAACAATTCTGATAATGAATTTTAAAATATGCTTCCGAAGTAATGTACATGTGGGTCAATTTACTGCTTCTTTGCCACAATTCTATTTATATTTTATGCTACAACTTGCTCTGAAAACATAATAACAACATTTAAAATACCCAAGCCTGAAGCAATAGCAATAAAGTCCAGAAAAATATGTATTTTATTAGATTGAGAGATGAAAACGCAGTGAAATATGAAGTTAGTTCTCTGCTGAAGGCTGCATTTGGAACTATCGAAATGTAAATGTAAGCTGTCATACTATCAGGTTTTTTTTCACTTTTAATGAGCTATCTTTGCTTCTCAAATAATAGAAGTGATAACACTGATTTTACAGATGATGGTAACACTGCTTTTGTATTCAGGTGGCTCTTCTTACAGTTATTATTTTCCCCAACATAAAAAAAAAAGGATAAATAAATTCTAAAAGAAAATTTGTGAAATAAGATGCATCAACAGTGGTAGTCAAACCCCACATGGAGACCTTGGTGAATTTAATGCTAGTATTAAGAGAAGCATGGATATAAGCAGCTTACAAATATCTGATTTTTAGAAGAAACTGAAAATTAGGCTATAGATGGAAATATAGTAACTAAGTAGAGTCAGTCTTTAAGTATACCTACAGAGATCTTTTGAAAGCAATCTAAATTCAAACAAGATAGATGTAAGACAACTACTATAGTAATTCCAATTTGCTTACAAAAACCACTTATTATTTATGCTAATACAAATACTATCTGTCAGTGAAAGTCTGCATATTGGATAAAATCATTATTAATGAAGGTGTAGCAAGTAGCAATAATGTAGGTGGAAGCACCAGAGAGTAATAGTTATGAATCAGTGGAAAGAATGTATTTATTTCACTATTCTACTGTAAGTCATTAGTTTTTATACAAAAGACAGGAGGTAGTCTAAAAGACAAGGTTAAATTTAAAAAAACCCAACACAACCAAACACCCCCCCCCCCCCAAAACAACCTTATTTTGAATTGAGATTATCTTTGAGTCCTTTCTATTTCCACAGGATTTTTCTAAAATGGTGATTGAGGGGTTGGACTTTCACCCTCCCTTTCCCAGTTCTTTCTTCTCAGCAACATTTCCTGCTTAGGAGTAATTTCAAGTAAACTCCCATCCCCATCTAAAGTCTCTACTCTTTTAAATTTAGGAGCTATACTGCCAATTTCTTGTCCGTGAATGATGCTGCTACCTATAAGCAACAGAATTGCTTAGCTAATGGAAGTAATTATCTGAGACAGTTTCAAAGAACAGAAATAATTAAAATAATTACCTGAGTGGCATTATTTAGTTTGTCTGCAAAGTGTGAAGCTCAAACTAGTGATGGATGTTATGTAAGTTTCAGCATGTCTATGTATTGTTTAAATGAAAAAAAATCTAGTAATTTTTAAATCACATTCACTTTCCTTTTTTTTTTTTTTTTTTTAAATAAAATCTGGTGTCCTGGATCCCTTACTGACCTATTCTGGAGACTTCAGAGAAGTTCTAAAAACACCAGACTAGTCAGATGTGACTTATTCCTCCCTCCACATTAAATCTCACCCTAATCTTATTTGCGTAAAGGCTGCTATTGCCTCTGGAGCATGGACTTGAATATATAATCCAAAGAGTTTCTTAGCTTTAATATTTAAATGTTGATGTCCAAATTAATATTACAAATACTAATAACTTTGCATTATTTAATTGTTCTTGTGCTTGTTGAAGCCCTTTGAATATGTTGCCAACTTCTTGTTCTAAAGAGCATTCTACAGTCCAAGTGAGTTCCACAGTGACTGTATGCTGTGCGAAAGGGTCTTTTCTCATATGAGTTTTTACCATCTGACTTTGTTTTGCAGTTTCCTTTTAAGGGGTAGCAAATTCCTGATGCAAATTCTTTGCAATTTGTGTGTATTTGTCATGGCCAAACTAATTTTTCCAGACCCCCTGTCCAAACAAAATACCATAATAAATAGTTAATTCATGCTAATTGCTATCTTGATCTTGCATCCTTCTTTCTGCAATGTATTGTTTTAAAAATAGTGTTAGCATGTAAGGACCTGATTTTTCACAAACTCAAAGAACAAGAATCACACAAACCTCACTGGAATCATAAGTACCATAAAATTCGTTCAGATGAAAATTGGGCTCTTGAAAGTAGACTACTTTGACTCAAATCAATTATTAAACAATCTGCAGTGCCCTGTGAGACATCAAGTCTATTTTACAGATGAAGAAACTGAATCTCAGAGAGATTTAGGTCCAAATTTTAAAGATTTTTAGATTCGAATCTCCCACACTGCTTTCAGTGCCTTACCTCTACCCATTCCTTGTGGAACCCATAAACCCCCAATTAGTCATCTGAGCAACCTTTGTACTGCTCGGGGCAAAACACACATTGTAGAAGGTAAGCCTCAAAAAGCAGCACACAGAGGTCAAAGCGCTTTTGCTAGTCAACAAGAAATAACATAAAAAGGGATATTTTCTAAGCCTCCCTCCTGCTATGTTTGCCCACATTCAGACTGTCTTCTTTCCTAGAGCCCTATTTTAGATTAAGATGCTTAAGTGAGTTTTTTCTCATAGTATATATCTTTGTTGTGTATGTTACCCACTATTCTAGTGAGGTGGAACTCAGAAGGATGGGTAAAAATCTTGATTCATTCTCTGTGCCAATAAATACTCAGCATAGGGTACTTAGAGAGCTTTAGTGGCTAAAAAAGTAAACTGAAAATCAGAACAAAGCTGTTGAGTATGTGGGTAAGCAGCTCACTGATTTTTCAAAAATATCTAGGTGATTGTTTACATCTTTAAGTGATCGAATGTCTTCATTGTCTTAGCTTTCTCACTGACAGAACATGGGAGCCATAAATGGAAATCCTCCAAAATTACTATTTTCCATAGTGTCCCTATGTACTTTTACTTCCCAGACTGAGTAGGCAGTGTTGATTTCCAAAACTTACAAAGGCAAATGGAACCCATAGGGAGGGAATTATATTAAAAATTGTTAAATGAAGGTGAAAGTAGGTTATAATTTACATCAGTCTGTACTATGGATGGCAACTGATATTTAAAAATAATTCTGCACTGCAAATCTCAGGGAGGACTTTACATCAATTTGAAACTTTGCTAAAGATGTTGCAAAACACTTGGCAAAGGCAGACATGGTTGCCATCACTACGGAATAACCTGAGGAAAGTCCAATTGCAATTGCAATAAAACCAATTGCAAAATTCCCTTTGGATCCTGCCAGGATTCTACAGAAAACCAAGAGTATTGGTTTCAAGAGGGACAGGTACATTATGGTGTAGTCAGAACAGATCGGATTGATAGCAATTTATAGCGGTGAGGCTGTGCATTATATACGTATCATTACAACAATTCTAGTGCTTTTATCTTCCCACTACAAAAATGGCAATTGTAGGTTAAAATCTCCAGTGGAGAGTACAAATGGTAGATCCCTGATATAACTGAAAAACAGTCTTCAAATTGCTCTTCAGGAAATTGCTGTATGGGGCTCGTATGAGTAACTGCTGACTATGGTATAGCAAAGTTATTTTTCTAATACTTTATTGTTGCCAAAATTTTATGGTCTAAGTCTGAAAATTTATAATACCAGAAATAGGGAAAAATGTTGTTTGGAATAAAATGTAGAATAGTTGAAATTAAGAAATTAGTCTCATCTAAGAATAAATCATACCATTGAAACTGGTAAACAGATTCTTTAAATGCTGTTTTTCCTTTCCAGGATGTGATAGATTTCATTTTCTCTGCTGTGACACCAAAAATGCCAATTTTAGAATGTATGTACATCAAACAAGCTATTGACCTCCTACAGGTAGATATGACATTTAGTTTTTCTCTCTCTCATTCTGTTATTTGTGCTGGGACATTGTTCCAGGAGGGCAGTCATTACATATTGCATCTGCTTTGCAGGGTTTATTGTCCGACCAATATGAGAAGCAGCTCAGCGAGGAACATATTGCTCGCTTGTTCATTTTTGCTGTAATGTGGTCAGCTGGAGCTCTTCTGGAACTGGATGACAGGCTGAAAATGGAGCTGTTCCTGCGGAAGCACTCTGCAGTGAAAGAACTTCCAGCTGTGAATGGAGAAGAAACTATGTTTGAATTTGGTATCAATGCTTGTGGCCAGTGGGAACACTGGTCAAAGAAGGTTCGTATGCCGTGACATGCTAAGCTTTCTTAATGAGTATACAAGAAAGATGTACTTGGTAAGAGGCATATTATTTTATTATTTAAGACCCTGTATGATTTGGATAGGAATATCAACCCTACCAAGTGGTCATGCATTTGAAGTAGCTTTGGAAGTGAAACGGAAGTGATGTTAGCTTTGTCTACTGTCTATTGCCCTACTATACAAGAACTCCTGGCAAGGAAAAGCTTTCTTCATGTAACAGAGAATAGTGGAGTGAAAATATCCCATTAGTCAAACACCCTTTTAGAAAAGCTTGGCAAGGAACTGATTGATTATAAATGGATGCTTGGCTTTCAGGAAGAAAAGTTTTGCTAATGTACATTTTATAGAATACATTTGGGTTTGCGTTCTGATGTGAAGTGATTGTGTGGGCAAGTAGAAAGTCTCAGACTTTTTTGCATGTCTTTCTTATGCAGGTCCCTGAATATATTTACCCTAAAGATTCAGTACCAGAATACACTTCCATTCTAGTTCCAAATGTGGACAGTGTCCGAACAGGCTTTCTAATGCACACTATCATGAGGCAAGGAAAAGCTGTTCTGCTAATTGGGGAACAGGGAACAGCAAAAACAGTTATGATTAAGGTATGTGGAATGGAAAAACATTTAATATCTTTGTATGATAACATTGCAATAATTGACATTGGCATAAATTTTAAATTAAAGTGCAAAAGTAATTGGGGTTTTCTTCAGATTACATACTAGCATTCTTACTGAGGCATTTTGCCAGTATTCACATGGCCTGCAAGCAAAAAAACGTAAGTATCTATACTTTACTAAAAAAGGGTTCTTTTAAACTTTGCTAACCATGGCCACAAGGTCATCTGATAAATGCTCTTTCATATGTTTTCTTTTCTTTTGAGAAGTCAAATCGGAGATTTTGCTAAGAAAATATTGATCCTTGAAGGATTTTTTATTTCCCTGTGCTTTGGTGGTGGTGCCATGTGTGAACTGATCTTTTGTACACCCTTATTGCAGACTTTCTTCACCAGTCAAACTGAGGAGAAATAAAGAACTTCCTTCTTTACTCAGGGTAATTTTTCAGAGGGTAAATTTAGTGTTTGTTATCTGCTCTCTTAATTCCTTCACTGAAAATGACATACTGTTCTTTCTGTAGAAGAAAATAATAACAGGATTGCCATTCAATTAAAAAATACATGCTTTCCATATTATAAAATTGCGCAGGTTAATCATATGACAGTTAAAAAAATTAATAACTTACTACAGAAGAGCCAATAATCAGAAGGCTGAACAAAACCAGATGTTGTACCAAACTTGGCATCCCTTATTTGGAAAAATGGAAGTGTAATGTTTTTCAGCATGATGTCTGTGATTTCCAGGGGAACCTGTAGACTCTTTGATCAAGGAGAGGCAGCTAAATAAAACTGATGAACTGTTGGGACAGCTGAATTTGCCATACAGGCATCTGTACCTCCAGTGGATGATTTGCAGAGGTCTTGAAATTGAAAATAACTGAAAAACACCGGCCTAAACTGACCTTTGGCTTTCTTAAAATCTGGAGCCATTTTGTGTCCTGCAGCCATGTGCTTTCTGAGCACTAACATAAAGCGAGCTGTACCAATGCCAGCAGCCATTGATACTACTTTTTCAGCTTAGCTATTGATGCCAACATGCATGCCGGTGTAATGTCAGCTTCTGTTTCTGGCACTAGCTGGAGAACTATTTTAGCAGAGTGAAGAGGCGAGGTCTGGGTGGTGGTCTTGATACTCTGCATACTGGATTTTGGCCAGATGCTGGCAACCTCCAGCCTTCAGCTGCCATTCCTGTCCCTAAAAATAATTGGAACTGATTCTTAGGAGTTGCTTACCCCGTGTTGATTCTATAGGGCAGAGTATGTTCCTTACACAAGGGAGCATAATGCCAGTAGATATTTGATCTCATTTAAGGTTAGGAGTGAAAGTTAACTGCCTTCACAACTGTTCCCCCTCTGCTTTCTCCTTCTGTAGAATTTTGCATTACTACACCTTGTGGAATAGAAATTTCCAGATATAAACAGCTGGTTTCATGAAAAAGTAAAGACACTTCAGGTAGTAATCTAAATTAATCTGAAGTAATCTTCAGCATTGATTAGATATCAGTATATATCAAAATGAAGAACTTATAACAGAGTGTTATTTAAGACCTTTACTCTCTGTACTATTAAGTCATACATTGCAACCCCCCCCCCGAATTTAACGTGAAACTAGTACGGTAGAGTTGAAAATTGCACCCAGAATTTGACAGTTTAACAAAAATAATCCCATTAAATAACCTCTTCTTTTTCAAAGATAGTTCTCATTTATGTACTGTGGAATGTTACCGTTACCATATAAAGATTCTGAAATGCCGTAACGAATAAAACACAAGTGTGTTTTTTGAATGGTTGTGTATTCATAGTTGTAGTCGGTTGACTTTGGCCAGCTGCAAGACTCCCACCCAGCCGCTGGTTCCCTTCCCTTCCTCAGCAGAGCATGGGGTGAGAGAAGAACAGGGAGGTCACTCACCAATTACCATCAAGGGCAAAACAGACTCAACTTGTGGAAAATAAATTAATTGTTAATTAAAAATAGAATAGGATAGTGAAAAACAAAGACAATACTAAAACCACCCTCCCTTCACCCCTCCTTTCTTCCCAGGCTCACCTTCACTCCTTCACTCCCAATTCCTCTACCTCCTCCTGAGCGGTGCAGGGGATGGGGAATGGGGGCTGTGGTCAGTCCATAACAGCTCCTCTCTGCCACTCCTTCCTCCTCATGCTGTTCCCTGCTTCCTCATGAGGTCCCTTCCATGAGATACTGCCCTTCACGAACTGCTTCATCACGGGTCCTTACCATGGCTGCAGTTCTTCACAAACTGCTCCAGCGTGGGTCCTTTCCACAGGGCACAGTCCTTCAGGAATGGACTGCCCCAGCGTGGGTCCCCCACAGGCCACAGCTCCTGCCAGGAGCCTGCTCTGACAGGGGCTCTCCACGTACTACAGTTTCCTTCAGAGCACACCCACCTGCTCTGGTGTGGGGACTTCCAGGGGCTGCAGGGACCAACATGGTCCTACATGGGCTGCAGGGGGACAGCCTGCAACACCATGGTCTTCTCCATGGGCTGCAGGGGAATCTACTGGAGCACCTTCTCCTCATCCTTCTGCTCTCACCATAGTGTCTGCAGGGCTGTTTCTCTCACATTTTTTCTCACTTTTCTCTCTCAACTGCCAGGCAACTTTTTGCCCTTTCTTACACAGGCTGAGAGGCTCCAGTGGGTCTGTTGGAGCTGGCTGGAACCAGCTTTGTCTGGCACGGGGAAGCCTTGTCCTCTTCTTGCAAGGTGCTGCCCCACAGCTCTCACTGCCACCACCTGGGCACCCGCACCTGTTACATTAGTTTTCTAAGAACTATTGGAGCCCCGAGGAGAGGCCTGAGCAGTGACCTGCACCAGCTTGTCAGCTGTCAAGAGTAATCACCCAATACAGGACTCTCGCATGTACATGTGTAGACTGTCATTTGTGTGATGTCTGAGAAAAACTTATTTCTGAAGGGCACCTTTTCTTAAATTGAGATCATTGTATCAACATTGTATCAACAAAATTAACAGTTTAACACTATTCATCAAAACAGTTTGAGGGGGCTTAGCTGTATCTTCCTTTCTATTGTCACACAGAGTGTATGTCTCACTGGAGTTGTTCTTAGAGTACTTAATCAGCAATGATATAAGTTTATTTTTCTGAGCTACCAAAATGGGAACATTTCTAGTCAACCCTGTTATAAAGATGATAATTTAAATTATATTCAACTTTGTCATCATTGCAGAAGAATTCAATCTCTAAAAAGAAATAATGTTGAAAGTCTGGAATTTTTAATACTATTTTTATGTCCCAGGACTCTTGCTAAACAAATTATTTCCCATGCTTTATATATATGCCTTGGTGTGACTCCAGGGTTACATCTTTTTCTTTCCGGTCCTATTATAAAACCTCACTAAATACGAAAAGTGGAACTTTGTTGCTTTAGGGCATCAGCAGCAGCTGTGGGAATTGTTTGCATTCATAAAACCCAAGGATTCCTTTCTTCATTAAGAGAGGATAAATATCAGTAAATGCAATGTAGCTGGGTTTCATTTTACACTACCATTGTAAGATATGGTCCTGTAGTGTAAATGTGAAAAAGGATTTAGTTTTTCACTTGTTCCTTGCAGACTGCTGCAACAGGTCATCACTAACAGCTTGAATTTAGAAAAACCCTAACAATTGCTAATGCAAAGTTTATTTGCATCCTGACTTGTCACATTTACTTGTTGTACACTTAGTGAAGTCTGTTAAAAGCTTATGAATTTTAACACTGAGAAGCTTTATGCAATACATTAACTGAGAGGTTGGAGATGGTATATTTATCGTAAATAAACTGCTCTTTGACATTTTGAAGTTAATAGCAGGGCTGAGATTTTGTAGATGTCTGGTTTTTGCATGGCTATTGAGCATCTGCATCTCCTTTTGGCTGAATTCATCTGGAGTTACTGGTGCACTTTACTTAAAATGGGTTTATCTTGCAGGATTACACAAGCAAGTATGATCCTGATGTTCACTTGACCAAATGCCTAAACTTTTCTTCTGCAACTCTGCCAAATATGTTCCAGAGGAGCATAGAAAGTTACATAGATAAAAGAATGGGCACCACGTACGGTCCTCCAGCAGGGAAGAAAATGACTGTCTTTATTGATGACATCAACATGCCTGTGATTAATGAATGGGGTGATCAGGTAAAAGGAAAATGTTAATATTTGGGAATCGGTGGTCTTACCATTGCTGCTGATGGAAATGCTGATCTGTGGATTGCAAAAATAGGGAAGTTTAGGAAAAAGGTATTGTAATATGGACTAGACCAAGTATGTCTACTAAAACCAATTTCCCCACGCCAGTTTTTGCCAAGAGTGATGAGCTGTCAATCCCAAAAGATTAGGGTCAGCATCAAGCCACTTGGTGCAATCATTGTAGCTTTTGAGCCTTTTGTTTTGGTTACGTGCAGAGCTTGCAGAATTTCCAAACTGGCTATACTAAGAACCAATCTGAGAAAGGAAGCTTGCAAATCCAAGAAGCAATCAGACATTCTTTTCTTCTTCCATCTGCTCTGGACTTCAAAGTACGGTTATTATTAGGTGAAATCTAACATCACAGTTGACATCCAAGACTAGCCAGATGTCTTGAGGTATTGATAAATGAATACTTATCGATCTATACTCTGAAAATCTGACTTAAATTAAAAAAAACTTACTGCTGAGAAAAAGTAATTTTCCTGCTCCCATTATAGGCCTGTAATCCCGTTCTCTCACTGCCTCTATACAAGCGAATGTGTGACTATGTGCCAAGCTAACCATTCTTTGTCACTAGCTAAGTGCCTGTATCAATCTGAATATATAGTCTGGCTTCAAACTTTAAAGTGCTGAATTTTCTTAGATTGGTATTATGGAAATGCAGTTGAATGTCTGACCTCATGTCCACAATAACTTAGCATGTGAAGCTTACATGCAGCCAATCCATTGCATCAGAGTGCTTGGTACCATCTTGCATGGCTTTATAAATTGCTGAAGTGTCCAGCAGAATACCAGAAAATTAAGAAAGATAAGAGGTGTCTTTCCTTCTGTAAATTAATCTGTTATACTGGAGATTTCCTCTTTTCTTTTTTCTTTTTTTTTTTTTGAGAACCCTGAAATACTTAACTGTTCCATGTCTGTCTTTTTTTTTTTTCCAATAACCAGATCACCAATGAGATTGTAAGACAGCTGATGGAACAGAAAGGTTTCTACAATTTGGAGAAGCCAGGAGAATTCACAAATGTGGTTGATGTCCAGTTTGTAGCAGCTATGATTCACCCTGGGGGAGGTCGGAACGACATCCCACAGCGCCTGAAACGCCAGTTCACCATCTACAACTGCACACTGCCTTCCAGTTCCTCTATTGACAAAGTATTTCGAACAATAGCTGAAGGCTATTTCTGTGAACAACGAGGTTTCCCTGCAGAAATATGTAGACTGGCTTCAGCATTAGTATCTACAACTCGAAAGGTTTGGCAAACAACAAAAGCAAAGGTAAAATCTCATCTGTTAAGAAGCCTTTGAAACATCTGTACCATGACAAAGCAACAAGACCCAGGTCTTTTGTAGTCACGTGTGTTTGTACTTCATATTGTGAAGCTGTGACCTGTATGTATAACTGCTGGCTGATGCATCTGTTCTGTATTTGTTGTTATCAGCACCTATTTAGCTGACTGAAAACATAATCATAAGCAGTACCTTCTATAGCTAATATAAGAATTACATCATATAATATAGTAAACATAGCTGATAGCAATGTTTAAAGGTCTTCTGGTTGAGAAAATGTCAAGGGCATAAGGAACAATAAATTAAAAATTAGATAGGAATCTTCTGTAAAGGTGTTTGGGATTCTGAGAAACTTTAAAGATCTGAATTAAAGGAAAGAAGTCAAATTTGGTGGAGAGAGAATCAGTTCAAAACAAATGAAATCTGGTATTTACTAAATTCTAAATATTTACTACTTCCATTTCCAACAGGTTGTAAAAACATGTAACTGCAATTCCTAAAAAAAATGTTGCTTGGACATATAAAGTAAAATTTATGTGTAGAATGAAATTTGAAAAGGTAAAAGTAAAATTACAGCGTAGAAATGTGTGCCAGATTTGATCTTCTAATGAAAAAAAGTGGAGGACAGTGGTGGGAAGAGAGGAATAGGCAGGAATTTGCTAAATAATATTTTGTAGTCCAAAAAAGGTTGGTCAGAATTTCTCAAACAGCTTAACTGTGGACATAAACTTGGCTTACACAGAGAAATAGAATTCTAGTGAAACTATTGGCCAGTCAACTACTGACCAGAATATTCAGCAGAAATGGTGCTTATTACTGCTAATTAACTGCCTATAGAGAAAATTTAGCTTTTGCTAAGTTGCTCATTTTTTCAAATCTTCTTTTCTCATTTTTCTGCTCTCTTTGCTTTGCTTTTCCTCATCTACTTTTCCTTTTCCTCCTGAACTTTTCCTCACATCTTCTTGGAGAGGACAAAAGAGAGTGATAGAAATGATCTGGAAGAAAGGGCAGGAGCAATACCGCAGGTTAAGCAATGCTGACATTTTTACTGTGGCCTTTAATGCCATCATTAACTAAACTGTCTTGGCTACCCTTCAGTCCATGTTCCTGGGACTTGAAAGATTCAAAGAAACTTGAGTGAAATCTATGTGAAATTAAAGGAGCTGGTTATTGCTACTGTCATTTCTTCATTTTTACTGTTGCCTCTTAAATGCCAAGTATGTATTTCTGCTTTAATGCAATATTGATTTTGAACTTTGTGAAAATTTCCATATTCATTTAATACGAGATAGAAAATATTTTTATTTAGTAGTTATTTGAATATAGTTTATGACATTATTTTGTAGATGTTACCAACTCCAGCTAAATTTCATTACATCTTTAATTTACGAGACCTCAGTCGTATTTGGCAAGGAATGCTTACAGTTACTTCTGAAGTCTGCCAGAGCATCAGTGTTTTGGTAGCCTTGTTCCAGCATGAATGCAGACGTGTTATTGCAGACAGGTTCATCAGCCAAAGCGATAAAGACTGGTTTGAAGATATGATGGAAAAGGTAGGCAAATAGTGTTCCAGTATTTGCCACAGAAAGAGGTCAATGAAATGTTTAATTACTAAAGCAATCCTTAACACGTTGTTGTAGATTGCTTCTGCAGAACATGGTCAAAATCTATTTGAAGATAAATCCACAGAATCATACTTTGTGGATTTTTTGCGTGATGTCCCAGAAGCTACTGGAGATGAACCTGATGATGCTGAGTTGAATGCTCCTAAAATTTACGAGCCTATCCCATCTTTGGATTTTTTGGCTGAAAGACTACAGATGTTCATGCAACAGTACAATGAAACCATCAGAGGATCAAAGATGGATTTAGTATTTTTCAAGGTATTAGTGCCTGTAATTATATTAATACAGAAATTGCTGGGTCTTTTGCACTTACTGATACATGGATCTTGTATGTTTTTATCAAATTATTTTGGAGATAGCTCAGAATGTCTAGCCCTGTATCCAGTGACCCTTACAAGTAAACCCTATAAAGCTATGCTGCTGCTGTCTCCTGGCTGCCTTCGCTCTCACAAATTATTCTTTGCAGTTCCCCATTTTTTCTATCTCCTGCTTTGCATAATGCAAAACACAACTTATTTGTTTCTACAGTGCACATTGTTCGTGTTATCTTGCATCTCTGAAAGTTACCTCCATTTCAAAGGTCTCTTGATGCAGGATACTTTCTTCAGCTTTAAACTGGATGGTTTGGTAGATTTTTAGGGCATTTCAGATCAATTCTTGCTCTAAGATAAATACAGCAGTGGAATAAGAAAAGTTTATAGTGTACTTGTATTTTACTTTTGGCAGCCTATTTAGAGAGCCTGTAAATAGCTCAATTAAAAGGTTGGGGGAGGGTGTTAATCCACATCCTTTCTACTTTTCCTTCTGTCCCCTTGTGGTGGGTTGACCCTGGCTAGAGGCCAGGTGCCTACCAGAGCCGCTCTCTCACTCCCCTCATTCACCAGACAGGGGAGAAAAGGCATAACGAAATGCTTGTAGGTCAAGATAAGGACAGGGAGAGATCACTCACTAATTGTTGTCACGAGCAAAACAGACCTAACTTAGAGAGGGAATTCATCTAATTTATTACTAGGCAAAACAGAGTAGAGGAATGAGAAAATAAAATCAACTCTTAAAACACCTCCCCCCACCCCTCCCATCTTCCCGGGCTCAACTTCACTCCCGGCTTCAACCTTCCCCCCCCTCAGCGGCACAGGGGGACGGGGAGTGGGGGTTACGGCCAGTTCATCTCACGGTGTTTCTGCCACTTCTTCATCCTCAGGGGGAGGACTCCTCTCATCGTTCCCCTGCTCCAGCATGGAGTCCCTCTCACGGGGTGCAGACCTTCAGGAGCAAACTGCTCCAGCGTGGGGTCCCCCACGGGGTCACAAGTCCTGCCAGCAAACCTGCCCTGGCGTGGGCTCCTCTCTCCACGGGTCCACCGGTCCGGCCAGGAACTTGCTCCAGCGTGGGCTTCCCACGGGCCGCAGCCTCCTTCAGGTGCCTCCACCTGCTCCGGCGTGGGGTCCTCCACGGGCTGCAGGGGGAATCTCTACACCCCCTCATCCTTCCTCCATGGGCTGCAGGGGGACAGCCTGCTTCACCATGGTCTTCACCACGGGCTGCAGGGGGATCTCTGCTCCGGCGCCTGGAGCTCCTCCTCCCCCTCCATCTGCACTGACCTTGGTGTCTGCAGAGTTTCTTACATCTTCTCACTCCTCTCTCTGGCTGCAAAAGCTCTCTCTCCCTAAGTGTTTTTCTACTTCTTAAATATGTTATCACAGAGGCGCTGATTGGCTTGGCCTTGGCCAGCGGCGGGCCCGTCTTAGAGCCGGCTGGCATTGGCTCTGTCAGACACAGGGGGAGCTTCTAGCAGCTTCTCACAGAAGCCACCCCTGTAGCCCCCCCGCTACCAAAACCCTGCCACGCAAACCCAACACACGCCTAAGGGACATGCCCTCAGCTCTCAGGCACTGTGTATGACATTGCTTCATATGAGCTTGATACAAGGACATTTCTCTTGGGCTAGCCCTGCTGCCCACTGAAGTCAGGGGGAAATCTTATGTTGATTTTTATGAAAGTACAGGACTCTTTGGCATAGGCTCTAGAGAAGTCGTCTAGCTGTTGAGAGGCATTTGCTTGGTGATGTGCTTCTAGTTGAATTTACGTTATATTATATTTACATCTTTTCATCCCTTTTTCTCTCAATACACAGGATGCAATCATCCATTTGATTAAAATATCACGGATTATTCGTACTCCACAAGGAAATGCATTGTTGGTGGGTGTGGGTGGATCTGGAAAACAGAGTCTGACCAGACTAGCATCATATATTGCTGGATATGAGAGCTTTCAGATTACTTTAACAAGGTAACACGATGCAGTACACATAGACATTTGCTCCTTAATTTGCCATGGAAATGAATATCTCACAATCAACTTAAAGAAATGAAAACCCATCAAACATTTTATCTCTCATTGTAAACTACATTTTCAATCAAAAGCAGCTGTGCAAATGCATGGTCTATAGATGACAGATCCTGGGTCTTTGTTTTTCTGCCTTTATGCTATTGTGACAAGAAATCTGTCTTTGCTTCAGCATTTGAGTCTGCAATGCACCCTTGTGATATCCCACTAAAATACCATTTTGCACTAAAGATAACATGGAATAATCTGCTGATGTATTCTGCATAGTGGGCAAATGCTGATGGCCAGGGGAAATAGTAACTTTTTCTATAGATGCTTATGTACCCAGACTGTATTATTGCAACTGCTATCAATGACTTAACAGTACATAGTACTAGAATTTAGTAATTTGTAGAAATTTGAAGTGACTGGGAGTAACTACTGCCTTCCATCTGTAAAGAACTGAGGTCTGGCAGTGTGTATTTCACTCTGCAAACTACTCAACACACTGAGAAATCTTCCTTAGAGAGATGCATCAGGTCTTTGAACAAAGTTATGAGGTTTCTGATGGAAGGAAAGAGAAAGAAAGACATATCAAAGCCTCTTCCTGTGCCCCATAAGCAGAAGGAAGGAACAGTGGGAACAAAAAAAGGAGGAAAAGAAGAAAGTGTAGAATCACAGAATAGAGTCCCTAGACTTGCAAGATTCAAAATGCATTAATAAGGCAAATAATATTTCAGTCACTTAGGAAAGGTTCATTTGCTGAAGCTAACTGGAGGTGGGCTAAAAGCAGGTAGGTGAAAGTGTGTATTTACAAAGCAGATAGTCATCTTTTGTAACTTGTCACAGGAGGCTGTGAAGGAAGATGGTATCAGCAGATTCATAAATCATAGAATCATAGAATGGTTTGGGTTGGAAGGGACCTCAACGATCATCTAGTTCCAACCCCCCTGCCTTGGGCAGGGACACCCTCCACTAGACCACGTTGCCCAAAGCCCCATCCAACCTGGCCTTGAACACTTCCAGGGAGGGGGCAGCCACAGCTTCTCTGGGCAACCTGTTCCAGTGCCTCACCACTCTCATAGTGAAGAAAGGATACTGAGAGGAGAAGATGGACATACCTTCTAATATTCCTATACAATGACTATGAATATGGAGGGGGGAAGAAAGAAATGAGCAGTGAAGAGTGGACACTGGCTCATGCTTTCTCTCTAAGTAGCATTTCCCATTGTTGGTGTTAAGAGTATTGAGCTAGACGGCCTGCTATTCTGGTTGGATAGTAGTCGGTCGAACTCAATGATCTTAAGGGTCTTTTCCAGCCTAAATGTTTCTATGATTCTATGATTCTGACTCAGTAGAGAAATTCTTATGTTCTTTATGGAATACCACAAATCGCTGTAGTAACTGTAGCTGACACGTGCAAACTGATTGTTTTACAAGTTCTGCAGTGCTTGGATTAGGCATATTTATAGAGTAGTGGTAAGATGGAGCTGAAGGAGAACTGGGAGATGTTCTGTGTGGCATATTTAATTTCAAAACGGAGTATTGTTTTCAAATACTAAAGAATGGGATATATTTGTATTGCAAGTATAAGAAACTGATTTCAAAGAAAAGAGGTTCTTAACTTCAGCTTTAATTGGCTAAGAACATAAAGGACAATATCTGACGTTTTATTAATGTTAATTTGTTTCATTTGATATTGCATAATCTTAAATCTGTAGTTGAATTTGCATGGACTTCATCTAACTCTTACTTGTATGCACAAGCTGTAAGAGGCATAATGAAAAAAACAGTCATGGTCTCTTTTGCAGCAGAGTTAATCAGCCCAAGTAATAATGTTCAAACATCGTTTCTGGGGCTTGATTTCAGTTAAACCAAATAACACAATAAAAACCTCAGTCTTGGTTATTCTTGTCTCTTAGTGATTTCCTTTAATCTGCTCTCAGTGTCTTCCAAAGATAATCCAGCTGTATTTACGTAATGGTTACAGGTATCAGAATGTACTTGACAACTTAATCCAGCTGTACTAACCTTCAGTTCTAATAAAGAGTGTACATCCACAGACTGTAGGGAGGCAAAGCAGCATACTTACCTTAGATGAAGTATTTCTCTTACCATTTTTTTCCTAGCATGTTATTCTATTGATTTCACCTCCTTTCCTGTGATTTATTTTACCAAGTGAATCATTCACTTTGGGAAAATGTTTAAGAAAAACACCCTAAAAAAATGAAACCAGGAGATAAGGTATTAATTTCTTATGTAGATTTTTTCTTGCCCTAAAGAAGCTGAGCCAGATGATAGGTATTTCTTAAAATTATCTGTAATTTTTATTCTCTCTTTCTTTAATCCTTTTCTATCCCAGAACATATGCCACCAATAACCTTTTGGATGATCTGAAGATTTTGTACCGCACTGCTGGGCAAAAAGGAAAGGGCATTGTCTTTATATTCACAGACAATGAAATCAGAGATGAATCATTTCTTGAATACATGAACAATGTTTTAGCTTCCGGTGAAGTCTCAAATCTTTTTGCACGAGATGAAATGGGTGAAATCACACAAGATCTGATACTGGCAATGAAGAAGGAATATCCAAGGCGTACTCCCACTGCTGAAAATCTTTATAATTACTTTCTTGCTCGTGTTCGTAATAACCTGCATGTCGTTCTTTGTTTGTCTCCTGTTGGGGAAAAATTCAGAACTCGTGCACTGAAATTCCCAGGTCTGATTTCAGGCTGTACCATGGACTGGTTCCAATGCTGGCCTAAAGATGCTCTTGTAGCAGTTGCACAGCATTTTTTAGTTTCCTACCATATTGAGTGCACAGATGAAGTGAAACAGAGTGTGGTTAACACCATGGGAACATTTCAAGATATAGTAGCTGAAAAATGTGTTGAATACTTTGAACGATATAGGCGACGCACATTTGTGACTCCAAAGTCTTACCTGTCCTTCATTGAAGGCTACAAAGCTATTTACAAAGAGAAGTTTGCCAATGTTGGAAGTTTATCTGAACGCATGAGAACAGGTACTGTAAAATCTGTTTGATTTTTGTTTGTTTGTTTTTAAAAAGGTGAGAAAAATCTGAGTAAAAGAATGTAAAATTATGGATTTAAATTGTGAGCTCACTTTCATTTCGAAGCAGACTCATGTTTTCAGCTGTGTTGTGTGTGGTTACAAAATATGTGGAGGTTTTGTTTCAATGAACTTTGTGAATGTTGCAGACAGCAGATGAGTTTTGAAAATAGTACTACTTAGCAGTTGAAATATACCTGAAACTCCTGCTTTGACATGTATGCATGCCAAAGAACTACTGAGATCCTAGTTTTCACATTTAAACATGCTAAAAGTAAATTTGAGGGAAAGTAAGTAAATGTTCAGATTCAGTCACTCTGAAGAATCTTTTAAAGAAACAGTTATGTGTCATGTAAAATTTCCAAAATATTGCACTGCACAAGGTCATACACAGTAAACAATTAAACAGTTTCCAAACCTGAATGCTGTTTGGAGGTGAATGTGAACTTAAACTGTTTCTTCTCCCACTGTTGCCAGGTACAGAACTGAGCTATGTACACATATCGCCGTAGGCAGAGGGTGGCTGTGTGCCTGGAAAGAACATATGTGCTTTTTTTTGAGGGTTAGAAAGATTAACATGATGCATTTACATTTAGATGCATGCATTTATATATAAGGATTTTTATACTTACAGCTTTTCTAGGTGAATTTCTCATTGTTTGATAAAAAAATTGGAGCATTGCATTGCTCAAGAATGCTTACTTTCTTCTACCTCCATCTCATCTGGACATTCATGTAAAGTTGAATTGAGAAGCTCAGCCTAGTCTCCTTGTGTCTTCACTTGCATTGCTCAGAGTGCCACGTTCCTCTTCTTTGTTTTGTACAGAGAGTACACTCTGGTACCTCTTATGATCTCATGGATTTCTGAAATTGCACACATACTTCTTAAGAGTGCCATTCACAATACTAATGCTTTTCAATATGTGTGTTTAATATTTAGTGTCCCTCTCATAAGAATATAAACAAGTGATCAAGTAACAGATTCTGAAGATTCTTACCCATTAAAAAAAAAAAAAGAGAAAGAAAAAGCTGTAAATAGCAAATGGATATTACCTCTGCTTGATTTTGGTATTCAACAAATGGGATCACTCACTGGAGTTCCTAAATATGAATCTAAGTGACTTACTTTAAGTATCCAGACTGCTTCACTGAGGTTTCTCTCTCAATAGGTCTTCCTATTGCTAAAATGGAATTTGTTCAATACAGGTCTTGCAAAACTGATGGAAGCTGAGGTTTCAGTAAATCAGCTCTCCAAAGAGTTGGTGATGAAGGAGAAAGATTTGGCTGTAGCTTCAAGAAAAGCTGATGAAGTTTTATTGGAAGTAACTATGAAAGCCCAAGCTGCCGAAAAGGTGAAAATACAGGTGCAAAAGGTAAAAGACAAGGCTCAGGCCATTGTGGATGACATAGCCATTGATAAAGCAGCAGCAGAAGAGAAACTTGAAGCTGCAAGACCTGCATTGGAAGAAGCCGAGGCAGCCCTGCAGGTCAGAATTAAAGATTCTGAACATGCATGTTGTTGATGACTGTTATTTGTAATATTATGGCTTATGCTTCTGATTGGAAAAAAAATATTGAAAGGACTAGCACTGATCTGTTCATTGATGTAGAAAAAAACCTGAAAACTGAGGCAGTGGAGAGGTAAGATGGGCAGTACCTCCTTTACTCTCAGGTAATAAAGCGGTCATTGAGTAGTACGATCTTTAAGGACTTTCTGCAGTACTGCTTCTGGGTGACCTGCAAAACTACAGCAATTGCATTACATACACGGTCCTCCCAAAAAACATCTTTCTCTACCAGTGATTTAAGTGATTCCTTAAATAAATGGTTTATTTTCTTTTTTTAATTTTTCAGACAATAAAACCTTCTGACATTGCAACTGTTCGCAAACTAGGTAAACCTCCTCACTTGATAATGCGAATTATGGATTGTGTGCTACTTTTATTCCAAAGAAAAATAGACTCAGTAACACTTGATCAAGAACGCCCATGTGTGAAGCCATCGTGGATGGAGGCTCTGAAGCTAATGAATAACTCAGGATTTCTTAGCATGTTGCTTACGTTCCAGAAGGTAAGAAGTTAATAGTGGCAGTATTACTCCTAGAACTATCTTTAGAGATCATTTGAAAGTGTCTTCTACCTTCAAAGATAGTTTGAAACGGATGAGGCTTTTGTGTACTTATAGTTGTAGATACCTTTGTGACTATTTCTCTCCATTTTCATGGTTCATTATTTCAGTAATCTCTCTCCTGGGCCACACAGTTTTGATGGCAGACACAAATATCCCAAGCACTAGATCAAATCTTGAGAAGCTTAGTGTTATCTTTATTCAAGCAGTTCCTGCTTCTCAGTAGGAATTTGCCTCAAAAGGACTCACTGTTGATTTTTCAAATGGTTCACCATCTCCAGTGCTACTAGGCTTGTTTGCATATAGGGCGCTCTAGAACTCGATCTCCAGAACTGTTTGGTGGAGAGCTAGGAGGAAATGCAGAACAAAATGAGCATCCTGTTGGGAAAAATACTGAGATATTTGGCACCTTTCAGGTCCTTTCACTAGAAATGGTTCTTTCACTAGAAAAGTAGTGAAATGCAGAATGAACTGAAAACCTTAGTATCAGCTGTAAGAAAAATAAAAGCAGGAGAGAAACTTGTCCCATTTACAGCAAGATTCACTGAACTGTGAGACAAGGGAAATTCCTCTGCAGGGAAGAGAAGAAAGATGTCACAGGTAGCTGGACCAGAAAAAGAGCTAGGTTGGAATATGGAATGGTGGAATCATGGCCCAACTTTAAAATCCAGAAAACTAAGCAGGTTTTGGCAAAACTTGGGTTTTCTGCAACGTTGCAGAAAACTTGTACACTGATTTTTTAATCTGCTTCAGCTGTGCATTTTGCTGATGCCTATTCTAAGCTGCTGGAGTGGTTTTGTTGTGCAGATGAGGCTCAAAACCATGATTCTCACTATCCCCAGGAGCCATTCCTCCCAGTGAGCCGTATTGACAAGGCACCACAAGGAAACTTGCACTGCCTCTGTAGACAGTCTCTTCCTGGGGCTGTCAATCTGGTCACTTTTCCAAGTGCTATCTTCACTAAACAGAGAGAGGAAATGAGTTTAAAGATAATGGGGACTAATTATGCACTCCTTACTTCAAGCTTCTCTCTAATGAGGCTTCCAGTTTGGGCACTTATTAATAGTGCATGTGTTCCTGCTGGTAGTTTGCAACACATTTAACTTTACTCAGGGGAGTCAGAACAACCTCTGTGGGACTGAGTTCTTGCAGGAAGTGATACTGATGAATGTGGTGAAAAACACTAGACTACTATTGTCCCCGATGAGGTACTTCACATGCTGTCCTCCTGCCTCATTTCTTCTTTCTAACATTGAGTATATATGAGAAGAAAGCTCATCATGTCTGGAGTTCTGAGTAGACTACACTGCTTACTTGTTTGTGAGATTTTTGTTCTTTCCTAATTTTTTTTTAGGCTAGGAAGGTTCCTTGGGTTTAAAATTCATTACTTAGAAGGAAGAGCATGACATTTTTCAAGCTCTTGAGCAGAGATTTAGGCCACTGCTTATTAGTCTTTGCTTCACATTTGCCAGCTTGCTAGCTCATAATTTTGAGTAGGAGAATGAAAAAGTCAAATTGTTTGTCCAGCACTATTTTACATTTTAGCAAATGCTTATGGTGAAAACATCTCCATGTCTGATCTTAGGAATCATATAATGAATGTCTTTGTTATTATAGTAGCTAGGGATCAGACAAGTACAAGACAGTCCTTTCTGCTATGCAGAAAAGCAGGAAAAGGGTATATTGCTTGACAGTATGAATGGAGGATAATTTTTAGATGCATTAAAAGAAAGGCATTAATACGTTGCCAAAAATGGAAGATTCTTAATGCCTCTATTGTTAAGCAACTATTGTTACCCTGTATAAGCTCTTCTACTCTCTGCATTGCTTAAGGAGATGAATTCAATTTTCTTCTGACACTTACATAATTACAGATTAACTACCATCATCAAAGATCTGGCTTTTCATGTTCTCAACAGATTGTGAAGGGGAGAAAAATCTGAGATTAGAATAATGAAGTGAACAGCTGAAAGAAATTGCTTTTACAGTTAAGGAAAAGGGTTAGCTGCAGTGAAATGAAGTCAGTGCCTTGCAGTTTCACCCTTTTCCTTCCTGAAGCTGCATGTTTGACTCCCTTAGCTGTGTTCACACTGGTCCATATCTGATGGCTTGATGATCTTGTTCAGGGAACTAGCCTAGAAGAAAACTAATCACTAGTTTGCTTAGATTTCCATCATATTAACTTCCAAAGTAGCTCACTGAGCATTGGTGTAGGTATTAAAGGTGGAGCAAGAACATCTGGTTGAGGAGAGTAAAGAAGGTACAGTCCTGTAGCAGCAATAACTTAGATCAGCTTAAGTTGTCATGGAGCTATGAGTACAAGTCAAGTCTGTAAATCTTATGGGCCAAATAGGGGTATTAAATGCAAACTCAAGTCAATCTGTTGCAATAGAAGTAGGAGCTATTTTCACTTGAGTTCACAAAAAACAGCTAATCTTCTGTCCTTTATAAGAGTGAATGGCAGCAGTATAGTTTTGTTCATTTTTTCTGTAAGAAGTGGTAGCACCATGGTTTTAAAAAGAAAAATGTTTCTGTGAAGCAGACTTTATTCTAAAATCTATTTAAAAAAACAATTTTTCTTTTCCATTGTCTAGGACTCAATTACAGGAGAAACTGTGGAGCTTTTAGAGCCTTATTTGGATATGGAGGATTATAATCTTGAGATTGCTAAAAAAGTTTGTGGAAATGTAGCAGGTCTTTGCTCATGGACACAAGCAATGGCTTACTTCTATGGTATTAATAAAGAAGTTCTTCCCCTTAAGGTATTTCATATTACTCTTTTTTTTTTCTTTTTCTTTTTTTCTGAGGGATGATTATAGTTGAATGGAAAAAATGTCACGTTATTTTGGCTAAAAAAGATTGTGAATTACAAGAGATTCTTGTTTCTTCACATCCAGTTGTGAAGTTAAGCACACAGAGGTTAAATACATCCTGGCAATTTTTACCCCTTTCACAGCTACCCTGTGGTACAGTTGTTACTTGTGTGAAACACAATCAGTTTTCAATGGGAGCCTTAGTACACAGGTTCTTTACAGAGCCTGGCTATCTGCAAGTGGGGGATACCGATACTGACTCTGCTGTCGCACTTGGTGCCAGGCATTATGGTTTCAAGAAAGCTTCTCCTCAGTCCTGCTGGCCTGGTGAGGAGCATACTCATTGTGGTCTTGGTAGAATCTGGGAGAGGAGAGACCATTGTTGGCACAGAAGTATTCTTTAATGTATTTAGCTGGAATTCAGCTCTCTAGGAAAACGTTGGAGTGTCAAACTGCTACATGGGAGTGTATACATGATAAAGTAAGTAGTCACCTGGCATAGAATTGTGTTGTAACATTGAACTACAGTAGAAAGGGATCAGCTACCATTGTCTGTATTCCTACAGATAAATTTTTGTCTTGGAAATGTTTCATTTACGAGCATATTGAGAAAAAGAACTTTGAATATTTCTATAGTGATTTATAATCATTGCTTCTACAGGGGATTTTATGGCTCTTTTCTGAAGAAATACCTTCAATTGGTTATGCTTCCACTGTACTTATGTTCAGTCTCCTATTGTATAAGCCACTGTATTAATGGTATATTCAAAACTCTTGACATATTCTTTTAGTATATCTAGACAGATCTGATTCAAATTTGTTAAAAGCGTGATATTTTTGATCTGGGTAACTGATAGAGAAGACTATATTTCTGTGATATATAAGTAGCAGTTCCCTTTTCAAATTCTAGGATGTTCACTAATGAAAACAGAATATGAAATGTGGTTATTGAGAGCTATAAAAGAGAGCAAGACCTAGGGGAAATAGTGGCTTTATATGCAGATGCAGCTCTGAAAGCTGCAAAAGTGCTCTTGCAGTTTTTATTTGAATATATATGACTTCAGATTACGTATAAATTTAATTTTGTATTCAGGTATTTACATTCTTGTCACACTGCAGCTGAAAAAACTGAGCATGCATTTCTTGGCGAAGTGGTGCCTATTGTCAGGTATAGCAACAGTCACAAATATTTTAAAACTGAAGATGACAGAGGGAGGAACTGTTTAAAGTATGCAGGAGATATCGCAGGAAGCACTGGAGTGATGCTAAGAAAATAATTGAAAATAAATGTACAATTAAACTGCGTAAAGTACTAGCACAGGCTAAATCATTCAGTGCTAAAAGCAGGTTTACTGAATGAATTAATCAAGCTGCTTTATCCTAACTGCTGTTCTAGGAGATAACCCCCCTTCAACACCTGCAAAATTCATCTAAGATATTTTTAAATTGCATCTTAGCTGAGACTCAGTGCCTCATTTATCTTAAATGTGACAACTTGTGAAAACTAATTAATAGTGATTTATATTTTAGTAAATATAGTCTGCAAAAATTAACTCATTCCTAGAAATGGATACCTACATTCTTTAGATATGTGGCCTGCAGCCTAAGGGTCATTAGTTAGAATCAAACACAGAAAGCATAACCAAATGTTGCCTGCAAATACAATGCTGTGTAGTTGCTTATCATACAGTGTTCACCATGTGTGTGCTTCTTTCTTATAGACCTTCATCATGACCGTGAGCTTCTAGCTTGTTACCTAGTAAATAAGTCTCCTGGATTAACCTGATAATTCTGAAACACCATTTGCTATTTATCCATTAATTGAAGAATATAACAGCAGAATGAAGAAGTCCTGGCTTTTGCTGTGATTCTGTTAGCCTCCAATTAAAATACTGTGTACAGGGGTATAATTTCCCTTAGAGACATCTCCAGTGGTTTTAATTAAATTCTCCTTAGGCTGTTATGATGATCAAGGGAAGTATGTCTACAGTTTATAAATTCTGTTTGATATTGAGGATTCTCCCTGTCAAACTCAGTTTTAAATATGAGACTTTATTGCCTTTTCTGCTTTCACTTGTCTCCATGCTGAACTAAAAACCACAGCAGGGACTAAGAGGAAATCTTGCACCTGAGGAAGAGGTAACAGCCAAGGAGTGTCAAAATGTGATGGTTGTCCACTTAAATAAGTGTGTCCTTGTCAAGGTGATGCCCACCGGGCAGGAAAACAAGCATTCGGGTCTGAATTCAAGGCCCACAATGACTGTGGAAGGAAAGCATATACTCTGGGGGGGTGAAGGGGAGGATTAGATCACCTAACAAAACAGATTGAAGTCAGGACATGTAACTGAATGAAAAAAATGCAGAATCTTTCAGTAGCTAGTAGAGGCTGTGAAAAGCAGGTAAGAGGCATGATTTCTGTGCCTTTCAAAGGTTGTTTTAATACCAAAGAATGGTCAGAGATAGCAAAGAAATCGAGGCCAAGATTTTATTAATGTCACTCTGCATGGATCTGTTTGCATGTGTACATATGCATATATGTATACATATGTATACATTTTTTTAGATTGGTGAAGTGAAAACATTGGTTTTGGAATGTCTGCAAAACCCATGTATGTGTTTGCCTCTCTCATAATGTTTCCCTAAATAATGATGAATCCAAACTTACTGTGATATTGAGGCTCTGAAAAGTTGATACAAAACAATGGAGTGTCTATATGAAAAATCTGCAGCGATCTGGGACAGGAGCAGCTTGAGACTGCATTTCCATGAAGAGTTGTCAGTCAGATGCCATGTGCCCAGGACAGGATTGAAGCAAAAGGCAAAAATGGTCACCCAGCACATCAACAGAGGCTCATGAGCAAAGTGACAGTGACCAAGTGCAAGAAGCCTTCTGGCCTGGTCCAGCAGTAGTGAGTGCTCAGTGGACTGTAAGAACAGTGAACCTGGAAAGCTAAAATTCCCAAAACAAGAGAGATGCTAGGAAAGTTCCAAATCTTCCTTACCTGTGGTCAGCTCTAAAGTTCTAGCTGCTTTTTTTCTTAAGGGTTCTCCTATTTCTTGTAACATTTTCTGAATTTACTGAGCAACAGCTGCTCTTCAGAGTGCTCTGAGGTTGGTCTGAGCATTCAATTCAAGAGTGGGGATAGCATTAAATGGTGTGAGGTTTTTTTATTGGAGAAGGCATTTTTATTTAAATACCTTCTTGGATCAGGGCCAGATATACTTGGTGCTTTGTAAAATTGAGTTTGCAATGAATCTATGAGAAACTTATGGCTATGTCAATACTAATAAATTAAACAGGACTAGGGAATTTTTCTAGACACTGGAAAGTGATCATCTGCACTATTAAGTTGTTAGAATGATCCCTAGTGTGAATTTGGTCTTGGCTAAGCAGCATTTCTCAGCCATCTCTGGGCACCATTCAGGAACTAGCTTGGTCCAAGCACCATTTCCACGAGGCTGTTGGCATGCAGCTGTACTGTTTTAGAGGCTGGGAGAGCCTAATGTGAGCTGGTTTACACTAGTTAACCTCAGTGCCAGAGAAAAGTCCTGGGCATGTTTAATTTAACAGTATAGTTGTGGACTGTAATTATGTGTTTATTCGTCCTGGTTTTATGTTGAATGCAAAAAGGTTAAAAGGGGCAGGATCATCTCACCACCTGCTATGAAGTCCTCTCTGATGGCATCTCGGAAGAAGGTAAAATAGCTTAACAATTTAGTCTGTGGCCCTGGTTGGCACAGGTACTGTCTCCATACTTGCCCCATGCAGACAGATGCAGAGAGCAGGCAGAGGCACTGGCTGGAGCAGATGTCAAGGGGATTGTCTGTGTGGTTCCCCACAATGCCAATGGCAAGAAAAGGCTGAATCTGCTGCTCTCACGCAAGCCTAGGCATGTTCTAGCATAGCCCCCCCTCTCCAGGAGCGCAGATAAGAGTGTGGATCTCATGTCTCGAATCCTCATGATTCATTCACATAAAATCCATTTATTCAGGCTTTCACACTGCATCCAACTGTAACAAATTGTGAATCTTTGCTTTGCTGCGTGACTCAGAGGGATGAAATGAAGGGTGTAAAGCTTGTTCACATAGCAATGCCACTAAAATTAGAAAGGTCACTGTGGTTCTCTGTGGTTGGGAGATACATTTCCTTCCCACCTCTAATTTGCTGGAAATCTTTGTATGAACCTGCTTGTGACTGTAATAGACTTTTTGTGCCGAAGATTCTCCTTGGCAGCAGGACTTGCCTCCTAATCTCATGGCAAAGCTCTGCACAGGAAGCTGCCAGCCAACCTGCCAGTGATGTTAATACAAAAGCAGTGCCTGTACCGATGTAATTTTGAAAAATGGAGTTGGAAAAAAAGACACGAAAAGAGCAAATAGTGATCATTTCATAGGGTCATCTGAAACAAGTAGTCTTTCTGCCTTTGGGAATCACATCAGTTGGTCATCCTAGTATCTTAGCAGTCATTCTTATGCATCCAACCATTATTCATCACATACGATTAAGCAGCCTATGAATCTGTGGTGGGTTGACCCTGGCTGGAGGCCAGGTGCCCACCAGAGCCGCTCTATCACTCCCCTTATTCACTAAACAGGGGAGAAAAGGCATAACGAAATGCTTGTAGGTCGAGATAAGGACAGGGAGAGATCACTCTCTAATTGTTGTCACGAGCAAAACAGACCTAACTTAGAGAGGGAATTCATCTAATTTATTACTAGGCAAAACAGAGTAGAGGAATGAGAAAATAAAATCAACTCTTAAAACACCTCCCCCCACCCCTCCCATCTTCCCGGGCTCAACTTCACTCCCGGCTTCAACCTTCCCCCCCCTCAGTGGCACAGGGGGACGGGGAGTGGGGGTTACGGTCAGTTCATCTCACGGTGTTTCTGCCGCTTCTTCATCCTCAGGGGGAGGACTCCTCTCATCGTTCCCCTGCTCCAGCATGGAGTCCCTCTCACGGGGTGCAGACCTTCAGGAGCAAACTGCTCCAGCGTGGGGTCCCCCACGGGGTCACAAGTCCTGCCAGCAAACCTGCCCTGGCGTGGGCTCCCCTCTTCACGGGTCCACCGGTCCGGCCTGGAACTTGCTCCAGCGTGGGCTTCCCACGGGCCGCAGCCTCCTTCAGGTGCCTCCACCTGCTCCGGCGTGGGGTCCTCCACGGGCTGCAGGTGGAATCGCTACACCCCCTCATCCTTCCTCCATGGGCTGCAGGGGGACAGCCTGCTTCACCATGGTCTTCACCACGGGCTGCA
The DNA here is from genome assembly GCF_028858705.1 of Grus americana. Taxonomy (NCBI): domain Eukaryota; kingdom Metazoa; phylum Chordata; class Aves; order Gruiformes; family Gruidae; genus Grus; species Grus americana. The sequence goes on from NC_072853.1 coordinate 67,464,771, forward strand.
GGGGGATCTCTGCTCTGGCGCCTGGAGCACCTCCTCCCCCACCATCTGCACTGACCTTGGTGTCTGCAGAGTTTCTTACATCTTCTCACTCCTCTCTCCGGCTGCAAAAGCTCTCTCCCTAAGTGTTTTTCTTCTTCTTAAATATGTTATCACAGAGGCGCTGATTGGCTTGGCCTTGGCCAGCGGCGGGTCCGTCTTAGAGCCGGCTGGCATTGGCTCTGTCAGACACAGGGGGAGCTTCTAGCAGCTTCTCACAGAAGCCACCCCTGTAGCCCCCCCGCTACCAAAACCTTGCCACGCAAACCCAACACAGAATCAAACTAATACCAAAATGCATGACTACTTTATTATGATTACCCTAAAGTTGACTGAAAACTTTTGTTAAATTGTCTGTGACATAATTTCTTATTATAAGTTGTCTTCTAGAGATCCTGTAAAGTCTTGTGTAAATAATTTTGGATTTTTTTTTCATGTCGGAATACAATATATTTTTTCTTTGTACTCATCTGAAACATTGTTTGTTGTCCCTACATCTTCAAAGCTGGTAGCCTTTTAAGAGCTTTTAAAAACTGGGAAGTCTGTTTTATCAGTCTTTTGCACCTTTCTGGGTGCATGGAGATCTGTTTTTCATATTTACAAGGCATCATTGTTCATATGTATTGGGAATTCACATGGTCATTCTTTTCCATTGAGGTTCACATCCTGCAGTGATAAATGTTGAGGTGAAATATGAATCCACACAGTCAGGTGTTCTCTGTTGTTCCAGCTGTTCTGCCTAGGCTGTTCTTCCCAACTCTCCAAGGATCTTGTTCCCTGTTTAACCTCACTATTGTTCAGTTGGGGGTGAAACAATATGTCATAACTTTGGTTTCCTTCCAGTTTTAGCCCTCGCAGAGCTTAAGGATAAGAGGATGCTCTGCACTGGGGAAGGGGGAGCGAGGGTGAGGTAGGAGAGAGAGGGTTGGTGCAGGGCTCCTTCTGCATCTCAGTAAGAAAGGCCCGACAACAGATGGCTTACTGAGGTAACTGCTTTAATAAGACAGAATAATAAGAGGAGTTTATAATAGCTTGAATAATCAAAAGAGAGACTTTTCTCTCCATGAACGGGATCTGCTTTGTGCAGCATGCCATGGGAAAATTTATCCAGGCTTTGTCTGAGGCTGCATGAATGTGGGGTGCCCAGCATCTGAAGGGATGTAAGATTTACTCACTATCTATTTTTCTCTTATTATTATGGATCTTTTAAAAACAGTTATTAAACCATTTGTTGTTGGGCCTTTCTTGTTAAGATCCAGAAAGAGCCCTGCACTGTCTCTCTCTCTTACCTCACCCTCCACACCTCTCCTGTATGCAGGACACAGTAACACTGTGTCACCTATTCAAAACTCCTTTACTGTTTAAACTTTTCCTGATAGTCCAAGATTCCCTAAAAAATAATGGCAATGGTTCTGAAGTCTGCTTATCTGGGTCTTAACAAGACTTACTGATTTAACAGTGTTTATCTCTAGGAGAAGCTGTTTAATGTGCTCTTTGATAAACAGTGGAGTAAAAATATTTCAGCATTCTTACATGATGGAAATCTTATGAGCAGCCATTTCGCTGGCTAATCTCCATTATAAAATATTTGTTTATCTCCAGGATCTCTCAACAGACACAGTGGCTACGGTAAATGAATTTTTTGCTGACAGTGCTATTCTCTAGGTGTGTAATTCGTAAAGCAGTACTATGTTGATTAGGACATACATCCTTCTCTAATTCGCTACTCACAGACCTATCTTTTGAAATCCACCAGACTTCATGCTACATTTTTTATCATGCCTAGATCTCAAAATATGATCTTTGTACCTCTCTTTTTTTCCCCCTATGCAAAGCAAGAAGAATTTGCTGATTTTAGCATATTTTGATAAGAATTGAATCTATATTTTTAGTCAAGATCTAATGTAAAAACCCAACCCATGGTTATACTGTTTACTAAGAGTCATCCCAGAGATTCCTTGTACTTCTACTCTTCTAGTGTGATATGTGAGTGTCAAGTTTCCTACTTGTAATAATACAGTTTTTACAGATTCTTGGTTTCCATCTTCATAACTCTTATAGCAGAAAAAATAGAAATGATACATGATATTTAAACAAGTCTTTTAAATATTCAGAGTAAATGGAAGCAACCTTTATCTGTAAGTGTGAATTTCATAAGAACTTTGTCAGTCTCTAATCCTTTGCAAACATATATGTGGAAACACATTCTGAATTCACAGAATACTTTTTTTTTTCCCCTGTTAGGAATATACAAGTTAAGAGGCCATGTTTAAATGACTGGCAACTCATCATTCAATTTATACAGAGATGTGAGAAAAGTTTATAGAGTTTTAGTTTCCAGAGGAACACAAAAATGTATTTGCTGTATTTTAATTGTAGAAGTAATTGATGGGGAAAGAGAGGAGAAGAGTAGTTTCCATTATCATTATTATTGTTTTATAATCCATGAGGACAATCTTAATTTTCTTTTGCACTGAGTATATATTACAGAAAAATTTGAGTGGCCTCATATATCTAGTATACAGCTATTTCAAGTGCATTGTGATTTCAAATCATTGATCATTGTGTGATCAATAGATCATTCTGAAGATATTAAAGCATTTTAAGATTGCATTGAATACTTTTAACGTTATGCTTGTGTTCCCATTTTAGATCAAAAAGTAAAAAAGGAAAAAAACCTGCTGTCCTCTTAAACATGTATTATTTTTAAAAGTACCCAATGCAGTACAATACGTGCCGTTAAATGAATGTCATTTGTTCTTGCCAAATAATAGGTATTAACTACTCTTTACTTTTAAATGTTTGCAGGCAAATTTAGCCTTGCAAGAAGGAAGACTTGCAGCTGCCCAAACAGAATTGAATAATGCACAAATTCAGCTGGATGAGAAACAAATGGAACTGGATCAAGTACAAGCCATGTATGATACTGCTATGAAAGAGAAGCAGGCCTTACTTGATGATGCCGAGGCATGCAGAAGGAAGATGAACAATGCTACAGCTCTGATTGAAGGATTAGGTGGAGAAAAGGTACAAGCACATATGAGTAGGTTTCCAGCACAGAGTAGATGCTCAGTTTTGAGAATGGTCTGTAATGATCATTAGTAGTGCTCAAGAAATTCAAGGCATGGTGACATCTTGATATCATATGACACTTTATTTTAGTCATATGTATGTTTTTTGCTTGAAGTTAATGTATCTAACAAAGTAAAACAATTTCTTGTGCTAACTTAATTCTTCTGTATGAAGATTTATGTCATGTCATATGGCTCATATTGGGATAAAGTTCAGATTTAAAGCCAAGGAGCCAAATTCCTTTTAGCTTTAGTAAGAAAAGGAATTAGGCTTAACCTAAATAATTGCCCTAAAATATTTATAAGAAGGATTACTCTCTTTTTCTCACCAAGTATACAAGAATAGGAATTTGAAGCTTGACTAATTTCCTGAAATATATTTGAAGTTCAGATTTCTGCTGGAACGTTTTACAGAGTTATGGGCAAATCGTTATCCTCTGCACTGAGCTTGAAATTTACCTTGCCTATGCAGATTTTTTCTGGCTTCAGCCTGCAGGTTTTCAGAAGAAGCAGGATACTCTTTTTTTCTCATTATTTGCTTTGATAATTCCTTGGTTGATTTCACACAGAGTCAAAACTGATGAAAGCTTTGACTTCAATCATTGTGTCTTGTGCAGCCAGGACTTCAGCATAGCTGTACTTCAAAATCTATCTGTAAAAAATGTTAGATGGTTTATCATATTTTTCAGTGAATTTCCAAATTTAAGAGCAATACAAAAATAGGAGGTTGCAGTGCCTTATTGTGGGTTTTCTGAAGCCTTGTGTTATGAGGTCTCGTAAGAGCTGTTATTTCATTCTACTTTTGAAAATTCAGACAAAAAATTAAAAGACTACATGGCACTTGGAGCCTTGGGCAAAACTCATACTGGGTTAAATGTGTATTTTCTAAATTTAGAACATGTAGGTCCTGACCAGGATTGCATGCAGAGTGATTGGAAGGAAACAGAAATCTGGAGAGAAAGGAATAAGTAAAACTCAAAACTAATACTCAGAAAATCACAGAATCATGGAATAATTGAAATTGGAAGTGACCTCTGGAGATCATCTAACCCACCCGCACACACACTCAGAGCAAGGTCAAATAGAGCAGATTGCTCAATGCATTCTCCAGTTGGGTTTTGAATAGCTTGAAAGATGGAGACTATTCAACCTCTCTTGGCAACCTACTCCAGTCCTTGACCATTCTCACTGTAAAAAAGTGGTTTTGTATGTTTAATGGGAATTTCTTGTATTTCTGAAAAGAGCCTGGCACCATCAGCTTTACACCCTTCTGTCAGGTATTTGTACGTATTGATAAAATTCCACCTGAGCTGTCTGTTCGCAAGGCTAAACAATCTCAATTCTCTCAGCCAAGGCTGCCCCTGACCTTTACATCCCTGACCAGTTATTTCTTGTTTGCAAGTCTGAGGTCCTTCCCTCGTTAGATCCTCAGTTACCTGTGCTAAGAATTTTTTGCCAGTGCACTCCTGGATTGTTTGTGTCTTGCTGTGTTGTCCCTCCAGCAGATATCAGAGTGGTTAAAGTTCCCTGTGTAGACCAGGGCCTGTGAATGCACGGTTTCTTCCCATTGTCTGAAAAAGACTTCATCTACTTCTTCCTGATCATGTGGTCTGTAACAGACACACACAGCATCACCCGTTTTGGTCTGCCCTCTAATCCTAACCAATAAGCTCTCAAGTGGCTCATTGTCCACTCCAGAGTCTCAGATGCAGACCCCCATGCATTCCAGCCTGCATACACCTGTTGCAGCAATCCAGTTGTAGAAGCCTTACCACCATGTCTCTATGATCCCCATGAGATCATGACTCTGCAACCGCATGCAAACTTCTAATTCCTCATTTGTTCTCCATGCCATGCACATTAGTGTACAAGCAATTCAGAGAGGTGCCCAGCTATGCTAATTTCCCAGTGTAGATTTAGATTAGATGTAAGAAATTCTTCACTATGAGGATAGTGAGGCACTGCAAGAGGTTGACCAGAGAGGTTGTGGATGTCCCCTCACTGGAGGTGTTCAAGGCCAGGTTGGATGGGGCTTTGGGCAACCTGGTCTAGTGGAAGGTGTCCCTGCCCATGGCAGGGGGGTTGGAACTAGACGGTCTTTAAGGTCCCTTCCAAGCCAAACCATTCTATGATTCTGTGATTCTGTTCTATGAAACAGTATGAAAACTATCCTCATCATTCTGTCTGGTAGGCACTTCTTTGGTTATGTGGATATGCTTGGGGTGGTCCTCCATTAGCCCTGTTTTATTGATTACAAGATCCCTACTGTTTATATCACTCCACATATTTTGTCTGCCAACCTGGTCTTCCACCTCCTCACATGATGGTCATCCTCTCCCCCCCACTTTGTTCCTCCTTTAAAGCACTTCTTACCAGTTTAGCCAGCTTGTTGGCAAAGATGTTTTTTCTCCACTTGATCAGGTGGTTGCCATCTCTTCCAAGCAAACTTCTACTTCTGAAAAGAATGATTTAAAGCCAAAAATACTCCTGGTTCAAAGAACAATTATTTACCAGAAAGAGATAAAGTCTTAACTTAGATCTTCATGTTAGTTTTGTGCCAGCCTAATCTAACTTCTTTATAATATTTTACATACAGCTTCGTTGGACAGCAAGCAGCAAAAACTTTCAAAATCAAATTACTAATTTAGTAGGGAATGTTCTTCTGGCCACTGGATTTCTCTCTTACTCTGGACCTTTCAATCAAGAGTACAGGAATTTGCTGCTCCAATTGTGGAAGAAAGAGATGGACAACAGCAAGATTCCTTACAGTAATGTAAGTGTTCATGCTCTATCCTGACCTTAGTCTTTGCCTTGCAGAGAATAATGTTCAGAGCATTCCATTCCAAAAAAATGTATGATCGGAAGATTATTTACAGGCTGTCCCATTCCATTAAATTTTTAATAAATAAAAAATCTGAACAGTTGACAACTGACCTTCTAAAAACCTGTGGTTTAAGATCCTCTTTATACTGTCATGCATTGCAAGATTGGTATATAGGCCATTGCTCTGGCAAATCTGAGAGAGAGATGCTGTCTGAGGTCAGCTGCTCTGGGAGGAAGTTGCATAATATGGGAAACGAAGTAAAATTTACTAGCTTAGAATAGATTTACCTTATCCTAAGGGGTTCCATCAGGTAGTCACTGTTTCCCCCCCTAAATTGGTGGTTTTTTGCAAATGCCATGTTGTGTCCATAATTTCAGTCATAAAGTCAAGCAAATTGGCCGCATCGAGCATTTACTGTAAGTGAAAACTATGTATATTGAAGAAAACATGGGTTGTAACTGTCTCCCTCAACATTTTAAGTTATCCCCTTACAATTAATAACTTGTGAATATGTGGTTGAGAATGCCACCCCACAACTGGTATTGCTGTGTCTTTGAAGCAGCAGCTCCCAAGTTAAGCCCAGAGGATGGTACAGAGGTGGGGAGGTTGGTCTGTGGCTTCTGGGTTGGGGGGGAGTTATGCCCCAACCAGCTTCCAGGGACGCAGGAAGATTTACCCTGTTTCCACTTTTACCACCTACAGTCTCATGTGCTGCCACTAAAAATCTGCTGTCTCTCTAGATATCCGCTTTTCACTCTGAACTGTAAATCTAGAATGTAAAGGGTGAATTTGAATGAAAGGCTTTTCATATATTTTGTATTTCTGACATAATACATCATAAATTCTTTAACCTACTGTTCTTAATATATTAAATTTTGAACACAACAAACTAATCTAGGAATAAAAAATCTATTATTTTCATTTAGGATTACATAAGTACAACATTTTAATAATCTAGAATTGCTAGAAAATATCTGTAAAATGGAACTAAACAGTTTTTACTTTTTAAAGCTTCACACTTTTATACTTAGTGTAGCTTGATTAATTCTTGATTGACATAAAAATACTCTTACACCCAATTATAGATAAGACCATTGCGCATTTTGAACCAGGAAATATCACCTCTCCACCTTCATGTATTACCAATTAATACCCTCCTGTCATATCCTCTGCTACTTACCCACACCATTTAATTTAGTTTAATTTGAAGTGTCTTGTTGAAATGATTAAGTTAAACAAAACCTGGATTTTGTAAAGCTTGGTTTACACCACTTCAGCTCATTCCAGTCAAAGCCCTCAAATCTATGTACATTTGTCACCAGTGAGGCTGTTCTCAGGGAGTCTGACATTACAGCTTCTCCTCAGCTGGCCTAAGTCTGTGTGTACAGAGGTGGCCTGAAATGCAGCAGAGCTATGGTTCCATCATGTAGCTTCAGTTCCCTGCCACATCATATGCTACCTTTATGAAAGTGAGCAACTTGCCTGCTGGGACTATGATACAGGGCAGGTTCCTTTACATGAATCTTGTTCTTTCCTTTTACCACTATCTGCCTCAGGAGTGCTGGACCTGGGAGCTGTTCTGCTGCATGGGCTTTGCTTGTGGCCAGCAGCAGCCTTCTTCCTATTCCCTGACTTTTAGGAGGTCTGTCTAATAGTCTTCCTTGCACCTGGAAGACATATTCATGCTGAAGGCAGAATTTAGGCCATAATAATCAATACTGTCTTTCTGAGTAATCTGTCCACGTTGCTTTCCACTTGGTTGTGTGAATACCTGCGTACGTTTTCTCCAGCAGTAAAGGTTGGAGAAATAGTTCAGGGAGTCTTTCTCACTCTCAGTACAGGAGTGGAGGCATTAACCCCAAATGGCTCCTGTCCTCAGCTGTCAAAGTTGGGAGCAAGTGAGCAACCTGTGTACAGCTGTGGTTGTACCACTGTGAAACAGCTGAAGGTAGATTAGTATCCCTGCTGCATCTTCTTTTCAGGTTCTTGGGGGATTTGACATGTAAAACCTATATTAGGGAGACCTCTTTGCCGTGAGAGGTTTGTCATACTGTTCATCTCATAGAAATTGTGAATCTTTTTTTTTTTTTAACGTTAGGTGGTTCATAATGCTTCTCTTAACAGTGATTAACCTTGACCCGACAGAGTGAACCTCACAGCCCAGTCCAATTTATGCTATGACTTACATGATGAATGATTCTGACTTGCCCAGCAAAGCTCTTTGAAAGCTCCTGATCATAAGTAATATGAAAGGCCAAGATGGATTTATTAATAAAGTACCAGCAGCAGTGCAGTCTCAGGCAAGATTCTTTACCAGTGTGGTATGGGAGTTATCCTACATACATTCATCGCAGGGAGGCTCTTTCTCAAATTCAGTGTACAAATGTTCTTAAAAGCTACTTACCTTGGGGAATATCTGTCAAGATTCTTACCATTTAAGGGTAAGAACTTGCATGTATAATGTCCTTAGAAAGCAAGACATAAAGTACTAAAATTCTGTCTCTATGAAGATGTTCTGACCACATTACTACTCAGCTGCATCCTTCAAAATTTGAGGAATACTTTTTGATTGTTTCTGTGTTGCTTTTTATTCTTTTTTCTTTTCATATGGACAGGTTAGACACAGAATGCCAGAATTAATGAGTTTCAATCCATAAGCATCATTCTGTTTAGACAGTTGCCATTAAAGACAGGATTATGATTTCAATTATAGTGTATGGTAAAGAGTTTTAATTTTTTCCAGTGAATTAATCACAAAAGACAGCATATGGGCTTCTCTTGGTACTGCACACCACAGGAAAGAAAGCAGCTTTGCAGTTCAAGCAAAAGGGTTGACATCTGCCTTACTTTGTCAGAGACTAACTGGCTGTGGGTGTATGAGTCATTTAGGCATAACAATTTAGAGAGAGCTGTTTAAAATTAGCTATCTATCAGTGTAGTTAGGCACTTAAATTAGCTAAGTTTCAGAGTTGCAGAGTGACTGATACTTCCTGCTGCAGTAAGAAAAAAGTCAAAGCAGTTTAGACCCCACTCATCTGGCTAAGGAGCTAAATATGGTGTTAAGTTCCAATTGCTGAAAATTTTGGCTCTTGAACACTTTACTGTCCTTTTCACAAATGGAAATTGGATTCTTAAAGTTTCTCTGTCTTCCGAGAATGGTTTGTGTTGCTTCATTCAGATTCTTCAATAATCAGTGTAGTAAAAAAATCAAAGGAGTGAAAAAGCTTTTCAGTCTTGCAATCACTGGTATCACTGTCTCATGATTATATCACAAGTCTCACAGTATTTGAAATTTTGCTTTAGGCTTCAGATGCTGAATTGCGTGATTTTTGCAGGAGTTGCAGGCTTTTTTTTTTTTTAAACCATGTTGTTTGTAGAGAAAGCTTACAAATAGGAATTCTTGAGTGAAAAAAGTAAGGACCAAATAAAAAACCCTTCAATTGTATTCTTTTTTCAACTCACATCATCATTAAGCTACTTTTCTAATTTGGAGAGTTTGATTTGTGATTTTAAGCACTGTTTCCTTCACATACACATTCTTGAGAGGCCAGTCACTGTTCATAGTGAATAAAATAAAGCAGGTTAGTCAATGTGTGCAAATCAAACTTTAGGACAATATATGAGCTGGGAAGAGTTCTGACCATAGCAACAATAACTTTCCATGGTAGTTCATGGTTATTGATCCATAGCACATCTTGTCTTTCTCCTCTGAGTCTCCCACAAGCCATCCTATGAGGACAGGCTGAGAGAGTTGGGCTTGTTCAGCCTGGAGAAAAGAAGGCTCCGGGGAGATCTAATTGCAGCTTACCAGTACCTGAAGGGGGTAATGGGTTCAAGCTGAAGGAGGGTCGATTTAGATTAGATGTTAGAAAGAAATTCTTTACTGTTAGAGTGGTGAGGCACTGGAACAGGTTGCCCAGAGAGGTTCTGGATGTCCCCTCCTTGGAAGTGTTTAAGACCAGGTTGGATGGGGCTTTGGGCAACGTGGTCTAGTGGAGGGTGTCCCTGCCTGTAGCAGGGGAGTTGGAACTAGATGATCTTTAAGGTCCCTTCCAACCCAAACCATTCTATGATTCTATGATCTTGTATTCATATGCATACTTGGAGGGCACTTTACAGCAGGAGGAAGCTCTTGTGACTGACGATCCTTCCTCTTGAGCTGATAAGAAAGGAGTTTGGCAATAACAAAAGCAGCTTGTCGTTAGATATTGAACTGGCTTCAGAGTTTCTCCGACACTCTTTGATGGACATCAAAGCCTCAGTAGAATTCACTATCATTATTGCCCAACTTGTATGATTTAGGCACTGAACTTTAAAGAAAGGAAACAATAAACAGTAACTACCAAATATGTTCTATCATGCGTTATGATCAGAATAAGAAGAAAAACCTTCAGTCAAACATTTTAGTATAAGTCCTCCAACTGGTACTAATTTTGTAATTACATATTTTCTATTAGGACCTGAACCTTACTGGTATGCTCGTTGACAATGCTACAGTGGGTGAATGGAACCTCCAGGGTCTTCCAAATGATGACCTTTCAATTCAGAATGGCATCATTGTCACAAAAGCATCTAGATATCCTTTGTTGATTGATCCACAAGGTCAAGGAAAGAGCTGGATTAAAAATAAGGAAAAGAATAATGGACTCCAGGTAAATAGTTCATTTAATATTTTTTATGTGTGTCATTTAACATCATAGTTAGCAATGCACACTATTTTTTCTGTCTTCATACTTTGGCCATGTGTAAATTAAACCTGATGTTTATGGTGTACAGTTAAAACAAAATTGATGCAAAATCTGTGACCTGTCTGTGTCAGGGTGAAATAGCTTGTACTGTTTTGTTATCTCCTAGAAAGAAATTTTCAAGAGCAAATTCGAATTTTATGTTATGCCATGTATATTTTTATGATGAATCTTTTAATTACTTGTCATAGAGAAAGAGAAATGTAGAAGGAAGTAAATGACTTGCAGAATTAAGACCAGACAGGATCAGTCAGTTGCTGCTGCATGGCAATAACATTTTAGGGTAAGCATTTTAAGAGGAAAATAGAGAAAAGAAAAAGGGAGGAATTGGAAAAAGCTAGTGGCCTGAGGTAGAATGGAAATTTAGTGATCTTTGAGGCATGTCAAACACAAAGCCCAAATTTAGGCTGCATCTTAACAATTAAATACATGGGATAAAATTATTTATTGCTTAATTTATCCACCCTTCTCACTTTCTATCAAGCAGTGCATCCTGTTTGGGACCTGGGTCTTCTATTTAATTGAAAATTTTCTTCTTTTTTCTCCTTCTAATCAGCCTACCCTTCATGCTTTGTTACACCAATAAGGATGAGTTGTGATAAAGATCTGAACACGTGATATATTTTCAGGCCAGATCAAGCATGATACTAAAGAATTAGTTATTAATAAATCAAGGCTATCCTACAACTGTAGATTATCATATGAATACCATGGTATACTATCTTCACTCAAAATGAGAGTGACGGATGAGAAAAAAGAAATTGAGAATGAAGGTAAGGATGGTGACATCCAGAGAGCTGATGACATCCTTAACCTCCCGGAGCTTGACCTAGATCTGTATTTCCTAGCACTGTTAAGAAAGGCCCAACATTCAATGCCACACCAAATCCAGTTTCTCAAAAAATGGTGTAGAAACATAGCTAGAAACAGGAAGTATTGACTGAGAAGAGACAGGAAAGTAAAGTACAACATTCACAGATCTTGGAAAAAATGGATGCCTTTATTAAAAATATGATGAAAAGCTCTCCTAAAACATGAGTTATATTCACAGAAGAATTTAGGCATTTTGTGACTGTGTGAAATCTACTGTCTTACAGTAGATAACATGACTTCCTCTAAATTACATCAGATCTTACTTTGACCCCCCCCAAAATTGGATCAAGAAATGCCAGTGTGAGTAACCAACAGGAGACAACAGAGAGAAGGATGCATCTCATATTTCATTCTCTTTGAGACTTGCATCTCCTACTCAGGATTTCAGAGAGCTGCCAAGCTGAGCTCAGGAACAGTGAGTCTCCTTCAGTTAGGGACCTACACTGATTCTTTCTGCCATGCTGTAGCCTTTTCCCCAATAATTTTAAAGTGTCCTCCAAGTAGCAACTTCAGTTCCCTCCTTTAATTGGCACTGAGTCTGTATTGCCCACCCTCCAGGTGGCTGCTCTTGCCATGTGTTGGCATGCAGCCTATGGAAGGGGACTGCGAACACGCAGGTGGCAGGTGGCATTCCCTGCTCCAGTAATTGCCTAAGGATCTTATATCACATACTCACCAAAGCAGAGACTGGGAGATGTAGATTAAAATACTGTTTCCTCTTTCTCTGCTATTCACACACTATAAGTGATGATGACATTTGACTGATGAGCCAGAGAAAAATGTCTACCAGGCTTGCCTTGTGTGAATATCCAGCCTATGAAATTTGTGAATCCTGACATGGCTCAACTACGGTACTCTCAAAACTTTGAATACACACAGTTGCGGCCTCTAAAGGCAGAGGAAGCTTTCCTGATGAAAATTCAGTCAGTTATGGGCTTTTAGACATCCTGGCTCAGATTTCAGCTATATTAGAAGAATCTGAGTTCTCCCCCTGTGAAGTCCAGGAAGAACAGAGTTATGTCAAGACTCTAAATACCCAAGTGTTTAGATTATGCCTTTACATCTGGGATAGTGTAATTTCCTATGGTCTTATTAGGGTTTTATTGTTGGCCATTAAGACACTTCATCCCTCAGTTTTATGTAGGCTAAAAATCTAGGCAACCTGCCGTTTTGGTGGCTGCATATATACTTACATTATAACAAAGCTAAAAGTGCAGAGTGGTGGAACATAGTATTTATTTTTAAATAATATACTGTTTTAAGATTGTGTAATGTTCCTCTAGATGTTTTAATTATACCTTTTTCAAAGAGCACAGCCTGCAAGACAACGAATTATTTTAAAAACATGCCTATCCTAGGGTTTTTTCTGGTAAAAAAACCACCCCAAACCCATGGCTTAACAGATGCCTGGAAAGGCTATTCAATTATCATCTCGAAGGCTTGTGTTAAGTTTATTAAATTTAAATAAATGAAAAGAACTCTATGTAATTTTTAGAAATTTTAAGACTTTATATTGTGAAATGGGAACCGAATTGGAAATTCAACATCTGATGCGAGACCAGGCCTCCTATGTAACACTGGTTCCCTGTCTAAACCCTATAAATATTTCCCTGCTTCACATTAGTGTTCTGGGCATAAATCCATTAATATTTAAAAGGTACTGAGATACTACACTGATTAGATATATACGTAGATAAGTAAATAAATAGATAACATTAAAGAAGTGTATTCTGTTCTGTTAAGCTTAAAACAAAGTTTCTATTCATTTCAGCAAATGTGCATGTTGGTCCCTAAAATATAATCATGTGTAGATATCCCAGGATAAGTACAATTTTTGAAAGCTGCAATAGATTTTTATACTATTTTCTATGTGCTTGCAAATGCATGCTATATTGTGAACCAATCTTCCTAGGTTACAGCTATGAACCACAAGTTCTTCAGAAATCATATAGAAGACTGCCTGTCCCTTGGCCGACCTTTGTTAATTGAAGATGTTGGAGAGGAACTTGATCCTGCTCTAGATAACATCTTGGAAAAAAATTTCATAAAATCTGGTTCAGCACACAAAGTAAGATGAATCGTAAACGTGAAATTAGAAAACAATAGGACAGATGCTGGGTATCTGGTAGTCTGGATACTGCCAAGATTCACCTCTTTGCAACACTTAGAAAGATGAGTAGTGAACTCATGGGGTTGGATTTTTTTTTACCCCTTGATCAGAAAGTTTTAAAAGTGTAAATGAATACGTAAAAAAAGATTTCACCTATTTTTCACTGGATAAAATAACTGTTTATCGGAATTCAGCTTTTGAAAATTGAGTAATATGTTTTATTTTCAGGTGAAACTAGGTGATAAGGAGGTAGATCTGATGAAGGGGTTTACCCTTTATATGACAACAAAATTGGCTAATCCTGCCTATACTCCAGAAATTAGTGCAAGAACAACTGTGATTGACTTTACTGTTACTATGAAAGGGCTGGAAGATCAGCTCCTTGGCCGTGTCATCCTCACAGAAAAACAGGTATCTAGTAACTTGCAATATTTGTATAGACGGAAGGTTTGTTCAATATCTGCACTATGAGTGGATATATTCAATGTCTTGGTTGAAATCAAATGCAAGAACAAAAATGTGAATGAAAGCTTAGGGGTTTGTGTATTTGCTGAAAGACAATGTGGAGCTGGTTTTTAATTGAATGGAGGGACCTAAACATTTATTTTAAGATCTGGCCTTGGAAAGAGAAGAAAGAAAATTATTCATTAAAAATACATCACCGGCATATACATGACATACATAAAGCATCTTTATTCCTTCATATATAGTAAAGGCTCCTTGTTCAGTCAGAAACCTCTTTTGTTTCTGAATTCCTTTTTAAACTTAATTTGAATTACATGAAAAAATGCTTATGAACTTGAACTACTTCTGCCAGCCAGGCTCTAGTGTGCATGGAGATATGAGATTTTTAAGGAGCCCTGAAGACTGAGTTGACTCTGCTCTTACTAAAATTTCCATTGATTATGTGTAAGCAAATATAAGGAAGAAAATCCTTTCTCAGGTGTTTTTCAGGAGTTTTATTTCATAATATCAAATCTGAGACATCATCTACAATAATTTAATTCCTAGATCATTCCTAATTCTTTTTGTGTGATATAATTTGACAGCCTAGTTATCCAAAAAATTAGGAGTCAATTCATCACAGGCATTGGGGACAAAGGTGAGTTTTTTACTGTGGCACTCATACCAATAAATACATTAATGTTACGGTCCAATTACACTGAGATGAAATATTTTCTTCCCTTCTCATTAAAGTAAAAGCACAGAAGCTGTATTTCACATCAAATTGAATGACTTATTTATTTCAAAGGGAACATTTCATAATTGTGTCTTTGTGAGAAAAGTAACAAAAATTAAGGTTTAGATTAGCAGAGCTGCTGCTTTCAGTAACTAACTCAGATAGGCTTGCTCATGTGAGAGCAGTTCCTCACCTAAGGGAAATCATTCCTCCTTCTTCGACTTCCCAAAGCATGTTCTAACCAGTGTGCTTTAGTGGTGCTGTCACTTTCTCTGGCCGACACCTTTCCACTTTGCTCAAACGAGCATTTGCTGAAGAAAGGACTGGAATCTAAGTGCCCTTCCTTCAGTCTGACAGTCACAACCAGAGGTTAGAAAGTTATTGTTATGCCCAAACTTCCTGTGAATTGTTCCATGAAAAATGGAAAAACTACAACAGCAGGTACTGAGGAAAAGTTACCCATTAGTAGGGTGGTACAAATGCTAGGATGCAAAACTTTTAATCTTTACCCCAGTAGATGTATGTTTATGTAAGCAAAATTGAACAGCATTAGTAGGAGTGGCTAGGACTATCCTGACTAACCTCTGATGGGAGGAAGAGGTTTAAATCAAGATAGAAGTGAAATTTGTTTCTCATGACCTACGTATAAAACGCATCTCCTCACACAGAGATACCTTCGCTCTGTGTTTTTTTTCCTGGACAAAACTATTAGAAAATTCATATTGAATGTATGTAGCAATACCTAGACTGAATTTTGGGTCAAAAATATAGTCACTGAAAGATATTCATCCAGTGCTGTATATCAGCTGAAGAGAGCTGCAAGGATAGCTGGTTAGTGTCAGCACTACTTGCTGCACAGGGACATGTTTGCAGGTGAACAACATTTATTAAACTTCTTCCCTTTAGCAGATATGAAGAAATCATGGTGGTTCTGTCTCTTCTGTCTCAATATGAGATGGATGTCCTGGTGTAGACAGCCAGAGCCAATGGAGCTCTGATAAATTTTGTTCAAAGACAGAGCATGAACAGTGAATCTGAAGAACAGATTTTCTATTACAAATAAGAAGACAAGTTTATGATCACTGAGCTAAAGTAATAGATTAAAGGAACCAAGACATTCTTAAAGATCGCTGTAGTGATCAATGGAATATATGATCAAAGAAGTGTTTATTCTTCCCAGCCTTAAAGATTGCTCCTGTAACTATATGAAAAAAAAAAAATGTTATCAGCATCTTTTTGTACTTTGATAATAAAGTTGCTGCCACTATTTGTGTTCAGAACAGCTATCTTTTATGTTATAAATGCAGTTGTGAATCCTCTTGCAAACAAAAGCCTGGCATCAGGTATATTTGCTAATTTTATGAAAGATACTCTTTACAGGCTTACAAATAGAATGGATGAGGTGCCTGTTCTTAAACTAAGCATGTCCTTAACTAGAATTTAAGCATGTACTTAAATGCATGTTTGAGTGTTCTGTAGAACTACTCCTTTTGTGTAATTCTCATCTTTTTTGCATTAATGGTGAAGAAAGAGGAGAAAATGCAGAAAATTTGAAGCTGAATGAGTGATGCTTAAGTCATTCTCCTATTTTGGGATACAGTTATTTGTAGCTTCCACAGAGCTATTGTATAGCCCTATAATATATTACAAACAGGTTTCCAGATAAGAAGTTTGTGAGAGTAAAGAAATTTGTCACTACTTCTTTGAAATACAGGAGAGCCTCTCCTGTACTGCGTAACTCTGTACATCTCCTTTTTCTCTAACTTGGCATGTTGACAAGAATGAAAATAAACTGAAGCCACACGTGCGGGTAGACTGGTATTATTAACTACCCTTTTCTTACAGGAAGGTTGACTTGATTGATTAAATAAAGGTAGCCAGCAAGGCTATCCCTGAATTCTGTTGGACTGTGCAGTATAGATCCCTCATTTCACTTGGCATTGTGTTGACTTGTCTGTCATTGTTCCTTTGCCATTATCTGTCCTGTAGAAATAGCATAAAAATTCCATATGACATAGATGATAATTGTAACATTTCCTATTTTATAAGCAGTAGAGGAGTGTATCTTGCAAAATCACAGAATCATAGAAATTAGAAATGGAAATGGTCATCCAGTCAACTTCCCTAACAATGTAAAATCCATCTATACAATGCATCTTTCAGTCCTTCATCTGATTTGAAGTACTTAACGTAATGTGGCTTTTTTCACTTGCCATTGGAAACTAGCTTTAGTGCTTTGTGCATCTTACTATGAGGAAGCTTCTCCTGGTAATTCTGATGTGTTTTTTCTCCACAGTATGCTGCTTTAATCAAATAAATGCAGTATACATATAAATTTCTTTAGTATATAATATTTCTGTATTTTATAGAAAAAACAGCAAAGCCTCCAGTCTATCATGAAGTCACATGGGGTTTGTGTCATTATAAAGAATCTTTCTTTGAATTAATCTTAAATAGTCTAATGCAAATTTCTGAATACAGGAACTGGAGGCAGAAAGAGTCAAACTGATGGAAGAAGTGACATCTAACAAGAGGAAAATGCAGGAACTTGAAGATAATCTACTCTTCCGTTTAACAAGTACAGAGGGTTCTTTAGTTGAAGATGAGTCTCTGATAGAAGTCCTAAGAATCACTAAAACAACAGCAGAAGAGGTGAATTTTGAATGCATTGCAGATACATTTTGTAATTGTAATTTAAAGATTATTTGTAGACAGATCTTTTTCTGGTTTTTGTTTTTGTTTTTTTTTTTTTTCCATTCAGAGCCACTGTGTAACATCTGACTTCTTAACAAATAAATGGTAGAAAGCTAGCATTTTGTCTTCATAAAGTGTTGCAAAATTAAACTATTACCTGGATACTGCTTTATATTCCAGGCATACTTTGCAGGTGTAAGTTTGAATCAAATCCCAATGTGCTTGGTGATTGAACACATGAAGATACAATGTCTGGGTTGAAACGCTGACAGAGGGAAGCAAAGCTTGACTAAAAATACCGTTGTGATCTTAATCAAGACCTTTTCTTTTTGCTTGCGCAATATAAATCACAAATGACATGACTTAATCTTCACGGTCTTTTCCATTAATTTTAAGGTCAGTGAAAAATTAAACATAGCAGCGGAGACAGAGGTGAAAATCAATACTGCACGTGAAGAGTATCGTCCTGTTGCTAGTCGTGGTAGCATCCTTTATTTCCTAATTGTGGAAATGAGCTTGGTTAATGTCATGTACCAAACATCGTTACGACAGTTCCTTGGCATTTTTGACCTATCAGTGGAAAGGTCTCAGAAATCTCAGATCACAGCAAAAAGGGTAGTATATGTAATCGAGCATCTCACCTATGAAGTCTTCAAGTACACAGTTCGAGGGCTGTATGAAAACCACAGATTCCTGTTTACACTGCTTCTGGCACTGAAGATTGACTTGCAGGCCAAGAAAATTTCACACTCTGAGTTTGAGACACTGATTAAAGGTAATTTCTCTAAAAATGTTCCTGTTTATATATGTCTGTGAACTGCCAAATTCAGATTTTGCAGTGTTTGCACTAACAATGTGTTTTATCTAGTGGATATAATGTTTTTTAACTGGTGAATGAAAGCATATATAGCCTAAGAAGGAATGAAGAGACAAATTTCCAAAACAAGAGCAATATAGATTATCAAAATAATGCTTAGATGAGAATATTTAACTGTTTTATATTGCAAAACAGAAAAAAAAAAAAGTCCATTACTTTGTAAGAGACCCTCTAGATTTCTCCTGTGTGCCTCTTTTTTTGAGTTGCCACATACCTACGTCTGTGAGCTTGGAGACAGTCAGCAAAATCTCTTTTGATGGCTGGTGAGCGTGTGAATGAGGCATGTGAGTGCACGAGGACTCTGTACCACATTCAAGTGTCAGTATAAAAAAAGTGGAACTCTGTTACATGTTGTAAAACATTTTTATATTGTATTACATTATGCCACTACTGCATGTTACTACTCAATGACAAATCAAAAATTTAGTAAAGTTTATAAAATTTGATGGTGGTGGACCCCACTGTCTCCAAGATATGATAAGTACAATCAGGTACTGAGATAAGTACAGTCAGGTACTTGCCATCCAAATATCTGAGTTTGCTTTGCAAACACCGATTTAATGTTCAGCTGTGACTCAGCTTTGTTGGAGGTACAAATGGGCATGATGCTGGAGTGGTGGTTAAGGGGCTGTTGAAGTTGCACAGTCCTGGAAATCAATGCATCATATGCTTTCTTATTCTGTAGTCTAGGTGAAGGGAGATTGGACTAACCATAGGTCCTTTCTAGATCTGGTCTGAAGACTTGGGTTTGAGTATCCTTTTAGGTAGGCAAGTTTTATTGCAGCTCTACAGATGGGGAAAAAGCAGCACAAAAATTACTGGGATATCAGCTTTGGGAGGCATTGAGACCACTTCCCCAGTAGGTCTTTGTTAAATGACTCTTCCATGCAAATTCTAGGTCTCTGTGTCCTGGTTTACAAAGATTTTTTCTCCTTAGATTATAGAAATTTTTTTTTTAATTACTTGTCATTTTTATGCTTAACAATGGTTGTTCTCCTCTATCATGTTTTTCACTTTGCAGGAGGTGCCAGTTTGGATCTGAATTCTGTGGAACCAAAACCAAAAAAGTGGATCCTTGACATGACATGGCTCAATCTGGTGCAGTTATCTAGCTTGTACCCTTTTGATCGAATTCTGGTGCAAGTTGTTAGGAATGAGAAGTCTTGGAAAGCTTGGTTTGATGAAGAAGCCCCTGAAAAAGCTGTTATTCCTGATGGGTATGACAGCTTACTGGATCAATTCCGTAAACTGCTCCTTGTCCGCAGCTGGTGCCCTGATCATACTGTTGCCCAAGTAAGATATGCTTTCGTACAATGGTTATGCCACGTGGCATCTCCTGTAGAACTACTAGTTCCAAACTTATGTTCTCTGAATTTGTTTTTATCGTCATATGTGTTGCAGAGTAAGCTATTTTTAAAATCAGGTATTGAAGTCCTTATAATTAATGGATGTGAAAGAAGTATTTATTTAACTGCAGTGAATTAGAAAGGACATTGCAAAACATGAAATAAATTGTGTTGGAGCTATAAGAATACCATTCTTTTTGTGTGGCACTTCTAAAGTGGAGTAAAGAAACTTGTAAAGGAGTTGCATTCTTCTGGTGAATCAGAAGATACATCCCTGTTTTTTTCACAGAAGAAGTGGAAAGAGAACTGTTCACTTTGGTGACAGGTGCACTAAAATAGCAGATGAATTGTTTACTTGCTCTCCATGCTCTGGAAGTAATCATTCAGACTGCCTCATGGCAGATGTAAAAGAAACTGTGATAGACTAGCAGTTTCTCCACAGTCTGTGATATCTGGATTTTTCTTCTCTATGTAGGTCTAAAAGAGATGTATGAGCCTATGAGTATCCTCTTTTCACTTTTTTTTGTCTTTAGCTACACTGGAAAGTAGTACTTCTGATTTCCTGCATATCTCAAATTTACATGTTACATGTTGTGATAGCATCTGTGTTGTGTTTAGGGGACACCATTTTTTCATGGATGTCTTTTTCAACAAGACCTCCTCCATCCTTTTTCCTTCTCTTCAGCTGGGAAATAAGAGAGGAGTATGGGAGGTCCATCTGTCACAATTTGAACAGACCAAAATAATAAAGTTGCTACTGTTTATTTATCAACACTCTTATTGTCTTACACAATCATCTTTGAGAAAGACTGTCTCTGAACAGTGATTTCAAAATCTGTAATTATTTTAATTTTTGAGGAAAAAGGGGATCCTTTTTGTGATTATCTTCTTTATCACTTATTTCTCTACTGTGTTTCCCCAGGTGTTACAAAATTTTACCTCTCTTTGCTAAGGCAGAAGTTACACTTAATAGTGGATGATTGTGTTATTTTTTCTGGAATTTGTGCCTTCTTCAGTCCACTTTGTTCCTGGGTGTTCCTCCCCATAATACAGGCCTCAGAATCTGTGCTAGTAGTTTACACAGTTGGAAAATCATATCAGTCAAAAAAGCGTTTCATATACCAGGATAGCTTCAGAAGTCCTTTTAGAAAATGTACGTGAAAAGAGGACAATAGGGAAGGTTTGACCTTTTAAGGATAAAGTCTGAGCTGTGTTTATGTTTTGTAGAAAGAGATAGTCAGTGTAAGAGACTTGAATTGGATAACCACTGGACAGGAGAGTTTGTTTGAAGTTTCCACAAATATATGGAAGATTGTAACTGGGTCAGATGAAAGATCAGTCTAATCCACTGTGCTGTAGAGACAGTGTCAACAATACATGCTTAGAGGAGCTAAGAATGGGGCTGATACAGAGAAACTCTTTTGTTTGGCTATCCACCAAGCTTTAGCAGTCAGTTATTTAGGGGCAATATCTGGGCTGTCCTCAGAGACGACAGTGGATCTATTGTGCATGGATTTCTTTAGTTCTTTTAAAAAAACCATTTAGCATCCTCTAGCAACAATGTTCACAAGATGGCTGTTGTGCGAGCAAAATTCTTTCCTTTCTTTGTTTGAAGTTTGCTATCTGAGAATTTCAATGGTTGCCTCCTGTGGACTGTAACTTTTGTTACACCAAAGTTGAAAATGAAAGTTTAGAAAGTTGTTGCCTTCCAATGTAGGTATTGGTAAATTCCACATCAGTGATTAATGCTAAATAAAAAATAAGTGAAAGGTATATATTTCTGGGAACTTGTTGTTTTTCAGGCTCGACACTACATTGCAGAATCTCTTGGAGGGAAATATGCAGAAGGATTTGTTCTTGAAATGGAAGCAATGTGGACAGAAAGTGACTGTCGAACACCTTTGACATGCTTTTTATCAATGGGGTCTGACCCCACTGAAAATATAGAACGTCTTGCAAAATCAAAGGTATCTTCATAAACTGAGTTTGCTAGAGCTGATAAAGACATTTAATAATATCCTTTGAACTAGAAATGGCATTTCCACATTTTATAGAAGTTCAGATGATGATATTTATATTCATACCAAGTGTTCTCTGGAAGTTAATTTTGGACTAGTAGCCAAAATGCATTTACTGAGGAAATGGAAATGTTACATTCCTGCTTTTTCCAGTTATTTGATTCCAATGAGCCCTCTGTCTTTATTCAGCAGACTATGCTAGTTCATTACTTAGTGAAAATGCTTAACTCTAAGAACAAAGCAATATTTGTGGTTTGCACTGTATCACATTCACCATAGGAGCTGACAGTAATGATGATTACAGGAAGATACAGAAAAAATCATAAATATGGTGACAAGAGACATTAATTTGAAACCCTGCCATTCAATCAGTTCACTTGATGGAGACATTCAACATTTCTTACAGCGCAGCATCACTTTAAGGCACTCTGTGCTTTATGTTTTGTTGTTCACAGTAGATGCAAGTATAATTTTCCCAAGAAGTTTTTCACAGGAGATCTCCATAAATTTTTCTCCCTGTTAGAATGTGTCTTCATTTAGACATGCAGGATTTTGGTATGCAATAAGTAAGACTTACTTGCAAAAGTGGAGAGCACCCACAAATCTCTTTAGCTAATTAGAAAGTTGAGATGCTTGTTCTCTTTGTAAATCAGGACTCTCTTATTTTATTTGTCTGACTGTGATAAAGAGTGCTTAAATCATGATCTAATTCACCTGAGTGTTTAAACTTAGGAATCTTAAGTCTGAAGGTGTTGATGTGACTCTTGTCCCCAAAAAATGTGCAGCCGGATAGCCAGCCAATATACAGACATAGGGAGGGAGAAGGATGGCTGTTGCGTGAGCAGGATTTTTAGGTTTATTGGAAGCAATGCATTGGACGAACAATTTTATTCCTATTTGCAAAATATTCTATTGCCTTTTTCTAAGATATGAGAGACATTTTGCCTTTGTAGAAGATTTGAAATTAACTGCAAGAATATTTATAGACTAGAAATGGGCATTTTTTAAAATCCCTTTTCAAGTCCAAGTAAACACATTAAGTGGTTGTGATTGGATTTCTGTTTTCATGGTCTATGGTATTAATACAAGTGGAGTGTCAGCTTTGTGGTGATGTTTTCATTCACCTATTCTGCTCTTCAACACATGTATCCTGTGAAATGGACTCCTAGATAGGTACTTACCCTGTCTCCAGTAGGAGTTAGTTTCTGTAATCAATAAAGAGTGGCTCCTTTGAAAGCAATGCAGAGCACACAATTGAAACTTAACTCTGACTTGCATCAAGGAGTTTATTTCTATGCCAGTGGCCATGTAAGGGGGTGAGGAACACTAACCTCCTAATAGAGTCACTTGTACTCAGCAGGTCACTTAGAGTCACTCTTGCAAGGAGTGCTACAAGATGCTCTCCCATTAGGTCAAATCTTAAGCAAGACATTAGCCTTTCTCGGGAAGTGCTGGTAGGTAGAAGGTGCTCTGTAATTGTGACTGTTACAAGACAGAAATTTTTGCTGTCATTCTGAAAGTATATTGCAGTGGGCAGTTTTAATATGTTTTCATGCTTTAAGGAAAAATATATAGAATAATAGAAAGTGAGGTTGCAAAAGAACTAAATTGATTGCCTTGTTTATTCACGCATGGTTTATGAACAAGGCAACATCAGCTAGGCTGTCATAACCTGAAGTTCAATTGTAATGTCTACTGTAAATGTAAAGTTAACTGTAATGTTTAACTGTAAAGTTCTTGTCTGATCTCTTGAAGTAAAAATCTTAACACACAGCACATAGAAACCTTTCAAATTTACAAAAGCCATCAAGATTCTGCAAATCAAACTACAAACACAGATCTTTTTTTTAAGTGAAAATATACATTAACATTGTGGGACTGGAGTAGCACTTCAGTAGTTCTCTAGCTTTTGAAAAATGTATCTAGAAATCATTTACAGTTTTCAGAAACATTTGCAAGAGGGCTTTGTGTTTATTTTGCTAGTTTGTCAATACATTGTACTTAGTTCCTGTCTTTAGGCTTTCTCTGCTTTTTTCTGAAATAAACCTTTGACTTAGCATAGGTTAGCTGCACCAAGGATCTGATCTTGGTATATATGTGATTCAATACCTCTAAAGTATCCTTTTTTTTTTTCCTTCTTAATGATGGAAAACTTCCAAAAGATATGCTGGGCCTATTTTTCAGTGATTTCCCTGTTACAGGCATAATTTGTAGTCTTAAAACAGATTGTCAGTACTGATGGTACCTCTAAGTATGATATTAACAATATAAATCAATGATCTGCAGTTGGAAATGTTCAAATTTGTGACCAGAATGTTTTTTCATTCTAAAATATAGTTGTTCAGATGGTCTTCTCTCAAAGAAATGAAAGCAGTATCTGTGACTACTGAGCTATACAACCTTGTTTATAAACCAAGCAAGCTCTATCTTAAAACTAGTTGGATTTCTGCCCCCTTTACCTTCATTTGAAGATAGAGTGAAAATTTAACTTTCTGAATTAAAATGAAGTTCATTATGCCTAGCACTTTGACTTCATTAAAGCCAGGTATTTTTATTATTGTAGAGATAGTTTCTTCTTTCAGGGAATGATGCACAGGACCTTCAACAGAACTGTCAGGGCCACTGTAGTGACTAAAATGATAGTATTTTCACCTGGATTGAGATGTATTAGGATGACACAGATAGATTGGTATGACTCACTATTGAGAGAAACGTTCTGTACGCAGACATTTTGATAGAGTTCTTTCAGAAGGAGTAAAATGAGGACAATCCATAGTGAAAAATATTCTTTCCTTTTCTTGATGTTTCTGTAACCTTTAATGATTGTACATTTGAGAGGTAACATTGCTGAGAAGAGCAAATTATGAGCAGATGCTTTGTTAGGGAATAATGTACCAGCTGAATATTTATGCACTCTGCAGGGTTAGTCATAGTTTTTGACTTACGGGAGTGCTAGCTGTACTCAGATACATCTTAGAAAAGGTAAAGTTTTTGCTCCTCCAGCACATAGCCAGCTTCACAGGCTATTTAGCCTTGCTTCTTTTAGCTGCAATTTCAGGTTTTACTGACCTGAAAGCAGGATTTAACTGCTTTCTTATCTTTGGCATTCTCTTCTCCTTAAATCTTTTGCCAGAATGTGGAGGATCATATACAGCATCTGTATTTATACCGTTCAGTAAAATCAGGTCAGGGCCTGTTCTCTGACCCTGAGGCCAAATGACCCATCACAGCTTGTGTCCATACACTTAACCTTTTTCTCCTGCAAAAGTAGGGCAGGCTGTGGACTGGGTGGCTTCCTTCTTTTTTATTTCACAGTGAGAGAGTCCCAGAAGCAGGAAAACTTAAGATTTACCTTTGTAGCTCTCAGCCAGTTGAAGATAGGCCCAGACTGATAAGTCTTTATGCAGCTCATTGCCCACAGCATGGGGGATACTCAGCTGTAGGTCTTGAACATGAAGCTCTCCATGAAACAAAGTCTTTTCATCAATTCCCTTTGCCCTCAACATGTATATAGAATAATATTCTCAACTGGGTTTGATAATTCTGGTTTTCCCTGGTGGGAGTCAGGCAACCAACCTAAGCCAGGAGACTACTTATATAATAAGGACAAGGGCAGTAAGAACAGTAAGCAAGAGGGGGTCTGCCTGCACATTACTTAGAGTCTTGTATGGTCCTGCTTACAACCTACTCAGCCTCTCTTTTTCAGATCCCCTTGTGAGAGCTTGTATCATCATCTGTTTTTCTGAACTACTGACTTTCTTCTCCCATGGCCTCTGGAGGAAAGGCTCCATAAATTTCCAGAATTCTTGTGTTTGCATTTCTGAGCTTTGTCTCTTCTGAATCCAGAAAACTAACAGCTAGAAAACTAGCTAGAGTTAGCAGGTCACCAAACTAGAATCTTCTGAATCAGTGGCTCCACAGCTGCCAATTAATGATACAGGATGTTTGCTAAGGAATGACTTAATGTGAACCAATCTTTCCTGTCCTTCCTGCTTCCTTGACAGTTCTCTGTTAAATGAAATAAATATATTCAGACACTAAAAGACACCAAAATTGTTGGCTTTACTGTGTGCATTAATTATTACATGGAGCCTTAATATCTGTCCGTCGCAACATAGTCCACATCATAGGAGGAAGAATAGTCAGGCAGCTATGTTTCTGTGTGTATGTCCTGCTTTATTTAGGAAAATGGGGAAAAGGAAGGGAAAATGTTTCAGTTGTCTTATCCCATTGACTTTGTCAGACCTGCAAAAAAAAATTATGTCCAAGAGGTGTAGTTTTCTTTCAGCAGGTGGAAGATAAGAGAAACTTGGAGGGTTTTGCTTTTTTGTTTACTACATTTTAATATAATCATTCTCCATTGGTATTAGCAGTTTTCTTTGTGGCACAATGTCACTACATATGGACCTACAGAAGCAATACTTCATGTGTATAATCATTCTGAAGAACTATATATAAAATAAACTTTCTTTTTTTCCTTCCAGAACATTCCCTGTCGTGCCATTTCAATGGGTCAGGGCCAGGAGGTCCATGCAAGGCGCCTGTTAAATCAGTGCATGCAAGATGGAGGATGGCTCCTTCTACAGAACTGCCACCTTGGCTTGGAGTTTCTTAGTGAATTAATGGACACCATTGCAACAACAGAATCTATGAGTGAAGGTTTCAGGACCTGGATCACTACAGAGGCTCACCCAGAGTTTCCTATTAATCTTTTACAGTCCTCTATCAAATTTACTAATGAACCCCCTCAAGGTAGGAAACCATGCTTTTTTTTAATTTTGGGGCTTGCTTTCATCTCTTCCTCCTCTCTGTATCACTATACTCTCTGCAATGTTTTGGTTGTTATTCTCTGTTGTTACGTTAGTTAAATACAGCACTGCGTAAGTCAGTCTTGCGATGTGTAAAGCATGACTCTTTTGGGAACAAAATAGGTATTGTTTGGTTTTGCAACAGAAATTGATAGTGATTTTGTTGTTTGTGTAGAACATGTGGAGAATGCCAGATCAGTGGACCTTTCTTAAGTTTAGTACACTCCATCACTCTTTTCTTTCTGTCCTGTTGACCCCATCCAAGGATGCAGAGGGGGAATGATCCTGTGCTCTACTGGGTAACAAAAAGGAAGGACTCTTCTGAACACTCAACCTCAACCGCCCAAGCTGTACAGTATGTAGCTGTGGCTGTTGCTTTTTGTTATGTCATCTGGCACTGCTGACAGGAGACTGACCCCAGCTTCTTTGTAATTGTCCTTCAAGTATTTGTAAGCTGCTGCTAAATCACCTCTTAGCCTCTGTCACAGGCAAGACAGTTAATAACAACCCTTAGTGGATCTGAATACTGGGGTTTACTTAAGAACTGATGAGATTAGGGCTTTTATGCTACTTGCTTATTTCACACACTCACTCGCTCATGCTCCCAGCCTCCTGTATTGCATTCATTATGTCTTGACTTCCCTTCCCATCACAGAGATTGCTGCTGGTCCAGGAAGGTCAGGCAGAAAGTCATGCTTGTTTCATGCTGTGCGGCTACTTGCAGCTACCAGTCTTGGACATTACTGGCCTAGGTCCCTGGGCATCCTTTGGCATTTGCCTCTGTGCATCTCTCCTGCCTCCAGGATCTTTTCCCACTTCCAGGATGTTTCCTCAAGCTAGGATGTTCATTTCATGCTTTCTGGGCCTCTAAGCCCTCAGTTTTCCTAACCTAAGCAGTCTATGTGCAGAAGCACAATCTGTGATCAGTGTCCTAATTGGAAGTTCTGACTCATGTTTCTGTATTAATTGGAGGATTCAGGATGTTTCACTTTTTGCAGCCTGTACCATTCACAGTTAGCACATAGCAGATTTGTCCTTGAGGGTTCAAAATTTCAGTTTTGGACAGCCACCGTCCCTCATACGTGCACACAATTATCTGCTGCCTTTCAGTATTCACAGTTTAAACTGGTTTTTGCATTCTACTGACTTCTCTTCAACAGACTAAACAAACTCAGCCTTCTTCTCCTGTTTTTGTAGGTCATGCACTCTCAGTATCTGACCACCTTTATTGCCCCATCCAGTTTCTCCACACCTCCCTTGTGTGCCAAATGCAGACAATATATCTGAGGGGAAGCCTGATCAGTGCTAAGTGGAAAGTGATAAGAACTTCCTTTAGTCTACTGGCTGTGCTTCTTCTGAGGTAGCCCACTATCTGGATTACCTTATTTGCAAGAAGAGTGCAAGTTTGGTTTATAGTCAACCTAGCACCTGTAATAATCCTGAAGTTCTTACCAGTAGATCTCAGCTAGCAGATCTCAGCTTGTACAAATGCATGGGGTTATTGTGCTGCAGGTGCAGAACTTTGCACTTCTCCTTGTTGAACTTCATGTAGGTTTTGTTGACCAAGTCTTCATCTCTGTCTAGATCCCTCTACACTGATGCTCTGCCATTTAGTATGTCAGCCACGCTCTCTAATTCAGTATTGTCTGCAAAATTGTTGGGGTTGCCTTTTGTCTCCTTACCCAAACCACTGATGAATATATTGAAGAATATCTGTCCCTGGTGTACTTTGCTTTTTTTCTGGCTGCAAGGATATCTTAAGCCATTGATTACTTAGGATTCTCTGAGCCTAGTACCCAACCTGCTAGCCTTCTACAATAAGGTGATTGGTTTAGTGGATGAGGGGAGAGCATAGAGTGTTGCATATTTTAACTTGAAGAAGGCTTTTGACACAGCCCCCCTAGTACATCCTTATAGACATACTGATGAAGTAGGCATTACAGAAGTGGACAGTGAAGTGGATTGAAAATTGTGTGAACTCACAGTCTCAGAGGGTTGTGGTCAGCTGCACAAATCCATCTGGAGAGCAGTCACCAGTGATGTACCCCAGGGGGCAATAATGGGGGCAGCAGTGGTTAAAATTTTCACAAATGACCTGGATGATGGGACACCCTCAGCAAGTTTGTACTTGATTCAAAGGTGGAAGAAGGGGCTGATACACCAGAAGGCCATGTTGTTGTTCAGTGGGAGTTTCACAGGCTGGAGAAATGGTCTGACAGGAATCTGCTGAACTTCAACACAGGGACATGCCAAGTACTTCCCCTGGGGAGAAAACCTCATGCACCCATACACGATGGGGCTTACCAGCAGTAAAACAGGTTTGCAGAAAAGGACCTGGGGTTCCTGATTGAAATCAAGTGGAACATGAGCCAGCAATACACCCTTGGAGCAAAGATGGCATATAAATACGTGATGGGAGTGAGTAAAGAAAAGAGCAAGACTTTTCTCAGTGGTGCCTAGTGACAGAAAGAGAGGTGATGGACACAAATGGAAATCCATGGAATTCCACTTCAGCATCAGAAAAAACTTAATCCACTGTGAGGGTGGTCAAATACTTGAACAGCTTGTTCAGTGAGTTTGCAGACTCCATCCTCAAAACCCACATGGATAAGACACTGAGGAACCAGCTCTAGCTGACCCTGCTTTGAGAAGGGGTTTTGCGCAAGGTGACCTCCAGAGGTCCCTTCCATCCTCAGCTATTTGGTTTTATTGTGTGATATGAAAACATCCAGCTTTTCTAGGTAGTCTAACCTGTTGCTCTCCTGCTGTTGAATGTCTTTCTCTTACCAGAATTATGCTGCTACCTGCAGATGTCCTTTATATACTTACAGAAGCAGCTTACTAGCCTGCCTTCTATCTACTCATTATGCACAGTGAGGGAAGGTTACTTTGTATTTTGGACTCTGGCAGAAAGAAATCCCAAGCTTGACACTTATTTTGTCTTTTAACTCCCTCGTCTTTAACTAACTGTGTAATGCATTAACTTGCCCTTCATTTATATATATATATGTGTTGCCACTGATTTCAGTTAATGAAGTCAGTAGGAGCTGAGAATTTTTATCCAAGGTCATATTTAATGCCTCAATCATTTAAACGTCTTATTTCAGTATCCATCTTCCTTTGAACATTACTAAGATGTCTACAAAATGTCTAATCTTGTGAAAGACATCCTGTTTCAGTGTGTATACTCCACTCTCAAGAGCAGTTAGTCAGTCTGCTGTTAAAAATTTCTTACTTCTTTCTCTTCTCCTCCCCCCTTTTTAATTCAGTGCTCAGCATCTTTTTATTGTACTGTTGACCCCTCCTTATCATTCAAATGATAACACCCTATAGCTCCAAGAGGCTATTTTATAAGTCAGGTTACAACCAATTTACGACTTGCATTTAGTAATGGAAATATGCCCAGTGTAACAATATGTCAGGATGAAATATAAACAGTTTTAGTTTTCTGATACTGTCCTGCCACATTGGTAGCATAATATGATAAGACACTTTTGTTTGATTACTTTGTCTTGATTTTGGAACTCTCTTATGATACCCTTATAATATTTTGAAAAACTATTTGTTTGAATATTGTTCTACAGGATCTTTGTGAAGTAGGAAAAAAGGAAAAGGGCTTTTATTGTGTCACAGGAAGTATGATGACTTCAGCAATCTATTCACTGCACTTGAAATCTGTCTTTTTTAGACTTGTGTTAAGCTGATTAGGTGGAAGATATCATAAGAGGGACCTGGTGTCAGTAACTCATGCTCGGTCTTGTCTGCCAAAGGCAGACGATGCTTCAGTAACCCTGCCTGAAAGCATCCGGGAGTAGTGGAGCTTTTGTGTTCTATGGAAGCTGAGATTATATCAGTATCATCTGCCTAAAGCTGTTCCTGGGATTTGAAATGTCAGTGCTCAAACAAAACTCCCCAAGTATTAGTATTTCCACTACAAATTTAGGTTCTCATCTCATCAGCTTGGTATTTGTATGCTAGTTTGAGAAGGCGCATACAGAATTTTGAGATTGTTATAGGAATGAATTCTAAATAAAATTGTCTTTGGTAGAACTAAAATCTCACTTTATATGTAAATATTGAAACACAAACTCTTGAATATTCAGTGCTATATTTCATATGACATTAGGTGTCTTTTTCATTGCCATATAGTTGCTGAATAGTTATGTTTATATTTCAGTTGTTATTGTAACATTTAGAATATGATTACTTAAGTGTAATTCCTTCCAGACTCCTGAACTTAATTTAGTGTGTCATCTACCTGAAACAAAATGTAATTTAAGTTTGTCTGCTTTGACCAGATGAACAGATAATTGATTCAAAGAGATTATTTGAAGCTATAAATAAGATGATACTGTAAATTGGAACAGAGAATTCTGCTTAGTGGAAGTTGTAGTTATGGGTTCCATACATCGTTTTGCTCATATATTATATTTTTATGCTTATTTTCTAGGTGTGAAAGCTGGCTTAAAACGAACATACTCAGCTATTACTCAGGATCACCTAGAAGTGAGCAACATGCCACAGTGGAAACCATTGCTATATGCTGTAGCATTTCTTCACACAACTGTTCAGGTTTAAAAATACGTTTCTTTTCTTCTGTCATAAAGCCATGTTTCATTTTTTAATGCACTGTGTTATTAGATGAAAAACATGTTTAAATGGAAATCCCGTGTTGGTAAATTAATACAAATAAAATAAGAAAGAAAACAATGCACCTCTATTACTGCAACTGTCTTAGAACTCTGCTCATGTTGATCTTGTACCTCCAACAGAGATGGTATTTCAGAGTTAAAAAAGGACAGTCGACCAATAATCATTTAGTGTACTCTTCCATTAAAATCTTTGGGCATGGCTGTGTGATCTGTCTTTCAACTAACTGTTTTTTACTAATATTTTCAATCATAAAAGCACATTAAAGAAATTATAGCTCGGGTTGGAAAACCATAGTCTTAAAACTGCTGCTTTCACAATGAGAAGGTGTAAGAGGGTGAATATAAATCCTTCCTGCACTGAAACCTGTAGGCGGAAATGAAGGTGGAAGATGATTTTGGGTCTTGTCTTTCAGGAGTTCCATTAAAGAAAGTGCTTTATGGGTTAACCACAGGTTTTTATCATTCTGTTGATAGAACTTGCAGTATCCTTAGTTTATATTTGGTGCCTAGTTAATTTAACTCTGTG
Organism: Grus americana; assembly: GCF_028858705.1. Taxonomy (NCBI): domain Eukaryota; kingdom Metazoa; phylum Chordata; class Aves; order Gruiformes; family Gruidae; genus Grus; species Grus americana. Next base: position 67,496,531 of record NC_072853.1, read on the forward strand.
GCATCCATGCACTGATATGTTGTGGTCCAATGGAAGCCTGTGGTATGCTTGTCTTTGTCCCATCGCTTCTTTCTTGTTGAAAATTAAGAATGTTTAAATACCAGATATTGCCCTAACAACCACATACTGCCAGCGGCATCTGTAAATGATTCAGTAGGAAGCAGCTTTTGCTACTTGCATCTGCACCATGCAGAGACATCAGTGGTATGAATATACATAGTCTATAGGAGGACTACAGACAATGATCATGGCTGATTAGTTTGGACATCCTTTCCTAAAACAGTCACTTCATTTTTGAAATTCAAACCCTATAGTTCTAGACTCACAGATTTACTGCACGTAAAAAAGAGGATTTTTTCTTTGTGAAAATGTTAATATTCCTATTCTTTGTTCGTATCTCTCTACTGATGATGATAAATGAAGAAATATTTAACTACTAGATGATTAATCAAGCAATTTGACCGTGTGTGTGTGTGTGTGTGTGTGTTAAGAGAAGAATCATTTTTTTTAAAGTTGGTGAAATACACCCCCAGCTGGACTACTGTGTTCTTAGCCTATTTCATGTATTCTTCTGCACTTAATGTTTTCTTTACACTTACTATCAATCAGCCTTTTACCTTTACCTCTATCTATTTTACAGGAAAGGCGAAAGTTTGGTCCATTGGGTTGGAATATTCCTTATGAATTTAATCAGGCGGACTTCACAGCCAGTGTGCAATTTGTTCAGAATCATTTGGATGATATGGATATTAAATGTGGAGTGAACTGGAGCTGTGTTCGCTATATGCTCGGAGAAGTACAGTATGGTGGCCGTGTAACTGATGACCTTGACAAAGCACTGCTGAATACATATGCAAGAGTGTGGTTTGGAGAGCATATGTTTAGTGAAAAATTTTGTTTCTACAAAGATTATGTTATTCCAAAAGGGAAAACAGTTGAAGACTATCTCCAGTACATAGAGCAATTGCCAGTGATTGATACACCTCAGGTAAAATATTTCAAAGTATTAAAGGGAATTTTTGTCAGATAAATAATCATCAGGTCTATTTTCCAGAGCCATGAATGTATAGGTCAAGATTAGCAAGCACACCATTATAGTGGGTATCTTGTGTGGATCTGCTGACTGGGAAGAGGTAGATGAGGCCGCCTTAGCCTGGAGAAAAGAAGGCGCTGGAGAGATCTAATTACGGCTTTCCAGTACCTGAAGGGGCCTACAGGAAAGCTGGAGAGGGACTGTTTATCAGGGAGTGTAGTGATACAACAAGGGGTAATGGGTTAAAACTAAAAGAGGGTGGGTTTAGATTAGATATAAGGAAAAAATTCTTCCCTGTGAGGGCAGTGAGGTACTGGAACAGGTTGCCCGAAGAAGTTGTGGATGCCCCCTCCCTGGAAGTGTTCCAGGCCAGGTTGGATGGGGCTTTGAGGAACCTGGTCTAGTGGAGGGTGTCCCTGCCCATGGCAGGGGGGTTGTAACTAGATGGTCTTTATGGTTCCTTCCAACCCAAACCATTCTATGATTCTATGATTCTATGAAGGTAAAATAGAAACAGAAGTCAATGGATTTCTGTCTCATTGCTATCAAGTTGATAAATGCCTTTGGAGTTAAGTTCTATCAAAATTAAATAGACGGGGCTGAACAGAAAAAATCTGGTTTTCTGTAACTGATAATGTGCTGGCTAAGAGGGCGAGAAGATTCCAAGGTCATAAAACAAACTTGAGAAGCTTTGAATCTCTGAAGGTAGTAAAAGCAGAATGCAAAGGTATTTGTGCTGGCAACAGTGCACCTTTTCCAAGTGAGGGTAAATACAGCCATGATAATGCACCAGTGGGATCCATTTGAGCCCAGCTCATGAAGTGGTTCCTGTCAGTGTATGAACCTTGACTCTATCAGATTTCAGGTGCTGCTTTCATGAATCTGCTTTTCTAAGCACTTGGGAACCTATCTCACAATGCTGCAATGTATTTTTAAAGTATTTTGATGCCTGTAAAAAATCTGTATGTATGGTTTGCTGTAGGGGAATTTTACCTTTGACTTCTATGTAAATAGGATCAAGTCCAGGAATGCAAACATCTTTTCCTCCTTCACATTTTCACAGGTTAGGAAGAAAGCTATGACGTTCTTCTGTCATTCCAAAATCTGTCAAAATTGCTCATGGAAACCTTTAATCTTTTAAGCTCCCAGTCTTTGTTCCACAAAGGATATTGTGCAAGTCAAAACAGTGTATCTTTGTTTCCTCCCCTTTCCATTTTTGGTTAAGAAAGAAAGACTGAATAAGTCTGATTGCTGTATCCTTGCTCTTTTGATGAAATTTCAACCTCTGATCAGAATAAACGCTGACTTCTGAAGAGGGCTATTGAACTCAGCAATCCCTTTGAAAATTACTTTGATTTCAGAAGGGTATAGAGCTTTAGCAATTGGTTTTGAGGATTTATCAGGCTAAAAAAACCTGAAAGACAGAATCCAACATCCCCTTTTTAATCAAAATTCCCAGAGATTTTGGATGAAAAAGAATGAGAAATTTGGCTGCTAGATTAATTTATAGGACATCCAGGACACTGGTCCACCCATTGCTTTCCTACTTTGGTTTCTTTGTTCTTATTCCTTCATACATCACTTGCATAAAAACACAGGACCAGAGTTGTCTCCCATGTAACATCCCTGTCTTGGCAATATTACATCAATTATGAAGTTAGCTCTTGGACTAGCGCTACAATTTACATTCACAATAGCAGATATTTTTGATGCTTCTAACTTGGCCTATGGCATTGCCACGAAATCTGCTAGAGCAAAACCAAACCAACCAACCCTTATTGTGCAAGAGCAAAAGCAGAAAAGTGTATCTTCAAAGGTGTATTTTGTTCCATGATAAGTGAAATGCATTGATATTTTCACTTTTTTCAGCTCTAAATAGTCAGGTTGAGTAAACTGCTGTGTGTAAAACATGTTAAATCCTACTTGGAACATAATTCCATGCTAGTTATAGTCACACCTTCTCTCACATATGGTATTAGGTCTGTACTGTGTTCTTTGTGCTGTTGTAAGGATTGGATCCACAACTGGTGTAAATCACTGCAGCTTTGCTGGCTTTGAGACAGATGCAGCCACTTATATCCCTTGTCTCTGAGTTTCTAGATTTGCAAGCATAACAATATTACATATGGCCCTTTTTATTCTGTCCTCAGAGTATGTAAATATTGGTTACTATGTGTTTGTGGTGGGTTGACCCTGGCTGGGGGCCAGGTGCCCACCAGAGCTGCTCTATCACTCCCCTCATTCACTAGACAGGGGAGAAAAAGTATAACGAAAAGCTTGTGGGTCGAGATAAGGACAGGGAGAGATCACTCACTAATTATCGTCAGAAGCAAAACAGACTGAACTTAGAGAGGGAATTCATCTAATTTGTTACTAAGCAAAACAGAGTAGAGCAATGAGAAATAAAATCAACTCTTAAAACACCTACCCCCACCCCTCCCATCTTCCCGGGCTCAACTTCACTCCCGGCTTCAACCTCCACCCCCCCTCAGCGGCACAGGGGGACGGGGAATGGGGGTTACGGCCAGTTCATCTCACGGTGTTTCTGCCGCTTCTTCATCCTCGGGGGAGGACTCCTCTCATCATTCCCCTGCTCCAGCATGGAGTCCCTCTCACGGGAGACAGTCCTTCACGAACTTCTCCAACATGAGTCTCTCCCATGGGCTACAGTCCTTCACGAACTGCTCCAACAGGAGTCTCTCCCATGGGGTGCAGACCTTCAGGAGCAAACTGCTCCAGCATTGGTCCCCCACGGGGTCACAAGTCCTGCCAGCAAACCTGCTCTGGCATGGGCTCCTCTCTCCACGGGTCCACAGGTCCTGCCAGGAGCTTGCTCCAGCATGGGCTTCCCATGGAGTCACAGCCTCTTTCAGGTGCCTCCACCTGCTCCGGCGTGGGGTCCTCCACAGGCTGCAGGTGGAATCTCTACACCCCCTCATCCTTCCTCCATGGGCTGCAGGGGGACAGCCTGCTTCACCATGGTCTTCACCACAGGCTGCAGGGGGATCTCTGCTCCGGGGCCTGGAGCACCTCCTGCCCCTCCTTCTGCACTGACCTTGGTGTCTGCAGAGTTTCTTACATCTTCTCACTCCTCTCTCCGGCTGCAAAAGCTCTCTCTAACTGTTTTTTTTTTCTTCCTTCCTAAATATGTCATCACAGAAGTGCTTATTAGCTTGGCCTTGGCCAGCGGCGGGTCCGTCTTGGAGCCGGCTGGCATTGGCTCTATCAGACACAGGGGAAGCTTCTAGCAGCTTCTCACAGAAGCCACCCCTGTAAGCCCCCCCGCCCAACCCTGCTACCAAAACCTTGCCACGCAAACCCAACATAGCGTTTCTTCTAATATACCAATTCTAATGTAAAATATGAAAACATGAAAAATGAGAAATGGAAGATTGCTTGGCTTTGGTGCTCAGTTTGAGGGCAAGCCTTCCTCATTGTTGGATCAATGGTTCAAAGTTTATAAGAGACAGTTAATAGCTATAATTAAATGAAGGCTTGTGAAATAAGTCACAGTACAATTCCTCCTGGAGAAGAGTTGCAATTGTCATCCTGACAATTATAGACTTACTGATATTTCAGCAGAAGTTTCCGAGAAAGCTATTATCATTCAGACAAAGGGCAGCTTTGCAGTAATTCTATGCTAGCTGTATCTTAAATAAAATAATTCCATTTCGGAAGAAGGGGAAGTAAGGACTAGGAGACCTAAACCAAAAATAGCTAAACCATAAAATATCCTGAATATATCACCAGTCATAAAATCTTTAGGTACTTCAAATATGAGGAGTGCTTTATTCACTGTGCTGCATCCCTTGTTAGCCCAAGAGACTGACTAAACCAAAATGTGTTAGAAATGGTAACTGGTCTGGTTATTAGGGGCATCTGCTTGAGCTGGTACAACAGCAATAGATCTGTAGAGACAAAGAGCTAGTGATGAGGGGTCAGTGTCCACATATGACATATTTCCAATAAGGTCTAGACTGATCCAGTGGAAAGGAATCAGTTTGTACTCCCTGATAGCACTGCACACATGGTCCAAAGTCTGGCTATGTGGAGATAATCAGGAGATCAGTTAAAAAAACCCCCAACACTCATATGAATGAACATGCTATTGTATATGCAGCCTATGTTAATGTTTTTGTGTAATTCAGGCTTGATCCTTGGCCAGTTAAATAAGTGTACTTCCACTGACCTATTCATATCTATAATTTTATAGAGCTGAGAATTATCTTCCTTGTTTATCCATTTTCATTGACACTTTCATTGATATACTTTTAGAAGGAAAATTGCAAGTTTTTTCTGTTTGTTTCCCTTTTACTTTAAGGTGTTTGGACTTCACCCTAACGCAGATATAACTTACCAGACTAACCTGGCTAATGAGACATTAAGTACAATAGTGAGCATCCAGCCCAAAGACAGCAGCACTGGAGGAGGGGAAACCCGAGAAGCAGTGGTGCAGCGTCTTGCTGATGAGATGCTAGAGAAGTTACCTCCAGATTATAACCCTCATGAGGTATATGCTGTTTTACAGATACAGATGTTTTATGTATGCGTGTATGTATGTATATGTTTTATAAGTTTTATTGTGCTGCTTAAATTTAACTGGCACGTGTTTTTAAAAGCTGTTAAAATTATGCATACTGTTTTATAAGTCTGTTCCCATTTATTATCTAAAATATTCCTACATCAGAAACATATATTTCAAGTGCCATAGTCCACTTAATTAGTCACCTTAAGTCAGAACAGCCATTAGAGACTTCAGAAAATTCTCTTTAGTAACTTAGAGAAGGATACCGGTGCCTCTTTCTGAAGGGTAAGTGATTTTATAGTGGTTACAGCTTTCAATTTACCTATTCTTATTATGATACCACCATCATGAATAATGGATTTTATCACTGAGCTTTTCATCAGAGTTTGAGCTATAACAGATATATTTGCCAATCTTTTCTTGCATTTTTGATTAACAGTCTCATTAAATGGAAAATTCCAGCATAAACACTCTTGCATCAGTTGGTAAGTAGGATCTGGTGTCTTGCCATGTGTTTCATGAACAATAACTGTTGAAAACCCCTAATTTCCACAATTTTATTATCTACAATTCTGTTTTGCACTGATAGTGGTTTGGTTTTTTTTTCTCTGGTTGCAGTCCAAGCCTGTAAAGTGCCCAGTATGCAGTATTGCAACTTATGTTATACTGTATTTTCTTCTCTGGCCAACTTAGAATGTGCACTTAGGTTACAACCAGTAGTCTTGGGGCCCTGACAATATTTCCTGTCTTCTGTTCCACTATTCATCTCAGATGTAATACCTGTTGTATAAATAGCCTCTTCTCTGCTACCATAATTCAACTCAGAACTTCTCTTTTCTTTCCCTTCTTGGCAAGATCCTTCCAATATGCAACTTTTTTTGGTGAGGTTTCCTAACAGCTTTCTTCATATAGTTATTTTTCCATCCATCTCTGCTTGTATTTCTCTTTTTCTTGTCACCTGCTTACTAAGTGATCACCAGTGATAGTATATAAATCATTTATTTGTAGAATTTGATTTGGGATGGAGTCAGTTTTCTAATTTTCACATTGTTATTGATTAATAAATAAATATTGTAAATATCAAATAAAATTAAATATAGTAAGTATAATAATTAATCACACTTAATTACTAATTTAATAAATTTAATAATTTACACCTTGGATCTACACCTATAATCTACACCTTGGATTGTTCTCAGTCCTTTTCGCTTATCCTTCCTATCAGAGTAAAGCTTTTTCATGGAACTAGCTTTTTTTCGAGTTTTATTCGACTCCTTAGAATTCTTTTTTTTTTCAATTTGCAATAGCAATAGAATACTGAATGGTGTTGGCATATATGGTTTTGCCATATTTGTAATATGTGTATTGAGCTAACTTCTTTCAATGTATTTGCTAAATCCTCCAAAGGAGTATTTCTTTATTCCCTTGTTAAACTGCCAACTTTTTTCTTCCTGAAGAATTCGTAATACTCAGAAGACATCAATAGTACTGGACTTTATATTGTAACCAGGGGGTATTCTTGCCCTCAGATTTTACCTCTGGGAAATTTGCGCAGTGCCTTTTAGTCTTGTAAAATGCACACATGCTTGTTTAATCCAAATTTGACTTCTAAATTGTTTGAACAAATACTACTTTTCTCTGGCATTTCTTCTGTTTAATCTTGGTCTCATTCACTCTCATTCCTTCTTGGTTTATTCACTCAGGTTATCCACACAGAACACAGACAGGATAGGCCTCCTCTTTTCAGTCACTTCCTCGAACGTCTTAGCTTTGGAGGCAACCAGTTATGGACCCAGGAGCTACAGTTAAGGATAAAGTGTTTGGAGGGTTTATTTTCAAAGTTCTACTCCGCACTCTTGTCTCTGTTTTACTACTGTATTTGGGCACAATACATATTTTATCCATGTGACTGTGTAAAAAAATCACCACCAATTATTTTCAGTGCTCTTTCACTCTCATCATCCAGTAGTATGACAAGCTATTATCTTTTCTCATAGTCTGCCAATCATACATGCAGGTTTTATTTTCTTACAAGCAATCATCTTTATAATGATGCTCACAATTAGACAGTTCTTTGCTTCTGTACCACTTCTTTGACATCCTCTCTGAGCTTCAAGGAAATCTCTTTTGCTTCAATTTGCTTGACAGCTGTTCTCTTATGATTCAAGTAAGGAGATTCATGCCTGTACAGCACAAACCAATATTAGGTATTAATACTTCAGCATCAGCTTGCTCTCCCTCCTCTCCCTGCTTCGTTCTTACAAGCACAGTTAGAGGATGTCCTGTTGGATCTACTTTTCCCCCTTGTATTTCTTGTAAATGTATTCTGAGCTCAGGATATAAGTTTGTTTCATTCTCTTGTCAATAAGTGTAGATACCACCTCTTCCTGGTGATTCCTAGTTTTCTCAAGCTCTGTACATCTTGATCTGTGAATTGCACTTCTCTCTGATTAATCACGCCACTCTATTTACATGCTGTTTCTTCAATCCACATTACTGATGGATGACATGGTACTTTTCCACAGAACTATCAAAAAATTACTCTTTGTTTCTGTATCATGGTAGTCATTCCTTTGCTCTGAGTATCTACAGAGCATCCTCTGGTCATTTTCCAACAGTTTATGTTGATAAGAATGTGTTCCTCTGTACGTCTCTTTGGTTGTGTCAGCTGCATGGCAACTTCAGATGCTTATTCTGCAGTATTAAGAGATTTGACATTATTTCTTGCAGTTCCTGATTCTTCAATATTTCCTTCTTCATTTTGTGTAATGGATTTACCCTTTCTCTCATTCTCTAGATCTTAGAACTTGTTTGGGTCTTTACCAGTGCTTTCTTTGTCAGAGAGGAATTTCCCTTTTCTCCCATTAGTGCCCAGTTCCACATCTGCTACAGTTTGTTTATGGTGCCAGGAGTGTTGTGACCTCTACACAATAAGCAAAAAATCTGTGTCAAATGTGTTTCTCATCTGAACTGAAGCTCTGGAACCTCTTGGGTGGAGAGGGCAGCAGTAAGCTGTAAAGAAAGCTAAATTTTTACATGAAAGTTTGCATAAACTGGTAAAAAAAAAGAATGTCTAAAATACCAAAAGGAAAAAAAAAAGATTATGTTCACTAACATGTAACCAAGAATTTCATTAGACCAGAAAAGAAGGGGGAGTTTAGATGTTCTCTGAAGGAAGAAGCAACAGAATTTAGCAGAAGCTACAATATAATAAGCAAAGGAAATTAAACTTACAAGTATAAGGAGCGAAATGGATTTTGTAATTACTGCCTGTGATGTCTGAAAGAAAGGGAATGAGATGGGTTCTGTTTTTTGTCAATTTAAGTCAACATTTGGTCATTCAGGACATTATTACCTATATTCACAACATTATTACCTACTACATCAGTTTAACAATCCTGAAACAAATAAAACTAATATACTAAATTGTAAGAGACTGAGGGAATGTGTCAAAAAGGGTTCCTATGCATGCCTCATTGGATAAGAGCAGTAAAAAGAAAAACATTCATTAGTCCAGCAATGCAGCATGGGCTTGCTTTTAGAAGAATATTGTGCTCTAGTAAGACCATGACGTGGTAGTCTTTGGGAATCCAGTTACAGAGATACTATCAGTGGAGAAAAGGAACAAAAAAATTAGGAAAGAAATTAAGGTAATTAAAAGCAAATACTCTTCAGGGAAAGTGGCAGGTGCCTTTGGTATCTTTGATCAGTTCTTGTGGCTTCCTTTTGAAAGCGTGGAGTGAATTTGATCAGAGTTCAAACCCCAGCAGACTAGGTTAGGGACGGATGGTACTGAAACCAATTATTTGCTGACATTCAGAGCCCTGGATTGTATTTTCTCTTGATACATTGTGAATCCAGAGAAAATTCAGACTGTCACACAGAAGCCTTCATTTCTCAATTATTAGTCTTTGGCAATGACTTTGGAACAAACAATTTCAAAACAGGGCAACCATTTTACCCCATGATATATGCTGCTGCTTTTGCTGTTATGTTCTTGTAATGCTTCCTCTCACCAGTCAAATAAGTGACTCAATGTCCACCCAAAAGACTATAAACAAAACAAGTCACCTTTGCATGCTTTATCAGACTGCAGTTTGACACAGGTGATGGAAAAGCAAAATAAACCTTCCTCCTGACCTAAAACTGTCTTCATTTTTCACACTCCAAAGGCAGAGTCAGAGTACGAGTTCTGCTTTCATAACCCCTTTTGCTTCTGGGTTTTGCCTCACAGGTAACAGAGAGATTAGTTGTAAGATGATTAGGTCCAGTCAGTCCATGTGAGTGAAGATAGATGCAAGAATAAATGTCAGCCTGTCACACACAGAGTTTTCTAATGAAAAAGATACTGCACTTTATTGGAGGTTGGCTTTTAACCCAAGTAGCAATGTTTTTTTTTCCTTAAATATTTTTTGTAGTGTTGATTTCGTCTTACCCTCTGCTAAGGTTATGACTACATTAGCAAGTATTGCATGGAAATAGGAGTTCATCTGAGGACCCCACCCCTGCATTAGATGGTTTATTGGGGAATTAATTTTGGTCTAACTCTAGTCTGGGCCTCTAGGCTGAACACCCGTTAGTGGTTGGAGTATGTTAGACTCCTGAAACATGCCTTTTGGGTTGGTTTAACTTGAAGCCAAGCCAGTTTGTATGCCTGGAGTCTACTTTTCAGTGCATTTTATTTGCTAAAACAAATTAAAAATAATAAAAAAAAATTTCAGGGTCTGAACTTAAACACTAACATAGATGCTTTGTAAAGTGGCTCTGGTTTACTTAGCAACCCTATCAGATATGGTGGTCACCCAGCTCTAGAGCTTCAGCTATTTTCTACATATTTCACTGCCTGTTTCCCTTGTATACAACAGGGAAGTGGTCCTTGACACCACTTGAAAAGAGCTTTTGCTTGGACACACCTTGAGCTTGTCTTTCTTATTCAGGCCTCTTATTTAGACCATCGCACAGAATGATGGACTTCCCATTTCTGCTAACAAAGAGTATAGCAAGTAACCAAGTCTAATTGAAAATAATAGCATTTACTGAAAATGATAGGCAGTTAGTACTACAGTAACTGGATCACTGATCATTAAATGGCATGAGTTCAGCAGCTGCTTTTCTGCTGAATATCCTATAAAGTATGTGGTGACAAAGGAGTTGGTGACCTGAGTACAGCTAAGAAATTTGCATAGGAATCTGACAGAGATATGCATTGCAAAATCATGTAGACAAAGCTATTAAGATTATGATTTTAGTTGCTCCTTTTTTAAATCACCTTGTTTTATGTTAGATGACAGCTGTTTGCATAATGAAAAAGAGATGTTGTAAGTGGGCTTTATGGAATTTGTGTATTAATCTCAGAAAGGCTATTTTGGTTAGTGAGGTTTGTCTTTTGAGTTTTTTTCTGTCAGTTGGGACCCATCTCTTTATGTCATAATAAATACAGCATTGGAAGTAAGTCATCTGATTGCTTGATAAGAATTTTAATACAAAAACAGTCAATCATACTTCAGAGATGGTATTTAAAACTAATCTTAAAAGCAAGACTTCCAAGAAAGGCGCTATGTTACCCCTAGTAAATCTCACTGCAGATCAGGATTGATTTGTATACAATAAGGTAGGAAGTATGTAATTTTATTCAGTTTTCATATCTGGTTATGCTTGGTGCTCCAGGCTGAGTGCTGTGAACATATCTAGGATAGATTAACAAATTTCTGCATTATTGGTTCACTCCATAATTCAAAACATTACAGATATTTTTGTAGGTACATGAAAACAAATCAGAAGAATGTTTAAATTCTGAGAATTCACTAAACAAACTGTATGATTATCAGTACAGTAATATTTTAGAATATTTATTTCATCTTCTCTTTGTAGATTCATAAATATCAATATTTTGGAAAATAACCCCTTTAACAACATCTTCCCTGCAATTTTTCCTCAAATGGGAGAAATTCTTCCTCTAAATGATCCCCAAAAGGAACACATGGTTTGTAGGCTAGAAAAAAGTGTATTTCTTATTTAAAGGATAAAATGCATGGACTATACTCTTTATAATCCCATTCTTATTAGTGGCATGCACTAGACTTCTAAGTTTGCTGAAAAAAAAAAATTCATAGTGGTTTTTTTTTTTTTTCTCGAGACAGAGAATTACCAATTCTTGTAAAATTTTCAGAAAGCAGAAGCTTTCCCTGGATTTTGTATGAAAAAAAATCAGAATACTTCATTGTGTGTTTTATCCAAAAAGAGTTTATTGTCTCATCTCTAGTTTTGTGATAGCTGATTTTAGTAGCTTTTTCTCTTTTATAGGAAGAAACACATTAACCTAGTCTGTAAAATGAACTGTCACACTGCAAAGTATTAGCATAATTGGCTGGCATCTATTTCTTGGACATTCTGTCTGACAAACTCATGGGTCCTTGTGATTAAAATATGATGAATAACCTTGCTGATAGCTGTCTCCCAAGGAGAACAGCAGGTAAAGTTGAAAAAGAGTATTTTATTGGACTTGGAGTTGAAACTCGAGAATTGGAAATTGTCAAAGCATTGACTCATTTATACTAGGTATTATAACTACTCAGCTGCTATATTATGTTCATTGTGCAGAAACTTGCTATTCAGTATAATAATAAGATCTTTAGTAATGACTACTATGTGTAGATAATATGTAGTATACATAATAATGTATACAATGAGATATATGAGTACATCTGGAAAAATACAAAGCAAAATCCTGTGGACTTCTGGCCTTGATGAAATAGCACGCATTATACCAAATCTTGTGGCTTCTACTTGGCTGCAGTAGAATTGCAATGATAGTCTGCTCTTTGAAAGAATAGACTTTCTAACTCTTTCTTCATCTTTTGTTAGTAAACTCAAAATAAGCTCTTACATTATTTTAGCAAACTGATCCTATGGGTCAGCTCTTTTATTATACATGAATGGCCATATAGATATCTGGATCTAGGATCTCATTTTACTATTTGAGATCTCTTTTTGGTTCCACAGTCCCCTTGCAGAATTTCACCTGCAGAGGGAAGGAGTGGCTGTGGCAAAGATCAGGGTTCAGATTTCTTCAATGTGAAAGATGATGCATGTGGCTGGGTGGTAGCAAGTACAGAAAGAAGGCCGTTGGCTTTCTGAAAGCTGAGTCATAGTGGGGAAAAACACTTGAAAGTCTTAAAAATCAAGAATTCTGGTACTATATGAGGTATAGGCACCACAATTTTTGCGGGTGCCACTAAATTCTCTCTCATGCGCTGTTGCGTACAGTGATTTTTGATATACGTGGAACATACAATGTATGTCTGAAGCATATTGTATATGCATCATTATGCTAAAGTGAGACAGGGAATGCTTTTGCTACTGTTGTTGTGATATGTCCTTAAGTAACACAAACAACTAATTCCATTTTGAAAATGTTCCCTTATTAATATGAGTGAAACCCTTATGCTTAAAAGTTCAGAAGGCCAAAAGCTTCTACCTGCAACATGGTGCACATAATGGTGTAATAGAATTCTGTGGCACCTGTATTATTCCTGGCAATCTTGCCTCTCTAGTAATGCATCCATGAGCACCTTGTTTTATGAGTGGGTCACGTGCTATTGGAAGCAGCAGCTTTTATACATCATTGTGCTTGTTAAGTCAAACTCCATTTGTAGCATTATTTCAACTCAGCAGGGCAAGAAGAGGTGAGAAGGTTCACCTAGCACAATTAGGAAGTATGCAGAAGTTACCATCAAACATGCTTTTTTATAGCATGTGGTGTTTTTTTTAAGATCTAAGACCCTGTAGCTGAACAAGGACAGAAGGAACTGCTGTGTCCCTTCAAAAAGAGGGAACTTTCCCTCCTTAGAATGATGGAGGAGCTCCTTTTGGTAAGCTAATGAGTCACAGCGTGCTAAATCTTAAAGTTGGCACAGGACTTGCATGGCCATCTGTTATATAAAAGTTTCTTTTCTCAGGAATTGTGCCATACAATTGAAAAAATTATACTTTTTCTTTCAAAAATTATTGCATGGGAAACAGAAGATTAAATTTTATATTCATTGCACTATTCTTGTTTAGGTGAAAGCCCAGCTTCAAAAGATGGGAGCTATTCAACCCATAAACATATTTCTCCGTCAAGAAATTGACCGCATGCAACATGTTATATCAAGAGTTCGGACTACACTGACTGATCTCAAATTGGCTATCGATGGTAAGTTACAATATTAAAAATCATACTCATTAAGATGCAATATTTCTTGCTAGTGATTGCTTATACGATATAACTAACTAACTATTTCCCCTCCTTACCTTCCTTTTTACCTCTTTCTCTTTTGTTCTCTCCCTCCACACATTTTTCTCTTTTTCTCTCTTTATCATATGACCACTAATTCTAGCCCGTAAAGCCTCCTGACTGCACCTCTAAGGACACTCTACCTTAATTTATTCTGTATGCATGTGCTCCAGTATTGCAGTTCATGTCCCACAGCACTACTACACTTCTGTGATTCTCTCCAGGATCTCTACAGAGCTCAGAGAAACTGAATTGCATGATTAGGTCCACAGGTCATGTGCCAGAGTGATTTATGAAATTAAGTCGAGACATAATTATATAGAACAAGGTAGAAGTGTTGCTGCTAAGTAATTGAGAGACAGGGCACTCAGGAGGCCAGGTGGTACAGACTCCAATTTAAGGTGAGATTTGCAATGTTCGTGAAGCTGGTTATACCAAATAGGATGTCTCTAAATGGAAGCTGAAGTGAGTGGGAGTGCCAGTCAAAAGAGAATGATAGGGTTCTGCTTTTAGCCATCACAGGAGGTAGGCACCAGCACTCTCTATCTCTCAGAGACAGGAGTATTTGGCTGAAGTGAGCAACGGTGAATATAGTTAAAATAAATCAAGAGTACAGGCAACTAGAAGCAGATGGAAAATTTGATCAGAAAAGGAGTGAGGAAAAAGAAGGGATGATGATGTTACTGTGTGCTTTTTGTTTTCACTTCCCATTTTGCTCATCTGCAAGAGTTGAAATATCCAGGAAGGAAAGTATACTGTTGCTCAGCCAAGCTTCTTGAATTAACAATAAATGAAAATGAAGCAGGAATGGTTCAGTTCCACTGGTTAAGATCTCACTGAAGTCTGCTGTTCTCCAGCAGAGGCAGAAAATATCTGAGACAGCAAACTGTCCCCCCAGGGAGAAGGTCAGAGTGCCTCAAAACTATTCTCTTCGGATATAGGTGATGGCAGTACTGTGATCTGTCTTACTGGCTTTTTCCAGTCTTTTGACAACAAGTCTTTCATGAGGGGAGAATTTTTTAATTTGTATTTTTGTTACATAAGAATCAGCAAGGATTTTTTCCTATCATTTGTATGATTCACCGAGGCAACAATGCATGCTTCAGAAACTTCATGCCTATAATCTGAATCTAGGAAAGAAGTTCATAAATGTGCCCAAGGCTAATTAGCTTCCATATCCTGTAATAACCTATGCAAAGATCAAGCTGGAAGAAACAATTGTCCTCTGTTTCAGTACTGAGCTGAAAGTTTCCCTTTATATGTACATAGAGTCCCTTTTCAAGTAAATTAAAATAATACTTTCCATCCAAGAAATTACTAATCTTTCCCTGATTGTGATAGGTATATTTAAAATCTGAAAATGTACAATATTCTGCCGAGGGGTGGATGAGTAACATAATTTATTTGCACTTAGTATTCGGTTCCACAGTCATCACAGTCCTCTACCAGGTGTTTAATCAAGTTAATGCTGTAACTCTTGTGCAATCCTCTAAAACATTATAATTTTCTTAGGGACAGGTAAGTTAAATATAGTGAAAATTTGCTCTGAAAACAAAATTGGGTGTATAGTTACCAATAATGATTAATGGCTTCTGGCAGATTCATGATACATCAAGTTCATGTGGTAGACCGTTAATTAGAGGATGGAAAAAACATTTAGGCACTCTGTCGTGCCTCAGCAAAGGGGAAAACCCCAAACTCTCTTATACTGGATTCTTCCCCAAAACTAGTCAACTGCAGTCTCAGATCATCTGAGGTGCTCCTTTTTCTTTACAATGAGGTAAACTCATCTGCCTGCTCAAACAGGTCATGTGAATTTTGACATCTGCCCTGGTCATGCATCCCCCTCTGGCTTCATGAACCTGTTAAAGCCCGAGGACCTGCTTATAGCAGATCTAAATTTTCAAACAAATTTTGTGTTTAATATAGCGCATCTTCATGTTGTGTCACGTAGCTTTGTGAAAGGAGGTCTGAATATTTGATTCTGCAGGTTGGATGTGAATAGATGGACCTTGTCATCTTACTGTTGCTCATTGAGTTACGTTTGAGGTAATATAAAGCCCTCCTCAGTGAGAGCCCATGTGCAGCTGAACTTGAGGGATGTTGAGGGAATGAGCAGAGCCAGTTTTGTCCCTCTATCCAGAGGGCAGATATAACAGTGTTCAGCTTTTGGGAGGTGTGAGGATGCTCAGCATGTGTCCAACATGTTTGTTGGCAGCCATGCCCCACGAGTCTGCATCTCTACCAATAAACTCTGCTGCCCAGAGGGATACTTTTTTTGGATCAAATTGTAATAATTAGATTGTAGCTGCACTTTGTACTCTCAGTTATGTCCCAACTATTAGTTTTGTTTTAATTACTTATTGATTGCCCTTTCACAGTTGGTATAATACAGAGCTTCACATAAATCAGAAAACAGCAATGATGATTGTCCTCTCAAGTGACCTAAACAGAGGCAATGTTCCAAATAGAGAAATCTTTTTAGAGACGAGGAAAGAGCTGTTTTCTCATTTTTTCATCTGGGGAGCAATAAGACTTGGGGCTTGAACCAAAACTCCAGATTCTAATAGGTTATGAACATCAGATCTTGAGCCCCTGGCAGAAGGTGACCATAGTCTTTGTAGGGCAGTATACGAGCTATAGAGTTCCTGTGTACATGCCTTATCTTCCTCCTGTGGAAGCGTAGATGCCTCTGGCACAGAGTACTAATACCCTGGCTGTTTGGGAGTGGGCACTTCAAATTCCCTCTCCCAGTAATGAAGATAGTTTGTTTAGATGCAGTAAAATCTAATGACCCATTCAGTTATTCCTATTCTCTTAGAGTTTGTTTGAGTAGAGTAGAGGGGAACTGAATGTGGCCTATCTGTCACCTTGGGTGGGGAGGGGGGGGTGTTCTTTTTATTTCTCCATGCGCTGAAGTAGGAGTGGTAAGCGTTTTGATGGCACCCTGATGTGTCTTCTATCAGTGAAGAAACTAAGAAGAGAGATTCTGTGGGAGTTATCCCTAGTCCCCCTTGAGTGGCTTCCATGAGTCTCAGCAGTGGAGTATACTTGTAGTAGCACTAAAAGCGGATATTGAATCCTTGGCAATGGAAATAAGCACAGCTTTTAATTTGGTTTTATTTCCTGATTTTTTTTTAACCTACTTAACATTCTGCTTAAGGGTTTGTCATGAAAGAAACAAATGCTTAACACATTTATTTATGAGTATATCTGGATTCTACTTTGGTCATAAAACTATGTCCATTTGGCATTTGTTTCTGGTACCTTATGGTTTTGTGTTTTCAAACTAATCCCTTGGTACTGCCTACTACATGAACAAGTGAAGGCCATACAGGAAACCTTGGATTTGTTATCCTTTCATGTTATATATGTGCCACATGATCACAGAACTCCCACTGCTATTCGTGCAGTACTTGTAAAGTTAGGAGAGAGAAGTCCTTTTCCTGTTAACATATTTCCTGAGAATATGGCAATCCCTCTAAAAGCTTTTACATGACTTGTAATGTGTAAAGATTTGTTTCCACAGGTTCAGAGTTTTTGTTCCTTACATTTTTCTTAGTACTTGCAAGACAAGCATTGTACAAATACCTATGGGAGCCATAAGCCATAAGACCAACATAGAACACAAAAAAGTGGAATCAATACAAATAACTATTTCAGAAGTCATCATGGCATTTGTCATGGGAAGCTCTACCAGGCTTAAGCAAACTTGTCACTGCAACTACAATATGGCACCCTTCATGTTACACAGGTTGCGTATTTTCGTGCACACCATACATAACCTACATGCCAGCACTTGAAAAAAAATCACAGATTACTCTTACTCTACACTGAAAGAGAGGGCGATCAGAGCTTTTGGAAAAATAGGATCAGGAACAAGTATATTACTAAGGGGAGATGAGTCTTTGCTATTTGGCCTCTTTTTACCCACACAGTTGTATATCATAAGCATGTTCTTTAAATGATGCATGGATTATGTGCATGAAAACATTAAAATTAAGACACCAGCATGTTTCAGGTATATGTTTATGCCAAGTTGAGAAGTGTGAGAAAATACAGGTGAGACAATTGAGACAGAAGGTATTGGACAGTAAAAAATGATGCATTTTTGTATGTGTTTCTAATATTTTTGGAACCTTATAATTCAGACAAAGCTGGATAATAACTGTTAATAACAAGGCCTTGAGAAATACTGGTGCATTTCACTAGTTTCTGCACATCTCAGTCATTGATCTACTATCTTATTAAAAACTATTGCATTACCTGCTTTTAGCTCATCACCATCCTTGTACTGTATTGCTAACAAGCGTGTTGGTCTTAGGTGTTTCCCTATTTTCATTCATATAATGGTATCTTGAAACTTCATGTAGACGCAAGGTAGCATATAGTTCTACATACTGAATAGGAATCACTTAGAGTTCCTGTGTCATCTACACAAACTTGTGTTAAGCCCCTGAAAGAGTGAGGTAAAGATTCACTATTTTTTTCCAACTCGGAATACCATGATCTTGACAATAGTGTTTGCATCACGTTGCTGCAAGGAATTTCTGTTCAGTGTATGTATGTAGCACCTTACAAGAGGGATGTAAATGAACTCCAAAAGAGCCAGAAGAGGTAGCTGATAATTCATTCTAATCTATGTGGCAAAAAACTGAAGCCCAGGAAAGTAGTCTTGCCAGAGTGCACAGGAAAGGTAATTTCACACAAAGGGAAGGAGTATGGACTCATTCCCACTGTTTGGCTAAATTCTGTTTTGACTCGTAATGCTTTAAGATTGCTAATTAATACAATTTTAGTTTGGCCTGTTGATGATAGTAATAGACTTTTAGACTGAAAGATCTTGGGCTCTTACCTTACTGATTCTTAAAGTGTGTGTGTAAGGCTTGCCAGGGATCATCTGTGTATTCCACTTTTGGATGATGATTTTATTTGAAGATGATTAAGAGCACTCAGTGAGGAATGTAACAATGGGGAATTCATTTGAGGAATGGAGAGGATGAGTCTAGTATGTCTTGTGGCATAGTTACTCTTGGCTCAGCAGCTCTCATCCATTATTTACCTCTCATCCTGATAAGGATGCCAGAATGCCTCCTATTGTCTTTTACAAAGTGTGGCATGTTATTTCTGGACTTCTTAATAAGCATTGTGTACCCTTGCCATGATGCTGGCCAGGACAACTGTTTAGAAACAGACATTGCACATTTAGGACAAACTGCAGAAAATGGTTTATCTGCCTGTTCTATTACTTTAGCTCAGGGCTAAATTTTTGGGGGTGTGTGCATAGATTTTCATCTTCAAAGCATTGCTTTAAAATTTTTATTTTCAGTCCTTTGGTGGGTGTAGCCAAGTGCCTTTAGTACTGGAGCTGGTAAGTGTTCAGAACAATTTGCAAGGTTACTTTCAAATTGCCTTCTTTCTGACTGAAGGAATTAGCTGTTGCAGAGAATCTATGATTTGTGAGCTCTTCTGTGTGAAAAATTGCATGCAACTCAAGTTTCTCAGTTCCTTTCATCTCTCCTGAAGAATTAAATCAGAGGGTTCTGCACCAGAAAAGGAAGGTGGGAAACAAACAGAAAACAGAACAGGGGCAAAGGTTAGGTGCAGCTGGAGAGAATGCCACAGTCTACAAGTAAAAAATAGAGAGTGTGTTGTACTTTGCAGGGCTTAGCTGCCTGATTTACTCTTCCTGTTCTGGAGACCAGGAGCAAAAGGAGGAGATTAATTGTTGAGGGCCTTGGGATTAAAATAGGTGGAGTTAAATGAACTTCTGAGAGCTTCCTGGGAATCATCTCCCAGTGCTAAAGTGCCCAAGTACTGCAAATGAAGAAAGAGGGAAATATCCAAAGAACTGCCAGAAGCAAAGAAGTTGACTTCTTTCAGCACAGCAATGGTGGTCACTGAGCTAGCACAAACATATTAGAGCTTGCAAAGAAAAGATTAAGTTTTAGGTAAGGGGAAACATACATTAGCTTTTATTGTTTTTATCTAGTACTCTGTATAACTAGAATCATAGAATTGCTTAGGTTGGAAAAGACCTTTAAGATTATCAAGTCCAACCATTAACCTAGCACTGCCAAGTCCACCACTAAACCATGTCCCTCAGCACCAGATCTACACGTCTTTTAAATACCTCCAGTGTTGGTGACCCAACCACTTCCCTGGGCAGCCTGTTTCAGTGATTGACAACCCTTTGGGTGAATATATTTTTCCTAATATCCAATCTAAACTTCCCCTGGCACAACTTGAGGCCATTTCCTCTTATCCTATCGCTTGTTACTTGGGAGAAGAGACCAACACCCATCTGGCTACAACCTTTCAGGTAGCTGTAGAGAGCTGTAGCTGAGCTCCCCTCAGCCTCCTCTTCTCCAACCTAAACAACTCCAGTTCCCTCAGCAACTCTTCAACAGATTTGTGCTCTAAACCCTTCACCAGCTTCATTGCTCTTGTCTGGACACACTCCAGCACCTCAATGTCTTTCTTGTAGTGAGTGGCCCAAAACTGAACACAGTACTCAAGGTGTGGCCTCACAAGAGCTGAGTACAGGAGGACAATCACTTCCCTAGTCCTGCTGGCCACAATATTTCTGATACAAAATACTTTGTACCTTTGGGTGGAATAATCAATAATGCTTTCTTTGGGGAAAGCACAAGCAAGTTAGCTGTTGTCATAAGGCAGAAATGGAGGAAAACGTAGGAAGTTATAAGCAAGTTGGGATTTTCTCTTCAACATGTTCAACAAGGAAGAGGGAGTTGCAGCTCCACCAGCTGCAGTGGTGGAGGCAAGGAATGACTGGTCCAATAACAAACCTGGTTGCTTGGGAGGTAAACCTGAATGGGGATTAAAGGCTGAAAAGATCAACTTCTATAGTTGCAACTGTGACAGTCAAGAATGGAATGATGCTTTCACTGAGCTTTTTCCTCTGTCTACTGTTAAGGCTAGCTTAAAAGACTCATTGTCTAGCAAGTATTGTCCTCAAGGGATAATCTCCATTCCTATTATAATGATGTCAGCTATTGGCAAACTGCATTTGATGGAGAAACTAGCTTCTTCTCATCTAATTTATATCCTACATAATTATTCTGGATATTCTTGATTCACATCTGTGCCTGTGGGAAGACAATCAGTCAGTAGATTGAGTCTTTTTTTTTTTGGTTCATGCTGCAGTTTAAGATCCTTCCTTTGTTTCTAACTTTATCCACTCATTTAAATGAGATAAGCACGTTTTCTAGTCCAGATACAGGCTTTCCTAAATGTGAAATTCAAAATGTAGATCCAAATTTTATAAATTCCACAGTTTTCAGATTCAGCTTGTAGTAGATGTGGTAGTGAAAAGGAGCAACACCATAAAATAATACAAGGTCCTGCTGTAGTCCAGTCAAACCAGTGTCTATTGAATAAGTCACCCTAAAACCAAGATCAATTTAAAAGAACAGACTGATCACTTTAATTACCAATAAAAACTAGTTACCCTCAGAACTGGATAGCTTTATTTGGCTTATTTGCTACACAGCAATTGGCTAGATTTAGATATGATTTAGAAGTGAAATGGTTTCAATTTAGGGCAATGAAAAAGGCAAATCCTAATTTCAAAACTGTATATACTATGCAAACAGTATGGTTACAGTACATATTATTTTGGAAGCATGGACATACCTTAACATCTTTAACTGAACTGACCTTTCATCAGTCATTTTCAGACAGGCTTTATTCCATTCAGGAAAGGGAATATCATGAAGTAAAACCAAAAATAACCAAGCTATAAACAGCTGGCCTGTCTGATTCATAGAACATTCAAGCCTGTCATGTTAAGTTCATAGGGCATTCAGTCTTTTCATACGGTAACCAGTGCTCTGAGCTTCTCAGAAGTTAAATGTGAGAAGTGCATGGTGTTGTGCAACTAATTGAATTTATCAAATATAGTTTTTCAAACATATTTATCACCTTTCTCCAGAAAGATGCTATTATTTTTGTCATGTGTTACTAATTTTATTTCTGAGAATTATTTTTTTTATTATTATTTTTATTTTTATCGGAGTATTTTAGCTGCAGGAATGCATCCCAACACCCACAGATGTCATTTAGTGCTGAAATTCAAGCACTGTATGCCTACTGCCAGAGCTGACACCCACTCACTAGGAATATTTATGCAGCTATATGGACAAGGCCAGAACTGTGAACATACCTCATCCTCAAGAACACTCTGGCTTAGCGTTCTCAGCAGCTGCTCTGAGTCATAACAGGCAGACATCCTAAGAGATTTCACCAGGCTTCGGGGCAGAAACTGGTTGTATCTCCCTTCTTGAAAAGCTCCAGCCTGCCCACAAGATTAGGGAAGAAAATGTGGCTCTGTTGCAACCCTTGTTGCAGGAGAAAGTTGGCTGCATCAGCCTGAAAACAAGGAAGAACCAGAGATGAGAGTTCTTTCTTAGTTTGGATGGTAATGATCTCCAGGGCTCCAATGGGATGCTCTTCAGTTGTTGTCTGCGCTCACTACAGTTGCTTTGAAGTAGAAACCAACTTGTGCTGCACTTTTTCTTCCACTTTTTCTGCCTCCAGAGGGTGAACAGTTTATGGTCTAAAATTACATTTTTCTAGGCAAAGGAGAAGTAACACAGAGTGGTTTCTTTCTTAAATGTTGGTGTTCTTGAGTATATGTTAGAGAAGATTTATACCCAAAGAGAAGATTTTTAAATTGTGTTATAAAAGACTCTTAGCTATCTCAAAACATGATTCTGAACCTACTATGAAGCCATTACAGAGAATGCAGGATGGGAGGTATTTTTTAATATTTGCAGTTTTGTAAGTTGATGGCTTTCTCATAGCATTTGTTGCACAAAGAGAGGTGTGTATAAATGACAGCAGGCCATTATCTGCTAGAAGAAAATGAAGCCTATTTGCCATTGATATATGGTAGAAAGTGCCAGATTTGCACACACTGGTGTACAAGTGTTTAGGGCAGCCACTACATTCTTCTAAATTAAAAGCTAGTGTTTGATTTCTGGATATTCTTCTTTTTCCCCAGAACTGGGGACCTGCCAACCTTAATGCAAGGAAGGGATTTGAAATGCTTACCTATTACAGGCCACATTTCCATACAGATATGTTTGGATGGGCCACTGCAGCTCTTGTTTGCAGTCACCCAAACCACTTCTCTATCCTTGACATGTTCTGTGGTGGAAGCCACCTAATTCTGTTTGGTATCTCATGTAATCCTTGTGGCAATTACAGCAGTTGTGTGTATAACGATGCATTGAACATTGGTATTACATGAACATTTAATCGGAGTGGGGTCTACCAGACCAGTTTCTACAATTTAAAATATTTTAGCTGGAATAGAGAAGACATCCTGAGGCATGGCTGTGTGCCAGCTCTCAGTAGTATTGATAGTACAAACTGGTAAGATGTAGGAACTTCTGGCACATGGAATGGCGAGTGTCACTGAAAAATCATTGTCGGAGTAAATGCCAATATTTTAATGGACATGCGTGGAATGCATGGAATACGTGAGTATGCACTGCCACTGCCAAAAAAAAAAAGAAATCTTGCCTTTAGGTTTATTCTACGTACTGCTTTCCCACTGGGAATCTTGATAATGGAAATGTACAAAGTTATCATTAATAACAGTGAATTTCATGAATATAATCACTGTCAGTACCTGCTTAGGATATAGATGAGTTACACAGTATATCTCTGTCATTGATCACGTATGTGGGAACCATTAAAATGTATTAAAAAATTAAATGTTTAATCACATTCCAAACACAGTGTGAATATAATATTATGTGTGAGAAAGAAGGAGTTGTTTAAAAAAAAAATCTTTATTTCTGATCAAAATAACAGAAGAAATATCATTTGTCTTGTCACCTTTAACTTTGAATCAAGTCTTACAAGTTTGAGCAAATTTACTGCAAACTGATAAGACTTTAGTGCAACAGGTGTGCAATTAAGGCACAACAAAAGAGGGTTTATACGACTCAGAATGTCATTTGGAAGTTTTAATTGCCTTTGCAAGCTAGGGGAAAGTTCATTCTGAATGTTTTACTTATCTTCCAGGAACTATAATTATGTCAGAAGAATTGCAAGATGCTTTAGATAATATGTATGATGCTAGAATTCCAAAACTATGGTTTAGGATTTCCTGGGAGTCGGCTACTTTAGGATTTTGGTTTACTGAGCTTCTTGAAAGAAACCAGCAGTTCAGCAGCTGGCTGCAGGATGGCCGACCAAATCTGTTCTGGATGACAGGATTCTTTAATCCACAGGTAAGACTGCCAGATTGATCTTTCTAACGCCTATGTAACAGTTAAATCAGACCTTGTGAGAACTTCAAGCTGACTCAGTCGTGACTATACAAAGTGTAATCTAAATTCATTTTTTAGCCTAAAGGTAGGATCAATTAACTTCAATAACAACAATCTATTGAAGAAATTTTTGCTAGACCAAAATAATGTTACGGAAATAATGGAATGCATCTTCTGGTTGCTTTAATTATAGTGTGGAAATTGGATAAACACACTTTTTCACATTTCAGTGTTACCCTCCTTTTTTTCCCCTCCTCTGTTACAGTAATCTGATTTTCATTCATTGTATGAAAATCCCTTTTTGTACAAAACAACGTAAGTTTCAAGACTTTGACACAGGAAAAAGAGATTCGAACTTGACTCTCAGTCCTTGCAAATCAGTTCCTTGAAATGGAAGGTTTGTTATTTATACCACCCCAGAATTGTGCCAGACTTGGTCTGCAGAGACACATAAAAAACACAGCCTCTCGCCTGCACCATCTAAAATAAAAACCTGGCACAAAATGAAACACAGAAAAGGGAACAGCTGAGAACAGAGTTAAAAGAAGTAAAGTATACATACCTAGATGATGTGTAGTTTCTTTGCACAGCTATCCACATTCATTAAAGCTTTTTATGATTCACAGATGTTTGTGGGAAGTGCGAGTTGTGGAAGTGAGTCATTGTGAGAGTATCCAGCCAACAGGTTTCTGTGAAGCCTTAGCAAAAAGCTATTTTAAAGATCTATTTTCATCTCAGTACTTGTTAGCAATGCAAAAGCTAGCTGAAACAGCTGCCTAGAATAGAGAAAGCAACAGTGGCAAATATTCTCTAAGGCTGCTGCTGGGAAATATCCATCTATCATCTATCCTGTCTGTGTCAGCTGTCTGCCGATACCACTTTATAGCATGGAACTGTGCTCACAGAATCCCTGAGCAAAGGGTTCCCAAGCAAAAGTATGAGGCAGAGGAGTAGGAGTTTTAATAAAATGATTATGCTTCCATACTTGGTTTGTTAGCAACACATTGATAGTGGCACTCTAAAATATTCCTAAGTAACTTTTGCAATGATCAGGCCGGATGCAATCCTAATAGGCTTTTGGTTTTGTTGGTGTTTGCTTTTGCATTACAGATGAGCAAGACCTGATACAGATTTTGTACTGGCCAGCTGGTTTTTTTGTGCTTTGGGGTTGTGTCATTCTGAAATTTTGCCAGCTCAGATTGGGCATCCTACATTTTTTTGGATACATACATCTGGATTTCTACCAAATAACCAGAGTAAAATGTCCCCAAACAAGTTGTGATTTAGTAGATCATAGCAAGTCAGAAAGCCTCCAGAAATACAAAAATTAAACACTTCATAACACATAGTTCTACAAGTCCTAAATACATAATATGCAAAGAAAACAAACAAACAAACAAACAAAAACCCCAAACAGAATGAGATGGGCTTACATGATTTAAAAAGTTATTTGTCCTGACCATCACAAACTTAAGAATCAGATAGTTATTGTTATAGTCTCCATTTTCTGTAACCCAGGCTGTAGGAGCATCTCATTCTCCAAGAAATTCACCTGAGCAAAGACTCCTTTTCTATTGAATTAACTATTATTAATAGTCATACAGCTGTGTTTAAAAATCGGTATTTCATATGTTAAGAAAATGGATTTTCATCATCTTATGTTGAGGTGATGAAGTATTAGTTCTAATGGCTTCTTTGGAATACCTGAAATTGTCAGAAAAATCTGTTCATTTGTGAGATGAAATGCAGCTCCTAAGTAATTTGTAATTTTCCTGCTTACATAGATCTCACTGTTTGCTTTATAGTCAATGGATAAATGCCATGGATAACACAAGACAATAAAGTAGATTCATAGCACTGGGAGAATGAGGCATTCTGGCAATAAAAAATAATATAGGGCCTGACTCTGCCTTCTCTTGGACTGTTTATACACTAGGATAAATTCAGTAATTTCACAGAAGTTAATCTTTATTTATAGTGATACAAATGAGAGCAGGCTCAGGCTTCTATGTAAGAGAAATCTGATTTCCTGTGTATTTCTGCACTGGGCCAAGATAACTGGGGTGAACACAACAAGAAGTGCCATGAATTTTCTTCCCTTCTGGAAGTTAATCTGATGTTACTGGATTTTTTCCTCAAAAAACTTCACACTATGCAGATCTCATTTCTACTTCTCAATTTCCGTATTGCGGCTGACACTGTTGGATTGTTTCCTTGTTTGCATCTCTGTATCCAGTTGCCGTCACTTGTCCTGTATATGGATTTTAAGCCCTGTGAGGCAGAACTGTCTTTCTGGTTGTATAGTACTTAGCATAATGAACCCTCAGCCTATTTCTAAGACCCTTAGATGCCAAAGCAATGTGAATACTAATAAGAATATGAACTACAATGCCTTTATTCCTCAGTGCCCACTTAATTCTAGTAAACCTGCCATAATTTGCTCACTGTAGAAATTGCAAAATAAGTGGCAAACAATGAACCTCCTAAGGAAGGTAAAGGAGAGAGTAAGATTGTGAAAGCAATTGACTTAACTGATTTCCATATTTCTTGTCATAGCTTCCATGGATGCCTGCTTCTCCCTCACTAGAAGGTTCAGAGTTAGTTTACATGGGTTGTTAGAAGCCAAAGGGAAAAAGCTTTAGCAGCCTTCAGTGAGCAGGCCAGGGAGAAGTTCAGGAAAAGGCAGGTGAAGAAAGAAGAAATAATTTTTGCTGTTTCTGAAATCTCAACATGACACCTGCTCCCTCTCTCCCCCCCCCCCCCAAAAAACCCCAAACAAAACCCCCACACAACCCCCCTCCCCCCCCCCCCCCCCCCCAAACCAGGGCAAAGACGACCAGAAATCAAACCGAACAGCATGACAAGTGGTCCATTATGTCCCTTACAGAGGGGTTTGGGAAGAGCCAAGCCCTCAGCCGTACAGTGGCACCTCAAGCCACGTGATTCTTTCTCGCTGTTTATTGTGCCATTCACCCGCTCTGGGATTCCCAGCTGGGCTCCAGCTCACAGCTGTAGTCTTCAAACACTGTCTAGGATTCATTCAAATGAGCAGATAAGTGCTACAAGTCCCACTGCAGAGAGCATATAGGTCCTGTCATCTCTGTAAGAATAGTCTGCAATCTAAATCTTATCCCTGAAGACAACGCACAGCTCTGAGCTTACTTTTATTCCAGTATTTCCACAGTGCCTTTGAACTGATTCCCTTAATACAGTTATTGCTCTGTCCTGTCCTCTTCAGGCTCTTCTTTCTTTAATATTTCAGTTTATCTGGGATCCAGTAGCCCTCTGGGGCCTTCTGGCAGTGAACACTTCGTGTATTTTAAACTATTGGTCCTAGCATGTTTCTACAAATTAAAATTCTACAAATTAACTACAGGGATTCTGCTTTCATTTAATGGCATTTGTGATAGAAGAACTTGGCCTTTAATCCTGTCTCCCTTAGCTATATGCTAGAGTTCTCAACTACTTCAAACGCAATTACAATTATCTGTGCTATCACAAAACCTCTTGAAAACACTTGTCATGGGGTCTCTGGAATGATATTAATGAGAAGCAACCGATGTCAGTTAAGCGAAACATCCGAGTTCATGAATGTCATCTCATGTTCTCATAACTTGAAGGGTATTGCGCAGCTACAAAGTACTTAGCACGTGCAACAAGCACTCTGGTCCCAGCAGCCAGAGATTGGCCCCTTCATTCAGTAGACCAATGTGCTCATGTTTCCACACCTGTTTTCCATTCATTTGGCCCTAACAGTAGCTCAACAGAGCATCCTGCACTGTGAATAATGAAGAAAAATAAAAAGCCTGTTCAATTCCCTCTTTGCTCCTGATTTCTTCCTAGCTGTGCTGTTGGCTCTGTAATACCCATCTTCGTGTGTTCCCCATGTGGCTCTGTATTCCCCCAATCCTGTCCCCAGACACCTTCTTTCTCTGTCCTGAAACTTCTTCCTTCCTAGTTGTCCTTCTCAGTGAGTCCCTCTTGCTCCTGCAACTTCAATTTTTGTGTTTTATTCATTCATCTCCCAGCAATGAAATTGGGTTTCCATAAGGTAAAATAAGGTGCACATCCACAGCATATCCATTGGAAGTGCAAAGCAGCCTGCCCTCCTGTCTCTGAGGACTAAGGTACTTCTCATGTACTGCAGTGTATGTGCACATGGACAGTTCGTTATATGAGAGAAGCTAACCAGCATCTTCAGCCTGGCTTGTCTTCAGATAGCTTATAGCTTGTGTAACCATATAACTATAGCTTTTCAGAACAGAGAGTGAGTTTCATTCTGTGCTGCTGAAGTGCTGTGAGTTTTTCTTGCTGGTGTCTACAATAATACGTTATTGTAGTACATTAAGGCTTTGCACTGAGCAGAGTGACAGAATTTCACTATTTAATTGCATGATTTCAGTTTGTACTTCCTTTGTGTTCTGTAAAATGTTTCATGATTTGTTGACTGAAAAGCATTTTTACAATGTCGGTATAGGAAAAGATGAGTAATATAGCACACAAAATACCAGTGTTATTTGTGGCATGGCAATTACCTGTATTTGGAACCTCACAAAACACATTAATCTGGCAGCCTTGTAAACCTCTCTCCATCTGGCTGGTTGTAAAGTAGGCATGTGAGGTGAGTTATACATGCAGCTTCTGATATGCTAAATAAGCCAATTTGGTGGCTTCTTAGCACCAACGCATGCACACCAAGTATATAAGAATGCATGGTACTGGAAAAATGTAGGAAAGCATTGCATTTACACTACTGAATTTGGTTTTATATGTACATGAGATTCTGTGGGATGAGGTTTTATATTGCTGATGTCACTTATGTAGGAAAAAAGTTGGAAATTGGTAAATTCAAGGGTTTTTTTAAAAAAACTCTCTCTGTCATATTCAATCTCCTTAGGGATTCCTAACTGCTATGAGGCAAGAGACAACTCGCATGAATTTAGCAAAAGGGTGGGCACTGGACAGTGTTGTTTTACACAATGAAGTGACCAAGATGATGAAAGAAGATGTTGTTGGCCCTCCTCCTGCTGATATAGGTGGGGTTTACATATATGGCCTTTTCCTCGAAGGGGCAGGTTGGGACCGCAGAAACAGTAAGCTGGTTGAGTCAGCACCAAAGGTAAGGATCAAGTGAGCATGACTGACTGTGGCATAACATAGTGTGCTCAGGGAACACCAGGATGTATTCTGAGTGCCTGCAGTAGTGGTCTCACAGCAGGTTTTAAGAGGGTAAAACACTAGCAGGGCTGGGGAGGGGAACAGAGTGTTTACCCACCAGAACTGAACAAAAAAGACTTCTGTCAGAAAATGAACTTAGGATGCGCTGCACTAGAGCAGACCAGATGCCAGACTCCTTGGCTTCAGGGGCCCTAGAAGCACAGCTCTGATTAAAATAGTGCAACCCACAGTCAGCCTTCTTTTGACTGACCAGGTGGGATCCTATCACAACTTCCAAAGCCCAGGACTGGGTTTGATGACAGCTGCTGTGGAGGTCAGTGTTTGGATGACTAGAAATCCCTGGCATTTGTTTTTGAATAGGAGGAAAAGTATTACTTCTGGGCTTATGCTCAGTTATCCATGCACAGAGTTACATTTTACTGATGTGACTAAGCAGATTTAAAACCTAGCTATGGAGTAGTGATTAGATGCTGTGGTCACTGCCCAGGGAAAGCTGCCATTGACTTTTACCAAACCAGTGATAACTGTCCTGGAATTGAAGTTGAGGTAATTCCTCTCTGTAGGTAAAACACTTCTGTGTCTGGCTGAGAGCAAACTTCCCCAAACCAAACCTTGCCAGCTGTAGCTTCTGGTGACAGCTGTTGCTTGGTATGTCAAAAGACACCTCAAATATGGAGTTTACTCAAGTGCTCTGGAGTGTTCAGCAAGCCTCCTTGTTGCTCTTGGGTTTGGGTCTTTTTTCCCACCCCGTCAATGAATAGTTTATATTGCTGGAAGACCTGAGGGGATCTAGTCTGGACAAACATCCAAGAGGGACCTTGGATCTTTGAAGCTCCACAGCCAGCAGTGCAGAGATAACAAGGAGGCTTGCTAAATGCAGCTTGGTCTTGGTAGCTCCAGTTCTGTCATTCAGGGAACAGGAGATGGGGAAAGAATGGGGAACACTAGCCAAAGGGGCAAAGGATGGGAAAAAAGACGATGCTCTCTCTCCCTCCTAGAACTACCCTGTTGTTTTTCCATCTGCTTCCATGGTGTGTAGTTTTCCAAGTTTTTGCTGCTTTCTTTTCCTTCCAGGCTTCCTGACATCCGTTGTCCCTGAGCTGCCACTGGATAAAGTTGGGGTCAATGTAGTAGTGAGCACAGCACTTGTGTCCTCACGTGTACCTCTGCTGAGGTGCTGGTGCTTTTGCTGAAGGCCATCACTGTTCCAGCGTTTGGAGTTCAGATGCCCTGTCCTGCTTCTCTAATGCTGAGCCCTATGTTTCTTTTAACTTTCTCAGGTGCTGTTCACAAGTCTTCCTGTAGTCCACGTGTATGCTGTTAGCACAGCAGCGCTACAGGACCCAAAGAAGCAACAAGGAAGTGTGTACTCCTGCCCTGTCTACAAAAAGCCTCGGAGAACAGATCTGACGTACATTTTCTCCTTGTATCTGAAAACAGTGCAGAATCCTGATCATTGGACTTTACGGGGGGTTGCGCTGCTCTGTAATTCAAAATAAGGACCAACAGGTAGCTATAAAGAACGAACCACCTAGGAAGAGTCACCTGCAGCCAGTAGGACTTCTGTTGTTATTTACAAAGTGGTGGCTACCTTCTCATAGGGGTATGGAAATTAGCAAGTGATGTATAGAGATTGTGTTAATTGCACATAGATCAGTTTACTCTGTTCACAGCAAAAATACTAAATGTGTTTAACCTTGGAATATCAGAGGAAAAACAGTTGCAGGTGTAAGATTTGGCATCTGTTATAAAGCAAGTGAGAATATAATCAACTAGCTTGCTCATAGTGCAAACACTAGGAAAAAAGTGTTTCTGATAGTGACAACTGCTTTGACATTTATGGTGGTTCTTTTGTAGATGTTATCTTATTAATACAGGCCTTCTTCATAATATACTATACTATACTAAACTTTGTAGTTAAAAACTTATAATCCATAGCATTATTAAAGCTGCAATGACAAGTGAATTAAACGTATGGTAAAACTTTATGTTTATCTGCATATATTCCAATGCACAATTCTTTTGATTTTACATTTGTAAACTTAGTGAGTGGTTTTAGAAATGGATGCTACCATTTCCTTGGATAGTCTTGCTTATGCAAAAGATCATGGAAGTTGTACAAACAGGCAAGTTTATCTTTGCACAAGTAGTGGCCCTTGCACATATTAACTCATTTCTAAACCTATATCCCAGTATAGGGAAGATGTGCACACTCCCCTATTATTAGTGAGAAAAAGATTTTGAAACTCTTCTCAGAGTAAACACAGCTGAACATCAGTTTGGCTCTATTAGTACTCACTCCATTGGTGTTTGTGCCTGAATCCTGCAAACTCAAATCTCTTAACTGCTTTTTGTTCTGTATTTTGCATCAGTGTAGGTAAAAAAAAAAAACAAACCCCAAACGTAGAAGACACACAGGCCATTTCTGGGAGCAGATTCAGCTGAAATGGTTGAAGTAATTTCTGTGTGTTACCACCATTGCTGTCTACCCTGTAATTGAAGGGTGATTGCTACTGCTCTTTTAATAGATGGACAGCTATTGACAGAAAACGTTTGGCTTTTTTCAGTAGCACAAATTCAAAGCAAAAGAAATTGCTGTTGAATGTTATGAAAGAAGGACTTGGTGTGAGTGCTTTGTTAATCACTTTTTTCTCCTTGTAAACACTTTCAATTTTCATGTAAACACTTCAATTTCTTTTCAGCTGGCATCAAAGAAAGTAGTTCATCCTTTCCCATAACGAGTTTTACTCTGCAGTTAGCAATTGCAGGGCTCTTTCCATGAGGAAGTTTGATATTCACACTCCCGCCCACAATTCAGCAGAAAGTGCCAGATTTGTTCCTGGAAAACAGAGCAGACAGGGACAGGGTCCCTTTCTCCCACTGAGCCAGGAGCAGCACTTGTTTCACACACAGTGCCAGTGAGATTATCTTACCAAGTGAAACCACCTATTCAAAAAATATACACCAGGCCTCCCTGCAGTACAGCTGTACATCAACCGATTTAATCAAGAATTTTGTTTCTGAAAAGGGTAAAGGGTTGGGCTTCAGGATCATTGCTCTAGGAAATTATGAAAGAGTTAAGAGAGACTTCAAGCAGGAACAGGCTGTGCTGTTGTATAGAAATTGAGGTTGTAACCTATAGTGTTTTCCCCATCCTCTACCTGTATGAGGGGATATGCAGTAAATTAACTTTGATAATACCTTAAAATGAAGAGCGTACATTGAAATAATTTGCACAGCTGAAAAACTCGCTACTTGCTATGAAAACAAATCATCCTCTGAACAACTGAAGTTAGAAGTAAACATTAAAAAATACATATTTGATAGAGGTTATATGTGATGCTACATGATAAGGTCCATGGAAACTGCATCACTTCTTTTCTTTGTCAAGTAAAGTGAGAAAATTAAATGCTATGTAAAGAAAATCTATAGGCAATTATCTTCTAGCACTTAGTGTTCCGCTGTATAAGAATGCAAAGAAGTAGCTTCTTTGAACTTGGACATTTTAATTTCAATAACTAAAACCTGTTTGTCAGTTTAGGAAAACATCAAATCTTGCAGAACAGAATGAAGGCCATATTGCAGAATGTTCTGTTTTTGGCTGGGATAGAGTTAATTTTCTTCCTAGCAGCTGGTATAGTGCTGTGGTTTGGATTTAGGATGAGAATAATGTTGATAAGATGCTGATGTTTTTAGTTGTTGCCAAGCAGTCAAGGACTTTTCAGCTTCTCATACTGGCCTGCCAGCAAGAAGGCTTGGGGCGCCCAAGAAGCTGGGAGGGGACACAGCCAGGACAGCTGACCCAGACTGGCCAAAGGGATATTCCCTACCATATGACATTGTGCTCAGTATAGACTGGGGAGGGGGGGTTGGCTGGGAAGCAGTGCTGCACAGGAACTAGCTGAGCATCAGTTCCAGGTGGTGAGCAATTGTGCTGTGCATCATTGTTTTTGTATATTCTTTTATCATTATTATTATTATTCTCTTCATTTTTGCCATATGAAACTGTCTTTATCTCAACCTACAAGTTTTACCCTTTTCTCTTCGATTCTCTCCCCCATCCCACTGTGGGTGGGGGGAGTGAGCGAATGGCTGTGTGGTTATTTTAGCTGCCTGCCAGGTTAAACCATGACACAGAAGAACCAGACACATCATACAGTATTTCACTGAAGATAGCTCCAGTTTTATACAGAACTGGAAGAGGAACATACAGTCAGCTGGTTCCAGAAAAGACTTCCTATAACTAGTAAAAAACCAACCAAACACAACCTCCAATCTATCCTATAAGCAACCCCCCCCTTTTTTTTTTCTTTTTGCATGTAATTACAGTACAGTGATGTACAATTTTGTGGTGGGTTGACCCTGGGCTGGAGGCCAGGTACCCACCAGAGCCACTCTATCACTCCCCTCATTCACCAAACGGGAGAAAAGGCATAACGAAATGCTTGTGGGTCGAGATAAGGACAGGGAGAGATCACTCACTAATTATCGTCACGAGCAAAACAGACCGAACTTAGAGAGGGAATTCATCTAATTTATTACTAGGCAAACAGAGTAGAGGAATGAGAAATAAAATCAAATCTTAAAACACCTCCCCCCACCCCTCCCATCTTCCCGGGCTCAACTTCACTCCCGGCTTCAACCTTCCCCCCCTCAGCGGCACAGGGGGACAGGGAGTGGGGGTTACGGCCAGTTCATCTCACGGTGTTTCTGCCGCTTCTTCATCCTCAGGGGGAGGACTCCTCTCATCGTTCCCCTGCTCCAGCATGGAGTCCCTCTCATGGGGTGCAGACCTTCAGGAGCAAACTGCTCCAGCGTGGGGTCCCCCACGGGGTCACAAGTCCTGCCAGCAAACCTGCCCTGGCGTGGGCTCCTCTCTCCACGGGTCCACAGGTCCTGCCAGGAACTTGCTCCAGCATGGGCTTCCCACAGGGTCGCAGCCTCCTTCAGGTGCCTCCACCTGCTCCGGCGTGGGGTCCTCCACGGGCTGCAGGTGGAATCTCTACACCCCCTCATCCTTCCTCCATGAGCTGCAGGGGGACAGCCTGCTTCACCATGGCCTTCACCACGGGCTGCAGGGGGATCTCTGCTCTGGCGCCTGGAGCTCCTCCTCCCCCTCCATCTGCACTGACCTTGGTGTCTGCAGAGTTTCTTACATCTTCTCACTCCTCTCTCCGGCTGCAAAAGCTCTCTCTCTAAGTGTTTTTCCCTCTTCTTAAATATGTTATCACAGAGGCGCTGATTGGCTTGGCCTTGGCCAGCGGCGGGCCCGTCTTAGAGCCGGCTGGCATTGGCTCTATCAGACACAGGGGAAGCTTCTAGCAGCTTCTCACAGAAGCCACCCCTGTAGCCCCCCCACTACCAAAACCTTGCCATGCAAACCCAACACAGATTTACTGCTGAAAGAAATGTTTTCCTCTCCCTGTCTCTCTTGCCCTGTCCTGCCCTTCCATTCAGTGGAGTTACTGCTTCCAATCTGACAACATTAATTTGATTTGAAATGTCATTGACACACTATAACATCGACCTTCCCCAACCAGTGTTCCCTAGTTACTACTGCTAAAGCTGTTTCCCTTCAAATGTGATGTACACCAGACTAAATGAAAGAACTGGCAGGCAGAATATTTGAAATCAAACTAATTATATTTAAATTATAGATTAACAATTAGCTGGGAGTCCTCAAACAATGTATATAGATAACCAAGTTATGCTCTGCTGTTAAAATGCATCTGAGATATTAAATACCATCATACAGCTTTTGGCAATATTGTACAAGTTTCACACAGATAGTAATGACTAACATTGCTTTAGATAAGTGCTTTGAAGGCAACTCCGTTTAAGAATGAAGAGAGCAATACAGTCCTGCACCCCATGTCAGCGTAGCGGCCGTGTTTGCAAACATATCTGATGTCAGGGCACTGGCTCCTGAGTGTTGCGAATAAACAGCATTCCATACTCCAAAGGGTGTCTGTCTCATAATCCCTGAGGCTGTGGCTGGTTGATAATGATGATGATAGGAAACAAAGAATTGGGTTATGGATTGGCCCTGTACTTCAGCGGCTTTGCAGAATAGAATTTAATTGCAGTGAAGCTCAGTAAAAGCACAGAGAATGGAAAACAAAACAATTCCCTTGTCTGGTCTCTTACATTCATGATCCTATGCCCTCTGATCCTCTGGATACAGTAACAATTCTTTAAAAGATCTTGAGGAAACTTCAGTTACAATATTCTAATTTGTTTTCTCTATTTATCCAGAACCCATGCATTAATCTTATTCCTCTTTTACTGCTTCATACCCTCGCCTTTCTCACAGTCACATCTTTCCAAAACGTGAATACGATACCTCATTCTCTTTTCCTCCTGCTATTCCATATTTAACAGGTCTTCTGATTTTTTATTCTTACTCCGTAAGTGCTCAAAATGCATTGCTTACCTACATCAAACCTTCCTCTTCCAGAACTCTGGAAATACTCTTTAGTCATGTCAGGAGCTTTGTTTTTCCACTGAGAAGAAACACAATTTACTCAACACCCTATCATTCCTGCCACATTTTGTCACACCCTGGATAAAGCAGACATTTCCTCCTTCTGCTCTTTCAGTGAGGGCCCTTAAACGAACAGATTTGTACAGCTGAATGGACATTTTTCATAGTTCTTCCTTTTGCTAATACGAAGTGATAGCTTTGTTATTGTTTTCCGATTAGAGGAGTTGGTATAAGGTAATGGAAAATGTTTTTATACTGTTGTATGTAAAACTAAAGAGAGCAATTAGGCTGTAAAGTGACTGCTAAATCAATCTCGAAAATACAGCAGATTTCCATCTCCCTTTGACATGGGAGTTCCATTTGGGTTAAATGGCCGATGGCTGTCGGCACACTGCGAGGCAGAGGGGGAGCCCCTTCACTCAGTTTGCATGGCTTGGCTTTTGTCGGGAAGACGACACTACAGACACCCGTGTAAATGATAGAACACCACCAACACATGTTCTGTGATATGACACAAATTCACACGTTTTTCTAAAGCTGAGTGAATACATACTGTGTTCTCTCTTGTTCAGTAAGGATAGTATGATGTGTTTGCTAATTGATTCCTTATGCCGATTGCTTTAAGTCTAGCAAAGGGACATCATCACCTCCTCCTCCTTCTTTTCCTTCCTGCTTAAGAACGACTTCTGGGATTGTCACTCCTTTTTCAGTTGACTGGGAAGCACCTTTTGTTGCACCATTCTTGTCTTTTTTTACCTTAGTGATCACTTCTGTGTAAGAGATTTCTTCGGTGAAGGGCTCTGCTGCTGCGAGCTCAGAGGCGATGTGCACACCGGCTTCCTGGATCCCCTCCTGACCTTCGGCTCCTGTTCGTTCTTTATTTTTTTTATGGATCTTGAACGTCTCCTTCGTTGGGGCAGCTTGTGAAATGGTTTTCTTGAACCTTATCCCAGATTGTTTCAGTCTCTCTCCTGACTGCCTGATCCTCTCTCTCCTCTCAGGGGTCACTATTCTAGTTCGAAGCCTGTTTACCTTCTTGCCAAAATTTTGTCTCGTCTTTTGGATATTTTCCCTTGAAAATGCTTTTTTGATACCATCTATGCGCCTCATGCCTGATTTCTTGAACTGGGCTGCTTTGCTTTCTTCAATATAATATTCTTCATCAGAAGACAGATCATCAGGTGCGAAGAAATCATCCTCTAGAGTTTCACCCGCTGTCCTCTCTTTGATAACAGAGAGAGATGAAGGACACTCGGTTTCCTCCTGTGAATGAAAGCACAGAGTCATCTTCCAGGAAGGGTGTTTTACAAGGATGGTGATTCAAGCATTGCGTTTGTTGGCTTGTGGTTAGTTAATGCTAACTGAAATACAATATTGTAACAAAGTAAGGTAGGCTTGTACCATTGTATGTGATCTATACAGGATACAAACTGCAGAAGAAACCTCTGCCAAGTTCTGTAAAGACATCATACCTCATTAAAGATTTCTTGTCAGTGTGTTCTACCTGAAATTAATGAATGTCATGGTCCTATGTTTACTGGCCCCTAAAGGTTTTCAGAGCAGTTTTGTCTAGTTTATGGTTTTTTTGAAGCTGCTTCTCAGAGATTGGACCTAGATCAAATTATTTATTCCTCACCAATAAAAGTAGACATCGTGCAGACAAAATAGGCTCTTGTGCTTGTGTCAGCTGTACACTCTTCCAAATGAGTGTCTCGATGCCAGTGGTTTCCGCCCTTTGCTGTCACCAAGACAATTGCACATTTTTGACTAACTGGAACTTAGCAAACATTTCTGTAGCTGCCCAGAAGGGGATAGACCCCAACACATTAACTTATGTGTGCTGGCTCTACAAGGGGTCAAAGTCACTTAAGGAATGAGATGTTAAACCCAATTTCACACAATTCACCCAGCACCTGCACTGTTGCTGAGATGAACTTGAGTTGTTCCACGTGGAAAAATATGAATGACCCAGAGCAAGCACCTCTATCTCCTCTGGTGACCTGTATGAGCATGCGGTATTAGACATTTATATTGTACATATGATACATATTAGCTGCATGCTTGGAAGCGGTGACTATTCTAGATGTCTTAGCACTAGGAATGTATGTATCCCCTCTAAATAAAGAGTGCTAGAGGCTCAAAGCTCAAAGATACATAGAAGACTTCCAAAAGCTGTCCACAGCAAACAAATAATTTACTAAGAATCACTTAGTGGTTAAAGATGTGCAAAAAAAGGCAAAAGGCTTGTGGTGATGGAGCTTTATCTGAACAGAATCTCCTAAGAGAGCTGCTGAAGACCACTGTCTGCATGGACATTACAGATGTGCAGCTCAGTGCCAGCGAGTCACTTCTGTCTAGAAGTACTAATGTATGCAGAGTAGAAACCCCATAACTTGTAGGAGGTGAATGAGATGGACAATGCCCACCCCTTCTTCCTCACTTGCTATTTATGTGCATGTGCTCTTCTCCCAAGAGGAGCAGCCCTTTAGGGTGCAGACAGGTATAACAGCTATATAAAACTTATATAAGCTGTTTCCCGTTAGTAGTAACTACTTCAGCTGATTTCTGAAGCATGACAGTGTGTGGCCTCTATCCTTAGTATTATTACCTTAATGTAGACAATTGGAGAGATATTAGAAGTTGTGAACCCGTGAAGAATGGGTCAGTCTTACTAAATATTTTTCTGTGAACTGATTTCCGGCCAAAAAGACATCTGTCATTTTTCACAGTGACTCCTTAGTAGCAAGTCATGTTTAATGTTATTTTACAGAGTACTAGCAATATGTAAAATAAAATACATTAAACTATTTGGCAGATAAAACCCACTTAAGAGTCTGTCATCATGCCTTGGCTTCATTAAAAACCCTCTAGTAAAATAGTTGTTAATGCTTAGAAAAAATAGGAATGAATTATGTCGCATTGATTACAGAAAAAATGTTATTCAACTCATCTGTCAAAATCAGCAGGAACAAAACTACAATGCTTTGCTAATAATCATCTTCATTAACATGTGCAAATTAACATTAATTATATAAAGACTTCTATATATAAACATAATCCCTTCTTTTCTGAAAATGAACTAAAACACAGCTGGATAATAATTCCTCAAAGTTAGTAAATTATAGCCCACTCCTTCAGCTGAAATGGTAACAAAAATGTTTCCAGAATGACTGTTCTGAAATTTCAGTACATACAAAAATGAATACAATATGATGAATAGGGTATGCTGTTCATATGAAGATTACTTTTTAAAAAGAGAGAAGGCAGAGAGACTGTTTTCTCTGCAATACTTAGGCTGTCTTCCTTTGGAAGAACAGATTTTCTGTACTTTTTGTCAATTGTTTGCCAGATTTTTATTCTATTTAGCTTTAGAGTCTACTAGCTAAAGAAGAGAATGCTTTAACTTTCATACACATGTGTTAGAATTAAGACTTATGAACAGTAACGTGTGAGATGAAAGCCTTGTAGACAAGACACAGAAACAGGAGCTGCAGGTCCTGAGGAACATTTTTCATTCCACTACAGACTCTGAGAATGATCTTTGCCAAATCTCTGATTTTCTCTTTTTCTTTGGTTTCTGCACACATCTTGCAGAATCACATGTAGCCAGGCTAAAAATTAGTGTGAGTTTCTGTCTCCTCTCAAGAGTTCTGCATGGAAGATGTTACCAAAGTGGAAAGTATTAGTGAAACTGGCTAGTGTGTTAGGGGGTTTCCATAATAAAAATACAATGATTTAGGCTCAGTAGGAACTTTCTTGTCTGCTTCCTTTCTGTCTCCTGCCCCTCACCCTTTCTTCTTTCACCAGATATCAGTGGGGTAGAGAGAAGGTAGGACCTCATCCTTTCTAAAGCAGGAACAATAAGTTTTAGCACCAGATGAGAAATCGATAGGGTCAGAGCGTATAGCTACCAGCTCATCTATAGACCCACTAAAATCAAAGACAAAACACCTACTGATTTCAGCTGCACAGGACAAAGCCCTGAACTGGGTGGCAGCTTTCTTCTTGGCTTGAAAGCAGATGGGACCGGAAATAGCAGGACTGGGCAGCCCAGTCTTCTGGGAGGGTGAGAAAGACTTGAGCAATCGGTGGTGCTACTTGGAAGCTTTAAGTTACAATTCTACTTAAGCATTGTCCTGGTTCTGGCGAGGATAGAGTCCTTTGCTAGGAAGGGCTCTTATCTGCCACTACCACCTCACGGGAGGTAAGGGAGGATCTTTAAGCTAAATTTGTACATGCTCAAATAAAATGAGGACAGGAGATTATTTCACGGTACAAGATGACATCGAACAGTCAGAAAGGCTTCAGGTTCTGTGGTAGCAGAGGAGGGACCGAAAGCACTGGTCGCAGTGATAAGGGGAAAGCCTGGAGACCTTTGCAGTTCAGCTGGCCAGGGAGAGAAATAGAGAGGCCACAAAGCTGTAAGGTTAGTTAGATCCACTGCTTGAGAAACAACTTTAACAAATAAAACTTAAAGGTATAACATCCTAAGAGAACCATCATACTGTTCAGGAGTGGCTGGTGATGCCCTGGCACAGGAAGTTTGCTAAGAAAGTGTTTCAAGTCTGAACGTTCACTTTTCCTAGTTTTTTAGTATTTACCTTCTAATATATGCCTAGCCAAAGAAGTCTGAGTTTTTAAGGGCCTACCTGAATACAAAGTAAACAGATGAGTAAACCTCAACTTTGATGAAGGCGGCCAGCACAGCATTGGTTTGAACGGATGGCTCTGGGGACAGCGACTATTGAAACTCAGATGTTTCTAACACTGGGCTCCCAAGAAAATCTGACTCCGTCATTGTAATTTTCTCCCTCTGCTCCCATTTCAGTTTAATTCACCATTAGACAATTTTCAAAGGGACACAGGACTTTCGCTCCACAAACTTTACATTGGCTGCCAAAATTCTGGCTGTGCTGCGCCCACCCCCAAGGGTGCTGGCCGGTTTGCCAGCACTGCCGGCGTCTCCTGATCTCAAGGAAGGGATCACGGCAGCAGCATTTTTCTCCCATGGGATATAACAAGGTGTTTACGAAGGAAGGCTAACTCACCTGCTCCTTAAACTATGCAAAGCGCAAGGTGCAGACTCTTTTTCACCTCATAGGAACCTTAAAACGATAGGTAAATAATCTTAAATGTGGCAATGCCCCTAATCAACATTGTGAGACTCTCGAGGTGGCAATGCTCAGATAATTGAAAACTGCAGGGGAAGGCACTTGATAACGGTGCCTGCACTGTCAGGCTCTTTTCATCTTCTCATCTCCGGGCAGGGAAAGAAGGGAAACGGCTGAGCAAATTGTTTAGCCATGTCTCTGGTATTTTGCTGCAGCTGTGTCCTGGCAAAGATCAGGTCGGCTCTAATAGCACCTTCCTCCCTTCCTGCTGAACTAAGGAGCAAATAAGCCAAAGAGGGCTGCTGGAAGAGGAATGTCATGCCCTCAGCGGGGTCAGTGAGGCTGTGCAAAGGGAAGAAGCTTATTAAAAAAATTCCCTCACAAACTTCTTAGCTGAATCTCCGCTCCTTCTCTTTGCAGGCACAGATGGGATCACTAATTAATAGCAGCAATAGTATTTTTTTTTCATTAAGAAAAGGTGTGTTGCTAATTTAGAGTTCACTGGATTCACTAGATGAAGCAGTGACATAGTGTCACTGTACAACAGTACTTAGGCTTTAAGTACATTAACACTATTAATGATTATTTCAGTAATAATTTTATTATAATGTCATTTAAAAATAAAAAATAATGGCATGTAAGGTCATTCTAATGGGTGTGGCCAGTTCAAGAGCTTTACTCCCCTTGTCCTTTCATGGTTTTTTGCACGTGTATTCTGGGTTTGTATTTCAAAGCCTGGACTGTGCTTCCAGACTTGGCAAGGAGAAAAAAAGACAATACATTGTCTTATGCATAAATGTATGCTAGAAATGCTATAAACCAGTTTTGTTTTCTCTTTTCAAATAGCTTCAAAGTGTAACTCTAACAAACTTGAATAAAGGCAACTGTTACCAGCTCACGACTATTATCTAATTCCAATGAAAACTTTAGCATAATGAAAATTTTTAAAATACGAAAAACAATAGCAGAGAAAAACAGAATGACCAAATAAATAATGAAATTATATATATATATATAAATTATATTTTATATATATGTATTTTGTGTGTGTGTGTGTGTGTATATAAAATCACGGCTCAATATGCTCCTAAAGAAACTGCTCACAGCAAAGGATGGGAGGAGAGGCAGATGAAACTCCATAACTTGGAGTCATTGTGTTGCACAGGGAAAAGGTCATGGCAAATGATCGATCTTTCAGCCTTGGGCTGTGTGACAGGGCAGGTGCAGGTGATGATTAACATAGGCACAGATGGGGCTGGGGATCACCTGACAATTCTGAAGCAGAGCACGAAGCAGCAAAATGGTTGAAGGCCACCCGGTGCCTGGTTTGGTGCTGCTGCCGTGTCTATGACAACTGGTGATGCAAATGACCGGCAGCATACGGGCAGGAAACTGCATCGTCACAATGTTTAAAAAAATCCTGGAAATTTGCATGTTAAATGAATGATTTGTTATTCAAACCAGCAGCCGAGGTAAATCACTAAAACATCTCCTTGAAATTGCTCTCTAAATCAATACGAAACCGCTGATGAATAACCAATTACAAATCATTCAGTCCTTTTACTCATATTCTAACAGTTAAGACTGAAGCTTTATAAATCTCAAGCGATCCCTTCATTTTTCTGCAAATACGCCATTTCAAAATCTCTGCCATCAGGCCAAAAAACTGCTCAGATGAGAGAGAAATAGGATTATTTTAAAAGGGCACCTAAGGGATTTTATCAAGTAAAGTAGATAAACACTTCAGCACGTAAGACTTTATGGCCAAGTGCTGTTGCTTGTATTTAGAATTATTTTTACCTAATGAAAAAGCAGCCTGGCCAGAACAGTCAGTCCCCCTCATTTCTCTTTTGTGAATCCTAATAGACATCCCTTTTCTTTGAATTCTGACAGAAATTAATTAATTTAACCAGGAGTATACAATGACTATGAAGAAACCTAGCTCATTCTCTCATTATCGGACTGCAGCAAGCTGCAGACAAGGAGCAAGCGGTACCCAGTTACCCCACATCACTCAGGGAAGCCCGTGGCTCCAGGCCACTGCATACTGCGTGAAAAGGACTACTGCAGCTCCAGGGGTAAATTAAAGCTTCAGACTTTGCTTTGCTATTGCTTTATGGGGCTAGCCTAGGGAATTAGCTCTGCAGGTCAATCTGCAGGTTTGCAAACTGATGAAATTTCTCCTTTCCGATTTACCTGTCTGTAGATACCAACCCTTTGTCAGTGGAGGAGAAAGAGCGACCACAAGATCTGATAAGGCAAAAAAAAAAGAGTTTGGTAATATTTTGATTCATTCATTCCTCACGAGGTGACTGCTCTTGCGAGCTAGCTAGAGCAGGGAAGTGCTCTCGAGTGCAAGTGAAACCCAGCTGGTCACCAGGAGCTGCTGAACTCGTCTGCCCAAGCAACCACGTCTCCACATGAACTCACTCCTGGACACCCTTCCAACTCAATGAGGTTGAATAGCAGGTACTTATGAAGTAGAAACTGTATCCAGAAGTAGATGTCTACAACAGGTTGGGCAAATCAGGCTCCATACATTTCTCTCTGCTCGCTTCAAGGGAATCTACAGGCCAAAGGTACAAACGTCTGCGTTACTGATGTCTATCGCCTGGCAAGATGAATCCTGTCCCACATTCTGAACTTGCTGTTAATGACTTCACATATTCCTCACGTCTGTGCCTGTGCTGTTCTGATCAACTTTATTCCTGTGCTAACGGAATAATTGCAAGATTCAGCTATCTTCAGCAGTGCTGAGAACATAAAACCCAACTGCGTGTCCCCAGAGCCAAGTCCATTCCCGACTCCGGGCCTCAGGCATGAAGTATAGTGCTGAAGACACGTGTGCCCAGCCACAGCTCCTGTCCATAAGTCACTGCAGGCAGCCTCTACGACCGTGAGGCAGAGACGTGACGCAGGAGGCTCATGATGTAGCTACGCTCTTCTGCTAGCTTGCAGACAACCACAAGCAAAGCCCTGAACAGCTGCATCCAGCACAAATGTAAATTAAATTCAGTTGTTTCCACCACTCAACGTTAATAAGTGGAGAAAAAAATCAATGGCAACCCTGAGAAGATAACTGCCTGGCCTTTGTGAGGATCACCACGAAGGAACGGGTCTGGGGCCTCCAGTTACACCAGATCAAATGGTGTAGCGTCAAGTTTATAATCTGCTAAGAACACAGCCCTGTGAAATAGGGAACCTATTTCATTTGAGGAACACAGAAATGGCCTAATAGCTGCTTTTAAAAG
Organism: Grus americana; assembly: GCF_028858705.1. Lineage (NCBI taxonomy): Eukaryota > Metazoa > Chordata > Aves > Gruiformes > Gruidae > Grus > Grus americana. The sequence goes on from NC_072853.1 coordinate 67,540,692, forward strand.
TTTTTTATTATTTCCCTTTCTCCTCTTTCCTTTTGAACATGTCCCTAGAAAATACCATTTTTCTTTAGCTGGTTGAAAGTGGTTGATTTTTTCCTAAAAATCACGGGTAATTTATGATCGTCTTGGCTGCCTGCAGTACTTCAGCACTGGCTCTGCCACTCCGCCAGCGGCTGGCTGCACAGCACGGGGCCAGCTCAGCGCTTTGAACGGCAGGACCGGGCTTGACACTGCAAACAAAGGACTCTTGCTACGCTCTCTGACACAACCGTTGGGTTTCTTTTATTCTCTGTAATCTTAGTGAAGGCAATTACCTGTCCCAGCTGTAAAAATATTTATAAGGTTTATGCCACAAGACTCCAACAAAGGCCCTGTGTTGCTGGGCTGCTGAGGCCAGCGCTCTGCTGTCACAGGTAATCAACTTATGCCATCTTTTTTACCATTAAGTTTTCAGACTCCATGTTAGTAGCAATTTAGTTTTTTTTTCTCTCCCCGTGGGTTCTAGCAGAAGGTTTTGTCCAGACCCTCATGTCTCCAGGATGAAGAATCCACTTCTGGTTTCTGACCCGAGATGACTCATGGACAGTTTACACCCATTTCATCTTTTTGACGATGGTCTTTACTGGACTCCCACTGTGCCCCAGTGTATGTATAAATGACAGCCACAACCTCTCTTAGCCTCTTTTCTTGCTGGACTAAACCAAGCTAGGACCTCCTGGTCTCCTCTCATGTACCAGGGCTTTCCATTGCTCTGATCGACCTGGTAGCTGTTTTCCAAACCTGTTCAGTTTGAACTTACTTTTGAACAGGGGTGATCAGAGCTGTACGTGGTAGCCCAGGTGAGCTCTGAAGTGTTTTGGACAAAGATACCAGGCATCTCTCTATCACTTCTGGAAATATCTTGCCTGAAGCCTTTTATGCTCATGTTTCACTTTTTTAAGACCCACAACATCAAGTGGGCTCTCAGTCATCTTGTGAGGAATTAATACACCATTTTCTGTCCTTTCCAAACCCTGGGGCCTCAGAAAACAACATAACAACCAGGGCTTCTTCTAAGTACAGGAACACTTAGATTAGTGTTACTCCAGCTCTAAAGATGATTTGGTTTCTCATCTATATTTCTTTCTCTGGACTGACAGCTCCTCATTTTGAGCATATTTTATTATTATCCACATCTTTTTATGTGTCAAGATCTTTAATGAAAATATTATGCAGTTAACAAAGACAGTCTTAGAAGCCAACCCTTTTAGAAACCCATCGCAAGCCTCACTTCTCATTTCAACACAATCCACTGTCATCTGTTGTTTTTCCAGATTATCTGTTATGAGGTAAGATATCAGGTACGTAAATATGAGAAAGGATAAGACCTCTCATGTTTCTGTGAAACAGGAAACTGATCAAATATGAGTTACCTAGCACAATCTGCTCTTGGTGAGCTATTTAACTCCATGGTACTAACGATTCTGTTCTGCCGAGCCCCTTGTGAGCCTGCCATTCTTATGCCCAAATGATATCAGATGACTGGCAGTGGTTCAGATAATTTCCTTTGTCGTCTTTTATATAGAAGTGTTACATTTGCTGTCTTTCATGTCACGGTTACTCTCACAGGTTTTTCTCAGAGTAGCTGTAATTAAAACTCCGTGCTGATGGACGGTGAGTTCGTGCACCAGGTCTTTCAGAGTCCGTGTTTGCAGCCTCGTCTCTTGAGCTCGTGACACCCTGACTTTTACTGCCACTTCGGATGGAAGTGCTCCCACTTCAGTTTTTCAGATTATTGTCCCCATCTTGATCTCACCATTTTTACTGTCCAACTCATTATGCTGCAGATGGACAGTGGCCAGGAAAAGTCACTTATATTTTCATTTATTGATGCGTAATATAAGTGGCATACGGAAGGCTGCTTCTGTTAGCCTCTCCTTGTGTGTGCAATGGAGCAATCGCAGGGCAAACAAGTCGATTGTAACGTGGCTGTGTAAGCCAGTCAAGCCATAACCTTACTCGGTTTCTGACATGTCCACTAATTTTAAACGTCAGACAGCAGTGAGTGAAACAAATGCATGCATCCCTTCATAGGAAGTTGTTACTCATTTATGGTGCTTACGTAAAGTGATAATAGAGATGAGCCCAGTAACTGTAACATGGACTTTCTGGTGCCCGTATGCTCACATTCAAAGAGGGACTTGCAGAACATGCAGAAAAGCAAATGAAACAAGTTCTTTCAGGATTAAAAAAAAATAAATAAAAATCTCTAATTTTGAAATAATTTAGCCAGAACGAGTTAAATTGTTAGATGCTCTTTGACTGCAGAGAAATGATAGGTCTCACAGCTGGTTATTCAGACTAACCTGAACAGAAGTGAACAGTGACCTGCAAAACCTATAATGTACTTTGCATTCCCTGCTATACCCTAGGGCACATAGCACTCCAGGGTCAAAGACCTCACTAGAAACTCTGAAGTAACCTGGCATTTTTAATCATGCAATCTGCCTGGGGAGGAGAGCTGCCTGCTACCAAATCTTTTCCTCAACCACATGGCCTTTTAAAAATGAATGCTCTCAATTTCCCTAATCATTATGCTCATGGATGATCACTTTGTCTCTTTTTAATGTGAGGATATTGCCAACTCTTTTCATCATGGCTGAGATCTCTTGGGACAATCTCCAGCCAATGATCCTTTTCAACTTGCCTACTCCTTCTATCAATGGTAAGATCAAAGCTATCCACTTGAAAGAAAATCTTTAGGATTTAATTGGTGTTTCCCTCTTCCTCATATGCCGACGTTCTGGCAAAAGTTAAAACTAAAACCCACGTGCGCTCACCCACGTAGGCATTCAACACCAGCTACACACAGGTCATTGGCTCCATCACAATGTCCCAAATGGTTCATCAGAAAAAAATCTCACTACAGATGAGCTGTCACTCACAACCACCAAGTAAACAACTTGCTTATACCCATTTGTAAAATAGAGCAAAGGGAGTACGCTGATTCCGTAGCTATGAACAGACTCCCACTCATCGTAGCCAAGCTTCCGTCATTCAGGTCTTGGCACTCCAGCAGTATGGCTACACTGGTGTAAATCAGCAGTGGGAGAATCACTGCACTTCTGTGAAAGACTTTCACAAGTGTACCTGTGCCTTAAAGCTTCAGCACGCTCTTGGCTACCTAGCATGTTCCAGCTTTTGTGGAGCAATGCAGTAATCCCCCTCCAGAAAAATGTTATGTGTTGAATCCTAGAGGGATCAGCATATCTGCTCCTCCTCCGTGCAAGAGGGAAAAGGTTCTTCAATCCACCTTACAGAAGGCTGCCAGTTCTCAAATACTGTAGGAAGAGGAAGCTAGAAAGGCAGCAGTCAAAACTGCCGTTTCCCTTCCCGAAAAGTACCACCTAAGAATTAAACCTATGGAACAGGGTGCAGGTCATTCTAGTCTGGCAAAACCAGCAGAGTGATCCGAAACTCCTACTGAAGGTGACTCTTAGAGAAAGTACACATCATGAGAGCCGCCTTTTTTTATAAAATATCTGAAAATAGCAACAGCTGTTCTTTGTAGATGTGTAAAAGTCCATTTTCACCATATTTTACTACATTTTAAAATAAGCAACAACTCATGTCTTGCTAGGAGAAAAAATTACATTATGTCATGAATACTGGTTTTTAAAAAAATACTTTCAAAGCATTGATTCTGCTGCAATCATTATGGTAAAGGCCTATCAATGAACTGGCATTATGCCATTAACCAGGGGAGGCAGAGATATTTATTACCTTTAGCTAGGAAATGATTTGCAAGGAAAAAGCAAAAGTGCCTGTTTTCTATTCCATCATGATGATGTAGTTTGCAATAATTGTAATAATAGGCCAAATTTTGCCCGCGCTTTCTCCTGAGTGTCCATAGTAAGTCATTCAGTCAGAAAATCTGGGAGGCACAATTTGGCTGCGTATGGTACTAACGTAACATTAAAGAGGTAACATTTCCTACTTTCAGCTTTTACTCTTTTTCTTTTTTTTTTTAAGCTATCTTTTCCCAGTAGTAGAAAATAAAGTAGATAAGAAAGCTAGATTACGCAGAAGAATTTGTCAGCTGTATAAGGTGGTGAATATACTCCATGAAACACAGGGCTCCATTCATTGCAAGAGATGTTATTTATGTACAAGCAGATGCAAGACCAGGGTGTAAGGCTGGGCGATGGGGGTGCATTGCGTTACTCACGAGGGCTGGTATTTTCAAGAACGCCTAATGATGAATAGGACTCATTTGAAAGAAGCTTTGGGGACTCGCTGGTACGAAGGAGCAGCTATGCTTCTGGCAAAAGATTAAACACTCTTACATTCTATTGACTTGGGGAACTGGGAAGTTTCAGCAAATGCAGGATCGGGCCATTAACCAAATGGGTTTCACAGCCCTCGCCGGCAACTCACAGAGCCCACGAGCTGCCCGCACTGTCTGTTTGGATGGGTGTAAGCGAGACCATGCCGTTTCACCGAACTTCTCTTCAAATACCAATTAGTTATAAGAACAATGAACATCCTAGAATGAGGTCAATGAAAGAAAATGTATGATTTTGCTTGCCCAATATGATTGGAAGAACAGTGCTGTGTTAAACCATTTCCAAAGTAGAGCATGCGAGGGATTATTTGCTGTCATGAAGGGTTTGAGGGTCTGAGCTTTAGTTTGTGCATACATTGCTATAGACTGAGACAATGAAAAAAAGCCCCAGTTTGTCAGCGCTACGAAAGCCTGCAAGTTAAATAAACCATATGTTTAGAAATTAGTGTTGGAAGAAAGTCTATGTTCCAGAGAGCCTGCAAACATTTTTGCTATTTGGACTTCTACCTAATATGGTGAAAAAAAATAACAGGGATGAATGTCAGGCATGGTTTGTATGACAAGATTTACAGGGCCAGCCTCATGTTACCTTTCAGAGAGGCAACAAATAGTCCTTGCTGATCTGCAGTTAATCTTACACGACTGGCTCAGAAACCTACCAACACTAATAATAGACCGTGCGTGCTGCCGTCAGTAGGTTCATGCTGAAAGGCACGGCAGAGCACAACTCAGTGTTAAAGAAAGCATAAAATAACTCTCATGTCGGACAGACCGCGTCTTTTGGTTCATTAACTGACGCCTACCAGCAGCCACCGAGGAGGTGGCACAACGACAGTGCTACAAGAAATTAGGTTTGCGGTTACCTGATAGATTACGACACGGAATTTGTTTTTCTTCAGCATCTCCTCTTGTTTCGCTTCCACCTTCCGCACGCTGGCGCTCTGCCTCTCCACGCGTGCCCGCACCTCCTTCACGGTGGAGCTGACTTTGCGGGTTTTCTCCAGTAACTTGTTCACCGTGTAGCCTGTATTGCCGTGAGCCTGGGCAAGCTTTAAAATGTCGATCTGTATGGTCTTGATGGCATTTTCCATCTCCCTGTGCCTCTCCTCTATCCTCTTCTGGCTCGCCTGCACGCTGTCCACAATGTTGGCCACTTTGTCCAGGACCGTCACAATCGTGTAAGCGGCATCTTGCTCTTCTTCCTCCTCGGTGACGCTGGAGAGACGGTTTTGGTGGGTTTTGTCAGCCTCTGGGGTGATTTCACGGTGATCCATTTTGCCTTCCTTCGGCTGGGTCGGCGGGAGGAGGCGAAGTTTCGGTGATCCTGCCAGAAGGATTCTGGCGCTGCTGCAGGGAGCCAGGGCGACAGCTGGCTCCGGCGATGCTCAAAGTGGGGCGTGAAACGCCGCGCCTGGAGCTTGGTCAAATACCTCTGACTACAAAATATCCACGCATGATTGTTCGGATACTTTCAGCAACATGAAACCCCTAAAATTAGGAAGCAATGTCTGGAAAGGAACATACGTTTAAAGGGTCACGCTTCTGTACTGATGAAGTTATTAGTGTTAATCCAGGAAAGTTAAGTAACTTACTAATTAAGCAGGAAAGCAAACTTGCATATTTTTAATGATCTACTTTTGTTTTCGTGTTACTGGAGTGCTTTCCTCCGAGGGAATTCAAAGAGCAGTCAGGAAAATGAACATGGTTGTTTTTTCCAGCAAAACAACTGCAGGTCTTCAGCTTGCTCCAATTACCACATGGGGTAACAAATAAACACACTAAACCAGAGGCAATATAGTGAAAACGTTGTATTGTGACATGCTTTTCCAGTTCAAAATGTTGAAAGCATTTTTTTTTTTTATTGAACAAATTATTAAATCCTACATGCAAAATTTTGAAAGCCTAAACTACATGTTAAAACAGCTGAACACATCCTATTCACACTTTATCTTGGGATCTCTCAAACGACAACTAACAGTCTATTAATATAACTATGACCAGCAGACTAATTTGGATGGACTTCTTTAGCTCTTGAAAATACTCTATACAAGAGCACTAGTAATTCATTCACTTTTATTATTATTTTTTTTATTTTAATCACAAACACTATACAATCCATATTGTAGGTGTTAAAACATGTATTTTCTTTAAAAAAGTTTAAGAAGTATTAAAACAGCTTTAACAGTGATAAAGTAGGCTTTATTCCAATTATTTGTGTTCAATTTTTCAACACCAATTTATACAATACCTAAATCTACTAAGACCTACTTCTTTTGGACCTGTGCCATCTGCTCTACCAGGTAACTTCCCAAATTATGAAATTTATAATTTTCCTCTTTAAAAATAAATTGTTGGAATTATTTATGAAGATGGCAGTGCTTAGACCCAGCCCACACGTTTTATAAATATGTTACAACTACACACAGCACACAGCTTCACAGTTCATGCGATAGGCAGTGTCTAAAAAATCAGTTACTAACTTCCAAAAACATTTAAATATCTACGGTATTTAAACACAGTGTTTTCTAGTTTCTCATAAGAAAAGTAAGCTGTAAACATTTTTACCTTTAGTTCATGCCTTGTTTGCTAGGTAATGTGGACTTTTTTGTCGTTTTGTTGTTGGTTTTTTTTTTTAAATCTACAACCATTGGTGGAATAAATCTGTGTTCCCAAAAATATTACATTCCATGAATAAAGCACAAGTCTATTATATAACCATGTGATACAGATACAGAAAATTAACTACTGTATTCAAAAACATAAAAGTAAAGTTACTAAAACAGTCCATAGCTGTTAGAGCTGATGCTTTCAGAATACAGACCAACATTGTTACACTAAAAATGTTCAAAAATAAGGCCTCTGAAATAAATATTTCCATTCTTTAAAAAAAGATATAATAAAAATGTACATCACATGGTCAATGTAGGTATAAAAATCACTAAGTTAAACCATTCTGGATGATGTATCTGAAGTAAAATGGCCTAGGTTTTGCTTCTGCCGACGTCCTCTATTGTTTTTGGGGCATTTTCTGTTAAAAAAAGAAAGAGAGAATGAAAAAGGAAAGCTGGTTTTATATACTTTGCATAAAATTAAACTTAGCAATAACTCATTGACTTTTCTGTACTGTGAAACAGCAAGGACCCTGTGAGCTGTGCTGGCTGGGGGGATGCTCCTGCTATTTGGCACTGGACTGTCACCTGGGATGTCCGTGGGACCCTGGACCACTCAGCAGGGAGTTCTGCTTCAACTTGAGACCGAAACAGCAAGGTGCTACATCCTTCAGCCTTGATCTAGCAAAATGCGTGCTATGGTGAATAATTGCATTGGCTTTACTTTATACATACTTCATACTTACAGTCCAGTGGATGGTAAGACTGGCTCAATCAGCCTTTAGGAGTGCTGGACCTCCAGGTGCCCTGCTGCTCGCAAGAGCCCCCGAGGCAGAGCCCACCCTGAGACTCTCTGTGGAGTGACAGGTGATCCCCTTCTTGGGGATGGGCTCACAACTAAGAAAGGATTCACAAAAGCCAGCAATTCTCAGCAGGACAGGACTTAGCCTGTCAGAGAGCGGGCAATGCACGATGGAGCAGTCCTGCTGGGAGACAGCGAGACAGCCTGGCCCTGAGGGACTGTGAGCTGGGCAATGGTGGTCGGGAGCCTGAAAGAGGAGGGCTGCTGAAACACAACCATCCACGCCAGTAATTTGGCCAGCAGGGTGTTGGGTAAAAGAGGGGTGACATCGATTGCATGAGCCAAATAACTCTCTTACACATGCAGGAGGTGTCAGATATGTGCACTTATACCTGCTACGTTGAACCTTACAAGAGAGATAGGGAAGGAGGCCTATATTGTTCGTTCATAGGGGTGTCACTGCACATCACTGAGCTTGGGGAGCCATGCACTAACGCAGTAGCAGAAAGTTTTATGGCCTGATGGAAGTGGGGCTGAGAAAGTGAAGAAAGTGAAGGACAAGTCGAGGAGGAAAAGGTGAAGTGTGGCATGGATGCCCAAGTGTAGGACTTAAATGCTTCGTGCCTCTATAAGGTAACTAAGTCGTCCTTAACCTAGCCCAGAGCCCTCAGTCCTCATTGAGTTCAAGTCCTTGATAAGTAAAGTGAACCCCTTGTCTTCAAAAAGAATGCATGGCTCTCATCTCAGTTTTCATGCAGGACGAGAGCCTGAGACAACCCAGAAACTTGAACTCTGTCCTTGTGCATCTTTACATTTCATAAAAAAGGTTCCCATGCACGTTCGTTTTCAGAAAGCATATATGGTGCGAGGGAAACTTCTCTCTCTGTGTAACACCATTTACAGCGGTACTGCAGGGAACAGCATCTTGTCAACCTCTCTGGTTTCACTGGGCGGGAGCGGGGGAATCATAGCTTCTGTGGGGGATCAGCAGTGCTCGAGTAACTCCAGTGAAGATCTAACACAGTAGCTGACCTTTTGGATGCGTTTCAAGGCTGATCTGTTCTGCCAGGTATTTGGTCTGGGGATTGAGAATGGTTACTGGTGGTTTGCAAATTTAAACAAATGTGTGTTTTGTGGGGGAGGAAAAAAAAGGCAATAGGATGTTCCGTAATCCTTCCGCTTCAGTCATTAGGTAATTTTTATGTGAATATTTTAGGATATATGTTAAAGCACATAAAATTTCAGGGGTCAAATATTTAAATACAGAAAAAGTATATCCATACAATGTGTAATTTTTCACTGTTTTTGTGTTTACCTACCTTGTTATGCACATGACAATTGCAACTATAATGGCAATCTGTACAGCTCCAATTATTGCTGCAATAAGGACATGCGTAAGCTTTTGTCTACTTGGGACAACATAAAGAATACTAAAGTCTGTCTTTTCACAGTGCTGTCCAGTATATCCTGATTCACACCTGAAAAAGAAAAGGAATATTTGATGGAATCCGTAATTTAACAACAGCCCAGTCATTTTGCAAATGAAATAAGGTAACCCCAGCTGAGAAGGAGCTGGTGAGAAGGCGGAGGTGTGGTAACGCTTGGGTTGGGGAATGGTTTCGATTTCTGTGGCAAGAGAAGAGACGTAGCAGGTATGCTCTGCGTTCCTGGGTAAGGTTACTAGTGGCCTTCTCTGAAAACACACCAGCATGGTGAAGGCCCTGATTTGGCAAAAGAAATATGTGGGGTTGTTATTAAATTGGGACAATATTTAGGAAGAATAAAGCAACTAGGTGAAACAAGTAGACAAGGCTAAATGAGACATGAAGAAGCACGCTCATGAAACACAAAGTGAGCGTGCTCACTCAGCTGCAATGTCAATATTGGAGATGAGCGATAAAGAGGAAGAGAAACCTTGAAAAATGGAGGAAAAGGAAGAACCCTTTTCAAGCTGCAGCCTACAGAAGTGGAATCTTGCAAAATCTATTGGACAAGACCAGCATCAACCCCCCCTCCTGCCTTCTCAACAAATCAAAGTTTGATGGAGGTCAGGTTAGAAAACCCAATGGCCACAGCTGTTCAAGTGAGAGCTCATGGAAGAATCCATAAAAATTGGCCAGGGGTGGGGACAAATGGCTGGAGATAGAAGAGAAGTGGCTGCTCTAAATGGTACCTCGCCTGAGCAGAGCAGGAGTCAGCTCAATGAGAAACTCAGCAGAGGCTGCTCCTGATCAGCAACATGTGTTCAGGGAATGCGAGATGTGCGAGTGGTGAAGGTGGCAGTGGAAACACGCTCTGGAGTAATTCACGTCGCAAGGCAAGAGGGGCTGAAGGACAACAAGGAAAGGCAAGAGCCTCCCAAGACACCGAGCTGGAGTCTACAGAATCAAAGGCCACCACTTACTTCCCTGAGCAAGTCCCTTGTACAGCTGTCCTTTGATACCGACTGATGTGAAATACATCATTAAGGGCACCTGAATCATGCAGCTGGCCTCCAGCTTTACAATGGAAAGCTGGAGAAGAAATACTCTCATGCAGGCAGAGAAACAATCCTTTTTTAAACTGGATCAGATAAGCCCAAATGCAACACAGAATTGGTCTCATACATCCAAAAGCTTAATGCTAGGGTAGGAATTTATTCTGTCTGGAGGAATGAAATAATTACTCCACAGACCTTCCTACAACTGCTAATGCAACTCCTAATCCCACTTTGCATGCAGGGATCATGGTTGGGGTTTACATGTTTGTAATCTTGTGACTCTACTTTCTTCAGCCATGAGCTGCTGTGTAAGGAGTTTTGATTCAGGCATGAAACAAGTTCCAGTAAGAGCAGAGTTATTAAAGAAAAGCCCCCATGTACTGTAAGTAAGCTCGGTAATGGCTCGGAAGGGAATCATGAGAAACATGTAGTGTACAAGAAGGAAGAGGATGGGGAACATGTTGGCAACCATGCAAAAAGAAACAATAAGGAAGAGGACTCCTTGCTAGTGGAGTGAATTCTTATTGTTACTTTGCTTTTCATTAAAGAAGGTAACAGTCAAAGTGTGATCAATGTCAGAATTGCTTTAAGGATATGAGGCAAAACAAAGTGGAGGAGGCACAAGTAATTCAAAGATATTTCCTCAGAAACACTGAAGCGACAGAATATTATTTCTGAGAAATATTGAACAGAGATTCAGGAGTATTGAATTCCTGCAAAGAAGAAGTGCTTGTGTTAAGAACTATATTGGTGGTGGGATGAAGTACTAGACACTAGTTTAAGCTACCTTAAACTGGTAGAACAGATTTTAAAGAATTCTGCTGCATTAATATGCATCTACCTGGACTTGCGCAAAGCATTTGACACTGTCCCGCATGACATCCTTGTCTCTAAATTGGAGAGACATGGATTCGACGGATGGACCACTTGGTGGATAAGGAATTGACTGGATGGTCACACTCAAAGACTTGCGGCCAACGGCTCAATGTCCAAGTGGAGATCAGTGACGAGTGGCGTTCCTCAGGGGTCGGTACTGGGACCGGCACTGTTTGACATCTTTGTTGGCAACATGGACAGCGGGATCGAGTGCACCCTCAGCAAGTTTGCCAATGACACCAAGCTGTGTGGTGTGGTCGACACGCTGGAGGGAAGGGATGCCATCCAGAGGGACCTTGACAGGCTGGAGAGGTGGGCCTGTGCAAACCGCATAAAGTTCAACAGGGCCAAGTGCAAGGTCCTGCATATGGGTCGGGGCAATCCCAAGCACAATGACAGACTGGGAGGAGAATGGACTGAGAGCAGCCCTGAGGAGAAGGACTTGGGGGTGTTGGTTGATAAGCAGCTCAACATTGCCCGGCAATGTGTGCTTGCAGCCCAGAAAGCCAACCATATCCTGGGCTGCATCAAAAGAAGCATGACCAGCAGGTCAAGGTGATTCTCCCCCTCTACTCCACTCTTGTGAGACCCCACCTGGAGTACTGTGTTCAGCTCCAGGGCCTCCAACGTAAGAAGGACATGGACCTGTTGGATTGAGTCCAGAGGAGGGCCACAAAGTTGATCCAAAGGCTGGAGCACCTCTCCTATGAGGACAGGCTGAGAGAGTTGGGGTTGTTCAGCCTGGAGAAGAGAAGGCTCTGAGAAGATCTAATAGCAGCCTTCCAGTACCTAGAGGGGGCCTACAGGAAAGCTGGAGAGGGACGGTTTACAAGGGCATGGAGTGACAGAACAAGGGGTAAAGGCCTTAATGTGAAGGAGGGTAGATTTAGATGAGATACAAGGAAGAAATTCTTCCCTGTGAGGGTGGTGAGGCACTGGAACAGGTTGCCCAGAGAGGTTGTGAATGCCCCATCCCTGGAAGTGTTCAAGGCCAGGTTGGATGGGGCTTTGGGCAACGTGGTCTAGTGGAGGGTGTCCCTGCCCGCAGCAGGGGGGTTGGAACTAGATGGTCTTTAAGGTCCCTTCCAACCCAAACCATTCTATGATTCTATGATTCTATGAAATGAAGACCAAATCAAACAATGTATACGCTAAATGTACATGAGAATGCAAAGCATTTGAGAATAACAATCTGCCCTTAGCATTCATCACTATATTTTCCTTGCCAGAGAAAGAGAATTTTTTTCTGTGGTAGAAGTATATGATTACTACAGAGGATTGCTGTCTGATATAAATAATGTGTTTCCTTAATAACTCTGCTCCAGTAGAAAACACACATAAAGTGCAAGACCATCAGTATGTAAATAGCCAAGCAAAATCCAAAGGAGATCTGGTACTTAGGGTTAAGAACTGACAGTCAGAAATTATTGACTGGAACCACATGAGGTTTGTTGTGCTAGGTCTGATGCTGAGATATTGTTCAGGCTGTTTAAATAAATAATTGAAGGTAGTAATAGTAAATGTAATTATAAAATAGAATTTAAAGGGACAGTACATTAATTAAATTCATGAAAACATTGCCTATCATTAATTATTAGAGTAATAATAAATATTGAAATGATTGAATAGTAATTGAATTGTAAATTAATAAATGACTATATGATTAGCAGAAAAAAATTCTGAGAAACAAAAAAAATCCGTTCAGCCAGGAATGTTTTCCTTGAAATACCTCTGCTATTAATATTTTGAGGACAAATTCATCAGAAATTGTGTTAAACACAGCTCTAGACAAAAAGTGCTGCCTAATGCCCATCAAGATGACGCTGGGGATGCACCCAGTTTCCCAAGAGAGGCAAAGCCGTGTTGAGCTCTCTTGGTTCTGGCCAAAGAAAGAAAAACAAAGAAGTCGTATTGGAAAGGTGAAAATAAACAAGAAAGCGTCGTGGATGGGAAAAGGAATAACATAAGCTTTCAAATGCTTAAGTTGACAGCCATACTGGCTCTGCCTTTTCAGCTTACTGCACTCTGGTCAGTCTGGAAACCTTAAATCTCGCAGTGGAAAGTGCTGTAAATATCCTTGATCGATAAAGATCAAGGGAGAAAAGGTGCTAGTACCTAATGGATTTACAGCTGAAGTTTCCAAAGCAAAGGAAAGCAAAGAATTATAGCATCTTCAACCACATTAATCTGAAAGTACAAGCCTGCAAGATAAAAGTTCAGGAGCGAAACCTCCAAATAAGTAAGGCACTCCATGTTACTAAGAAGTGGCCTTTTTCTATAAACAACTTTTAAAATTATATTTCTTTTTTAAAGAAAAAAAAGAGGCAGAATTTCATTGGTGAAATGTAAAGAAAAAATACCTGTGAGCTAAGGAAATAAAATGGAACATTCAGATTTCCTGGGAAACACTGAGTGGCGTAATACTGAGTGTACCGATCTGATAGATTATACTGTAGACAAAAAATGTGGGCTGAAGAATATTTTGCAATTTTATTCTCTCCAGATGAAGCCTATTATTGTGAAAAAGGGCAATAAATGATAAAAATAAGATATTGATACTCTAGAGAGAGTTTATGACAAGAGCAATAAAATGTATAGATAGCACGAGAACAGACTGAGAGGTCAATGGGGAAAGAGCAGTCATTCAGAGAAGCCATGCAAGGCAAAGGCAATTTTTTTCATGTTTGGTTTTTTTTTTTCCCCTCTAGATAGGATTTAGCAGCTGAAAATAAGCAGACAACACGGAGGCCACAGTCTTCAGAGGGATCCAGCTTCTGAACTACCTGACTGACCCAGCCCCTCCTGTGAGCACTATCTCCCACACGACTGGAGCAGCTGGGTGCTGCCCTCAGCAAAGGGATACGGCTCCTGTGCCGCCAGTTAGATAACTGCAAACTGACACGGGCTCTAATTACGTCTAGAGAGCATTTTGATTAACTTTTACAGCAATTTCAAGCACATTTTGGAGGCGTGCAGGACTTACCGGCAGGAAGCCTTCTGAGTGGAATAAATGAATTCACATTTTCCATGTATACAGTAGCCATTGAAGCTTTCTGAACAAGGTATGTGGTTTCCAATGTAAATGTCTTCTCTTTGATCACTGGCGTCTTAAAAAGAAATATACATAAACAATTATACATGGCTGTATGATATTTCTAAAAAATCTCAACCAAGAATAGCGTACTCTTAAAAACTTCCAGTGAATAAAGAAATACAGTATAATAAAGCAAAGGCTTAAGGGTGAAGCTTCAGAGACACCTGCAGAGGTTTGCCAGGATGTATTGCACTGAAAAATCCTCAGAAACATCTAAATATGCTTCTTACATCAGGTTTCTCGAAAGCAGAAAAGTTTTAATGACAGAAACAAGCCAATGCAGGAGGATCAGCAGAAGTTTTGTCAGTGGCGTTGGGGCAAAGAGCTAATACATAGATGCGGAGAGCTCTCTCCCATGTCTAAACAGAGGAAAAAAACCTGAAGGGTTATGAAGAAGCTAAACCACATTTTATGACTATTGGGCAGAAAACAACTCGATAAAGGCCTGATCCGAGTACCACCAGTTTTATAGCTGAAATCAAACACTCTACAACAGCAGTTTTCCTCAGATAAACCCTTCCATGGAAAGGGAATGTCAAAATACTGACATAAGCTTAAAATACCCATTCCCTCGGGAAGCATACTGGGTCTGGCTGGGATGGAGTTGACTTTCTTCACAGCAGCCTGTATGGTGCTGCACTTTAGACTTCTGGCTGAAACAGTGCTGACCACACACCAGTGTTTTGGCTGTTGCCGAAGGGTGCTTGCACAGCGTCAAGCCTTTCTCTGCTTCTCACTCTGCTTGCCCCGCAAGCGAGGAGGCCGGCGGTGGGCAAGAGCCTGGGAGAAGGCAGAGCCAGGACAGCTGATCCCGACTGACCAAAGGGGTGTTCCCTACCATGTGACATCATAGTCAGCAATAAAAAAATGGGGTTTTGGTCTTTCCAAGGTGGCCGTTGCTCAGTCCAGCTGGGCATCAGTCTGCTGGTGGGATGCTGTGAGTGATGGCTTTTGTATTGCTTGTGGGTTTTCTCTTATTTTTTCCCTTCACTTCTTAAACTGCCTTTATCTTAACCAATGAGTTTTTCTTGTATTTGCTCTTCTGATTCTCCCCTCCATCCTCCTGGCAGAAAAGTGGGGGTCAGCAAGTGCCTGGTGGGCACTTAGTTGCTGGCTGGGTCAGCCCAACGCAGGACGGCAATCCCTTTTGCCCCAACATCTTTCATGCTTCTGTCATGTTACTAAAACTGTCTAAGGCTGCATACATTTTCAACCATTCTTTCCCAAAATTTTTCTGTAAAAAAGTCCTAAACACAGAAGTTGGTATTTCATAATGAACTTCTCTAAAGAGCAGGGATCTAAAGATGTGAGTGTAATTGTGGAATTATGTTCATTTCCATGGCAATAGAATATAGCGTCACAAAAACAAGATTATAATGAACTGCAGGTGCAAAGCAAGAAGGGACTGTGAAGAAAAAAATCTCTTATACAATTGTAGATATTTGAAATAATACCAGTAAGAAAGAGAATGTATTTATACAAGGAAAAAGAAAAAAAGATATGCTCCCGGTTTAGGTTTTCACTGAACATTTTCTGGAACATTTTCTAATTGGTTCCAGGAGAACAAAAATCTATTAGAGGTTTGAGATATAAGGAAGTTTGATGGTTCAGGCAATGCTTGAAAGATTTAGAAGATTTGATATGAGGGAAAAACATTGCCTACTGACAATATGTCTATCGCTGCCCTGTTGGAAGAGACACGTGGTATGTCTAAGAGGAGAAAAGTGGGGATGGCTCATCCCAAAACTGTTGCATCCTCCAAGATGTTAATTACTGTTGTATCTAATCCCAATCCAAGGCTACATACAATTATATTAGTCTGTTCGGATAGCTGCGCAATGTCTGTTTTCAGTGTACATACTAATACAGGATGTGAAAGATGTGCCCGCTGAAAGGCGGCCAGGTAGCCACGGCCACCCGTCAGAGGCAAAACTTGTATTAAGCGAAGAGATGCTGTTAAATGCAGGAGGTGATTCCTAGCGTAAATCAGACACTTACCCACCTATCGATGGGAATCCATTTTTAACCTGAGAGGCCTGCTAGACTGCTTCAGAGCTTCAAAGTGAAAGATGTAACTGGTGTAGGAGCCTTGAAAGAGCGATTGGATGTAAGAGTTCAGATACTTCACCAGAAGGAAGAGGCACGCACAAAAACTGAAACCCTGATGCCCCCCTTGGCACGACAAAACCAGCAAGCCAGCTGAATCATGGAAGAGAGACCTTTCTGATGTGACTTTAGGTAGACACTTGCACTGCCAGAGAAGGAGACTGTCACGGCTGTGGTTCTACAGACTAGAAGGTATTACGCATTCAGAAAATGGGGCGCAACAAGAGTAATACATGGGAATTTAAAGCAAAGGCAAACAGATAGAAGTGAGGACTGTTCTCTTACCCTGGAAGAAAAAGTCATTCAAAGTAGTTCAGTTCAGGCTCTCATTATCTAAGAAGACCTGGCTACTGCACAAAAAAATTTCAAAACAATTTTTTTGCACAAGGCATACTCCCTCCGTGCACATCATTTCCTGAACTTGAGACTGCACAAGCTATACACATTAATAATAATAATTATATGCAATGTTTTTTCCACTAACTAGATTTCAAGGGCAATTTATATGCAATGAATAAAAGGCTGTAACTTCTTCTGAATAGGAACCAAAAGTGGTGTTTCATTACATCACATAATAAGACATATATTCCATTTGGTGCCTTTTATGCCTTCATAATGTAAGTAAAAATTGACACTAAATCATTCCTACTGGTACATTATATGGGTGAAAATAAGAGAATTTGTGAAAAAAGAAAAATACACAGAGCTCTTTGGCACTGAATGCCTTTTCAAGAAGAACTCAAGGAACGTCAAAAGCCGTGGTGGGATGGCTTTACTCTGGGAGGCCATGGGAGTGCAAAACAAGTATAATGACAGAAGAAACTTAAGACCAGAGTTAATGGAGAAGATAGCAGTGCTATTACTTGTGAGAGAAGAGGAGGAAAGGTTGAGACCTATGCAGATCTGCTCTTTGCCAATAACTTGAGAAAGACAAAAGGTGTTTTGTCCTGGACAGAAACAATTTGAGCAAGAGCCATGAAATGCGGATGCACATTTGTTCTGCTAATGCACCTAACACACACGAGCTACTAAAACTGAGCAGAAAGTGAAACTCTGCCTTATTTCATTTATACTAAGGCTCATACAGGTAACGTTCATATAGGTAAAACATTTTCAACCAATGTGATTCAGCACATATAGTTCACCAAAAACATTTTAAACTAACCTAACAAATACAGAATTTTATTTTATTTTTTTTTTTCTGCAGAAATTATCAGAAAAGATGGGGTCATGGTTGGGCTTGTGTCATTTTATCAGGAATGTCACAGCTTGGTGTCCTCCAGTAAAGTCATTTTCTCGGCACTTGGGGGGAGTCTAATCCTGTGACCGCTGCACGGGGTGGTGAGCAGCTGGGCATCTTAGCAGAGCAGAGCAGGCAAAACTCACAAATCACACGCATCTTCTTGCCAGCCTTGCAATGTCAGTGCTGTAAGAAAGAAGCTGTTCACAGATCTATCTCGGTTACAGAAATCAAAGCTGCAAGGCAGACGAGAAGGGACCTGCATGCTCTATTTCCTCATCTGGTGAAACCATAACCAAACAGCACAAAGTCAGCACAGTACCTTTCACCTCTGGCCGATACTGCATGCCATCGTCTTTCTTTCCAACTGCATTTGTGTCATCTGTTTCTAGATGATAAATACATGCATAGATAGCCATTAGGAAAGGCTTATTTCCAGACAACTATATATATGTCACTGAGAAACATTCAAAGAAGTACTTTAATTCCAGTAAATCCGGACACATTCCCACACTGTTTCTCCCATACAACCAGGCTGGTAGCGCACCTGGTCAGTAACCCCAGCGTCCAGACCAACACATGGCACACCTCCAGCTGTAGGGTTTGAACTAAAAATTTTTTGTGGTATGGGCCTAGGTTATTCTGGTGACAGTCTGTTTCAGTACTGTCCAAGTTACTGCTCTGGATGGAACTGGCAAAGAGGTGATGGAAAGCCGCTATTCCCATGAGCAGGTACCAACTGCAAGACCCCAAAACTGAAGATTCATGCACATGACTAACTACAAGGCAGTAGACAGAGGGTTTCAGTGGGCCATTCCAACAGTGGAAAAGGAAATAGATAAATATTTGTGCAATTGGGGCCCAGCTGGACTGAACTTGGAAGTACATAGCACAGCCCACAGGAGCAAGAGGGAACATTCCCCACGCACCGGTATTCATTTTGCTCTCCTACTTCTTACCACCCCCTCACGTAAGACCCGTTGAACTATTGCTTAGATTGTCCTAAGAGCTTTTGCTGTCTTACCAGGTAACAGCAGCCAAAGGAAGGTAATGTAAACACAGCACGTACGTACGTGGTGTAAAAATACTTCTGCGTGGGGAACTCTAAAATACAGGCGGGGAGTTCACTAATAACTGGATCGGTGACTTCTGATCAAAAATGGAAAAGGGAAAGCGGTACCAAGCCCACTTATATCAGACTTTACATTTACCAGACCCACAAAATTAAGCCTACCTGAGCAGTGTCCAAGATGCCTGATGTCGATCTGCTCTTGCCTCAGACATGATGCTTCTCTAACAAAGCACGGATTGTTATAGGAACTTCCATCAGAAGCACATACGGGATTAAAACTGTATCCACTGCAGTCTATGTTACATACACACCTGTTAATTGAAACATACAGCAAACCAAAATTGACATCCAGCAAATAAAAATTAAGTCATGTGGAGTCCTGAGTAAACACTAGCTCATACACTAATACCAGGAGAGAAGAGCGTGTTGCATGAGGATGCTGAAGAATTCATTGACATCTCAGGCTTCCGAGCAGAATGGACAAAATTATGAATAGGTGCTTCAGTGTGCTTTTTAATAATGTATTCATGTTTCATGTAGTTTTACTATGAAATCAATCTCATTGATTAACACCTGAAAATTGATAACACATTGCTAGGAATATTTACTACATTAATATAACAATTTATGGTGTCTGTTCTCAAGTGTGAACAAAACTAGATGAATATTTGACTTTTTTGGAGGTGGCAGGATCCCTGAGAGGGAAATAAAAAGAAAAGGACTCCCATTTCTGTTAAGCAGTAAAATAAGTTTTTCTGGTTTGGAGGCTGTACAGAATCAATATGCTTGGTTAACTGTGTCATTTCAGCAAGACATTCATCCATATCTTTGAAAGTTAACAGTGAGTTTATTATGCTGTATTTAAAACAGGATTATGCGATCGGATTTATTTCATATTGCATCCAATCAACACTTTGGTTGTTTTAGTTAGGCACAGCATTTTCCATATAATTAGCAACTAGGGACTGTAAAATGAAAGTTGGAAAAACGGAGACCTAGCCTGCAGCTGGTTCCTAGCCACCCGAATGTAGGATAGCCGAAGACTTAGATAGGGCTATGACTGACCTGTTTTCGGTTAGATAGTTTTGTTTGCCCCAACAAAAAGTCCTGAAATTTTACATGAATGGCACAGGAAAACTTTCCAGCTTTCCAAGCCCCGCTCTCCTTGTTTATTTTAACCATTATTGTTCTTTTTAACTGAACCTCTATTTCCGAATGGAAGTTTCTATGCATGTTTCAGATTGCTCTGTGAGCTCTGCTCCACCTCTGGACTGGGAAAAGTAAGGAGCGTGGCTGCAGGATGGAGGACGCGGTGGGCACCCGGTCCAGCTCTCCATTGAGCTCCTCCTGACGCCGTGAGAGCAGGAAGAGCCGCTCTGCATCTTCTGAGGAGGTGGCAGTGGGCAGGTGGTCCTCTCCTTGCCACAAAGCTCTACACAGGGGGCACGTGGTCAGACTGCTGGGAGCTGCTCCTAGCTTTATCTTAGTTCACTCTTGTAAGACACAGGGTGGGGGGAAAAAAAACCCCCAAGCTACCAACCTGCCCAGTTTTTTATGTTCTTGCCAGCTGTTCCAGGTACAAATAAATGATTAAATAGACGCATGTATGCCTCAAGTCAGTAACAAATCTCGCAGCAGAACCTAATTCCATGCTGCAGAAACACAGATGGCCAGTGTACCTTTCTCTCTCTCTCTCTTTCTTTCTGATAGTGAAAAACTGCCCCAGTAATGAGTCTCTACACATCTTAGGGACCTACCTCAAAGTACTCATCAAGTCATAAAATATCAACATGATGAACATACTACAATTTTTCTTACGAGTAATGATAATGGTTGTAAACCTTAGACCCAGGAAAGGAAGTACTATTTTGTTTACATGCTCCCACATGATTTTAAGCCTAACAAGCCTAATGAGGGGTTTATTAGGATTTATTGTATGCAAATAAAAGACCATGGCTCAGCAGTTGTGCACATTTATTTACACAAATGAGCGGAGAGTTAGTTCTCGTTTGTATGACACTGGCTATGTGCTCGCAGATACCTTCGCTCAGCCTTAGCTCTCAGGAACCACCAATACCTGTGTGTGCCCGTCCTTGTCACGTTTGAGCACATCCATATATGTATCTCCAGACAAATTCCTTCTGTATTTCTATGCCCAAACAGCTCTAATTGTGTCTGTTGTCACCATACAAGGTCCGTAGCATCATAATTACTGCTGGCTTTTGTCATTCCTGGTGACAAATAAGGTGACTTTTGAAAATAAATTTTTTATTTCTCATGATGACATTACAGGCTAGAGTTGAAACTGTATGGAAACTGCTTTCATTTTCATGCTTCACTGTGTTTAGATTCAACATCTAATGTTAAATGTTTACTTTCTTAGCAACATTGCCAAATGCTTGTTTTGGGGGTAGTTGTGAATTCCTGACCCTGTTTTTCTGATAAACACTCTCAGCCTTAGCTCTAACCATCTCTTCAATGTACAAAAATTTCTTTTTATCATTTAAAATTTACACCTAAAAGTAGGAAAATTTAAAAAAAAACCCAACCAAAACCCA
Organism: Grus americana; assembly: GCF_028858705.1. Classification (NCBI taxonomy): domain Eukaryota; kingdom Metazoa; phylum Chordata; class Aves; order Gruiformes; family Gruidae; genus Grus; species Grus americana. The sequence goes on from NC_072853.1 coordinate 67,561,849, forward strand.
AAACAAAACCCACAACAAACCTGCAAGAAGAGATCTCGTGACACGTCCATAAGGGCTGGGGCAGCATGAAGCGGCCGCTGACCAGCTGCGACGGGCGTGCAGCCGCTTGGTGTGGTTAGAGCAGGGCAGAGCTGCTCGCTGCCGGGCGCGGGAGCGAGTGAAACGCCCACCCGCTGCCAGTCCGGTTACTGGGATTTGCTGGAGGCTTGCAAGCACACCAAATCCCCGACGGGCCCCCGCTGGCACAACAGACCCCGACCAGCTGGCAGACGTACGTGCTTTCCACCCGCGGGCGTGAGGGCTGCAGGCACGCCAAATCTCCAGCGAGGTCCTCGCCGGCCAGACAGACCCGGCCAGCCGGTGGGACGCGTGCCTGCTCTCTGATCTACGGGATCTGCCCCTGCTTCCAGGATCAGTGCCATCCTCCTTCCAGGCCCCCTTCTTCTGCCCCAGGGCACTGCCTTTTGGGACACCTCTTCTCTCCAGAGCCCAGTCCCTCTGTTTCCCAGGCCAAGCAGCCCGTCTGCAGAAGCGCACCGCACAACCGGCTTCCCGGCTGCTGACTCCATCTCATGGCTCTTTATTAACTGGAGGATTCATGACGCGACGCTTGTTTAGCCCAGGCATTATCCAAAACTCACATGAGGGGCACCCAGGAGGAGAAAGAGTAGACCTTAATTGTGAAATTCCTAATATCCCACCTTTTAAACACTTATTCTCACTTCTGCCTTAGCTCCCACCGGTGCCGCAGCCGCATACAGCGGTCCATGAGAGCAGTGCCACGCGCCGCTCCCCGAGCTCGGCCGCGCAGCTACGGACGCCTTACAGCACGACTTGGCCCGAACGACTGATGAACAGCATCCCTGGTGGCCACCGGCCTGCTACAGGCACTAGCCTGAAAACTTAGCTTCAGGGGCAAAAGGATGCAAAGGTTTTGATCATATTTCTACATTTTGTTCTCTGGAAGCTCGTAACGCGCTGGGGAATTAGGGCACGGCCCTTAGCATGAGAGGCACGCTTCCCATCTTAGCTTCTTCCATGTCTTAGCCTCTTACCTTCTTACCCAGGACTACACAATTTCACCTGAAATTTTTAAAAAATAAAATACAATTCCTTGTGAGCTTGTACCCGGCATGAAAATATTAAGCTATACAATTGGGGGCTAGGGAAATAATATGCACCAGAAGATAATTTTATAAAACAGGAAGCATTGTAAAGCCTGTATCAGCAAGGTTTGGGTCAGGATTTTAATCCATATAAAAAAGGTATTTTGAACATAATTTTCCATCCTACTTCTACTCACTGTTAAGTTGTATTAAAACACTATGCTGCATTAGTTGAGACAACATCACAGCTTTGATTCTAGCTTTAAATATTTTTAACACTGATTTTAAGGTAACATTTTGGTTCTATTCCTCATAGAAAAGAACAGAAGCAAGATGCATTTTCATCTCTAATTACCAGTAGAAATAAAAATGAGGTGTGCTATAAGCATGTGCTTTCTGGTGTGAGCAGGTAGGCACGCACTGAAATTACAATGTACCAAAATGGCTGGTTTGCAATAAAAAAAAAGAAAAAAGAATAGAATGGTACCTATCACACAACAGTATTTGTAATAATAGGAAACTACTCAGATTTATAAATGTAATTTCTTATGGGAGAAATTAACTATCTAGAACCTCTTAAACACTGCTATTTTGACCCCTGAGTATATTTTCACAAATGCTAAAGGCTGTTCCGAGTTTGGATGGGTGACACAGTCCAAGGTGACGCTAGCAGATGATGATGTCAGTCATAAATAACGGCAAAACAAAATCTTGTATTTAAGCTTCTAGTGTGGAAAACCTGAGGTACAACCCCAGGTCTGAGTCGCTTCCATGCTGCAAGCAGACCAGGAAGGTGAAGATGGGGCAACCACAGCTGAGGTGAGCAGCCAGCCTGACTCCCGGGGTCACACGTGAGAAGTTTCCTGGGTAGGCAGCGCAGAAACTTGAGCTCCATCTCTCAGACAAGTGACAGGTATATTTATTCCTCAGGAGTGATGCCACAAGGGAATCAGGAAGGATCTTGGGAAAGAAAACCCGGAATCATGCAAATTTGCACAAAGAGAAAAGTAATTCTTTTGAAAGCTTGCAAACCAAAAATGTCAGAATACTTTTAAACATCATAGTACCTTTCTCCGAGATGTCCATTATTTACTCCTGCTATTTGGAGTAACTTCCAGGAACAATTGCCTGAAGTCCCGCAGTGGTGCAAGCATAAATTGTTGTGTGAAGCTGCTAAAAGTGAGAATAAGCACAGCAAAGCCTGCATCAAAAACCCCCTCCAAAACCCTACAATAAAAGGCTTCTTTGTTCCTCCAGTTGCTTTTTCAAAGTACCAGTCTTGCCTCAGGCTTGCCAAAGCCGTGCCACGTTGGGTAAATCAATCATCGCATCCCAATACAAGTCAAGACAATGGCAAAATCTTAGACCTATACAGCTACTGGGTGTTTTGCCACTGTCACTTGGAGCTGAATGAGGACTCCACAGCTTGAGCCCCACCGCTCTGCCGTTGGCTTTTGTGTGTGTTTGACAACATGATCCTTCTTGGTGCCCCAAGAAAAATAAAGAAAAAAGAGCAACTGGGGCCTTCAGCCTGATGTGTGGCTCATCAGTGCAACCTTCAGAAGGAAAGAGTTAGTCGCCTAACAGAAACGTGTACTAAGGATGTCTTGAAAGTGCTTGATGCTTCATACGAGAAAGAAGGGAATGAGTGCTTCAAGTTTTAGCTGTAACAGCTTGTTGTAAAAGTCACACCGGATAAAAGGAGTCAGAGTACTACAAGAGGTTTTTTCACAATAACCTTCCTGTTGGTTTTAACCAAAAGGATTGAAACAGGTAGTTAATTCTCCAAGTTGATGTCTTGCTGGAGAGGGCTGCTGCTCAGTGTCCTCAACAGATCTTTTTTCTCGCCTGGAAAGTCAACAGGATGTATTCAGGTGTTTTCCTGATATACTAGGGTATACAGAAAAAAACTTAATTTCGTCACCTGTCATCAGAGAGTTGACATCCTAAGAAAAAAGGCACCAGCTTCCTGTGATAACGTGCTTTTAGAAGTTGCATGTGTATCGTTCATTAACACCATTAGTTAGAAAAGCATTTAAATTTCAGGAAAATACAAAGTGCTATAATTAAACCATGCAAAAATTTTAGGTGGCTTTAATAAATAAGACATGAGAATGTACAACTCCTTTATTAGGGGCTACTAGGAGTAACAAAGAAAACAGGTTTAGTAAAATGATGTGACACGTTTGAAATGTACTCAGGCTGTAAAAGCACTTGCTGCTATCAGTAAATTAATTAGATCCCCAGAGATCAGAACACATTTCAAGGCTCCTTTTTGTTTTCAGGCTTCAAGGTGTACGTGGTTTGTTGGAAGTTCTGTGTGCTTAAGAACCACGGTAGATTCAAAGAAAGGAGGGGAAAAAAAAAAAAAGGAAAGGAAAAGCATGACAGATTTGAGGAGTGGGCTTGGCTATGGAGAGAGGCTGCTGTTTCCAACCAACAGATCAAGCTACTGCATTTGTGCCCATCTGGGATTTGTTCACAAATGTGTTTTTTCTGGCCCGGCCTCACAGAGAGCGCTGCTTGCTGCCCCCTCCCCGTAGCCGACAGCCACAGTGAGCTTTCTCAGCTACTCACCTATTTATTAGCACATCTCCTTACAAAGGTAAAATGGAAACACTAGAATAAAACAAAGTGTGTGAAATACACACAGATGGGTAAGTGTATGCTTGATGGAATGAATTTAGGTGAATTGAAATAGCAGGGGTGTTGCAATTGCAGTTAAGAAGATAACCATGTCAAATGAAGGATTACCTTCCATTTGATGTTTCTTCCCTTGTGTGCAATTCTTCCCAGATGAAACCTGAACTAAGAAAATCTGGATTTCAAAGTGATTTCTCTACCTATTCGACTACAGCTGAATCTTCATTAGTTTTTTTGGTGTCTTTTTAAAAATCCCTTTGCAGCACTGGGGAGATAAGGGCAAGAGAAGTAGATTTCAATTCTACAAGCTTCTCTGTGTCCTGCTTGAACTCCCCTCTCAGCTTTTACTTCTGCCCAGCAATGCAGAACACCTTTAAATACCATAAGCTTCAGCTGCTTTCCAGCCATCCCTTCACTCCTTTTTTTTGATTTCATGGCATGGCTTTCTCTGACCACTGTAGAATTTAGTCCCTAACTGCAGCAAGCTTCTACCAGCATTCGTGGTGAACTGATGCTTGTTCTCACAAGAACGACCTAACCCCCCCTCCACCCTCAGTTAACAGAAACCTTCAAAGACTTGGCACTTTGCTGCTGCAAAGATCATTAAAAATATACATGAAAAAAACAGGCCTGGATTATTATCCATCTAGGATCTATTCAATTTCTTAATAGTCAGTATAATGAAGAGACCATTATATTATTCCTTTCATATCAGGATTTCCTCTAGCCCAATTTTACATAATTCAGTAATCCCACAACACAATCATAAACTACTTTTTTAGGTTGATTTCATCTATTGTATGTGTTTGTTTGTGTGTTTTATTTTACACACAGATACTTCAGATTTTTTTTCTGCTGGACCAGAAAGCCATGAATTGCATTTACACAGGATTAAGATACTGCCCTTCCTTATGAATCCCTACATATGATATCATATGCTAAAAAGGTCAAAAAAAAAAAAGTTGGCTATGGTAAAAGAATAAAAAAGTGGTCAAAAGAGACAAGTATAAACCAGCATGCCATACTTCAAACAGACCAAATCTTTCCCTGGGAGACAAGTTAGATTAGATAGACAAGGTAGAGACTGGGACTTTAAAATGTCCATATTGGCATTTTTAAGTGTTAATACTTACACTTCTAATTTCTGGTTTGGTCACTGTGAAAACAGACATTATGTAAATTATAGGCCAGTTGAATCTATATGTTGCTAAGACACATTTTCTTTCCAAAGTAAATCTCGTAAAATATTAATCTCAAAAGGTCTACTTGGGGATCAGTTGTCAATCTTTCTTGAAAATCTACATTATGAGTCAAAACAGATCTTTGACAGCATAGTACACATTAAAAAAGACTGAATGTGCTCAGAATCTCATTTCCATATTTTATCTGGTAAAAAACAAAATATAGGTAAAACTGAGAACATGACACATTTGAGCTTTTACAGTGAGGCTATTTCTAAGTTAATGATTTCCCATCAAAGATGAAAAAAAAAATAGAAGAAGAAAAATGATATTTTAAACTAAAACTAATGAAATTTATTCCAGCCATTTAGGGACTGAAGGAAAGGAAGGTTGTTACTGATCATAAGATGGGGGGCAAGATGACCACTCAAGTGGAGCCTTGACAAGATGGAGGAACCTCCTGAAGTCTGAAGATGAAAGGAAAGCCACAGGACAGACTGGGGGTGGACTGGTGGGGAAGCAGCCCGGCAGAACAGGACCTGAGGGTGCAGGGAGCAGCAGGCTGGCGGGGCTGCATCACAGCAGGGTCGCTAGCAGAGCAAGGGAAATGACTGTTGTCCTCCACTCAGCACTCACGAGGTCCCACGTGGAGCGCTCTGAGCAGCTTTGGGACTCCCCAGTAACAGCAAATGAGGAACTGGAGAGGGTCCAGCGGCGAGCCACTGCGATGGGTCGAGGGCCGGAGCGTGTGCTGTGTAAGGAATGGCTGGGGCACTGGGCTTCTTCACCCTGAAGCGGAGGAGGCTGAGGAGGTGACGGATTGCTGTCACCACCTACCTAGGAGGAGTTATCGAGAAGGCAGAGTGAGGCTCTTCTCAGAGGTGCACAGAAGAGGGGCGAAAGACAACAGTTGCAAGTTGTGGTGAGAGAAATTCTGATTGACCTCAAGGAAATTATTCCTCAAAGTGAGAGCAGCTCAGCCCTTGAACAGCTGCCCAGATGTCAAATCTCCCTTCATGGAGATGGTCAGAGCTCTGCTGGAGAAGCCCTTGAGCCACGTAAATGAACTATCCCTGGTTCCAGTGCAGGGAAGGAGTCTGGACCAGACAACGCCCTAGAGATCCCTTCCAACCTTAATTATTCCGCAGTTCACAATTTCATTCTGGATATTATTTTCCTGAAGTTACAACATACTTTAAAATGCCTTTTGAAGTAACATTCCTTCCAACACTTACGAGATGTTGGCATGTTGGGGTTTTTTTCAGGCATCTAGCAGTGCTTTGGCATGCAAGACGAAAGAAACACACCACACAAAACAATGCAAGAGCAGAGGCTATAACTCCTCATAAGCAATACCACTTTTTATGTTGGAAAGATACTTCACATTTGAAGAAAAAATGTGAGATGAAACCCTTATTCTGCAATTGAGCCAGTATATTTTAAAAGTTAATATTAAAATGGTATAAATATATATTATTTATATTTACTATAAATATAATGTATACTTTTTATATTTAATATATAAGTATAAAAATGTTCTCCCTTACTCTGAGCATGAACTTTGATATGTGTAAGAAGAAACTTGTGGAAAAAATGACCAGACAATAGTAAGAAGCCTTAAAAAACATACAGAAATCAGGACCGTTTGAAAATTTAAGTCTTATGAAGAAATATATACACTTAAGAGCCTGCCTTTCTAATGACAATATAAAAAAAAAAAATTCACAAATAATTGTATATGATCAGTTTCTTTGCCAGTGCTGCAGGTAGCTATTGTAAATAAATGAACAAATAAATAAATAAGCTCTCAAAAGACTGCAAATAATAATTTCAGTTTCAATCACATGCAGTAAACTGAGGCATCATGTTGTTTAAAAGCTTTATAAAAATTACACTGAATGTTATTTATCTGAGTTTTAAAAGAATTCACTTGGAGCCCTTAATAGGCACAATAATATTACAAATATTTATATACACTGCTTTCATTGAAGAAAGAGTTGATATAAATGCCACACTGATGAAAAAGATTTTACGACCACATCTGTTTCCATTTGTTTTGCATTCATGCTGTATTATTTGAAGTGTTTCAATGTTATTGGTATACCATCTTCTGATTGTTTATCACATGAACTATCAGTAAAACTGAAAAGCCCAGTGTGTGCTAAGAAAAACCTGCAGTCTGCTTACCCCAGAGTGTATCAGCAGCAAACCGTATGTGTTTGGGTGGGTGCCCTAAAGGTGCCCCGCCAGCTCTAGGTGGCCCCAAGCTGTGTGCTGCCACCTCCATCTCTGCTTCTCAACCCAACTGTATATCCAGTTCAAAATTCCAGCAGAGAACACACACCACCCTCACGCTGCCTATGTCTTTGGGCTTCTAGCCAGTTTCCCACACAAAAAGTTTAAATTTACCAACCTCAAGTGTCCTTTTTTATTCCCCTGCCACAGGTTTTGCACCATTTTGTGTAAAAAGTTGCCTTTTCAGCAGTGGAGGAAGGTTCTGGCCAGGGAGACATTTTGATGGGCAAGGTAGAAAGGGAGGTATCGACTGATCAATCTCAGGCAGCAGCTTTTCCCATGACACATACAACCTGTGTTTCAGTTTTGTTGCTAAAGGGGAAGAAAAATAATGGCCAATTCATGTGAAACCTGTTGTCTGCATCCATGGACCTACAGAAAACCACTGTACGGGCAATATGGCAAAGTACAGCTTTATACAACTTAAGACTAGTGCATCCACAAGGAATTTTCTATGCTCTTTAAAAGCCCGCCCATAAATTCACAATTCTTTTAAATACTTAAAAGTTGTATAAGAAAAGAAAAAAAAATGGACAAATATATTTCTGTGATGTTTCCTCAACCTGATTCCTTTCTGCATTTACATAAAGAAATAATGTACTGATTTGCATACAGTTGAACATTAATTTTCTAAGTATGGCATGCTTTTTACAACAACGATCTCCCCAGGCTTTATTTCTTTCTCTCAATCAATCCACTTAAAATCAACATGGAAACTTTTCGCAGAGGCAGTGGAAATGATAAAGTTGTTTATATTTTTGCATTCAATTTATTATGCATTGTAACTACTTCTGGTTTAGATAGATAATATTTCTGAGAAATCAAACAAAATGAAGATACAAATCTAAAACTCTGTGCAAAGCCTGAATTTTTCAGACTACATGTGATCTGGTGTAATAAAAGCATATGTAGCAACTTTGATCAGAGACAGCCATAATGCTTTAATGCCAAGCATGAAAACCAAAAATTAGTAACTTTTTCAAAGTGAAAAATACAATTTAGGGGCAACAAAAATTTAAAATCACTAACTTGTAACATGGAGTGCATCTCAACTGTGTACAACATAATTTGTTTAAATTTGCTTTTAAAAAGCATCAAGATCTGGTAACTACACAGAATCACAGAATAATTTAGGCTTGAAGGGATGTGTGGAGGTCATCTAGTCCAACCACCCGCTCAAAGATGGCCCAGGGCCGTGTCTGATCAACTTCAGACCATCTCCACAGATGGAAACTCCATAGCTTCACCAGAAACCCTGTTCCAGTGTCCAACCACCCTCCTGGTGGAAACATTTTCCATTATGTCAAACCAGAATTTCCCATGCTCCAGCTCGTACCCATTGCCCCTCACACTATCACTGTGTACGTCCGAGAAGAAAGGACTTGCTTAGACATCAGCAAGTCCAACTCTAAAAATCGGGAAATGCCAAGTGGTTGGTCTTGCTCCTGCTTCTTTGTTGCCTGAATCATCCTACAGTTTTCACTGAAACTATCAGGTGCCATCACTTTTTGCATAGGATTCCCACATCTTTCCAGGCCCAAAAGATGAACCACAGTCCATATGGAATAAAACTGTCTTTAGCAGGATTTTCCTGTTTTGGGGGGAAAATCTGCCTATTCTGTGGTCCAGGCTGTTGTGGCTGGCCTGTTGGCAGGTCCTGAGATTTGTCATTAATGCCAGCTCATTTACCTCAAACAACTCTACTCCCTGTGGCATGGATGTCTCCCTTTCCACCAAATCACTGTCTGTCTGCAGGCTAATCATGTTATCCATAACTTAGTTTCTCTATTCGTAAAATGGAAGTACAGATATTGTTTTGCTTCTCAAGAGCACTCGGAGCAGAAGGAGCTGATGTTTGTAAGATCTCAGATTGCACAGCTTGGAAAAGAGGATGAAAAAATGCATAATTGTATATTTGCTGTAATTATTAGCATCTCATGAATTTAGCTCTACATTATCTACTAAACATTAGGAGACAGTCCAGCTAACTCATTCAGTTACTATCATGAAGCAAAATGCCCTTAAAATGCTTTCTGTAATCATGCGGGTCACTTAATAAAGTGTTTTAACATAGGAAAGTCCAAGCAAGGGCTATCCCAGTCTACGAAGGCTAATTGAACCAACTAAATGTACTTTTTCTTTGTGGTTCAGTAGACAATACCCCACTATCTAAAACAGTTACAGTGGCCATTCTTATGCCTTGAAAAGGAAAATCAAGATAGAATATTTATATGAAATTAGGGTGCTTGTACGATTTGCTAGAACGAGGGGTGATAGTGGTTGTGATATGGTGCAAAATTAAATTCAATAATAATATGAACCTAGCAGTGTTTATGCAAGTCTAATGAAAGGTACTTGTGCTGCCAATATATATGATGATAGAGTTCTATGAGGTTAAAAAGCATGTTGAAACCCAACAGGAAATGGAGTAAAAAATTAAGTAAAAATAAAATGTAAAAAGCATTTTTAAGGGGTGCTCTACTAGAGTTTCCCAAACAAAAGATTTCAATCCCATCTTGTTTCTGCCAGGTAAATATTTTTTTAGGAAAAAAAATTGGAAACCAACTCCTAACTTCTACTTAAACAAGTCTGTGAATTTCTATGTGACTTGTCAAAATTATCCTTGTGAAGGCAATCCATTTTAACACAGTCTGATTTAATCTAAGGCTAAACAGACAATGACTATCACTAAATCCTATTGTAATGGCCAAAGGTACTGGGCAAAAAATGAAGTGAAAGTTATTTAGGTTGGAAAACTGACAGAATTTAGGTTGGAAAATGACAGATCCGATAGTTTGTGATCAACCCTCATGGGAATAGTTTCTAACTTTTGAGTATTTTCTATATAAACATTTTAGTTTCCATATGTTTTTAAATGAGGACTAATTAAAGAAATCTCAGAGGCAAAAGAGCGCTCTCCTCCTGTTGTCACGAAGAGGGAGCGTGGCTTCATTTTATGTGGGTGAGATGTAAGGAATAAATCTTTCACTCTCCTCAACTTTATCCTGACTCTCTTACAGACACTACATAGCTTCAGGAATGCCAAGTCGACGAGTATAAAAAGAATAGGCAAGCTTTTACTGAAGTCGAATGCATCAGGATTTATTTTCCAAAGCCCAGAGCACATCTCAGTGCATATAACAAACAAATCTATACCCATCTTGCCAGTCATAAATGAAACAGACCAAGGCAATATTGCAGAAAATTATTAGTGTTATAAAAAACCAGCTACAGCTCATTTGTCCCTCCACAAAAGAGCAAGCGTACTTCAGTACTATGACATTTGATGAAATGTGAAGTATCATGCTAGTATTCAGGAGTACTATTACCATTTTGGTTTCCCTTGTATGCTGTGATTTAATCTTGAATATGCATCTCAAATATTAGTGCTAAGCTGCTTTACTGCTTGAGATGCCTTCATGCTGATACCCCATAATAAAATTTTGTGCAATTAAGACATACTTCAATGTGAAATGGATTCCAGCTGGAAGACAGGAGAAAGGAGAGCGCTGCTTTCCCCAATTAGTGATGTTCAGGCACTGTTATTCTGAGATGCCGTTCCCTCCATGTACACAAAGACGTACCATTGGCACGTCTCTCGAACACCCTCATGCGCTGCCTCTGCAGCTGCAACCCCAGTACCCGCCATCGACCCAGACCCTAGTTAAGCTTCTTCCATGCTGCCAGCCACTGCCGGGACAACGGCTGTGGGAAAACAAAGCCCCATCAATTGCACGGGATTCTTTTACCTCCCAACAAACCTTAATGCCTCACGGGGCTGTCCAGAGGAGCCCTTTCCTCCACGATGTCTCTGCCCCTGCTGCCAGCCACCTACAGAGAGCCTGGACAGCCAGGGTATCCTCTAACCATCAAGCACCTCGAGTAGGGAAATTTGGTGCATCTGCTTGTGCTTTATGGATTGTCTTTGAAATCCTCTTGGGTTTTGATCAGTCGTTTTGAGCTCTGACAAATGACTGGTATTTTTCATCAGTTTACCCCTGGGTGCATGCGGGAGGTCAAGTGGCACAGTGACCTTAGAAGAAGTGACTGGCTCAGGTCCCCGGTGCAACTTCACGTTTAGATCCAAGCTTTGCACTGATGGAAACAACTGCCTATAATACTTCACGAACAAGCAGAACATAGAGAAAAAAAAATCTCAGAGATGAATTATCAGTATTTGTTTTGCATTCCTGTTTGGTTTGGGGTTTTTTTGTTCCCAAGATTAAAACAAATCAAGGTCCTTTGTTTGAAAAATATTTGATAAAGATTCTCCAATATACCTCTTTGTTGTTTTCTCCCTTTACCTGGCAACTGCAGGTGGTTTGTTCTTTACAGACATTTATCAAACACATTATTATTGGACAGCATTAAAGGTTCAATTAATAGGGACAAACATAGTCAAGTAGACGATCACGTACTTTTTTTTTAACATTTTTTCCCCTTTTTGTTGACTGATATAGTTAAGGAAAACTTATTACTTACCCAACATTTTCTGCATCTTCATCACACTCAGCCCTGTATTTGCAAACTCCACATTTTGAGTGTTTTCTCTGAACTTCTGTTCCAGATCCTTCATACTCTAAAAAAAAAAAAAGGTATTGTTAACAGAAAGCATGACTTTCTTATTAAGCTCTGATTTTGCTTACCTAAATCCATTTGCCTTCACGTATATTGTCAATATGAAGTTATCATATACTGAAGCTATTAACCTTAAAAGTGTTCCCTTTTTCAAAATTGGAGGTTGGTAGAACTGTACCAGTGACAAGAAAGCATCCCTGAAAACACTGATGCTTCATTGATTGACTCTTCCTTTATTCTTATTTCAGTGATTAGTAGTTATTCTCACCCCACCAGACACACAACCAGCATTGACATGTGTCCCAGTCACATTTAATCTTAATTGGCACTGATAATGAGTGAACTCTGTGCCTGTTAATGTCCTTGAATATCAGGTAGTGGGGATTTGAAAGCCATTTTCTTTGACAGTCTTTAATTACAGATATCCTTATGCAAGGTTACTGCTTGCATTTTTTCCCCTTTCTCTTTCTGACAATGGGATTAGACTGTGCTGATATCTCATATATGCTGTGGTATATTTTCCAGATTACTCTGACTAGTTGTACAAGACTAAAAGAAAAAAGTCATCTTAACAAGAAACTGGTAGAAATGCTGTATTCCCTAAAAAGTAAAATTAGTATCTCAAATATTCTCATCCTAAAAACCCCTGCACCAGTCTTACTGTTGACATGGACATCAAAACTCTTTGCAGAGTGAAAGAGAAATATGACTATACTCTTATTGCTTCACCACCAGTAGTCACTCTTATTTTTTATTTTAACAGAGTCATAAAGGAGAGACAGACATTTGAAAAGCAGGGAAACAACCACAGAAATCTGCAGAGTCAAGAACCATTTAACCTATCGCAGTGTCATGGTTGTGTAAGGCTGACTACACAAGGCTGTTGGATGGACAGAGATCAAAGTGATTCTCTTTCTCATAGCAGCTTTATGTGCTATGGCCACAGCTACACCTGGAGTACTGCATCCACCTTTGGGGCCCCCAACATAAGAAGGACATCGAGCTGTTGCAGCAAGTCCAGAGGAGTGGGCCATGAAGCTGATCAGAGGGCTGGAGCACCTCTCCTATGAGGACAGGCTTAGAGAGTTGGGGTTGTTCAGCCTGGGGAAGAGAAGGCTCTGGGGAGACCTTATAGCAGCCTTCCAGTACCTGAAGGGGCCTACAGGAAAGCTGGAGAGGGACTGTTTATGAGGGAGTGTAGTGACAGGACAAGGGGTAATGGGTTTAAGCTGAAGGAGGGTCGATTTAGATTAGATGTTAGAAAGAAATTCTTTACTGTGAGGGTGGTGAGGCACCGGAACAGGTTGCCCAGAGAGGTTGTGGATGCCCCATCCCTGGAAGTGTTCAAGGCCAGGTTGGACGGGGCTCTGGGCAATGTGGTCCAGTGGAGGGTGTCCCTGCCCATGGCAGGGGGTATTGGAACTAGATGGTCTTTAAGATCCCTTCCAACCTACCAAAACCTTGCCACGCAAACCCAACACAATGGTCTTTAAGGTCCCTTCCAACCCAAACCATTCTGTGATTCTGTGATTCAAACACCACCAATTAAAAAGCTGCATTTACATTCTTCAAATGCTTTACAGAGCACTTTTGCTGAACTATTAGCATTTCAATTTTCTGATGGAGCTAAAGAAGCAACACATACACACATGCATGCATACATGCACACCCTTCCTCACCGGCTTTAGTTCTGCTTCCTGTGAATGCCCCGGCACATTTTCATTTTCATAAACAGTAGTCCACAACTACTTGTTCATTATTTCTACATGCTGTTCAGTGTAAACTTCTCTCTCTCTCCTTTCCATCCTTCCCCCACCCCCCCACCGCCCCCCAATATTGCTTTCTCTACCTTTTTAAATTAGGTCTGCTTTAGAAAAAGTGTGGCCTTTTTTTCTTGATCAGAAATTGCTGGACCTCATGTATATAGAATTATTTATCTGTACTTTATTTTGTTTGCATATTAGAAATATGTGCAAGTCAAGAACACCTGCACCTCAGCGACTAATAATTTACACCTGTCAGGATGAGGTGTAACACAGATGAACGTATATTGATGCAACGTTTCCAAGTTAGGTGATAGTCATCTATAACTTCTTTCATTACTAGCTGCATGATGTTTTAGTACTAGCAGCATAAGACACTGCATATAATTTAGACTGAAGCCCTTGAAGAAAATGCAGCTTTTCCCACCAATACAGAACAGATAAATACTGTTTTTCAGCCTGAATTGGTAGCAGACATTTTCAGTACCCCACTTCTGTGCTGTTAAAATAAGTTAACCCATTAATATTTGAGAACATAAATTTCTCCAGTGAGAAATTTCTGCAAATGTCTCCAAATAGGCAATGAATCCCTTGACAGATTGTCCCTCCCTTCTCCTTTCTCCCCCACATTTGATTGTTCCTAAATAGGTTATAGCCATCAATTTTAATATTCTGATCAATCAGATCTTCCTAGCATGTTTCAGTAATACCAATTAGGACAAAATATGCTCCTCTTGTTTATTATGCAGGCTTCTAATGTTGATGTATAGATGATTACAGAATTTCTTCTCACTTTCGATGGTATCTTGATTAATTCTGTTCTTTGACATCCTAATTTCATGTTGAGTGAAAGCTCATTTTCCCTCTCTTTTCAGCTCCCTTTCGTGTTTCAGGGCAGCACCTCATTAATGCTCTGTCCTTCAAAAGAAATGAGGCACAAGGATGGGATCTGTGACTCCCAGTTGTCTCTCTGAGCTTCAGCGCTCCCTACCACTTCTCCTCGAGTCATTTTTTCTCTGCAGAAGATGGCCAGCTCTATCTATCTTAGGAGCTGCAGGGTAGAAGCCTGCAAATGGGCAGCAGCTCTAGAGAGATTGGCCAGCTGTAAATTGCTTCCCTCGGCAACTCATTTCTGTGTTCCTACAACGGTAAGATGGCTGGGTTTCTGCTGAGGGCTTTCAATCAGGCTGGAAGCAAAAGCATCAGTCTGTGTCAAGGTGAAGTTTGGTCTGCCCCCAGGCATGGCCTGGAAAGGGAGCTCTGCTTTATATATGTATTTATCACTGTTCACAGTGAAGCAGGGGGGAGCTTGTGGAGAGCTGCAACTACTCAGTAGCCACATACAGATGGAATGAAGATTCCCTTGTCTGGGAAAACCTCTCTGGAAACCAATTCCTATCTGTTTTGGGAGTACTGTGATTTTTGCCGTATCTCATGGGAGCAACTAATCTCAAAAAGATTTTGGAAAAATAGGGAGGGCCACAGCAAATCCCCTTCTGCGTACAGAAGAACCCCCCTGTGATCAGACTGCGATTCCCTCAGTACAGCTAGCACTGGAAATTCTTCTCAAAGTACCACAGTCCACAGCATCACACATTATGGGCTGCAGTTCACTGAACAGTTTAGTGACTTATCCTCTCTTTCATTACTTTTTAGGGCAACTTTAATGACACACTTAGTTAAAATGGAGATTGTCCAGGTAATTTAAAACAAAGCTGCAAACTTGCTCTTTTGTCTGTAAGTATATATTTAAAGCAAGTGCAACAACTGCTCTTAGCTATCCCAAATTTTTGGCAAGCGGTGTCTTGAATTATCTTGACCACGCTGCTGGATTGTACGCAAAAGCAATATTTACCAATGTGGAAGGTCCTGTTCTCTTATCCAACTACCCAGCTGGCTTAGAAGCAAAGCCTGGCATGGTACAGCCAGAGATCTATACCTGGCTGGAAGATACTTTTCCTGTGCAGTATAGACCACACACCGCAGCTGCAAACATACTCCAGGAGAGACACCAGCCTTTGAAGTTTGGTTTTGCAAGAATGGGCATTACAGGTTTAACACAAGGATGCCTGGTCTATTTATGACTGAGGTGCCTGGAGGAGCAGACTTCAAAGTTTGATACTCTTAATCACAATCCAGCCAAGGTTATATGTTTGCCCAGTAGTTATGATAATGATAGTGCGTGCACTTGTAAGCAAAGGACTTGAGGACGTGCACCACCACGGCCCTTGTTGTGTGTTAGGTATTTTACGCATCTGACAACTGTAACATCTATATTGCTTCTATGCATATGACACCATGGATAATGGCGGGGAAAGCTGGCATACTGTGAGAGCTGGATCAGCTTCCACCCTGCAGGACCTTCCGGTTGGAGAACCTGAATGCCCATTCAGGCCACTATCTTGCTTCAAACACAGCTAACTCCTTTTTCTCCAAAGGAAGACACAACAACTTCAGAGTAACCACCAGGGAAATCATGTATGAGTAAGATAACGGTGGAAAATGGAAAGGACAAGAAAGTCACCAGATGCCAAGGGAGGTGTCCCACAATTTCTTGAACATGCCGAGTGCCATTCTGCAGGCCCTATTCAGGCTGCATGAGATGAACCTGCCCTCATTTGCTATCTGTCATCCTGCACAAGAGGCGAGAGGAATCTGTCCTTCCATGCCCCTGGCTCCAACATCCTTCCGAGCAAGGTCCAGCACCCCTGAAACCCCTGCTCAGAATATGTTTTCACCAACAGAAGGCCTGAAGAACCTGGCCCTTTGCCTCTGCCTTGCTGAACCTTTTGGGAAAACACAGTAATTCTTGCAAGTTTTAGTTTGGTGTTAATTTTACCTACAGGGAGTATGATCTCAACAGAAATAAGTAGGGCTATTTGAAGCTGAAGTGATTCTCAGTGACAAGCCACGTGATGGAATCAGCACTTAAATCTTTCTAAAAGTCACACACCATTATAGAAATATGCTAAAAGACGTGATGTTACCTCCTATCCAGGGTGTTAATCACAATCAAGTTTCTGCAGTCATATTAAAATACATTAAAAAAAATCAGTAGCATTAATTACAAATTAAAATAAAAAATATTCCAAGTTCTAAACTGTGTCTGTTTATACCACCCTGACTGTGTGACAATTACTGGATAAGTGTTGTCCCTAGTGAGGGGAAGGAACAGATGGCAGCCTGCTAAAAAGCACATACTGTATATCAATTTATTAATTACTAAATGCAATCTGCTAGACGTTCATCACAAGATACTTTAGCTATTAAATTTCAGAGGGATTAGAAATTCAAAACAAATTATTTTAATAATAATTAACTTAGCTATATGTATTGCCAGCATGTTATTTCCTTAGCTTAAAAGCCTGAAATGATTGGGTGCCATCTGTCTAACTACCATTACATCTTTTTTAATATCAAAAATGCATTTTGCTTAGGTACATAGATAGACGCTGAACAAAAAGAATAAAAAATTAATGTTACGGGCATAGTAGGACACTTAGAAATCTTACCCATGTTGGCTGATTACCAGCCTACAGAACCTGCCTCTTCTAGGACACTTAACTGTCTCTGAGAAGCTGGCTTGAAAAGTCATTACCACTTGTTAACTCTTTAATGGCGTGCGTAACACATGCTGATGGTTCTCAACACATCCTTGCAAAGGCCTAACTATATCACAAAGTCAACATCACAGCTGCCGTTTGCTGCCAGTATCAAATAGAGAAAGTAAGGACTACCTGGAGCGAGAGGAAAAAAGGCCTTTACTTGGAGGGACAGGGGAAGAATGGCTCAGAAGTGCTCATTTACCAAAGACAGGACCTGGGATGTCAGAGAAATAAGGTTCTCCTTCAAAAGTTATTGCACTGTGCCTGGATGCCAGATGGCAAGTACTACCAAAAAAAGCCTTATGAATAAGGACTGCTGCCAGATGAAAGCAAATTATCTATGTCACCAATACCTTGGACACAAATAAAGGAAGCAGCTTCTTCAAAAAGCTTTCCTTTAAGAATCAGCGTTCCCATCTGCAGTGGGCCAAAATTTTTTCTAATAATGTAGGATGTGATTGTAAATCTGAGCAGAATTTAGACCAATGGCTCCGATTGCCCTTTCAGTTGTCTCACCATTAGTTGGGCAATGTTGTGCTAGGATCTTTTTAGAATATTGACAAGGACAGTGGCTTTTACACCAGACTGAGGTCTTCTGAACATTGAATCTACTTGAGATAAATGATAGGATTTCTTCTACCTGGCTAGCAGTCCTGAGTGCCAGGTCTTTGTATAGTGAGAGGGCAAGAAGATCACTAAGATGACTGCTTCTTTTTAGACATTCTTGGCTAGTATCAAGTTGTAAACTTGAGAAAAACCCCCAACCCTAATTGCACATAATAAAGCACCTTGAAGAAAAAAATTGTAAAAGCTCATCCTTAGTCACATTCATATAAACTTACCAAACTTAATCTTCCCAAGGCTACTTTATTGGGTTGACACAGTTCTTTTTACAGGGAGAACATGGCAGGTTCCACCAGAAATAAAAATTGTAAATGATTGTTAGAAAAAAGAAAATGCAAGCTAGCAATCTACCTCCCTTATGTACGTGTGACAGCCTGAAGATTAATTTTCATGCCCTGATCTACCAGTTGTGGAAGAACATCCAGCAGGTCGAATAGTGTTGCAATTTACAACTGGCAGAGATGAACATGAATCTGAGCCTGTGACTTCTCTTTCACCAGTTCTGCCTCAAACTCTGACAAAAAACTGTTTAAACAACGTGGATCAGGAGGCGGTTTTATGACTATATTCTTCAGAACAGGGAAACTGCAGAACGATTAATGTGAGATTACAGAGAAAAGCCCATGTCTTAAATGCAAATCTGAAGGATCCTACTGTCTTCGGCTGTGACCTCAACTAAGCAACATTTTTAGGGCTGAGTCCCACTCGCTGACATTGTTTTTTGTAGAGGTGAAATGTAATGGTAGAGTAATGAGGCTTTTGAAACTCCTCTAATTTCTGAATTAATACTCTAATTTCTGAATCCATACTCTTCTTAGAAGTGGCTTCAGGACACTCAGTGCCATGAGTGATCAACAGTTTGGTTTCATAAGTGTATTTTTTATTATGTTAATTGAAGGTTCAGACTTCTGAAATTAGCAGAATGAGTAATTTTATTACAACTCTTTATTAACACTGTGCTGTCAGAGCATAGAAAATGGAAATCGCTTATCCAGAATGTCAGAGGGCAACTAGACAATTGTGTCACCCTTAAAAATTATACTCCTTTATCTCATTCGGGCATACTGAAAAAATTCTCCCACTCTTAATTTTTTTCCTAAAAATCTAGCATCTTTGTAACAGCAAATATGATTTAGGAGAGAACCTGGATCAGTGATTCCATGGTCTTTAGCATTTTTATGGCACATGAGAACTTCGAAGGCAAGACATTGTCTGAAACCAAGGAAGAGGATTTTTGTGGGGTTTTTAATTAGTTCTAAGTCTACTCTTTTTTTTTTTTTTTAACATAAAAATGAATGCATTTAACATCATACAGTTTGGGTGTAGGAGGGAAAATCTGCATCAAGTCAAGTTTCAGAATCATTAATGAGCCTGTTCTGCATCTGGAGAATGAAGGGGAACAGTGTGAACCACTAGCACAAATCTCAGCTGCACGTGAGGCAAGCAGCTCAGTTCAGCAGTGGAGACTGTCACAGGCAGAGCTGTAGCAACTGAAGAGCACAACTCAGACGCTTTCCCAGTACTTTCCTTCACAGTTAAAAATCTACCAGCAAACAGCACATCTCCGGCACAGCAATCGCAATGCTTCCTTAACATATACAAGCAGCTGCGCTCATCCATTCCATGTGTGCAAGCATCACTGGTGCATACGCAATCACACTAATTATGTGTTTGAGAAACATAGCAAACACTGATTCTGTGATTAACATCTGGAAGCGTAAATCCTAGGAAGAAAACACAAATCTCTACGCTAGCACGTTTCCTTACTTGCTGGCTCTCTCTCACTTATCCTTGCGTTCTTCCACTTCCATTGCTGCTCCCTCGTACTTAGGAGCAGTAGCTGCACCTCACTCGCAGGGCACAGCAGCTCTCCGTGAAACTTGGGTCCCATTTGTGCACCCGTAGCCAAGGGTATGATACTAAATGACCAGGCCTGGCTGATCACTATATCTCAGCATGTCCTGGCTTCCTCAGGAAGAAAATGGGGAAGGTTGGTCCAGGAAGGAGCTGTGCTGTGCTCCAGTCAGTCCCGCAGCTGGAATAACCAGGGAGGCAGGACTGTGGTGAGCACCAGGGAGCACCCCAGCCCTGCAGGTCACCCTCTGCCCAGGTTCCTGCCCTTTCTCCTTGTCTGGATCCCAAACAATGCGCCTCCATCCACAATAGGTTCAGCATTCTTTTAGAACTTTGGGTTTAATTCTAAATTCTCTTAACTTGTAATATGACTTTGTTGTTTTTAATGTCCCCTTGTAACACTTTTACAGTTACTTTAATAATGAAACAAAAACAATTCCAGATACAAAAACACTGTAAACACAAAAATATTCTTGAGTTTTTGGCCACAGCAGAGTTCAATAATCAAAGCAACAGTGGATTCCATCCTTTGAAGGGTTGCTTTCAGACACAGAACATGCTGAAGACTGGCCAACTGTTCTGCAGAAGTATTACCTGACACCCAGTTTAGTGATGAAGGTGGACGGGGACAGTACTAATTCAGTGTGTCACACATAGCCTGGATCTATCCAAAAAAAGAAAAAGTGCCAAGCAGGATTTTCAATTTCTGGTTAAAATATTTTTTCTATCTAAAATTAAGAACTAAAGCCAACTGTTTTTATACTGAACAGAAGCAGGAACACTTCAGTTGGCCCAAAGGCACTCAGAAGAAAGCCAAATAAATGAAGGGCTGGCATCACAAAACTGCTGGAGAAGGTAGTGGGTACATTGCCCCTTCTTTATTCAATACCCAGGCAGTGCAGATACTCATCAAGGGACCCAGATTCAATTGGGTATTCCACCTCCCAAGACAATGCACTGACCACTGCTACAAGGCAGCATGGAGGGACCACCGATTCTCCTCAGCCGATGCCATTCTATTTTGCATAAATAATTAACATTCATCTGGCACAGTGAGTCCAGCTAACGAAGCCTTTCTATAGCATGTATCCTCCCAGCCTCCAGGCTGTCGCCTTCTTCCAACTCCCTTTGTCCCAGGCTCAATGAATATTTCGAGTGAGAACGAAAAGACCAGCAGCAACCAAGGGAAACACATTTTGGACCTCTCTTACCAAGAGATGGTGTACCTGGTTTAGTCTCCTGCTCCAAATCAGGCAATGAGTATATTTGAACTTGGATCTTTCTCTTCTTTAGTGAGCAGCCTCACCAACAAAATGCAGCATGTTCTGTTCTACTTTTCTCCAAACTGTTCACAAAATTACCCAAAGAACCCCTAGATCTGTCAGTCAGCTGCCAATCTCTTCCAGACCAATACCGTAACATTTACAAGGGACTTTACCAGGGATTTTTGTATCCGATTGGGAAATACTGAAAAAACAATCCCAGCAGCATTCAAACATTTCTAAAACTGTTCCAAAAATAAAAGTCAGACGTGGACTAAATTACTGTCATCTGTCTCCTCTAACAAGTGCACAGCAGTACCGAGGCAAGCAGCTCTCGGCTTGTGGGGAGCAGCTGTAGTGGAATAACAGGCTGGGTAATGACGGGGGAAGGAGAAGCAAACTGAGCTGGGGAAAGAGTGTGATGCAATCTCAGGAAGAAGAGCTTCAGAAAAAAGTCGCCAGTGAAGGTAAGAAGAGGCAGGGTTTGAGGAGAAAATTGTTCCTTCAGACACTGCTCCAAAATGAAACAAAGATAAGAACAGCCATGTGCTAGCAGCAGCCCAGGAATTTACTGATAGTATCTTATTGAAGAGGAGGGAAAAGCCTCCTCTTCACTCGATATATGAAAAAAAGAGGGAGCTAGCTTCTGATTTTTGGAAAGTTAACTGTTGTGTTTAGCCACACAGTGATGCCATTGATCGTTTTCCACAAAAACACATTTTCATGTAGCTATACAAGATCTCCAACGTTTCAAAACTCAGTCCTATCAGTATAAACTGCAACGCTTTCTTAATACAAGCAAAGCCTAAAAGCCAAACTGCTTTTCTGTGTCTGTATATATCTGTTTCTCACATTTTTCATTCTATATGTATTCTTACTAGTAGTATCAAAGATAGAATTAAGATAAAATTACTTTTTTTTTTTTCTAATTCCTTGGAAGAAGGTTAAGATGTGTTCAAAGATAGAGATACTTCTATTAGTACCAGCTGTGCTACATACCCTCTTTTAATATACAGCTTTGTACAGAAACATGTAAAATATTTGTTAAAACCAGCTATCATATTATAATCATTAAATATTTTAGGTAACATGTTTGACTAAGGATAAAGTAATAACTAGAGGTTGTAGACCTCTAGGAAATGAATGCAAAAAAACCCCCAAAAACCAATAAAACAAAACAAAAACCAAAACCAACAACAAAAAACCCAGGTAAGAAATGTATTGTGAATGGACACTTCCAGGAGCGAAATACAGGTGAAACAGAGATCTAAATATTACACTATATTGCTGGCAACAAATGAAAAATTATATAGGTCAAATCTGAAAGAACAGCATTGGTCAAATGCACACTGCAACCTATTCCTATACAAATACTGTTCTGAGATGGTCAAATAACACTGCAACACTAAGGCTTATTTTTAAGTTGTCATAATTTTTCCTTGATTCATGTGGTACACAGCAACCATGTACATAAAACCGACACACATATAGCAAAAAAGAAAGACCAAAAGCAAGTGTAACTGGGGTTTGGTACTCACCTCCTTCTCCTGACCCAGAGCCGTTATCTGAAAAAGAAACAGAGAGGGAGAAAAAAAAGAAAGCAAGTGAAAATATTGCTCCAGGAGCAGCTGCTTGTTCAGGAATTTGTCACTACAAAACATTATACAGGGGTTACATTTCATGATCCAGGTGTAAAAACAAACATCCCACATAAAGTCTGGCATCCTTTAATACAGTTTGTCCGTGCTTACTGTGCCCTGCGCTCTTTTCCCTGTCAAGGTATTTTTACTCAAGGAACAGGAACCTTCAATACTGAAAACTAAGGCCTTTTTGCAACTGTTAGAGATTCAAACTTGTTAAACGCCAAACAGATGAAGAGTACACCGTCCGACTTTTGGAATCTACTTTCGAAGGTAAGTAGATTATTTTATTTTTTTCACTCTCTGGCCCCAGGAGTGGTACATGAAGGTGTAATATATAACATCACCTGACTGCAGAAGTACCTCCAGAAGACAACTGGTCCTCAAAGTAAAGTTGGCTTAAGTCGTCTAACTACAAAATAGCTCTTCTCAGCTGAGTCAACCAGTTCGTATAAGGATGCTCTAAGAGCATAGTTATTTCATTGACATTAGACTGACTGGATTAGCATCTGATGAGTCACAGCTTGTAGCTGCATCCCCTTTGCATTAGCAGTTCAAGCGTCAGCAGGACTTGAGCTTCCTCACCACCCCAGGCCACCTAACTCCACATCAGAGTGTTACCGAGCTGGCTAGGGATTTTGTACGGGGATGTGCACCCCACTGGGCAGCGCTCTGCGCAGCATCTTCAGCTACCACGGCAGTAAAAACAAGCCCTTAAACACACGCTCTGAGTCACAAACCTCCCTCGGTCTTTCTTGCTCAAAGGAGGTGGAGAGGAGAGGATGGGATGGCAATTACCGTCAGTGAATTGCTCCCCGTCCCTGTTAGCTCGGTTTCTCTGGAAGGTGAGAAGAGGAGCAGAGCACACGCTCTGCTTGTCCCACACTTCTCCTTTCATGCCTGCTTTGGTGATGGAGAAGGCGGCTGAATTAATTTCCACAAATTGGAAAGAAGAAGGAGACCAGACAGAGGGAGGAGCGGGGTTCTTACTTCCACGTATGAGCTCGTTGTTCACATCAGAGGAAGAACCAAACCCTCTGTCTGCTCAGTTCCCTCCCCACCTTTTCCTTTAAGCAGCTATATTTCTAAGAATAATAGTGCGTGGATGAAAGTGTGAAATTCCACGTTACTGGGTCACTTCACACATTAAAAATAATCTCCTGTCACATGGAGTATCAGGAATAGAGACTTTTTTTTAACTCTGCCAAAATTTTCCTTTCTTTCCTCCTATACCACTATTCCACGTCTAATAGACTGAGATTATTACCTTACAGAAATGAATGCAAAACCAGATTGCCTCTTGTTCCATCGACAGTGACCCACTTTATTGACAAAGCAGACAATCCCATATAAAATGTCATGTTGAGTCACTGAGAAATATGCTTTATGATGACATATTGCTTCATTAAGAAATTCAAAGGAGTATAATTTACTTATATGATGTAAGTATATAGGCTTATTTGTAGTGGTGAAATTTTGTCATAAGCTGTTCTGGGGGAGAGAAGGCTGACATACAAACACGAGCAAGTTCAACGTGTAATTCATCGAAAAAACAAAGGCTGAAATGTCTCAGAGAAACTTGACTTGTTCCCTGTTTTTATTCCCAACTCTCACTCTGACTGCTTTCCCCTGCGCGTTCAGCCCCAAGGTGAGAAACGCCGCTCAGCTCCAGCATGCGGGGCTCTGCTTATACCACAGGACGCGGATGCCGTGCGGCAGGGGGGTGCAATCACACAGACAGTAGGAGCTGTAACGAGACCACCACGTAAATGAGAGAGGTGATGCTCAGACAACCCGTCTCTATAGATCAGCGGGTCGCTATACATGAAGTCCACAGGCAACTCTGTCTCCACTTGGCAGGACATCCTAGTAACAGGGTAGATCCACTCCCGATTCTCTGGGCTTTCAGATTGCAAGAAACCATAAAAAAAAAAAAAAAAAAGTGTCATCCTCTGTAACACTTCGCATTATTTTCAACTTTTCACCGAGAGCTCGTGCCTCCCCTCTGAGCCTGGGAGCTGTGCTAGGAGTCCTGTCTCCAGGGTAACCGTGCTAAACTAAGCCGGTGTTCCTGCTTTTGTCTGAGTCTTGGCTAGATTTTCCCAAGCAGCTGCTGGTTACAAAAGTAGCTTTTTTTTTTTTTTTTTTTTTTTTTTTTGCAGGCTTAGTTGGACAAGCAGCCCTGCTCTTTTCAGGCCCTTAACCAACTCAGGATTTCCAAAAGTGGTCTCTGTGCACCAAGACCTGGGGAGAAAGATGCTCAAACAAGTAAGGAAGCTGAACAGAAACAGCATCCCCCCCCAGCCACAGGTCAGTAATTAGAGAGTGAGTGCCTGACTGTGCTCTCTTTATTTAAGCCACCCTCTCCCAAATAGGCTTGTAAAAACATGCTTATACACAAATGTATAGGCTTCTCCTGCAAGCTGCTCTTATCCATGAAGGAGTTTCTAGATAAAATACTGTCCTGGTTTTCATCTGGAATAGAGTTAATTTTCACAAGAAGCTGGGAGGGGACACAGCCACGATGGCTGACCCAAACTAGTCAAAGGGATATTCCATACTGTATGACATCATGCTCCGTATATAAGGGAGAAGCTGGCCAGGGAGGAGGGGTCACTGCTCCGGGATGGTCTGGGCATCAGTTTCCAGGCGGTGAGCAAATTGCATTTTGTATCACACAATATACCTAGCGTATATTCTTTTATTAGTATTGTTGTTGTTATTTTCCTCTTCCTTTGCTGTCCTATTAAACTGGCCTTATCCAAACTCACAAGTTTTACCTTTTTTCTTCCGATTCTCCTCCCCATCCCACCGGGGGTGGCAGGAGGGGATGAGGAGTGAGCGAGCAGCCGTGCGGTACTCAGCTGCCAGTTGGGGCTAAACCACAACAAATACATAAGAAGCGCTTGGATCAGACACAGCGTCTGAATGCTGTAAGCAGTAGGCTACAGGCAGAACTCCCCCCTTTGCTTTTTGTTCTCTCTGAACAGGAGCCATTTCTGTACCGTGGGTCTGCTTTGGTGCAGAGGCAGCAGATATGCGCTCCAAAGCCAAAAGAACCTACAGCCTCTCTCCTTCAGGAGGGACGGCTTTTAACTCAGACTACCATGTGAACTGAAGCCGTCTCTTCCCCGTTTAGGGCAACAGCTCCAAACTGCTAAGTACAAACAGGAGGACAAACAGTTCGATGACAACTTTTAAGCAAGCAGAGCTTTCCAATTGATTCGCGTGGTACAGGTGATCCAGTGGGCACCTCCAGAGCAAATCAGATCCTGGTCACAGAGAGGCAGGCAAAGAAATGCCAAATGCTGCACTTTTTTTAGATCTATGTAAGAAACAGGTCAGCAGCTATTCAGTCATGCGCAGAACAGAACACCTCTTGACACATCGGAGGTAAAACCGTGTGCCATTCTCTAGGAAACAAAGCTAAAAATTATGTATTTGTGGAATTTAGGTATCGCAAGGCTTAGCTGACAGCTGAGAAGGGATTTCCAGCTTCTGAACTTTGGCACCCAAGAGTTATTACACTCTTTATACCCAAGTCCTGGATTTTCCCCTAAAGCTTTTGGGATACAGCTGTGGGTTTTTTTAGTCCAAAGACAGTACATGCCACTTCTTTGCATTAAGCAGAAATTGATCTTCCCACACCAGCACCGCAGAAACTTCACTGAGCAAGTCCTGGATAATGCAACTTTTTTATTCAATTGTCTTTGGTTACTCATCTTATGAAACAAAACTGGAAGACAGAAAGGGCAGCTGCTATTTCAAATCATAGTTCTTCCCTGTTAGCCTGGATTTCCCAGTTAAAAGAGCTAGTGAAGCAGCCCTCTCCGCGATAGGAGAAGGCAAGCTTTATGCAGTTTAGCCCTCGGTACACAAGAGTGCCTCTAGCTAAAGATTGGATAAAATTATCAAGACCTTGCTACCAGAGAAGAACATCCTGATCTCTACAGTCAGCACTAGAGCGATGAGTTGCATTGCCCAGTGACAGCTTTTGACTTCCCTCTTTCCTCAGCACGGTGTAGTTCCCCATCAGCTCCTGCAGCAGTGCAGACGCCAGAAATCTCCCAACAGCGGTGCAACAGCCAGTGTTTTGAAGAGATCCGAAATGAGCACAGACCACTTCAAGGCACCAGCCAGAGCAGAGACCAAAGCAAGCTCCCACACCCTGCTGCTGGCAGCGGCGCAGAGCTCACGCTGCTGCACAAAAGCGATTCGCAAAGGAGCACGCCAGCTCAGCCACCCCACGCTCCCAGCAGCAACAGCTCAGCCCTCCTCCTGCTGGGTTTGTATCCCCACCCTCCAGGAGCAGGGCTGCCTGCTAGCAATTACCCTTGATTTTGATATGCCAGCAGGAGCTTCTGGGGAGGAATGCTGACAAGCCTAATTGCCAGCAGCTGCAAGGCCTCTGGCTGCTGGAGATAGGCTTTTAACCTCCGCCTTGCCAGGCTGTGTGTAGGGAATGTTCATTTGCCTTGGTGTGTTCAGGGGAAGGGTATTTGCTATCACATCATCCTGGTAGCCATTTCCTGCTTAATTATGCCATGAAAAAAAGAAAAAGAGTACAGGATATTAAATCCTAGCACCTGTTGATGGGATATGTCTGAATAAGCCTTGTTCTTTCCTTCCACAGCACCTTCAAAACATTGACAGGAGGGCAACGCTGTGCTGTTGCAAACCCTCCTCGCGGGCGCGACGGGAAAGCTCCTGTACTGCACTGAGTCTGGCAGTAAGGGTCTCGCTCAGCTCTCAGCACGAAGGAGTGTTTTTACAGCAGGCTTTCAGGTTTGTTATGGCTTTCTCCTGAGAGTATGAATTATTTTCATACTTTCTTAATCTAGAAGTGAGTTGTCTTGAATTTTTTCCTTAACTCCCTCAAAAGGGAGCTTGTTATATTTCTTTTCAGGACAACGTGCGCATCTAATTATGCTTCACTGTAACCCTCCCACAAAAAAACCCATTTACTGTAAAAACTGGTGCATTCAAATTCAGGGTAAGAGTTCGATTACTTCAGGTTGAAGAACACTAAGTTATAGTTATTCTTCAGAGAATCATTCCTTAAATCTAACAGAGCTATAGTGTTTTTTCTGGTTCTGCAAACAGCTTTTTTTTTTAACTTTAGAAATCCCAATAGAAAAAGCAATGGACTGGGCCTTCCAAATATATACAATACACTGAGAATCTATAAGTACAATATATCAGGTACTCCATCATTGTGTAGTTTTGTTTTCATGCGCATGTAATATAAATCTGACAGCAGTCAAAATCCTGGCTCTATGTGCCGGCTAGCAGCAACCCACATTCTTAGAAATGAATCATAAAGGTCTATTTGTTATTTACCAAATTAATTTCTTTTAAACCAATAAAAGGCAATAAATTCACCACAAAAAGGAGGCAGAAGAAATCAAGGGACTTGGTGACATTCCTCGATGCTTTGAGCACCCTCACCTCCATCTCTTCCTGGTCTCTTAAATCTGTTTAGCAAGCTATTTCAGGATAACCTCTGGTAGAAGATGGCATAACATGAATGAATTTCAGTGTAATGTCACCCTTTATGCACTGATCAAGGTTTCAGGTCAGCAGCAAGACGGCTGATGCTGTGAGTTTGGCAGGAATCCTGGTGTAGGTATTGCCATCTCCCCATGTCCTGCTGGACAGCCCCATCCCTGCATTTGGTTGTGGGCTGAACTGCAAACTGGGAACTGATAAAGGTGAGAAATGAAAAAAAAGAAAAGAAAAAGCCGGGGCAGTGCTCTGATCTTGTTCACAACAAAATCCCACAGAGCAAGGAGGAGAAATGCCACCGGGGAGTACTACTGGCAAGGACTTACTCGGCTTCGCAGCTGTGTTCGTGTCCACCCGGTCACCGATGGGATGATTGCTTCTTTGTGAATGCAAAAGGCCAGGTCAGGTGTTGGTGGAAATTGATATAGTTTAATTCCACCCATCCTTTCTCAAAGGTATATTAAGGTATTAGGCAAAGAGCACACTAAAGCTGCATTTCAGTCATTTTCGTTTTTTCTCTGTATTTTGCAACATGGGAATACCATGCATTGGCTGAAACCCATAGATCCTCGTCATCCACAGCATCTGCCAGGGGTAATTAGGCATAGAAACACCTCTGTAAAACCAGATATTTGAAAAAAAACCCTGATGTCCCTTCATTGAAAAATGGATTTTGACAATGTTAAGACCTGTATATGCAGTTCTGAAAATTTCAGCCATACATTCTCTTACATTTCTCCAAAACACCATTTTTAATGTCAAAACTTGGATTTTGTTCATTCCTAAAGCACCTAAGATTGACTCTTTTTTTTAAATGTTGCTTATTTTAGGATCTTGCAACTCTGACAGCACTTGGACAAAGGAAATAAATACATAAATACCCTGCTAAATCACCTATGACCGTAAAAATTTAATCAAAATGTTACCTGCCAAGAAATAGGTCTAAATCATTCAGTATACTCTGTTCCAGTGCCGTAGCTTCAGAAGGTATCAATCCCTAGCAAACGGGAATTATTTTATCCTTCTATAGGATTCAGAAGTCTGACATACTTTAAAATATTAAACAGTTGTTACAACACCATGGGGGAATTTTGTCCTATTGTCTCAGGTGCATCCTGCCAGGATGAAACTCTGCTTTGAAAAACCAAAACTCTTGAGAGGAAACCAGTGGATCTATACTTAGCTCCCAATGACAACCCAGAACAAAGCATTTTCATAGCAAATTTGGAAGCACTAGGTGAAAATTAACCATGGAGGTCTATAAAGGATTTTTTAATTTGGGCATTTGATTCTCTGTATAGATGTTACAGATCAAGAGTACAAATATATTGGCTTCCTGATGACCTGAGATCCCTGGCAGGGCATGGACAGGTTGCAGAGGATGGCTGTTGTCACCCAATGCTCTGACATCAGCTGGAGCATGTCAGACACTCGGGGTCGCAAGAACCGTTCCAGCAGAGCCCCGCTGAAGAGCTTTACGTTGCGCCAGTGTGAATGCGGTATGCAGCCTGAATCGCATCCTCACTTTTGGAAATGTGTTCTCAATACTTTCTGGTCAATTATGTCTCAGCACATGTCTTGATCTATTACACTAAGTGCTAAAAATTATGCTGCGTTTCCTGGGTTTTATGTAGGACTTAAAGAGAAGGAGAAGGAGGTTAAAAAAAATCCCAGCCTAGCTGAGTAAAATAGTAATTAGCTGCCAGCAATCTGAGGCTGAGAAGAATCAATTTTTCATTTTGAAATGTCTTTTTCTTAGTAGCGTAGAACGCATATAAAAATAATGACTTTTTTTGTTGTTCCCAAAACATTATCCTAGTATTTTGTTTTAGTGAGGGAAAGAAACTTTCATGTTGTGAGTCTGTTTCTTAAAATAATTTGAGCATGAAATTAAGAAAAGAAATTTACTTATACATCCTCAGTTTAAACCTTCATACTTCTTGGATGTTGTTATAGTAATATGTGAGTGCTCCAAAACTGTAATGCATTTTTTTACCTATTTCTGCAGCGTCTGGAGATAATTTACAGGTGGGAGATTTAGGATAAAAGGTAGATTCAGCCATCTGCCTGAGGTATGCTGGAATTACGCAGCTGAGCACAAAGCACATTTTCTTCAGTTCTAGGACCAACGTCATAGATCGTTTTGGACCTTGGTAAACAACGCCAGATCTCCGTATAGGTCTGTGCTGCAGTCAGAGGCATTAGAGCAGCTCGTGTAAAACGCAGCCATGCTGCATTTAAATGAGGAAGCTCTGGGACCGGCAGCAGCAGCAAGGAACTTGGCCTAGGTACACTGCCCAAATATTTCCAGGTAGGATGCTGCAGCTGCCAGTGAGTTCCAGGCTGCTACGTCTAAATTGTCGATAACTAGACTACACAACATAAAGTTAGCTAGGAGTGTGGACCTGATCTGTAATCATGCTTTCGGCTGCCACAGAGATGCAAGCTTGCTTAGGCTAATCCGAGTAACTATTGTGTATCAAAAGAGGAGGGATGTCCCACAACATAATTTTTTGTGTGTATTATGTATGTACCAAAGAATGCAGCTGTTGATGCTACTGAGTCATCTAATATAATTCTGAGAAAGCCAGCCACGTGTCTGGTCTCACCAGCTTTGAATCTGTCCAGAGGTTTGGAAGTCCTCTGGTGGATAAAGTTTCTGTGTCCAAGAGCATGTTGCAACATTCAAAATGGTGAAAACCTGTCCCATGTATTTTAAGCGTGAGTAAAAATCTGTGTTTTAAGTGTGTGGAAAGACAGAAAAGAGCAGGCCATTAGAAATGTAAGGTACAATGATTTTGTAAGAGTTATGCATACCTTCAATGTAACGACCCAAAGTGAAATTAGTCAAAAATTGGATAGCCTTGGATACAGGTTGAGTGGCAGTCAGGATAAGCAGTGTCACTTGCTGGATGTCACACTAATTCTGTACATCCAAAAAATGAGTCCTAAAGAAATGACTAATTTGGAGTCTGCTCCAAATTTGTTGTAAGCCTTTTGATGAATATCAAGCCTCCTCTATACATACAACAGAAGCGTTCACAAATTATTTTCTCAGATAAAGTATTTCTACTTTCAATGTTTATTTATTAACCTGTTAGCATATCAGAAGAAATATCAGATTTCTTCTCTGTAACTATATTCCATCGTTAAAGAGGATTCGGAGTTTCCACATTATCTCATTCTAGGAAAAGCATGAAAATTAAAATCTCTGGAATTAAGGGCAAAACTAAAGAGATAACCATATAACAACATTAATTAGTGACACAAAGTGATGTTTTACATACCAGAATAACAAGGTCCTCTTGATACCACTGTTATCTCTTTCTGATGCTTGCAAGCAGCTCTCTTGAGGAAGCACTCATTTTGGTAAGTGTCTCCATTTGATCCACAAACAGGAATATAGTTTGTGTGACACTGAAAAAGAAATTAGAAAGTAACTCAGTCACACAAAATCATGTGATTAATCTCAACTGCATCTTAATATACAAGAAGATAGTTGTGTAAATATGAACTGATACCCTGTTCACTAAAGGAGGTTTCTCAATATGACTGTATGTATTCCTTTCAGATCACTGAAATAATAGTCCAGCTCCGTAGGGGCTGAGCATAGGAATTCAGTAGGAAAGATTAAAAGAGCAAAATTACTATGGTGGGACTTAGTAATGGCTAGAGGGAATATGACAAGCATTTAGAAGTATTTGAAGGATAAACACAGTGAGGAAGGAGAGAACTTCTTCAAGATAATACAAGAATGTATGACTAGGCACAGGGGGATGAAATTGAGCAAAGGAAAATTTAAGGTGAACAGTGCTTAAGGGGAGATTTGCTGATCTTTTTGGTCATAGAATGATCTTTCTGGTCATAGAATGATCTTTCAAGGGAGATGGAAAGCAATCACCATCCCCATTAAATTCATGAGCATCATGAGTCTGTTTTACTTGGTCACCAACTATAATAATGCCTTTCTATTTACTATACTGAAAAATTTTAAGCTCAAAGTCAGTAGCATTGGTACATTTAATAAAAGGAAAGGAAGAAAGGAAAAAATTATCCTTCAGAATGGCTTTGGCAGGAGCAGCCTATATTTTGCTATTTTCTTACATTCTAAGAAAGATGGATTATATACCCCTTGTATGTATAATGTGCATTAAAATGCTGGGAAACACACTGAGACCACCAATCTGCCTAACATCTGTGAGTCCTGCACCGCTCTCTGCTGAACTGGAGATCCAAACCCCACTTCCCTGCGTGGAAAAGGAAACATTGCCCTGTTTGGGGCTGCGATGGGAACTGTAATTCCGGACACCTTTTGCATCTTCAAAACCCCGAGGCAAAAAAACAAACAAGAAGAAGCAATCAACAAATACACAGACTAGTCACCAAATTTCTTAACCGTATAAAGTGTATGATTAAACTGGTATAGTTCAACCAGTGAGCCTTCACACAGCAATAGCAGCATTAGTTAAGCTAAAATGCCCCAAAAGGACAAGTCTTCTCCAAATTCCAAACTACAGTCTCTGCCACAACGGTTTCTTTGTGCTTTGGCATACACAAACCTCAAAATACTCAATTCTTAAAACATAGTTTGGAAGAGAATTATCCCCCCTCCTTTGTCACCCTGCCATAGATGACCAAATGAGAATGAACTAAGCATGCACAGACAGAAATAAATCATGCTGCCAGCTCTGAAAATTATTTCTAACAGTTTTGTAATACTTTTCCATAGTAAGTAGCTCTCAGACATTCAACCACAACCGTCAGTCCTGTCACATCTCACACGGAACAGTCGCTTCTAGGGAATAATTAAACATGTGACTCTCGGAGGGAACAATACTTTCCAATAGAGAATTCTCTATTCAATCTTAAAGTTGCTGTGTGATGCTTTAAAGTTGCAGGTTTCTGTCCTGAGGATAGAAAATGAGAGGCAAAGTGATTCCTTTTTCACAGTTTGGTAAGCCTTTAGCGATTTGGTACAGTGCAGCCAGAAGTTCTCAGGCAAATGTCCTCTAGGAGCAGAGTTGTCTTCTTGTGAGGAAATCCTCTAATAGCAAGAATGACCAAAAAGGAGAGTGTGTCTCCATGGATCTGCTCAGCACAGCGTCCTGTGGAAAAATCCCTCCAGGCTCCATCTGATGCTGCGTGATTGCGGGGTGCCCAGCATCTGAAGGCATGTAAGGTTTACTCGCTATCTATATTCCTTTTCCTATTCTGTCTTATTAAAGCAGTTATCTTATTAAAGCATTTTTCGTCAAGACTTTGTTACTGAGATCAAAAAAGAGCCCCATGCCGTCTCTCTCCCACCTCAGCTCCCCCCACCAGTCCATAACACACTCACTAGGTGTTGATCAGGTTTTAATTTAGGTTTTGTAAAACATCATCCAAATTACAGCAAAAGACCTTTCCAAAAATTTGGTGAGCGTGTGCTATCCCCCACCGCCATTATTATAAATAGGGAGTTATCCCTCTGCCTGACTAGGCCCGCAGAAAGTCAGGATATCACGGAGGTCACTGCAAGCAAAGTCCGACCGAATCCTTCGGCACCTCTCCTACAGTCTGATTTGCAAATTTGATTCTGGGGAATCAAACTTTGGTATCTCGCTTTATGTTAGGTGCCTTGGCAAGGCAGAGAAAGCCTACGAGGTGTTCAGAGAGGCCGTGACCCACGGAGCTCTTGCTGCCACGACATTATAAGCTGTTTCAATGACAATGCTGAAATTTGGCAGCCAGTCACCTCCAAAGGGGATCCGAGGAGGAAAAACTATGACTTATTAATATTTATAAGAAATGCTGCAAGCCCAGGAGTGGTGGCAGATAAGGAGGAGGAGGAGGAAGGAGTGGTGGTGCCTGGAAAGGAACTGAAATCTCTCTGCCTTTTGCTGAACGTAAGGGAGAGTTTGTGCCAGCCACGCCCTTAGTTCCGGGGCGGCTGTGAATAGCCGTGCCCCTCTGTTCCCCAAAACGCCCCGCCGTCAGGCAGCCAGGGCTGTAGCCCCACACCCAGAGGCAGCCCCCCTCCAGCAGGAAAATCCTCACCTGACCAGCACCCGTACCCAAGACCATTTTCCTTAGGCAACTCTCTTTATAGGGTGCATTTTTCTAAAAACTGCAGGTTTAAGAGCGTAAGCAATGCCTTGCAGGATCAGACCAGTGGTGCAGCTATCCACGTGCTCTGTCCCAGCTGTGGGGAACAGGCAATGCGCTTCGGGGAGAACAGGCTGGCAGCTCCAGCTCTTCCCTTCAGCACGCGTTCAGCTGAACCACTGTACACAAATGTGTCTGATTCCGTTTCAAAGCCTTGCAATGACAGAAAAAAACCCAAAACTAGCTAGCTATCAGATAGTCTTGCACATAGAGACCCTAGCATTTTGGGCTGGGTGTTTGTAGCTTGGGATATTTTGGTGGTGCTAGTGGCACATTAATAATTAAGGTTGAGAGTTACAGGAAGAATTGAACTTGCTATGTCTGAAAAATACAATAACTTCTCCTCGTCCTTAGACTTCTTTCCTTACAGTACAGGATTAATTTTTTGAGAAGTATAAGTAAACTTACAATTAGCCTAAAAATAATATTAGTTTTAAAAATGAGTTCTTTAAGAAAAAGTATCAGCTTATCACATGGGCCAGTTTCTTTTTTAGTCCTCATGACCTGGATATTAGGAAGTCATAAAATTTACTACCTACAGCAAATAAATGAAACATTAGCTTAGCCTACAGTTGAATTTCTTCCCCCCCCCCCCGCCCCTAATCATTACTGGGTTTTGATTTTATTATTTTTCATAAATAAAAGTTACAGCTAGAGTGAAGGCTGATGGATAAACCTCTTCTCCTAAGAATTTTTTCTCCCTTTAAAAGGCAGTCAGATCCCATTGCTCTTATGGGACGTAAGCTGCAGGATGCCCCCAGCATAGGCATCCACCTGTACGACACCACATCAAAAGCCAGCTCTGAAACACTGGAATCCAAAACCAGCGTACGATCACACACACACTGTTGCTATTCTGGTTCCCCTTGATTTATTATTTATTGGAAACAGAACACAAGATTATTTTTAAAACACTGAAGGATAACCTACTCTAGGCTTGGTTGATAACACTGCCACCTCTTGCAGTTTTACCAGGAGTCTCATAATATTTGATACATTTGTCCTGGCTATAAATTGTAAAAAGAAAGAACTTCAGTATTCTCTTTTATCTAAAAAGTGAGGGGTGGGATGGAAGGAAGGATTGCCATGATAGTTATAAAAACTGTAAAGTAAAGGCTCAAAAACCAGTGAAGCAAATTGAACTTGCTATTTACTGCTTTTTAAAAGTTCAGAGGATTTTTTAAAATCAAATTTCCATACCTTTTTTAATTTTCCCCCTGCGTGGGACCAATTAACAACTTTCATTCATAAACTTTATGATCACTGGTGATCTCTTATTATCTGAATTTCAAAATACCTTAAGATCTTCCAGGGTTTAATATACCACATTTGGCCACCGGCAGAGCAGGAAAGACTCCTCCAAATAGTAACATTAGAGTGAGTAATCCATAATGAGTATTGCGCCCCATCTCAGGTCTCGGAGCAGGATGAGGCAAGGTGGGGAGGCAGAGGACGAGGGTCACCTGGTGCTCGTGCCGGTCGTGGGCACCATGGGTACCCAGCATGTGGTGGCCCTCCGTTCTTCCCCACATCGCTCTGCGTTGCCGGCTGACTTACCAAAACCGTGCGGGGAGCAAATTTGATGCCACACTCACCACTTGCTCCCTGAGCACACCCTGGTGAAGTTCAGTCACATACCACCCCAAGCAGTGCCATTAAAAAAGAAGCTTATGGTTAGGTTTATAGATGCCAGCTGATGAGTGAAAATTTCAAAGCGGTGATTCTACAAATACTTAATACACCTGAAAGATTGGTCACAAATGGCGAACAAAAAGGTGAGCAGCCCTTACCTGGAACTGACACGCACATTTCAAGCCATCGCCCTCTTCCTTGCACACTCCTCCGTATTTACATGACGATTCATCACACGCTCTTACGTCAGATTCCCTTACATTTAACTCTGTGAAATAAATAGGAGACAGAAAGGAAATTGTAAGATGGGTAATTCTGGGGACCCTTGTCCTTAAACTCACTGAGCCCCCCCCCCCCCCTTCCCCTATATGGAAATTAAAGGAAAAAAGCCAGGGTCGTTCCCCAGGCTTCCCTGCGCGGGCTCCATCCTGCTCCCCAGGGGCAGGTCCTGCTCCCCAGAGGCAGCTTTGCTGCTTGTCTGAAGCTAAACGCCGCTTCACCACACAAACAGATACAGAGCAGGCTTGTGTTTACACTGCCCAAATTCCCTTCCATGTCCCCCCTGCCAGGGATGCCCCCACTACAAAACCTTCCTCTGTAGAAATTACGCCTAGCAGGAGTCAGGACCTTTACACGAGCCACAGCCCGTGTTTCTCACCTGCTACCTCTTTTTGCCTTACTCGCCACAAAGGTCCCGAAGAAGAAGAAAAGCTAAACCATCAGAATTCCTCTGCCCGATTTTCCAGTCTCCACCTTGCCCGCACTGTTATTTTTCAGACTAAAAATAAACCGAAGTGTGTTTAAACTATTATAATTTGCTTGCACTGTAGGAGCCAGAGTAATGAACCAGAGCCCTCTGACTTAGCTGCTGCATAAAAATGTGGAGCAGAGATGCAGCTCCTGCCCCAGGAAGCTCGCAGCGGAGGTACAGCCAGCAAGAGGGAAACCAAGAGGCTGTACACATCAGCCGCGTAGGCACTAGCTCCAGCACAAAGGTTGCTTAAATGGCTTCAAGTTTTTTTGGGACATCACATCCAAGGGTAGTTTTAAAGGAGAATAAATATATTTTTTTGAAATAAGTATTTGATTTGAACTATATATAGGAGAGAGAGCAAAAGAAGGCACCAGTGGAATAATAGAAATGGTCAGTGTTAGCCTAAACTTGACCTCGCCAGGCTGTGTGGGAACAGTGTTGTTACTATCGAGTGCAATAAAAAAGTGAAAATAACACCAAGGGCTCTGGAAAAATCCCCTGCCACTGTTTAAGGCTGCACTGATATCAAAGGATGTCATTCGAAGCTGTCCGTGCTTCAACTCGAGTCAGAAGCCTCCAGGACTCTACAGTAATATGACCCATTAAGAAATTCATGGACAGCAGTGTAATTTAAAATAATGTCTGTGACTTTTAATAAGCAAGCTCTATCCAGATAACTAGCTTAAAGAAAGTACTGAATGCCAGCCATTCAGAAATGGGGAAAGGTAGGTCAAAAGCAGAAGAAAATAATGCTCGCTGCCACTTGCAGTCTTAAACAGGCGGTCACTCTCCTGCTTACGGCAGGGTCAGCACTTTGGTATGACAGTGACAGACACCCTGGAAAACTGCTCCTGTGGGTTTACGCAGCATTACACACCCACACACATAGTTTACATAAACAAATATATAATTATATAACAATTTGTGCGATGAATTATGCCGTGTGTCATGTACTTCTGTATTTAACATAGCATAATTATATATTTTTTCATAGCACTACATTTACAGGATTATAGCTCCACAGAAGGTCCAGTTATAACCCACATATTTTGTCAACTGAGAAAAAATTGAAAAAATATTGATTTTTTTTTTTTTTTTCCCCTATGCGTCCATCATTCCCAAAGACATAAATGAGGAGGGCAATGCGTGCAACACTGGGTAGTTAGGTAGCCTGGTTGCCATCACAACCCCGTGCACATGTTCTCTTATGTTATTCTTAATGTCGCCATTTATCAAGCACGACTGCTGCGTTGTAGGGACAGAGTTAATGTGACAGAACATCACAGCTTTTCAATTTAGTGTGTTCATAACTCCCTCCTGAAGGAAACGTGCCTTTCTTTCGCCTCGTGAAGATCTGTTCCACGAAGGTGAACAAACTACCAAGATTAATTAAGGGGAAATGACTGTCATATCTGAAAGAAGGATCCACTTTTAGGTGATATCACATTTGAGAAAATGCAATTTATAAAAGGGAGTAAGCAGAGAGACAAATCACAGTGCGAGTAGCTTTCACAATCCCGTTCTCATCAGCTCAGGAAACTGAAGCGATGTGGGTCCCCCCTTCCCACCTCTCGGCTGGACTTGGTGCTTCACAGCATCCTACCCAGTACCCCCAACCAGCGGAAGAGCCCCCTCGGCAGCTGCAACTCGTGCTCGAAATCCTAATCCTGAGGGTCTACACGATGTCCAAGCAGTGTGGCGCAGACTTTCCCCCGACCTCAGTGTCCCCCAGTGTGAAGAGGCACACAACCACCCAGGAAGGAGCCTCTTCACCACAGGGGAAGCAAGGGACCTCATTTTTCCACATGGGAGGGGAGGGATGCAGGGGGGGTCAGAAACAGCCTCCAGTTAGCAGTTCAGCACCAAAGCTGAACCAGAGATCTGCTTGTTCCTAACTCGGCTATTGCTCTGGCTGCAAAAGCTGGTGAGAAAGGGAAAGATTTCAGAATAAAACTGTAACAGGAGATGTGAAGATAGGGGTGGGGAATCTGTAGGGAATCTGTAAGCCCTCCTCACCCCAAGAAACTGAGACTACTTTTTTTTTTTTTTTTTTAAAAATTCACAGGAGGAATTAGGATGACAGAAAGCACACTGTTTTAACGGTTACTTAATTTTAGGAGTGGACTGTCTTTCCTTCCACATAATTGATAAATATGGATTATAAGCTTTTTTGCATGAGATGAACGCTGAGCAGGGAAGGTCATTCAGAGACCAGCAGACAACGTGATTTTCCAAAACCGTACAAAAGACAAGATACCCTGGTGACTGGCACTTGAATGTGACAGATGAACTTTCTCCTATGACAGGACTTCACCTAACCCCTGCTTCCATTCAGTGGCAAACTCCAGCAGCCATGAAATCAAGCCTCTGACACGCGCACGATTGAATCTGATGGAATCACAAGTACCGGCGAGTGTGGTGGCCACCATGACTCCCACATCTACAGCGTTCAGTTCAAAAATGAATAGATAAAATGGATGTTAACAGAGCGACGAGGAACAGTGGATGTCTCGCATGGCTGAAATATGCTCTCTCTTCAGCGGATTCCCCACAGAGAGAGAATTAAAACGGCATTTCTGCAATTATTTCCAGAAGAAGGGAATCATTATCATCATATGTGAGAACAGACCTACGAAAGGAGTAAGAACATGTAGCAAATGGTTTAGGGTAATTTCTTACATGTTTCTTTAATGCCTATCGCAACTAATTTCCTAGACTTTTAGCAGGTATAAATAAGAGAAAGCCTCAGTGTGATTCATTACGTACAGTGAGAAGATGGTAAGTAGCAATCCATCAACTCCCAATTATAATTAGTGCAATTAAATCAGGCTTCCACATTTATGATAAAATTAATCTCCAAAGACCTGAAATGAGGTATTAAAAATGATTTAACAGTGTCTGTGCAGCCAATACACTTCCTGGTGGTGTGAGGGCTGACCGGCACAGAGCAGCTTGCAGGAATTTGGCTGCAAAGACCCACATCAAGGTCTTTTGGGTTTTTTATTTTTTTTTTTTTAATTGAATTCACCTTGTGATAATTTGATACATCAGTAAAAATGAGGAAAGCCTTCTTCATTTTGACTCCTTTCAGAGAATTTGAAGTATAGCTTAATACAAGTAGCTGGAGATTGGCTTTTTGCCTGTGACCTCAAAATGCATTGCTCTGACGCGTGAACCTCTAGTTATAAGCTAAATTACACGTGTCAAAATACTGAACCTGAAGATGAAATCAAATTTGTAGTTTTAAGTACATCAAACATGTTGCTTCCATCTGGATACCTCGAGAATAAAATAAAATCTACAACAGGCAAATCTGGTAACTTCATAAGCAATTTGGTTTTTTCAAAAATCATGTTTCTCCTGAGGTTGGCAATAGTACATAGTAATGATGAATGGACATAAGGAACCAAAAAAATACCTCTCCCACGTGGAAGTGAGCGGGTGGGTTTAGCAGCAGTGCTGCCAGCTTTGGCCCTGGGAAAAAACCTCCCTGCCTGTTTTCTGTTTCCTATGGGTAAGCTCCCAACCGGGGCAGGTGCCGGGACCCCTCGCCCCCTTCTCCTCGTGACCTATGGGTTTGGTACAAGAGGGGGAGCAGCTTGCACCATTCTCGCTAGAGGGGAAAAAGCAAAGCAGTGTGGGGCACTTTGCTGCTGCTTTTCTGTCCTCCAAAGAATTTGTTCTTTGTGAGGCCAAGCTTTAAATTAGGATGTACGACCTCTCGCGGAGGACATATACAGACACACACACACGCAGAGATCCGGGAAAGTTCATAAAGGGTCTGCTACTCTACAGGTTAAAAGAACCCCAAAAAGTGTAAGAACAGCTGAAGTGGGTCAACATTGGCTTGGGAAAAGGCTCAGAGGAGCAATTATGTTGTGTGAGGGTATGTCAGAGCCCACAAAGTATACAGGAGATAGTGGCATTATGACCTCTCAGGACCACAGAAGAGAGTCGATATCTGATGAGCAGAAAACCTATATCCTACTCAATTTTGGGAGTCACTCTTATGACTCCAGATTGATTTCTCTGGCTGGTGATCATTCTGGTTTTGGCAAATTATTTAGGAATGATTGGAGAACTTAATGGGAAAAAAAACCCAAACAAACAACCGAAAAAAGAAAACCTTTTCCTTAAGGATTATAAAGCTAAGCTGGTCACGTGACAAGTAGAGTAATAGCCTGTGTCTTAAATCTAACTCTTGAATAAAAATTCATCTGCCAGTCACACCCTTTGCCCCACAACAAAGATGACATTCAGAGACAGACCCATGCCCTAGTTGTTCCCAAGCACAGCCTGTCCGCTTGAACCATGAAGCTGAGTTTGGGTGACATCACAGGTAAATAAAATTGCTACAGAAAAGACATTTTGGATGCCTCTGCAATACGTCTGCTTGCCTCCGGCTGCCAGCTCAGAACAAAACAGCACAGCTTTCCCATAGATCCTGCCAGTCCCGTGCAGACATACGAGCATCCCAGCTGGTACTAGCTTAAATCACTTTAGATTACCATCATCTACGGTGGCTTTGATGTTGGCTCAGACCCTTAGCTCACAGGTACACGTCGACATAATCATTTACATTTAGGTGTCTCAATCTACAAGCTCATCCCCATCCCATTGCTTTCAAAGTGCACCCAGTACAGTCATTCCTGCAATAAGTCATGCAAACGTTTACAGAGCTGTTATACACAGGCTGTGGACAGGAGGCATAATTTTGAGAGTCCTCGCATGTGATCTACTTGTTCTGACACCAGCAAAGTGCTGGTACCTGTGTTTGAAGTGAGGCAGCGTAAGTTATTCCCCATTTCAGCCACTGGCTACAAATCTCACGGATAAATGCAAGTTACAACCCTGTACAACAGAACTTGTTTCTATTTATTTTATTGCAGGTCTTCAACTCCTCACTGCTTCCTACTATAGCTACTATACCAGTTTCCCTCCTTAACCAATCTTTCTTTACAGCTCATCCACTATATTTTCTCTGCCCGCTTCAGACCATCACAGCAATGTTCAAGAAACAGCATGTTTCCACTTTGCAAGACGAAATAAAAACATCAAGAAGAAAAAAAATCTCTGAAGTAGAGAGGGGTCCATTTGCAGAGCCACTGAAGAAGCAATGACCAAGCACTGGCAGCGAAGCAGCATTCCCCTTGCTGGCATTACACTCCCCCCAGCAGTGAGATTAGCTAAGAATAGCCTTTTTCCTGGAGACCCTGTGGCTTCTTTTAAGTTAGTGAAAGCATATGTTGGACTTCTAGTTCGTACAGTAGAAATGTGAAACAGGGACACGGATGCAGACACACCCGTACACGTCTCGGTTCTTTGCAGGAGATGGAAAGCAAAGGTTGTCTGCGTGGTGGACACAGAAGGATATTTTTATCTTCTACCAGCTCCAGTGTGCCATATTCACCAGCACTAACCCAACGTCTCTCACCACAACTTCTGTGCTCTGTTTCTGTAGCAAAATGCAAAATCAGGAGCCAAACTCACCTAACATATGCCAAATACTGAAAGCGAAGCGTTGTTCCACCTGCTTTGTGCCTGTGTGGTAAAGATGGTTTAATTTAAAACAAACCAGCCTGTGCTGCTCAGATGTGTTCCTGTACACAAACAGTTCTGGGGAAAAGGAAGCCCCCAGGCTTTGCATCAATTTCTTTGACATCTGCCACCAATGCCATTGGAAGAAAACACCTAGTATTTACTCCTGTTTTTTGTCAATGTCATGTTCACAGAATCTTTCACTGAAACATATTTCATCCTAGCAGTGAGTGAGAGGCCACCGCTGCCTGTCCCTTGGTCGAGGAGGATCCCTGGCTTCAGTGCTGCAACCACAGGAGCGAGTGCTGTTTCTCGCTTCATTGGTTAGAGCACAAAGTATTTCTGAAACATGGTGCCTTCAGAACTCTGACCTTCCAAAACTAGTATGTGTCATTGACAAAACCTGAAAATACCATTTATTTGGTAACTAATAAACAGCCTCTACATTAGGTTATCCATATGTTTTTGCTGTTCCCATCTGTTTCATCAGTTGTGGATTATAAAAGTCATGATAATTTGCATTGTAGAGTTTATGTCTGTTGAATCTTCTCAGAATTTCTTCCCAGAAATTGTCTGAGGTTATGGGGGAGAAATAAGACAGCAGACAAAACCCTCAAAGTTAGTAATTACTTGTCCAAATAAATAACACTTGCTCATGTCAGACAAGTCAAAGGAAGACAGAATGGCTCATACTATCTTGTTCATAGGAAAAAGCGTATTTTTCAGAAAAGAAAACAGAAAATAAGACATAGTCTACTGGGAAATGATTCAGGGACAAGGAGGATGCCATTCAGACACTGCACATCCCCTTTGAAGATGGCTGTTGTCACTGATTTGAGGTGACATTTTAGCAAGAAACAATTTATAAGAAATTAAGAAGGTAGAGAGTGTGGATAATGGAAAGATAAGAATGAGGAAAAGAGCTGTTTAAAAAAGCAATCAGAACAAAAAGAGGAAAATTAAAATATGTAACACAGGACAATCTAAAACAAACAAAAGTTTTAAATAACTGAAACAGTTAAAACTCCTTTAAATGTCTTTTCTGTGATGT
Source organism: Grus americana (assembly GCF_028858705.1). Classification (NCBI taxonomy): domain Eukaryota; kingdom Metazoa; phylum Chordata; class Aves; order Gruiformes; family Gruidae; genus Grus; species Grus americana. Next base: position 67,605,024 of record NC_072853.1, read on the forward strand.
GGTATCATTTTCTTTCACACTTGCATCAGAAAAAAAAACAATTCATTGAAATAGCCTAGAGGTTATATGGGAAAAAAAAAAAGAAAAGAAAGAACAAAATAGTTAAAATGAATTTACCCTAAAAAAACCATAGTTAACTGTAGTCAGATGGAATTAAGATACTCCCAGACATTTTTTTTAATTGGTCAATTAATGGATGCCTTGGGTGGCTGATGGCAAATCTGCTGTTTTCAAAACAATCTTAAGCAGTATTATAGGACTAGTAAAGCCTGTTTTGTTTTGTCTTGATGCAATATTTAAGATTCAATTGTGCAGAAAAAAAAAGCTGTACTTTGGCTCTTGAGAATGCTAACCGAGTGAATAAAGCTTGAAATATTTCCCTAAAACTACTTTTACAAGACTGCATTAACATTTGATTGCTTAAGTGCCGTCCAATTTACCTAGGATGATTATACTTTTACGTTTCTAGTCACTATAATCTCCTTTTAAAACAGAGAAGAACAGAATGCATACGTGCTGCTAAAGTAATTAGTATTCTTGCGCACAATAGGAAACCACAGCAAATTTTAACAAATAGCACTCACACAGCAAGGTAACAAGATTGGCTTTGAACCTGAGAGTCTCCCACACTGCAATTATTCACATTATCAGTGTGCCTCAGACTAACTCTATTCAGTGTGAAAAAAGTAAGGAAAGTGTCATAGTGATGAGTGTTTGGATGACAGTTCTGTCAAAATATTGGATTCAGCCCATGGTGCATTTCTGTTTCCATCATGCAAAAAAAAAAAAAAAAAAAGTATTTGTAGAGAAAGTTGAGGCACTTTTTTGTTATATTAAAAGCTTTGACAATATTTCAGAAATTATGCATAATCTGTAGGTGAATATTTCAGCAAATGGTACAAATTGACTAGCTGTGCAATTGATTGGAGACAGGGAAAGGTGCAGTGAGAAATTGAAATTATTTTCTCTCTCATAAACATTTTTGCATCAAGGTTAGGCGGTACAGCAATCTGGCCTTCAGGACACAAGGTCTGGTGTGCTTTTCTGCAAGCAGCTATCCGGGACACTGCCTTCAAAACTTGCTTGCAAAGCAGAATCTGTCTTACTACAAAAAAATTATTGAATGTGATTATGCAAGGCTGATATAAAGAAGTCAGTATGTCATTGCATATTTTTACATAAAATTAAAATATTAGAAAAGAAACATGCACATATAGTATCTTTACAGCAAGATTGATTACAACATGTATTATCAATCTTTAGTTTCTAAGGAAATCAAGGCTGTGCAAGAGCCTTGTGTGTCTCTGTTGGTTTCTTCCAATACCTTTTGCACTCACTGGGCAATTCCAGCCAAATCTGACAGCGGTAGAGGCCTGGGACAATGAGCTTCCTACAAGTTCATGAAAAATCAGTGGCTGCTTGAAGAAGAGGGGCTCAAAGCCACGCTAAGTGGAGGAGTCGAGGGAACGTACCATCGGGACAAGGCTCATGTGACAAAATCACAAACACATGCAAATAAGTGGTCGTTGACTGTTTTCTAATCGTGCCACTGTTACAGTCCTTGCATATTAAGACTTGGAAATTTAGACTTGGATCATGTAAACACTTCTAAACACATGGAGTTTTAGGATACTGGGTAACTTGTGCTGCTGAATGCTAATGCCCATACAAATGGATGCATTCTGGTAGGGTAATTTCAAAAATCGTGCTTTTACACTTCACCAGCCCTTTTCAACTCGTGGGACTCCTATCAAATTCTTCATTTGCATAAATCATACTGTTAATTCCTGACAGTTGTGCAGCATGTGCAATTACAGTCAGTGGCAAAATGTTATTTGTCCTTGTTCCCTTAATGCTTATTTGCTCTGTCTCTTAATCTGCAGAATAGATGGTCAAATATCCAAACCATTTCCAAGTGACTTGCTAAGGGTATGTTCTATCTCTCCTCTTCCCTGGCCCCCAAACTGAGGAGTTTCACCTGCTTTCTAGCATCATTGCCTGTGTAAGAACCAAGCAGGCAAGCACACTGCTCCCCAGGAAGCTATAGCTTTGGCTACTGAATCTTCATCTTGAAGAAATCTTTCTATGCCAATTACAAACCAAGGTGAACTCTTTAGTCCTGTTCATAAAGTAAATCTGACAGTTATTTCCCTAAGCCTATAGAGGAATGGCAAGCTGTTCAAACACTCCAAAACAACAGAGCTCTCTTTTATACTCCTAAAGAACCTGAAAGCCGAAGCAAAGTAAAATGGTGGTAAAAATCAACACCAAAGCAACTAATTAGCTTCCATAAACATTACAGGAATTTTCTTCTTTGATCTGTGGGTGACACACATAACACAAGTTGATTCTAAACTGCAAAATGCTAAATGACCAAATTCTGATCCCATTCCTGACGTTGCTTTAGCCTAGGGACCAGTTTGCCACATTAAGAGCTGGAAGAGAGGCATCATGCCTTGTTGAGCTTCCAGATTTACAGTATTTGTTTACAGGTGGGGGATGGATGGCTTATGGATCTACCTGGCCATGCAGCTAAAAGCCCGGCTCCTTCTGGTGTCTGCTCCTCACATCAATTTCTTCTGCAGTGGAAGAGAAACAGTGTCTGGTGTGAACAGCACTTTGATGCAAAGAAGATGTCACCTTTCTATAACTGTTTCAGTCATCTCCCCTCCCCGATCATTGCTGTCAGAAACAGGAGCCTTTGCCTCTGTGAGCAATGGTAATGGAAGCAGTAGAAGGGCCTGATCATGAGTTTTTTGTTGTTGTTGAAACAAGAGCTGAAGTCAATAGAAACTTTAGCACATCAGAGGTGTGTCCGTTTACCAAAAAGCCCATACATTTTCTTCGCTCTCAAGGTCATGTCAAAAAAGGAAGACCCAGGGAACTACAGGCTGGTCAGTCTCAACTCTGTGCCCAGCAAGATCATGGAGCAGACCCTCCTGGAGACTATGGTCAGGCACATGGAGGATAAGGAGGTGATTGGTGACAGCCAACATGGCTTCACTAAGGGCAAGTCGTGCCTGACAAACTTGGTGGCCTTCTATGACAGGGTTACAGCGTTGGTGGATCAGAGAAGAGCAACTGATGTCATCTACCTGGACTTGTGCAAAGCATTTGACACTGTCCTGCATGACATCCTTGTCTCTAAATTGGAGAGACATGGATTTGATGGATGGACCACTCGGTGGATAAGGAATTGGCTGGATGGTCGCACTCAAAGGGTTGTGGTCAACGGATCAATGTCCAAGTGGAGATCAGGGACGAGTGGTGTTCCTCAGGGGTCGGTACTGGGACCGGCACTGTTTGACATCTTTGTCAGTGACATGGACAATGGGATCGAGTGCACCCTCAGCAAGTTTGCCAACAACACCAAGCTGTGTGGTGTGGTTGACACGCCGGAGGAAAGGGATGCCATCCAGGGGGACCTTGACAGGCTTGAGAGGTGGGCCCGTGAGAACCGCATGAAGTTCACCTAGTGCGAGGTCCTGCACATGGGTCTGGGCAATCCCAAGCACGACTACAGGCTGGGCGGAGAATGGACTGAGAGCAGCCCTGAGGAGAAGGACTTGTGGGTCTTGATTGAAAAGCTCAATGCAACCCAGCAATGTGTGCTTACAGCCCAGAAACCCAACTGTGTCCTGGGCTGCATCAAAAGAAGCGTGACCAGCAGGTCGAGGGAGGTAATCCTGCCTCTCTACTTGGCTCTTGTGAGACCCCACCTGGAGTACTGCGTCCTGGTCTGGGGGGCCCAACATAAGGACATGGACCTGTTGGAGCGAGTGCAGAGGAGGGCCACGAAGCTGATCAGAGGGCTGGAGCACCTCTCCTATGAGGACAGGCTGAGAGAGTTGGGATTGTTCATCCTGAAGAAGAGAAGGCTCCGGGGAGACCTTATAGCAGCCTTCCAGTACCTGAAGGGGCCTACAGGAAAGCTAGAGAGGGACTCATTATCAGGGAGTGTAGTAGTAGGACAAGGGATAACAGGTTTAAACTAAAAGAGGGTAGATTTAGGTTAGATAATAGGAAAAAATTCTTCACTATGAAGGTGGTGAGACACTGGAACAGTTTGCCTAGAGAAGCTGTGGGTGCCCCATCCCTGGAAGTGTTCAAGGCCAGGATGGATGGGGCTTTGGGCAACCTGGTCTAGTGGAGGATGTCCCTGCCCATGGCAGGAGAGTTGGACCTAGATGATCTTTGAGGTCCCTTCCAACCCAACCATTCTATGATTCTATGATTCTATGATATGCTTGACTTCAGCACTCTGGAAGTCCTAACATGAAGAGAAACTTGGGCTCTGTATGTGGATTTATACTTTCCTCTAAGGAAAATTACGGAAGTTGCTTAGGGTCTTTTTTGTTTGTTTTACTTTATTTTAAAATTATTTGGGGGGACTGGGAAATTAAAGCCAACTCTAAACGCTAGGTTAACCTCACCACCTTCTCTTTCCCTTATTCTTCTTGTGATTTCAGTGTCAGAGAGATGTTTACGGAGCAGCTGAGTCTTGATCCATCAGAGCTCCACAGGCAACAGTGTTCTTAGCAGTGAAACAGTCTCCCAGGTTGTCAGCTAATACACTTAGGGATGCGTTGTCCTTCTGGGAGCCATTTTCTTGTGACTTATTTCAAAAGCTTTACAATGAGTTTAAAAATGAGGGTTTTTAAATAAAAAAATCTCCCAAGGAAAATGGAAAACATGAGCTGGCAGTGTGCGCTTGCAGCCCAGAAAGCCAGCCGTGTCCTGCGCTGCATCAAAAGAGGTGTGACCAGCAGGTCCAGGGAGGTGATCCTGCCCCTCTACTCCGCTCTGCTGAGACCCCACCTGGAGTACTGCGTCCAGCTCTGGGGGCCCCAGTGCAGGAAAGACATGGAGCTGTTGGGTTGAATCCAGAGGAGAGCCACGAAGCTGATCAGAGGGCTGGAGCACCTCTCCTATGAGGACAGGCTGAGAGAGTTGGGGTTGTTCAGCCTGGAGAGAAGAAGGCTCCGGGGAGATCTAATTGCGGCCTTCCAGTACCTGAAGGGGCCTACAGGAAAGATGGAGAGGGACTGTTTATCAGGGAGTGTAGTGACAGGACAAGGGGTAATGGGTTCAAGCTGAAGGAGGGTCGATTTAGATTAGATGTTAGAAAGAAATTCTTTACTGTGAGAGTGGTGAGGCACTGGAACAGGTTGCCCAGAGAGGTTGTGGATGCCCCCTCCCTGGAAGTGTTCAAGGCCAGGTTGGATGGGGCTTTGGGCAACCTGGTCTAGTGGAGGGTGTCCCTGCCTATGGCAGGGGGGTTGGAACTAGATGATCTTTAAGGTCCCTTCCAACCCAAACCATTCTATGATTCTATGATTGTATAGGAAAATGATATGTTTTCATGGACCTTTGGGGATAAACCAAAACAGTACTGACGTAGATCATACAGCACAACTCAGGTTATTATGCATACTCTGCATGTTACACAGATTATAAATGATTGCCAAAAAGTGGTATGTTTCATGGGAAAAATTAGAAATATTTTAAAATGTGAAATAAATATATACATAGATTCCAAACACAATTTTTTTTTTGTAATAATATTTTCAGTGTTCAGTATTGGCTCCAATGCTACTCTCTTCCCCTTCCTCTTTCCCATTATCTCATCATTTTTCCTTTAGACTTAAAAAGACAAAAGAAGAAGAAAACTATCTGGATGGCAAAGTCCTTTCATTTTTCAGCTACAAAACCAAGAAAACCAGGTGGCTTTTGGTGAATTTTCTAGAAAAATCTATTTTCTATAAAATGGTTTTCAGTGAGGAACAACTCTATTTGAAATGATGTTTTGCCATTTAGCATACATAATCTGAGGCTCCAATCATATAAATGCCTGCACAAAGACTTAACCTTGAGCATCTGTGCGGTCTAAATAAACTAAATGGAACTGATCATGTGTAAGATTAAGAATGCCTCTAAGTGCTTGGAGGATCAAGGACACAAGCAATTTTTTGAAGACCTGATTTTTATGCAAATAATAATTAACATGACTAGGCCTTCCGTCTATTGGCAAATGTGTAGAATTACAGAGTGGAGAAGTATTTTAAGACACCATGTATTCCTCATATTTGAAACCTTCCCTTAAAAGCGGCAGAAAATATCTGACAAAAAGTTGTCAGATAGTGTATTAATCTACTCTTAATTATTCACTCTCTAAGGGGAAAATGCTGCTGTCTGCAAGATGATTTGATAGCAGAAATCTAAAATGTGGCCTCTAAATAGCTTAAATTTTGAACATTACTCATCACTTCCAGTCATTATCATTAACAGTTATGTGAAATATTGCAATACCTAGAGGCTGCAGTGAATATCAGACCCCCCTTCTGAAAAACAGGGATAAGAGCCAGTCCATGGCTTACAGCATAAGCAGAGAAGTCATACGTACTGTGATAAAAATTAGATATTATCGTGTCCATTTCTCTGGATGAGGAAGAAAAGTATAGAGAGATAAAATTATTTACCCAAGGCTACAACACAAGGCCAAGGCAGGATAACACAACTTGTCCCTGTCCAATTGTTTTACTACAAGGTTATCTTTCCTCACTCTCATCACTTTCCCTTCAATAGAAAGGTCTTCAGTACTACACCTCGAAAATCATTATGATCACCAAAAATGGAGTAGACACAAAAGACTTAGGGAGCAGGGGGGCTGGAACTAGATGATCTCTGAGGTCCCTTCCAACCCTAACCATTCTATGATTCTATGATTCTATATCAGTCAGTTTAAAAAGTGAGAGAAAAATGAATGCTAACTCGCTAAGGTCACTGATGCTAACTAAAGAGCTATGTTGATATATTAATGCAGCTGGTAGGACTCATTTGCTGTATTCAAATAGCTGATAATCACTGCTCAGAATTCAAACTGTGCCGCTGTGGTAGAGCTTCATGCAGACAGCACCACGCAAACCCAGAAACATGTCTCATAGCCCCACTGGGAAACACTCTTCTTTATTGAAGAATAAACCTTGTATGGGGTTGGCTCTTGAGCAGCAACGCATGGGAAGATGGAGGAGCCTGAACACATTTTTGGGGTGTGTTTTGCCATAAGGAGGGTGAGACAGAGGGGGAAAGAAAATAAATAAGAGGGCTCGAATCAAAACACTTTTCAGAAAGGACACTGTCTTTGCAAGGGTGTGAGGAAAAGGATCTCTGCTCTGCGATTTCTCCCACTGTTGAGCAGCTCTGGCCCATGCAGTTTCCTCTGACAGAGCAGTCGTGTTCTGATGGAGACACCTCATGTCCCCCACTCTCTCTTTCCAGTCACCTGAGTTTTCCAGGACCTGATCCATTCCTCAGATAAACTGTAAGAGAAACCCCTCCTGTGAGCCTCAACGATGAGCATAGCTCAAGGCCGACTGAACATGGGGAGAAACCTGATGGATCCAGGGTATCCAACCGACATTTTCCAAAAATGCCAGCAAGTCACCTGTCATCTGAAGGTGACAGGGGTAACAAAGGTTTTCAAAGCCTCGCAAGATCAGGAAACTGTAAACTTGTCATAAATCTTATTTCTGGGTTTACGAAAGTGGAAGAGCCAGCCAAATTTACACATGAATTTTTGAAAGAGAGTAAATTTCATGTATGCATAACCTCCATGCTGTTGCAAACACAGAGACTGCAGATCAAACATGATGATTCAGATTGTGGTCATGGGATGGGAAGATCTTAATCTCAGAACAGAATTTCAAATCTAATTCAAGTTAATAGTGCCTGATACCCATCTTCTGTCTGGAAGAGTCTGACTTCACCACAGAAAATCAGTTAAGCATTTCCCATGCCATTCAGTGCTACTTCTGAAAAGTATTTAGGCAGCTCTGCAGAGGTGGGCCACCATCTCCAATTGAATACCTTAGCAGATAGATGGGTTGAACACTTGTCAAGGTATTTAACATTGCAACTACCCATCTGCACTAGTATTTTCAATGTTAAGAGATGCTGACAGAGCTGAGACAAAGAAAAAACTTACAGAAAACATTTTTCTTGCAATGATAATGATTATGAATGTTTTTCATAATCTCAGTCAAGCTCTTTGTGCAAGATCTCCACTGATGCTGCTGATCGATTCTTTGTACACAGGATTACTGAAGGGCCTGTGAAAACAAATAACTGGAAACATCTTCCCTGCAACTGCCTAATGCTGTTCACAAGAATTTCATATAAACACAACCTTACTTGTAACCAGGTGAGGGAAATCAGCAGGGCCTCATGGCCATCTCTTACGTATTATATTCTGCTCCCAGCAGCTGTAAATTCAGCACTTCGCTAGGCATTAAATTTACTCTCAAGAAACATTTTCTAAGAGAGGTGACAGAGTTATTGCACTGTTGCAGCTGTGGAGACAGATGGCAGTATGCCAAAACTCCAAGAAAATTTTAAATTAGAAATCTGACCATCTGCTATAGGTGGGGGAAAAAGGGTTTTGATACCCAGGCTCCTCCCTCAGTCTTGTAATTTTCCTGGTACTGAAATGCATGGTGTGATGTGCAACAGATGCCATATGCTTTCCAACTATTTCTTATTTGCAACTGATAAGCACTGGAATGTCTTAAATATGGAAGAGAATCAGGAATTCATTCTTAAATTGCATTGTGCTCTGCTATTACTCAGCCTATGACAAAGCAGGGTAGTACTTTGCAAGAACTTCCAGTTACTTTGCGATACTCCCTGTAATAAAATCTGCTTAGGTTTACTTACTTGTCACTTGAAACAGGCAAAGTTCAACAAGAAGAACGTAATATTTTTATCACCTTCATCCTAACTAGCTCTTCAATCAACAGTTATAGATGGTGCATCTTTAAACAGTAAGGCAAACTGTTTAACAGCTTCTTTAAGATGCATGGAAAAAAAATGGAAGGAGGACTCTCATCAGATCGGAAATCATATTTTTGGTGTTTATCCCTCATACAAAAATGTTATGAAATTCTCCATAAATACATAACTAGAAACTTTTTATTAATGCTTACATGTACATTGACTATATCGCTTTTATGTAATTCCACATCACAGCCTACAAGAATGATAGAACAGTATAAAAGTGGACCTGATGTATTCATAGACGGGAAAACCCACTATGTACTGGAACACAGATGAGTATTGCAGGTCCTGCCACTAAAATGTACACCCCAGTAGCCCGTGTAATCAATAGTGGAGATGACTATATAAAAGTAGGATTCTAGTTAAGTGTACATACTAATACTGAATTTTAATTGTATATATCATTATAATTCCCCATGTGTTATTCAAATGATCACTTTGCTTCTATTTTTGCTGTACTAAGTAGGGGGAAGAATAAAGCTTCTGAATACATCTAGAGCCATATATTGACTCAGTAGCTACTTCAAAGGTCCGTTGCATTTGTCAATATAATTTTTTAAAAAAAAAAAAAAAAAGAACTTTCACAGATTCTCACAGCAGATAAAAGACCTGCAGATGGTTCCGAGACACAGGCTTTCTGCAAGAAATTTGCACTGCCCATGGGCCACCTCTTTCTCTCCAAGTCTCTGCTTCTGCCTGCACAACGCTCTATGAAGAATGTTTGGGGCCTCCGGGCCCATTAAATGCACATCTTTAAAGCGAACTGGCTCACAGGACCCCATGAACAGGCTGAAAGAGCTCCCAGCTCCAATCTGAAATGTTGCCAGAAACACTCTAAAGGTGTTTAAATCCCAAGCACCAAGTCAGCACCCTAACTTGGCCCCTTTCGCACAGAACAAAGGTGTTTGCAATGTCCACTGTGCGGAGTACTTTTTTTTTCCAGAATGATATTTGCAATCTGAAGACATAGCTGGCATACCTTTAGAATACTAAAAAATCACAAAAACTGTTATAAACAGACCAGATTGTTTAGGGACAGAGTAGTCACATTTGCACAGCAGTGACCTTTTAGGATTACTACAGAGAAATGCCAAGGAAACTTGGCCAAGTGTTATTTTTAGTACACGGCTTTTATAAACAGATCATACCTGATACCGATGGGTAATTATGCAGTCACTTTATCAACTTTCTACTCCTGCTAAATTTTTGTCACCACGTGCAGGTTTCCCACAAAAACTGATTGGGGGCTAGTCTCCTGGTGATTTGGCGACTGTGGAATAACAGTCTGTCTACATGAGGCCGTCTGAAACAATACAATAGCAAACACATAAATCTGCTATTGTTCTACTGCAGGGCTTCAAAACCACTATTAATATGTATTCTGTAATACCTAAGATGTCCATGGAACTTTAAAACAGATGAACACAAATTTCAAAAGCAGGGTAAATAGTAATTCAATTAGATCCAAATACAAGAAAGAATAGATAATAAAGAGCAGTGGAAAGAGTCAGAAAAAGGATGGCAGGCATTAACAATAAATAAGAAGAAAGACTCTTGGGAAGGTTTCAGTAGCTACACTTAGCTGCCCCACATAATAAGAGTTTTCAGTATTGCTTAGTGGCCATGTAATCTTTTTAAAATTGATTTCAAAACATAAATTTAACATCTTTATTTTAAATTTAGACTTTAGTCTTTCATTGAAAGAGCTCACAGCTGGGTGCTTTGAGAAGGTTTGGGGGAAAAGAGTGGGCTAGAAGCACTCGCTGTTTAGAACAGCATGAGTCTTTTATAATGTCTTTTGCTGGTGCCATGCAATTTTACACTTTTTCGTGCATTTAAAACTTCACGCCTTTCCTCCCAGTTCATGCAGATTTTTGAAACAGCCATTAACCAACACATTAACGTGAAAACCAAACGCTTTGTGTCGAATGCCATCGCATGACACCTATTGATACGCTTACGTAAAACCCCACTGCAGATTTCCAGGGTTGTCTCACTGTATGTGCCCGAACTACGGGTTTGTACTGAGAACAATAAGCAGCTCCTGTGCTGAGCACATGAACCGAAGCTGCCCTAGGAGCGCTCCGTCAGCAGGCGGGGGAGAGGGAACACGGGACTGAACTTTACCGCTTCTAACTAGCTCAGAAAGCGTGAAGCCCCGGAGAGATCCAAGGAAATGTGTTTTCTTTCCTTATCCTATTCATTTCTTCCTTCTCACCACAGAATATTAACCTCAGTCATCCTGCACTGCTCAGCTGGACAGCATCCTTCAGTCGTTGCAAAGGACCTTTAAAATCATGCAACTGGAAGCTTTAGTGATCACCTTGGGAGTTCACACATCCTCCTTTCTCTGTTTCCAGCTCTACTGTAAGGCTACATGCATCTTCCCTATTTTGTATATACAAAAACCCCCACCTTTGACAAAGTCACATTTTCATCAATAACCATGATCTTGCATAATTAAGATGACTGAAACAATACATAATTCACTGCTAGTATTAAAATGTAAGATGTAAACAAAATGGGCTGAAAAGTTCATCTTTGAGAAGCATCGTGTAAAACTCATCAGCAATTTAAAACCTACCATGGTAGGTAGGTAGGGAAATTTTATTCCATTTTATCTGTGAGCAATCCCAACTTTATTCTTTCTTTGCCCACCTCTTATCTTTCTCTTCTTAAACTTGCCACCTCATTTTCTAATTTTCATGGTAACTTAGGGTCAGTTTTCAACCTGGCACTTGTATTTAGGTTTGAACACATTGGCAGCTGACCCTTTGGAGAAGAAACTGGATCCAGGTGGGTATTGAAAAAAGCACCATCCACACTCAGAATATATAAAAAGTAAATATAACAATTTTGAAGGAAATAAATAAGAAGCTGTATAAAAATGGATTATAGGTTGTTGTAGGCTGTTCATATAATAGCTATTCTACAGTTTTAAACCAACTATGGGACCAATTCTCATTGTAAGCAAAGGTAGAGAATAAAGACAGTAGCAAATCTGATGCAAAAAAGCAATCATATGAAAATGCAATTATGCAACACGTGTCTACTTCACGTAACCTTAAACTTATAAGCAATGACGGGTCAGTAGGAAACACTGACTGCAAATAGAGCGTCTTACCTTTTCTGTGTGAGCAGGTAAAAATTATGCTAGCATTGATAAGATTTGTATGCAATATAAAAATGAAAAACAACTTTTCTAGCCAAGGTCCAGCACAAGTTACTTTATCTGAGCAGCAAGATGGTGATATTCTCCAATGCTGTCTCTTGAGCCCTTTTTCTCACCTATTATATATGGTTCGAACAATTCTTTAAATAAGTTATTAAAAATAAATGTAACATTTCCTTTCCTCTTACCAGTATCTTCATTTGAGATCTAACTCTTTAATGGTCTCTGAAAGCAGAGACCTGTACAATATAGTACAGAACAGAGATACGAAAACATTGCTTCAGTCATCATGGGAGTATTTTCTCTCTTTCGGAAGGCCTGGATTTTGTACTTCTTACACCCTTTCCTCATCATTATGGCATTTATGCTTCCTGTGTCTGACATTTCAAATTTCTCCTAAAGGATCTTAAAGGTCTTGTGGTCTGATTTTTTTTTAATGGAATTTGAAGAGCATTCTTTGAATAATGCTCGCTCAGTATTACAACTTTTTAAAATACATTATTTATATTTAAACCACTTTATTAATATATTATGTTAGCATCTTTTTGCAATAGCTTTCTACTCCAGAGCTATCAATACTTTCTATGATAAAAATGAAACACAGCATTTTTCTGATATGTGAGTAGGATTTACACCAATACACACTTTGCAGCTTCTGCATTTGAGTGAGGGCCCCAGACATGGCACAACCGCTTAAGAAGGAAACGTGAGCACAGGACACAAAAGAGTCTCTCAGTACTCTCCAACCAGAACCGCAGTCTGGATAACCAGGGGTTCACGGCTCCAGAAGCTGACTTGAGTGCTTCTGCCCTATAGCCTGGGTGAAAAGTCAGATGGTTTGACCCTCCAAAAATCCCCTGGGATCTCTACAAGTCATGGAAAGAGAAAATGGAAATGAATACTGTTTTTATACCTGGTTGCTCTATTTCAGATTATTTGAGATTCAAAATCCTTTGGGCAAGGATCCCTCCTGTAGGTTGTACGTGACCCAGAACAGTGTATATGACAGAAGCAATGGGGAAACCACAAACTACAGCATCAAGACCTTTTTAAAACATTATTTAATATAGCTACAGCTGAAGTAGCATGAAAGGACCACAGCCAAGTGGAAGGCACTGCCCACAAATACAATGGCGAAAAGTCTGTGCCCAAAGAGCAAGAAAGAGCCTTTAGAAAAGATAAAAACGCAACAAGAATTAAACAGCTTCTTTGCCTTGGTGTTTACTGTGAAGATGGGGAAAGGTTCAGGTTCCTTCCTCATACACAAAAGCTTGGCACCCAATGACTGGTAAACTTGCAGTTTCCTAATTTGTGAAGGGTTCCTGTAGAGCGTTCCCAGGCAAATCAGCAGAAAAGCAGCCAAAAGAACAAACCTATAGCAGAAAAACCCTCACAAAATAAATACAGCGTGCCGTGGAAGAGCCAGCATGACTTTGCAAAAGGGATCCATCCGTACCACAGAAACCCGCTGGAGTCCTTTGAAGGAATAAAGCAGCAGGTGGACGAGGGAGATCCTCAGATGCCTAAATGTGCATTTGATAAAAGCCTTCACCAGAAACTCTGAATAAACTAATGCACTAAAGGACTGATCACATGGAGGAAGGGTTGGCTAACCCAAAAGAAATACTAGGGCACAGATAGTCACTTTTCAGGCCAGATGGATGTCTCCAGTGGAGCCCAAGAAGGGTCTGTGTTCAGTCATGTTCTACAGTCTGTTCATAACTGATCAGAAAAGGGTATGAACAGTAAGATGAAAAGACTTTCTGGTAGTATCAGGTTACTCAGGGTGCTAAAAAAAGATGGCTAATAGAAATGTTGCAGAAACCTGACAAGACTGAGTGACTGGGTTATAAAATGGCTGATGTAATTCAATGCAGATAAATGTAAAATAACCCATATGGAGAAAAATACAACTTTCTACACACATATATACTAGTGATAGGTCCTGAGATTTTTATTACCATTTAAGAACAAAATGCTGGTGTTAAAATAGACAGTTTTACAAAAATGTCAGGTCTGTACTTAGCAGTGATAAAAAAAGCAAATTGAATGTTATGAATTATTAGGAAGAGAACAAAGAATAAACCAGAGAACATTATTATGCCACCATATAATCTAGAGTGTACCCTTCCTTTTAAATAATGTGTGCCGTCTGGTCCATTATCATAAAAAGGACATAGTAGAATGGAAAAAAGTTCAGAGATGACAAAAGGAAGATGAAAAATACTGAATCTGGTTCTTGTGTAGCAAAAATGGAGTCCAAACACAGACTTTTTTCTCTTTTCAAAGATATTCCTAAATATGTAACAAACTTCAGCATGTTTTTCTGCAGCTGCTGTACAATGAGACTCCTGATGTTTACAGCTGTAAAGCAATTACAGACATTTGGGTGAAAATCACCATGTAGATAATAACATTATTATCCAGTATCCTTGAATGAGAAGGAGGAAAAACTCTTCACAAAACTACTGCAAAGTCTTAGAATGTTGTGTTGCAAACTAAATTTAAAGGCATAATCTTCCAAATTATCCTACACCATTTGTGTTTCTGTCCACTAAGAGTCTCACATTGTCTAAAAAGGCTGTTTAGCTTCCTCCTGAGATAAAGAGAAAACCAAAACCTGCTGTTTCTATTCTTGTTCTACTAAATGTGTTCCTAGCTCCTAGCCATGTCCATCCCTACCACTTAGCACAACTCTGAGAAAAGCATTTTCTCGGCATGGAAATTAAAGCGGAAAAGGAGTAATTTCTAAGGAAATAATCCATGTTGCTTTGTGGTCTCCACCTGGCATAATTTTGGCAGCATTTTGGCTGCCTCCCAAGAGGAACTCAGGTAGTTAATTTGGTCCTGGAGAAGCACAACATTCAAGCTACCACCATACTGCTTCTTTTACCGTGCAAATCCCCAGTCCAACAGCTCATATCTAGAAGCATTTTGCTTAAGCTATTGACCATTTCAGTCAGATACATCTAAAATGGAGTCCAGTTGACAAGAATGATAAAGTGACGTCTTCTATTTACGCACAGATAAACATAGTATGATCAAAGTATTCTTCCAGCATCGTAATGATGCAGGCAGTAGTAAATAAGTTTTGCCTCCCCTTCCAACACGGGGAAGAAGGAATTCAGCTGGACTTTCCTCTAGCCTTCTGGGTTCCCTCAGCGTTCACCACCTTCAGTGTCAGGGACATATCTCCACGCCATCTGTGACATATGGGCTATACGTTACATTCTAAGCCAAATACGCTATCTAAGGATTTTATACGGAATAAAACTGATGGGAAGGATCAAAGGAGAAGCAGGCATGTATTATACACTGAGCTGAAAGGTAACACGAAGTGGCCAGTGTGGCCCAGATCATGTTTTCCTGAAATTCAGACAAGACGTCTGACATTTAGAGTCCTTAAGATTACAAATGCTTATACTGAATTTCAGTATTTGAGGCATTACACAGAAAGGCTTCCATATATAAGGATCCATCAAAAAATGTCATCAGTATTACATTACAAATTATTGAAACTAAACCACTTTGCATAAGCAACGATGATACTTTCCCAGGATCATTTTTCAATTTAAGGTACTATCGCAACTGTAGTATGATTTAAAATTGTAAGGCAGAAGGGTCAAAGAATATTATACAATAAGACAGGGTGGTTCTATGAGATTCTCTTGGTATAAAAAAGTACCCTAAGTAAATCCATTTGAGATCCTTGCTATAAACACCTTTTAGCCCAGAGGTAAATTTTCTAAAGACTCATAAGCACCTGAAGACAAAGGGAATAAAATAAATATTGTCTCCTCAACCATAACTGTAGAATACTGGGAGAGATATTAAAATAAAATGCCATGACAGTTTATCAGGTAAAAAAAAAAAAAAAGCATCCTTTGTGTTTTCACCTCTTTTTCAATAGGGGACTTCCCTCTGTGAGCATGGCAGCGGTTAACTTTCCTTGCTACCACTAGAAGATGTATCACTACCTGCACCATAGGATGCTGAGCACCCTATGACACAGCACAGGCAGAAAGCAAAGGGAGAAACAGATTGGTAGTTCACTGGGCCCCACAGAAGCAAATGTTGAAGCCTGTTAAAGCAATTTGGGGTGGATAAAAAAGGTTGCACGACACATTAAGGCTGAACCAGTCAGGACTTGGGCAGAAAAATGAAAAGGGATGCCCATGAAAGCCTGAGACATGGCTACCTAGTCACCTTGAGGCAAAGACTCTCACAGATGAGGAAGAAGGTTCCCACCTCAGACTGACAACCTGCAGCGACTGGGACACAGCTCAACGCTGTTCACAACCCCTGGGCCCCAAAGTGCTCCCCCAGCCACCCCCAGCCCGGGGGCAGAGGCCTTTTTGAAAGACCAGACTCCCACAGAATCATTACGTGGATATCCCAAAGCAACAGCAAAACAAAAGACAGGACCTATGCTGTAAAATCAGCATAGAAACAATGGGATTCAATGAAAAGTACTGAAATAAATAATGCCTTGCCTATTTGATTGAGTAAACTGTTGGAGAAATGCTCCATCTGGCATGATTCCTTGCAGTGTCCTCTTACATTTTTCTTTCACTCTTAAGTTTCCTTTCTTTGTTTTGTTTTTTTTTTTAAATTGTTTTCATTAAGTGTTTGAGAAGTCACTTTCTTCTGGTGGTAGGAATTACCAAGATAGGAGAAACAAGTGAAAAAAAGATAAATAAACCAAACATATTTCCCTCCCGAATGGTAATGTTCACAGTCAAACTGTTGTCATGCAAATGAAGTTGCATCTCTAACTGTATTCTGTAACTCTGGTGTTAAAAAGGTCCCACTATAGATACTTGCATTCCTTGAACAGTAAATCATTTACCACACTTTCTATTAGGAAGTGCCAGTGAACATTTTAAGTGCCCAACAATAAATTTCATTGTTTGCATTCTTTGTGTTGGGACAGAACTTTAATATTAATCTGTCTTTGTGTTGCAGTGGGATTTTACGGAGCTCTCCATGTGCCCATTTACTCCCATGGACTTCAATTAAAAACAGAATGATAAGCATGTTTGAAGATCCTATCCTAGAAGTAAACTTGACTAAAAGGGTAAGTAAAATTTGGAAGCTGTATCCACTTACTGTAGGGATACGTTCGACATCCCAGTAACAATTATTTCCATATTTAACAGTTTGGGATGGGTGCTGGACTGAATTTTCTTTATGAAAATATATGGGTGGATATCACCGAGAGTATCTTGGATGCTCAGGTCTGAGAAAAAGAGCCTAAAAGCGCTCCGGTCCATCTCAGGCAGGATGAGCACCCTGCCTGCTCCACACGTATTGCTACGTATAAGTCAAGTAAAGTACAAATCAATAGCACCGTTTGAAAGGCTCTAAGATGTTTGGCCTTGAACTCCATTTTTTCTTTCCCCTGGCCAAATGTGGAAACAAAAGCAAGCCTTCACAGTCAGAGGTGAGAAGAAAGCATGTCTCTGCTTTCCCCTTCCTCCTTTCTTCCCCCTCATCTTCTGAAGGAGAAAAACCAGCATCCCACCTCTGAGGCAGCACCTGCACTCATTTCCGGGCATACTGCAGTACAGCTGAGAAAAGACTGTGAGGCAGAAACTGAGGAAAAAGCGAAAAAGAACAAGAATATATTTCATCTGAGAAGATCTCTTACCACATGGATAACATTTGGGGGGCTGGGGGTGGGGAGTGGATGGAGAAATAAGCCCTTTTCAAAAGCCCAGGAGTTGAAAGAAGCACAGGTCATCATTATTAAAAGGTTGAAGTGGATTGCACACTACTTGAAAAGCTTAAGAAGGCTACTCATTTAAAAGTAAGAACTACAAATGATCGCAATGCTTTATAATTTGACCCCATCTAAATAATTCAATATTCACTACGTCTGATGTAGAGCAGTCTTCCATTGCAAGTGTATTAAATCCAAACTAATTAATGCTGAAACCTGTTCTCTAGTAAAATAATACAATTTCATTTTGCTTTTTCTCCCTACTGAGTATATGGTCATATCCTGGTTATAGACGTGCTATAGTCTTCCAGTGAAATCTAGCCCTCTGTTACAAGGTGCTGTGTCTGCAATGTATGGTCCTGAAATCGGAAAGCTAGCGTACAATTCAGTGTAAATGGCAGCATTTGCTCAGGACTAGTAATAACAGAGATATTTGGCTGAAGAATGAGATGCTTCTCTAAAGCTCTAAAGATTTAAAAGGAAATGATTATGTTCTTCAGAGGAAACGATGATGTTCTTCAGAAGTTCCTGGCTCAGAATTAAAACCTAATCCTAGTCTTGGAGTCAGACCCTGTGCTAATAGTGAGTGCTTTGTCAGAGTAATTGCCAAATGGATGTTCAAATAAGGTAGCTTCTAGCTAACACTGAGGTGTCCAGATGTTAAAAACGGGATTTAAATTTCCCATGCCTTTTTCCAAAGACATTAGGATCTAACTATTGTGTTGAAGTATTGTTCAATCTCAGCAGAGCAAAGATATTTCAGATAATTAGAAGTTACTGTGCATTATCAGTATTTAGCCTTGCTTGACCAGCATCACTAGGAATAAAGCCATGCAGTACCCTGGCTCTCTGTAATTAATTCACTTTTCTTCCAGCTTTAAAGATGAGGAACTATTAGCCATTCCTACACCCTAACTACAGACACAAATAGTTATTGCTGCCACCATCATCAGCAATAATTACTCCACACTGCTGTTTGTAGGCTTGCACAGAAGCCAGGTTGCTCGGGAACGCTTCACGCTAAGGCTCTTTTTTCAACATACGGTAAGTCACTTTTCAAACCCCTATACAAGTTACAGACCGAACGACAAAGCACTTTTGAGAGTGAGACAAAGCAGTGGCGGGGATGAAGGTATCCCTGTGATTCCCAGGAAGGAGTGAGGGCAAGGAGAGAGGCCTGGGGGGAAGACCATGGTAAAAGAGAAGGAGTGAAGAGGACCCGCTGAAGAAAAGGCTGACAGCGAGACGGTGGTACGGGATTCAAACATGAAAGCCAGGCAGCTGGCACGAACTGCTCTTTGCATGAATATGTAGATGCCTCAGTTTGCTGTCCTGCTTCCTCTAAAAACACACAGGACAAGTACAGGCAGCATGGGTACTACCTAACCCTGTGATTAAGGGGTTGTGGCAAAAACTTTCAAAATGTTCTTACAGTCACTCGTTAGAAGAGAAACTTGCATTCTGATTGAGAATATGCTGTTGGCTACATTTAATGGAGAGAGAGCTTGCCAGTTCTTCCATCAGCAGAGTTGTTATAAAGCGTGTTCTGGGGAATTTCCAATGGGAGTAGAAGTAGGCCATCCAAAACACCATAAATAAAACATGAAAGAAGATAAAAACCCCACCGCTTGAAGGACAAGACTGAAGTTGCCTTCATTGCGACTGTGATATCAAGACTTCTCTAAACCAGCTTTTTTCCTTTGCTTAATTATGTGAAATAGGTTGGGTTAGGTATGGGAAGACAGAAAACAGGGGATTGCTTGTGTTTAAATCTAGACAAAGGGAACTGAATCCACTGTTAAACAATAAAACAGGTTTCTAAGTGAGGCTTTCAGTAGTAACAGTGGAAGAAAACTGTGACAACCCATAAGGTTCCAGAAAGAGCTAAGGGACTACAAGCTAAGGGGATATTCTCTCTTCTCTTGACTCTCCAGAGCAAAGATGTTGTGAAAACAGGGCAGAATTCCTCACTCTATGTTTATAAAGCAAGAAGCTTATAGCAAAGGTAGCATTTTCTCAGAAACATACAGGTCTGGGTAAAGCAGTCAGACTCCCAAGTAAAGGAGTTTAAAAAAAAAATGTATTGTTTTTGCTAATAATAAATCAGTCTCTTGAACATATATAGGTTGTGCATGCTGTCAATGGTTTTGAAAAGAAGAAATTCCTTTCACTTGAACCTCAGCCGATCTTTCTTAGCTTATGAAATATTTGTGAGCGCTGCTGATAGTGTTTTGCCACACACAGAGAGACTGGAAGCCCTGAACTGACAAAGAGGACACCGGCTGCCTCTTTGTTGCTCCTGGAGCACAATAACTGAAGCCACGGAAAATCTGTCTCCCTACAAATTGTCTTGTCAAAGGCACAGGCTCTTTCATTTTTCCAAAAGTATAATTCACAAAGTGCTTTTAAATTGTAGCTTTTCATTTCCATTCACATTTAACTGACTCATCTGAAAGAACTGCCTTCAAATAGCAATTTATTTTCTTTCACAAATACACAAAGCACTAATATTTTGGCTTGGTTTTAGTGTTTTGTTCCTCTGAAAATACAAATGGAAGGGTTAAACTGAAACAACTACATGTCTATAAAACCCCAGTGAAATTCATCAGGAATGCTCATGTTTATCTGAAAATAGAAAGACTCATAGACAGTAATGTCTTTTTATATAAAATCCCATCATTCGAGTATCCAGCTATTATATATTTTGCCTCTTAATTAGAAAATAAAAGCATTCTTAGAGCTTACTATTTTATTTTAAAAGCAAGTAAACATTTTTGCCATAATCATAAGACTGGAAAACAAATCTTTGTATTTTACAATATAAAATTTACCCTATAATACTTATAGAAAAGTGAAAGAGATGCTTTTTTCTTATCTTGGGTAAATTACTATAATCGGATTGAAAACGCAATAGGTTTTTCAGTATCCATTTTATCTAGCTCCCCCAGAACATTACCTTAGTGCTAATTTGAAATGTCATTCCCAAATCTCAATTTATTTAGAAAACTAATCTCAATACCAAAAGGATATCATTTTTTGGAATAGTCTTTCCAGTGTGAAAATCACAGAAAATAGGGTTAGAATACAAACAATACCCGTATCTGTAATCTTCTATTATCATGTCAATTATCAGGCATTAGCAAATGCAAGTAGAATTTTATTCAGCTCATGTCCCATTGCTCAGGGCTGTGCATCTGACATTTGTGCATTTTGTCCATTTGTCTATAAGCTATTGAAATGTTTCTTGATATAAAATGTGGTGGGTTTTTTTTCTCAGAGTGGAAAAATGGAACATAAATTATCTGACATTTTCTATAATAGCTATCAGATGTTTCATAGTAAACAGATTATATTAAACAATCAGGGGCTCTGAAAAACTCGTCATCATGTCCATGAATAAGGATGGAGCAGTAGACATCCTAAATTTAAAATATCAGAGGCACAGACACATACTCTGCCAGCTGGCTGTTTCTGTCCACAGTGCACATTTGCATTGTGACTGTGTATCAGATGTTAAAACAGGGAACCATCCAAACCACTCAGTCTCCTTCTGGCCACGACGGATCCACCTCCTCACGCAGCATTCGCCTATCTGCATCCCATGAGGCTCTGGGACGCAGGGTGAGGCCTGAAGCAAACCACAGACGATGCTTTATGGTATCGAATAAGGGGAATACCATCAGTGCTTTTCAAATCTTGTATTTGAAGGTGCATTTGGCACTACCTAGGTCTATTCATGCCCAATGAATAAAAAAAACAGGAAACAACCATGTTTGCTGGTTGTCTTTATGCCTGGGAGGGGGGCACTTCCCCAGTTTTGGTGCACTGTGTGGCCTTGTGATTGTGGTCAACAACATGTCCCACCTCTGGTCTGAGCTCCCTGGTGTTTCCAGGCATGGTTGATACATGGTCCTCCTAATCCACTCTTGGGACAAACCACCGTGATTGAGAAGACCGTGTAGTCTACCATGCTTTAGCCCATCCCACTCACAGGTGATGGGAAAGAAAGAAAGCAAGCACCCTCCCTGCTCGGCAGAGCTCCACAGAAGGGGGTGGAAACTGCTACATGACTCTTCTTCATCCTGCAGAACGTCCTTGACAGCTGGGGTGAAACTGTGGGTGACAGGCTGTGAAAGACCTCAAACTTGAGACATTTTAAGGTCTTGGTCAGCTTCTGGTCAAAGCTGGGAACAGCAGCTCACAAGTTGCAATCTGCTTGGGCCACCTTCAAAGAACACCTGCTTACAGTTGGGAATAACAATAAAAGTCACGTAATTACTTTTCTGGAAGGCATGAACATTTTTTTCCCTTTTCTCTTTTTTAGTATTTTTTTCAGAGTTTTCAAATTCCTTTGTCTGGATTAAGGGCAGTTTCTGCTTCTGATAACTCAAGAGTCCCACAACACTGTACCAAGAATTAAGATTCAATCCTCAGGCTGTTCCAGGCTCAGCACATACAGATAAATGTGTTTATGGACTTTAGTGCAAAATACTGATGTGTTTAAAAGTTAAATTCCATCTCTGGTGATTTTCTGAACTGGGGTAAGACTGCTGAATTAATGTCAGAAGTGAATCTTCACCACTTACGTTAGTAAGGATATCCATAATGATGTAAATATACTTCACCGCATTTTTGCTTTCTTTCCATTAAAACAAGCTTTGTGAGAAGTTGCTTTTAACTTTGCAATATCTCAATTGGTTTTGATTTGTTTTCACAGTCCAATAGCATATTTTACATTCCTGGTAAAATTACTAGTGTTTTTTAGCTATCTTGATATGGCATCAGATGGTATTACTAATATCACTGTAGCAGAAAAATGTTTTCTTTCAGGAATATATTATCGTTATCATAAGAAATAGTACTTGCAAGCAGCACTCTCAAAAAAATTTAAGTAAATGCATGTCACTTCATTCTTATTTTAAGCTTTCTTTGATTTTTTTTCCAGCTGACCACAGTTGATCTTTGAGATAAGACATAAGAAAGCTTTTAAATTGAGAAAATACATTATTACTGAGCTCTATTGAGAGTATAAAGTGGGGAAAGAATTGTCGTCATTTGATCATGCTGTTCATAAGAGAACTGTAAATCTTGCATATTTTACAAGATCCAATTTAATTAAAAAAATTAATAACACTTGTGAAAATCAAGATATGTATCTGCATAATTCCTTTCTTTAAAGGTCCTTTTTGGTTTATTTCTTCTTCCTTTCCTTTCTTTCTCTGTCACATGTGCATGAGATTTTTCTGTAAGGGCTAGAAATATTTTTTGTCATATTACTTTTTTGTTTGCCTCCTAATTCTCTGATACTGTGCCCTTATTAGTTGGTATGCTCTCTCTACCACTTGTAAAGCAAAAGGAATGTTAGCTAACCTGCGTATTCCCAGTAGCTGATGAACTGGAAGCCACAATAAAATGACTTTGGAAAGGGCAGAGCTGAGCTGGCTTTCACAGGTACACATGGAGAGAAACGCAGAGAAAGAAAGAAGCACCTTTAGGCAGCAGACTGGGACTTAAAATGTTACTTCTGATGCTGAATGTGAACTGTATGCATTAAGGCATTCTCTTCCCCGCAATATGACTAATTTTTTGGCTGTGCAGAAACACAGGGATCTTAATTATGCATTCTTGGGATCTGAGAAAGATAGACAAATTTGAAAAAACACCATCAAAGTAAGTGAGATGATAGAGAAGTCTTTATTAGAGAAGTCTTTATTTCTCTTCCTCTGTCTCTCTTTTTACACAGTGTCTGGGAATTTGCTTTGCAAAAAAATCAAATTAACTTATATGTGCATGTAATTGCAAGAAAAACCTGTGGAATTTTCTAGTGCAAATCTAGACCCCCACCTCATTTCTAGCAAACATAATCAAAACCCAGTGGTATTCCACTAAAACTAAGCTAGCTTTCTTTCGCTTCCAAAATCAAACTATAAAAGACACATAAAGCAATAGAGATGATCAAAATCAGTGCTTTCCGCAAAATATGCTTTTTCAAGACTTCCATTGTGATTGAAACAAAAGGGGTTTGATTTGCACCTACTGGAGAAGAGCACGTGAATTTAAAATCCTCACTACACCTGCTTGAACCAGTGGAGTCACACTCAGGTGCTTTTGCAGAGGCACGCTCTGCGGTCACCAACAGATCTCCCGCCTACGACCCCGCAAAGCATACGAGGAGGCTGTCGTGAAATAGCTAGCTAAACTGGGGCGTACCAAGACCTTGCTTAGATACATCCTCCATCTGCTGCCATCTTTAACGTTGCTTCCCTCTCTCACAGTCCCAGCAAGAAAACTTTTTAATTCCCAGGCTGAGCTCTGAGCTCCCTGTCAATCTGAACAGAGCTACAAGACGGAGAGGCAAAGGCAGCCAGTCTCCGCTAGCGGGTGAAGTTACTGCTCTGTTTCCTTCCAGAAAGCACCATCTGCAAAGAAACACTGTAGCTTATTATGATGCCATAAACTTAATTTCACCTAAAGTCTTAATATGCTGTATAGACCAACAGTACATACAGGGGACACCACGCTGCTACCCAGCTGTGCACGATCTACTTGCGATGAATGGCCAGAGCTAGAAAGAGACAAAACTATGTAACGTCTGGGCAATTCAAGGATAAACAGCATCTCCTTGTGATTAATGCAACACCTTTGCCAAATGTTTCATCTAATATGGAACGGAATCTTAGGGGGAAAAAAAATAATCACTCTTTCCTGTTCTGTAATACAGTCACCTTGATGCTCATTTCGTAAATCCCCGCGTTACCCGGCAATGCCTCCCTTTCCCTGGTGCGGCCGAGAGATTCTGGAGGTGCTTTTCATCACCAGCTCCCACGACAGCATGCTGGACTAGAGGTTTAGCTGCCTAACCACTGGCTTCTAGTGCCATTTTAGATGCTATGGGGCATCTGGGAGATCTGCATGGGTCTGAAAGACAAAGCGTGGGATTCCCAGGAATACTGCACCTTTTTGGTGCAGTACCTTCAATGCAGGTAGGAATCCTGAGATGGCATCACATATGTTAAAATAGCAGGCGTCCACTGTAATATTAAGATACCTAAATTTGCTGCTAAGTAGCAAGCAGGGATGTTGTTACAGCCACTACGAAAACAGGCACCCTGTGTGTGAGGTACTTGTCATAATTTTCAATATCTAACAGTAGGCAGGCTTCAGCGATGGATCATGGAAAACCACTCAAGAGGTCCTGAAATACGTTAGAGCCCTCGTACTGACAGTGACAGCCAGTGAAAAACAATTGCTCCCAGTGACAGTGAAAATACTTCATGCTGAAAAATGAACTTGTTATCATCTCACACAGAATATGTGATAGTCATCCCATGTCTCAAAGAGCATTTGCTACACAAAATGCCCTGTCTCTCCTGCCAGGAGCCCAACCATCAGTTCCAGGCCAGAAATTGCAGAGAAAGTACCTGCTGCCCTCAACTGAAATGTAAAAATATCACAAACCTGCAGCCTAAAGATTGACCCGGTACCACTAAACAATATTGTCATATCTACATATGGCAGTATTTCTGAGTCTGGGCTGTCAAACATTTCTGTAACTTTCCTGATATTAAACCTGTTGTTCAAAAAACACAAACACAAGACACGGCAAAGACAGATGGTGAAGCACACTGGAAGCAAAATACTCTTTTACAAGTTCAAAACTCTAGAAATCATGGCTAGTACCCAGTTTGTTTTTATTAGATAAGACTGTCTCAAAATTCAGTCTTCCAGAGTGGTAGAACAGGAAGATCTCCAAAACAGAACACTTGTCTTGAGGACTTGATGCCCCACCACGTGCTCCCTGGAGGCACCACTTCAGACTAGCTTAGGGCTGGCCCTACCTACTGAATGTCCGTTAGCACCTGGAGCAGGGTAGGTGCAACCCTTAACCGCACATTTCAGTTCAGTTTTCTCTGAATTGAATCCAGTGCATGTTCACCAAAAACACCCCATGATGTAAACCAAAGCACAGCAAGTGGGGACAACTTGGGGATTCACTTAGAACCAGGGAACCATTTCTGAGCTCAGATGCCAGCTTTCAGAGGGACATCCTTGGCTGAGAGCTCCTCTCCCTCTTCGAGGGTTGGATGAAACCTCATTGTCTTTAGAGGGCTGCCTCAGGGGCCTGCCCTCTCTGGGGAGATGGAAGCTTTCTTCAGAATGGTGACTTATTCACTAAAAAGTTTTGATTCAGTTAATAAACTATTTTCCAGCCGAAACCTATGCTGTCAAAAAATATCAAATCTACGGTGAGGAAAACAACCACCTCAAATCTCTGCAGGCTCTAGTGAGAATAACTGATTTTACCTTTGCTTCTCCAAAGTTGTCGGCAATTTTTGTTGTATTTTAAGACTTTCTCTTCAGAATGGCCAAAATAAAACCAGCACAGGAGATGCAGGAGCTGACCCTTCTCCTGCCCAGTGCCTCTGAAGGGCAGAGAGGGTTGGGAAGTTAACCACAGGCAGAGTAGCACTGACTTGCTCCCAGAAAATCTGCCTTTTTATTGGTATTCTTGGCTGCTCTCGACTGTAGTAACTGATCAGAGAAACCGCACAATTCTGAAAAGCAATTCATCCGGTCTGAATGGCAGGTATTCATACTGGAGAGGATTTATTTGTGCCCATTCATATCCTCATTCAAAAGCATTTCTTCATCTCTAAAAGGCATTCTTGATAAGATCATTAAAAAGCAAATAATCAATGTGTAAGTCATTTACTTCAAAGCTCAATCAAAAACTACAGAAGCAGGTAAATTATTTGAACATTTATCTCCATCTCATTTTGTTATTTGCACTTATTTCTAGCTCCAGAAGCAACTTTGAAACTGAGCTTTTAAGGGACATCCTCTCCTGAAAGAGACCAAGCTTCTCTTAATTTTTTGTTCAACTGCTCACCCTGAACTCAGGTTAGACCTAGCACTTCCCTGAGGATTAAGGACATGCCTGCCTGATAAAAGAAAGCACTGAGGGCCATATTCATGAGCTACTTCACCTCTTTGGAGCAGGGAGCAGGCTCCCAGAGTTAGCATTTGATAAGAGAATGCCTTCGGAGAATGTTTTACTATTCATCAATTAATTTTTGCAAAGGACTTTGCAGATGAAAATCAGTTTTCAAATAATAAGTGTTATTGTAAGTCACGATGAGGCAAGGAGTGCTCAAATCCAGGAGCAGGGAAGAAGGCTGGAAAATTCTCAATGCAAACCTGAGTTAAGGAGCAGAAAACAACAGTGTCAGAAAAGAGCGATGGGAAGTAACTAATACAGTTTCTGTAGGAACTGCTCACAGATCCGAGTGCAAAGGGAAGTGGAGAAGGAGGGAAAAATGAGAGAAAACTACAGTCAGTTAAGCCTTGCAGAGAAAAGATAAGGGCAGCAGAAAAGAATGATTTAATGCTAGCTAAAGTGATTAGAGAGAACAAAAGGGCTCTTATAAATATACTGCAGCTGTGAAGGGGGAAGAAATACCAGTGAGAAATTATGACTGTTAATAAATAAGGAGGGAAACAATACAAAAGATTACCGTAAAGTGGCTGAGCACATGATTGCTATCTTAAAAATCCCAAGCCATTGACAGAAAAATATTTTTCTAGGAGGTATAGGCAATTAGGAAATTCATAGATTCTTGTAAACATTACTTCAAATAAATGAAAAAAAAGTGTGTAGAAAACATAAGTAAAAAGCCTCACTTATGCCAGTGACTTAATGATAATTTCATTAAGGAACTCCTTCTGAATGAGTGGCTTTTTTTTTTAGCACTACAAAACTGGACAGCATCCATGGAGCGATAACATTGGTTTTGTTTAAACCCTTTGGCATAGCATAAAACCACCAATAAAAAATACATATAAATCAAGAAAAAACAGTAGCTCATCAATAGGTAATAGTGAATGTCATCTTGTCTCAGACAAACTCCATTACCACTGTAAAATACAGTCAGTTTTCAACAAGAGTCCTGTGGAACCTATCATTGAAGTCCCTTAAATCAGGTCTTTCAATACAGATCAAAACTAAACCGAAGGAGTAAATTTGCATTTGATAAAGCACGGACACGATAATGTAATATTAGAGATGTAAAACATTAACAGTTTTGAAGATTCAGCTGCCCCAGTGAACCCAGACGATGCTTTCCCCCGGACTGCAAGCATGGTGCCACATCTGAAAGCCAAGATTTGACCAGCTTTTGTGTCTGCCCCTTGGTAGCCGGACGCTACCACAGACTAAAACATGCGGGGGATTTCCCCACCCAGTGGACATTCACGCTGCCCATGCTGCTCGCCCATGGCTGCAGCCCGCGCTCCAGCTGTGCCAGGTGTGCCGAGGAACGGGCACCCACTGCCCACCTTGCAGCAGCTCTGCCAAGCCGCCTCTGCAAGTCACACACTGCGGGATTTGCGGATACAAAGCAGGAAACACAGCTCAATAGATCCTTACGTGACGCCTCTCAGGCAGCAAAAAGATACGAGTAGTTACGAGCAAAACACTGAAATTGCAGGTGACTACCGGAGACCCTTAGTGAAGAGGGGTAATAGGGAAGCTTCAGGAAAATCAGAAGCTTTCTCTCCGATTTTCACTCATTCATTCAAAAGGACCAAATATATTAGAAATTACTTGAAGGTCTTAAGACACTGAATTCTGCCTACACAGGGAAAGATAATGTGATGAAAAAGCATAATAAACCAGAAGAATATAAAAATATTAGTTTATTTTAGCTCAATATAATGACCATCCGTAACTGAACTCTGATTTGTAAATGCAAATAGAACAAACTGTAAAACACACCACACAATTAGCATACTTCAAAGCATACAGGAAGCCATTCCTCACTGAAATAAATGGCTCCAACTCAGGAAATACCACTCAGACGTGGCAGTGGTGTCCTGGGCCATAACTCAGTGCAGACAGTGGGGAAATCAGCTTTGTCCTAGAGACAAACAAACACTCTGAAGCCGGAATAACCCCTGACATCTGTATGTCTGAATTGCCATGATTAATTATTAAAACTCCTTTCACATTGCCTGAGTGGCTCCCAGAGACCTCAAAGTGCAGAGGAAAAGAGACTGCCTCCCCCAAAGCTCCCAGTGCACCTTGACCATGAGGAGCTGCCAAGCAGTGGCAAATGAGTGACGGGCGAGATGACCAGGGTAAGCCCATGAGGTGCCTCTAGTCAGGGCATGGGAGGAAGCGTGGAAAAAAAAAAAGAAGTCTTTCTTCCTTTGTCTGTGCAAAAAGAGCAGCAAGGCTTCTTATGAATGGGCATAATCAACGATAACAAAGTCGAGACACTTGCAGCCTAGGTCAAGGGGAGAGGGCTGGGTGAGAAGGAGAAAGAAGAGTGCAAGTGGCAGTAGTGTCTGAGCAGAAAGATACAGGAGTAGGATAAAAACAAAGGGAACCCACTTGGCTAGGGGAAGAGTTATGGGAGGCCTGAAGACAAAAGAACAAGAAATTTAAACTAGAGGCAGTCAAAGGTGCCAGCACAAGGATTCAGAGAGGGAGGTAATAAGGTCATCATGACAGGCAAGAAAAGGGATGTTGACGGCTGCCTTTCATGGGGCTTGAAGTAGGAGGTGGAGGTGTCAGCAGAGATTACAATAAGCAAAACAGGAGGCAACACATAGATCTTATTTTTACTGTTTCAGTAGGGACAAAAGGCCAGCCAGGGTAAATGTTTTTCAGGAGTAATTATCAGGATTTAAACAGACCCTAAATGTGCAGGCCACACAGGTGGTGGTAACGATGCACAGTTGCAGATATAACACTAGCAGAAGAGAGAAAGGGAGTTTCATTGTGCTTCCTGAAATTAGGTTTGGGGAAGGGCTTGTGCTTAAGAAATAGCAATAACAAAGAAAGGCCCACTCACACCAAGCCTGAATAGACCTAGATATCTGGATATGGCAGGCTGCCCACAAAGGTTCCCAGGGAACACAAGAAATCTATTCATGAGCCTTTACTGTTTACCCATACACGTGCTGTCTGCTGCTGTCATTTCAAGAAAGAGCATCAGCAGAAAGTGCTGGAGAACAGCAGAGAAAAAACACCGTATCAGAAAGAAAATTCAGGCGGCTTTCCAGCCACTCTTCCCCAAGCCTGTAGCGTTGCATGGGGTCGTTGTGACCCAGATGCAGGACCCGGCACTGAGCCTTGTTGAACCTCATACAGTTGGCCTTGGCCCATTGATCCAGCCTGTCCAGATCCCTCTGTAGAGCCTTCCTGCCCTCAAGCAGATCAACACTCCCACCCAACTTGGCGTTGTCTGCAAACTTACTGAGGGTAAACTCGATCCCCTGTTCTCTTTGGGCCCAGCCATCCAGCCAGTTTCCCCAGGAGAATGCTGTGGGAAATGGTGTCAAAGGCTTTACTAAGGTCCAGGTAGACAACATCCAGAGGCTTTCCCTCATCCACTAAGTGGGTCACCTTGTCATAGAAGGAGATCAGGTAAGTCAAGCAGGACCTGCCTTTCATGAATCCATGCTGACTGGGCCTGATCACATGGTTGTCCTGTACATGCCACGTGATGGTATTCAA
The DNA here is from genome assembly GCF_028858705.1 of Grus americana. Classification (NCBI taxonomy): domain Eukaryota; kingdom Metazoa; phylum Chordata; class Aves; order Gruiformes; family Gruidae; genus Grus; species Grus americana. The sequence continues at coordinate 67,635,270 of NC_072853.1, forward strand.
GAGGGTCTGCTCCATAACCTTCCCCAGCACTGATGTCAGACTGACAGGCTTGTAGTTTCCTGGATCCTCTTTCTGGCCCTTCCTGTAGATGGGCATCACATTTGCTAACTTCCAGTCAACTAGGACCTCCCCAGTTAGCCAGGACTGCTGACACATGATGGAAAGTAGCTTGGAGAACACTTCCGCCAGCTCCCTCAGCACTCTTGGGTGGATTCCATCTGGCCCCATAGACTTGTGTGTGTGTAAGTAGTGTAGCAGGTCGCTAAGCATTTCTCCTTGGATTATAGGGGCTTCATTCTTCTCCCTGTCCCTGTCTTCCAGCTCAGGGAAGCTACCCAGAGAACAACTGGTCTTGCAATTAAGGACTGAGGCAAAGAAGGCATTAAGTACCTCAGCCTTTTCCTCATATTTTGTCACTATGTTTCCTCTTGCATTCAATAAAAGATGGAGATTCTCCTTAGCCCTCTTTTTATTGCTTATGTATTTATAGAAACATTTTTTATTGTCTTTTACGGCAGTAGCCAGGCTTTGGCACTTCTAATTTTCTCCCTGCATAACCTCATGATATCCTTGTAGTCCTCCTGAGTTGCCTGCCCCTTCTTCCAAAGGCCATAAACTCTCCCTTTTTTCCTGAGTTCCAGCCAAAGTTCTCTGTTTAGCCAGGCCAGTCTTCTTGCCCACCGGCTTGTCTTTTGGCACATGGGGACAGCCTTCTGGGGTTTCCTTCTGGAAGAAAGTCCAGCCTTCCTGGACTCCTTTGCCCTTCAGGACTGCCTCCCAACAGACTCTGTCAACCAGTCTCCTAAACAAGCCAAAGTCTCCCTCCAGAAGTTCAAGGTAGCAGTTCTGCTGACCCTCCTACTTACTTCTCCGAGAATCAAAAATTATCATTTTGTGATGACTATGCCCAAGATGGCCTCCAACCATTATATCACCCACAAGTCCTCATCTGTTCACAAACAACAGGTCCAGTGGGGCGCCTTCCCTACTTAGCTCCCTCACCAGCTGCATCAGAAAGTTCTCTTCCACACATTCCAGGAACCTCCTGGACTGTTTTCTCTTGCTGTAATCTGTTTCCTGTAGACATCTGGTAAGTTGAAGTCCTCCACAAGACCAAGGGCTAGTAATTGTGAGGCTTCTCCCAGCTGCTTATAGAATATTTTGTCTGCCTCTTTCTTCATCCTGGCTGGCTGGTCTATAACAGCACCCCACCATGATATCTGCCTTACTGGCCTTCCCCTTGATTCTTACCCATAAACACTCAACCCTATTGCCACCATTGTCAAGCTCTAGACAGCCAAAACACTCCCTAACATACAGGGCTACCCCAGTGCCTCTCCTTCCTTGCCTATCCCTTCTGAAGAGTTTGTAGCCATCCATTGCAGCTCTCCAGTTGTGTCAGTCATCCCACCTTGTTTCCGTGATGGCAACTATATCATAGTTTTCCCACTGCACAATGGCTTCCAGCTCCTCCTGTTTGTTGCCCATGCTGTGTACATTGGTGTAGGTGCACTTCAGTTGGGCTACTGATCCTGCCACCTTTTTTGGCAGGGAAGCCCTAATTCCTATGTGACCATGCTCAGGCACTTCCATGGTTTCTAACACATCAATAACCCTTGTATCTTTGCTGCCACATGGATCTCCATCCCCTACCTCCACTGAGACAGCAGACCAAAGGGCCTCGCTAGCACACCATCCCTCAAACATTGCTACGCCACCCCCAGGCTTATGTCTAGTGAGCCTGCTTTTATTCCTTCAAATCTATTTTTTTTTTCATGACCCTATGTCAAAGTGCAGGATCCTTAATAGCACAAGTATTAAAATGTGTGACAGGTTTTTTTACTCTCCCAGGCCAAAAGAAATGTCTACTTTTTTTTTTCAATTTTTTCCATGATTTAATATAAAACTGCATTTTCAAAAAAACACCAAACATTTAAGCCAGTTTACAGCTAAGTAAATATATACACATTCATAGATAAAAGTATCACAGCATGTTGTATGCCTTTAAGTGTTGGTGTGAACAAGAATAACTTGATTTTAAACTATCATTATTTTCAGCATTTATTGTTGTGCTTTCTGTTTTTACTGCATTTCCATTGTATTCAATAAAAAGCATGTCACTTGTCCTGAAATTTAGTATCTATGCACCTAGGACCCTTTTCCTACAAAGGAGATGGATTGATAAAACTTCCCAGTACCACGGAAAGATTTGGATTCTGCCCACAGCCTCCTAGTGACTTTATAAAGAGAGTGAGTGATCTGGATACAAGGTTGTCCTCTGGCTGAGGGTCAGCGTAGGTGGGATGCACAGCAGCATGATCAGGATGACACTACGAAGCTCAGTTGGCATGTAGGAAAGACTTCAAACACCTCTGACTTGATTAAGCTGTGGTTAAATTAACTATGGAGATAGAAAGAAACCTCTTAGAAGAAGCTTCAGGAAGATATGGAAAACATATTAAAATCTGCATTTTTCTTTACACAGTTTTTGAATTTTAGTGCTGTTATAAGGCTGAGATTTAACCTTCAAAGCCTTGTCTTTACATACTGGCTGGTAAACCCAAGAACTTTACATTACAAATTCACAGAATGGTTTTATTTTTTTTTTTTTTCCTGTTTAGTGAAAGTTAATTGCTTAAATGAACACCAAATTTCTCTTGCAATCCCCTCTGGCCATTTTCTCATAGTTGCTCCATTTTTTGAGCCATACCCATCACTCTCCAAGAACTAGCACACAGACACTCAATTCTGCAAATAATGACTAAGTGAAAATAAAATAACGTTAGCATCCTAAGTGTCCCTGACACACACTGCTCTGGACAAAAGGGAAGATGTTGATCAGGAACTTCATGGTTGTATTTCACCCTCTCATACATTCCCATGAGCTGGACTCATCTTTCCTAACTTCATGGCAATCGGCTTGCCTATGGTGGAAGAACTGCAGCACCTACAGAAACCCACCACTGCAAGCACTCGCCATTTCTTACCGAATCCGTACATGGGAAGAGCTGTGCCTCCTATCTGAAAACTTCATTCCCTTAAAAGTATATGTTTCCCTCTCAAGATGTCAGCTGCATTATTAAGCCTATTTATAGACAAGTAAAATGAATAGCAGATGGCCTGAGCAGACTAGGATTTTCAGGCGTGCTGCAACCCATAACGTCTTGTCTTCGACTCGGCTAATGATGACCAGGAACAGCCATCTGTGACCTGGAACATGCCTCTCTGAATTTTCTACGTTAGTAATTGCAGCGGCAGTGCTGGCTAAGAAGTATTGATTGGAAATCTCGATGGATTATTCTAGTTTTGATCAACCCAGAGGGAGCCACACGGCGAGGTAGCGGCACTGCTGGGAACTGAACCGATTCTGGCAGGTTCTCCCCTCCTGTGACTCACAGATGACTCTTCTCATTTTCCCAGGTGCTTGGGCAGCCCTTGTGTAGATTTTTCCTGCCATCAAAATTCCCCAGAATAGTCTGCCTATTGAATGGATAGTTTTAAGCATCTTTACTAGAAGTCCCCTAAAAGTAGCTGTTAGCTTTAAAGGAAAGAACCTCCTGTCTCACACAACTAAACTTTTTTTTTTTCCCCTTAAAGCCAGGGAGGATAGTTACAATGGAGAGAACAAAACCTTTAGAACAACAGTGTTCAATTTTTACAGTAGAAATTAAAATGCTAATTTGAGAACAGTGTCTTTCTTTTTATTGTTATTCCACTTACACACTAAACCCCTAAATTATAACTTGTATACAGGGGAGGCATTTATAATTAACTTATTTTCCTGACAGGTTTATTCTTGTATAATATCTAAATATTCACTTCAGTCTGATTTCTCTGTGTTGTATGGTATACGAAGATAAATTGATACAGAAGGCTGGGGAGGGTGGGGCTCGAATGAGGCTAATAGTCACATTTTTGTTATGTGGAACAGAGGGAAGCGCTGATCTGGTTCATCATTTCAGCTAGCTTGTGTATTTTTTTTTTTTTAAAAAGAATCATAATTACCACTTAGAGGAAGACAGTTGTATAATGGAGAACACTCATTTCACAGACTTATTCCTTTCAGAGACACTTTCTGGCATCACAAGTCTCAGATTGCTCTAAAAAGACCCCAAGGAGTTCATTTATTTACCATCAAAGCTAAGGGAAGAAAGCTAGGGAAGCAAAAGCCAGTCTTCGCTTAAAGGGACAACACGCTGGTTCTCTAGATTTGCAAGACAGGAGCACAAAGACTTTGCTCAACTCAGATGTGGCCTGGAAAAGAAACTAGGGATAAAGGACTTATGCAGGTAAGTAGCTATTAAAAAAGTCCTAATTAAACTGACTTGCTCTCTTTGCAGTTATTTGCAGTAAAAAGTTCTCCCAACCAGTGGGCTTAAGCAACTCTTCTCCCCTCCCACTTCAAGTGTAACAGTCTATGTGATCTTCCAGCCCTGGAGATATTTAATACCACTGATATCTACCAAGACAAGAGATGATTGGAAAATCCATTTCCCCAATTCTGGACATTGTCCAGTTTCCACAGTTTCCAGAAATAAGAGTATGTTTCCTGCTACTATGAGCCTGGTGAGGAAAGTAGGTTTTACCAAGAAAGATGATGGCAAAGAAAAATAGCAGCATTATCCATTATTGCCAATCTCAAGCTTATAAAAGTGTTGAGGCAAGCTCTCTGCGTTACAGTCAAACTAATGAAATGTTGTTTGGAGCTATAAATTAAAATTTCCCGCATTTGTTTTTGGATGTCTATGTTCCCAAAGTTTCTCCTGGCCATTACTGACTGTCTTGTCTGATCAGTTACTTCCAAGAGCTGAGACTTTCAAAATCTCATTATCGCAAACCTTGTCAGCATTGCTGTGCTATACTTTTCTTTTTCAGTGACAGAATAAGCAACTGAGGAGGGGCTAACATCTGAGGAGAAAGTACCTCTGTTGTGCTTATAGCAAAGGGATTTGGTAAAGCTGTCTCTGGCTAGTTTATTCTGTGTTTGTAGGGACCACATACTTCATTTTTCAGCCTTTGCTGAGAGCTGGTTTTTGGAAGTCTTGACAAGGTGGTGGTTGCTGACTAGCTAGAAATGCAAACTTATTAAAATGTAAATTTAAGCTGAAGGAGGGTCGATTTAGATTAGCTGTTAGAAAGAAATTCTTTACTGTGAGGGTGGTGAGGCACCGGAACAGGTTGCCCAGAGAAGCTGTGGCTGCCCCCTCCCTGGAAGTGTTCAAGGCCAGGTTGGATGGGGTTTTGGGCAACGTGGTCTAGTGGAGGGTGTCCCTGCCTATAGCAGGGGGGTTGGAACTAGATGGTCTTTAAGGTCCCTTCCAACCCAAACCATTCTATGATTCTATGAAATGTGAAAGTTAAGATGTGGTTCCACATAGTAACCAGCTACTAAGTCTCTAGGTCATGAAGAAATTCAGGTAGGCTGTTGACATTTGTTGGAAGCAGCTGAAAACCATTTCTCATAAAATTTAGGGGGTATGTTACCTCACTGGGAGATTTATTCACTTCAATTGCAGGGAAAGGCTGGATGGTTTTTCTGTCTCTCTCCTTGCTGCCTGGGGAGGCGTCCATACTGCATCATATTTTCTAGACGTATCTGGTTAGTTATGTTACTTCATGCTGTGTCTTAATGTGTGCACTTCTTCAACAGTCTGCTATCCCCCTTTTTTTCTCATTTACACTGGTGATACCTGCATTGTTACTTTCCTGACCGTGCTAGAGGAATTCTGCAGGAAATATTGATTTTCATCTGCTGGAACCAACTTGATGGCAAGGCTTTGGTTTTCACCTCCCCCCGCCTTGAGTATTGTGCATCACGTACCAGCTCCTTCAGCAGAGATACTGACTGGCATGTGAGTGATGTGCAAAGCTGGGCCCATTTGCTTTCCAGACAGTTGAGCAAGTTTTGTTGTTGTTTCACAAAACCTGTTTTAATTCTGGAAAAATTCACAGCGGCCTCTGATCAGGTCCTCCCTCAGCGTGGAGGATTGGCTCAATTTGCTGAGGTCAGGAGAGCTCTGGAGAGTAATCTTGTTTCTCTCCGGCAGAATGAAAATTAAGGACAGGGCAAGCTAATCAGATGAGACTGCATAATAGATGCAGCTCCTTATACAAATAATACCGCATCATACGCCCCTAACAGTTCAAGTTAGGCTGATGCTGATCCTGGGTAACATCACGCAACAGCAGATAGGCAATGAAAAGATACGCTGTCATCTTTGTTTCTTAATTTATTTTTATTATTGTGAGTCAACAGTTTTATGACAGACAGCAAACTTGATACTGTTCTCTGATGAGATTACTGTTTCTTTGTGAAGGGTAACTATGTAAATAGACTTTTGCGAAGTACTTAATTAAGAATTATTTTAAAAAATCATACATGGATATCCACGACACTTACTGACTTATAATTCAATAGTAATTGTAAATCAGGAATTGTGATTTCTGTGAAGGCATTTTCAATGAGGTGCTCCTATTCTCAGCCTGACACCATTCGACACTTTTATCAGTGGTCTGAGAGAAAATATAGTCTTTAACCAAATAAAGTTCTCAGGCCATACAACAGATGAAAGGGTGAATGATGATGGAGGCAGGCTGACCTACCGAGTGATCTGTTTTGCCTGGTAGTTTAGGCTTGCTTGAACTCCTGAAAGGCTTTTAATACCACAGTACTAAGTCATGGCAATGGCAAGAAAAAGAAAAAAATGTTGTTCATGTCTATAGAACAAGGAGCTTTGTCATGGTAAAACTGCCTCAGAAAAGGATTTAGAGGTCACCAAACTGAGTTTGAAACCTGTAGCTAACAGGAACCGACACTCCTCTTCCCACTTCCCCCCAAAAGTGAAACCGTGTTAGAAGTCTACTAAGAGATCAGGGACAAGTAATAAAACCAAAATCTGCACAGTAAAAACCCTGCTTAAGTGATTATCAAGTTGTTTAGCTACGCATTGACTCCTAGATCAAACGGCATGAAGATCTTCTGGACGTGCAACCTGTCAGGCTTCCTCCGGGGCAGCACTGGCCACGGCCACGTTCCCGTTCAACCTCTGCTCCAGCCCAGCACTGCTCGGAAAACAGTCCCGACGCGGTTAACAAGCATTTCCTAGGGGAGGATCCCATCCGGCACTTTTCATTATTAGTGGAAAAGTCCTTGAAACATCCCCATCTTCAGGCTTACTCCAGCTCAGCAATAGTGACTGACACAACTCCTTGGTTCCCTATCTGCAAATTATCAACAGGTACAGCTGAAAATTCTCCCCGATTACTGTCGAAAGGAAAAATATCTTGTTCTCTTTCTCATTCTTTCTTGATATACATGTATCATTTAGCTTTTTTTTAATTCAGAAGAAAATATTTATTGAATGTTTCCCCGAGTTGAGTGCTTTTCTATACAACTATTGGAGATTTTCTACTCTTTCCATGCAGTAATAAAAAAACCAAATCTTTGTTAGAGTTTTTTTTCATCCTGTTGTGCCTTGAAAACATTGTAGTGTTCTTACCTCTGCTGGGCATTGATTTCTTCTCATTTTTGTATTCTTGCTTCCCTTTCCAACTCACTACTCTTCCTAACATTGAATTTCTATCAACATCCTTATTTTTCATTTCGTAACACATATGTGTGTACATACACATAAACATTTACATATACATACACCTACATACACAAACAATGGACTAGGTGACCTCTGGAGGTGGCTTGCAACATAAATATTTCATGACTCTCTAATTCTACACACACACAGACATAGAAATAAAAAAAAATGGACCTGTTAATGTGCGTGTGGAAACTTTAATTTACCTGTTAACATTGCTTCTCCTGTGTACCAGACTGTGGATGGACAAGTATGCTTGAGCATTTGGTAAAATATACTGGGAATTTAAAACAATACGAATGCTCGATGAAAACAGTTTTTCCTCAGAGCTTAATTAGCATTATCAGCTTTGTGAAACTGGCCCTTTTAAAAACCCAAGTACATATAGACATATACACTATCCTCAGACATACTGTGAGGTTTATGCTTTCACCAAATTAGTGATGTGCAAACAAAAATAATTATTTATACCTCACCAACAACTGCTTTTGTGACGAGTTCATTTTTTCTCTGCAAAGGGCAGCTTTCCTCTGCCACAGCTACCTGTAAGCGGGGAAATGGCCCTTGGTTTTCAAAGGGACGAGACATCAAAGCTCTGCTTATCATTGATTCTTCAGCCACGTCAATGGCATTTTCCAGGCACGTGCATGGCCACGCAGATGCCATATGACATGCATCTTCTTTCTGTCATTGTCAGAATTTGCCGAAGCGGAGGAGACCCACAGCACACCGTTTCCAGCCCTCTCCCTGGTGCCCTGGCTGTGCTGTGGTGCCAGCCCCCGCTCTGGCAGCTCCCGCCTGGCTGCCGGCTGCTGGCGCCTGCCCGCTCGCCCCAGCTCTGCTCCCCAGAAGGTGCTGCTGGGGCCCCTAAACCAGAGCAGCAAAGCGTGACTTGGAGGTTTGCAAAGCCTTTTCACAGTCAAGCAATTAAATGCTATCACCCCACGACTGGAACTAGTAGCAGAGGAACTCTGCTCTGTACTATTCAGAAATTTCAAGGACAAAGCTCCCACACACGTTTCTTGAACCTTGGCTGCTTGCGCTAGAACAAAGCTTTTGCATATACACTAAAAATAGCTGCTTAGAGAGGATCTTCCATCACATCCCCCAGAGCTGCGTGGTGGTCTGTAACAGCTAGGCTCGGGACAATGCGTATGACACATCCATAGACATTGAAGACCGCTTACATCTCACTCGGCAGTGATTTGGAAATGGGCTATATAATTTCTGGCACCGAGCACTAGCATCGCCTCTCTCAGCTTGAAGCTCGGGAGCTGATCTGATGATGTTGTACACAAACACCTCAGCAGAAAGATGGCTCCTGACGGTAGAGAGCACTTTAGTTTAGGAAACAAAAGAACAGCAAGGTTTGGCTGCTGGAAGCAGAAGCTTGAACGAATTCAAAGCCGCAGCGTGGAGCACATTTCATATCGAGGAGGACTAACCACTGTGGCAACGTACCTGGGGACCTGGCGGATGCTCTGCCTTTTCAAGTCTTTAAAAATCAAGCTGAGGATGTCTTCCTAAAATCCACCCTCCAGGTCAGCCAGAAGTTATGGACTTTGTATGGGAATCACTGAATGAATGGCTAGGCCATGCACAAGCAGAGGTTGGGCTACCTGCTTATAGCAGACGCTTCTGGCCTTAAAATTACATTTCAGATGATTTCCCCTTCTATTTTACATTTTGTGATGACTTAAAAATGTAATTTCTCTTGGCTTAAGAAAGGTAATACACACACCCATGTGCTTTGAATGAGTTTAACTAAGGCTTATGTTTGTAAACTTGCCTTAATCTGAATTACATTATATAAAATCTGTTCAATATTCAAATATTCAGATGCTATTATTTGCAGGAGAATTTTGAAACTCTGCAATAATGCTGTGTTTCCATTTCACCGTATATTTTCAGTAACAGTATTTAAAAGACTACCTGCAAAGAGCCGGCTTGAAAATATCATTCTCAGTGAGAGACTAAGGTGGAAGAAATAGAAAAAATCTTTCAAATTCCCTTTGAATTTGTCTTTAAAGAGATAAAATAACAAAGGAATAGTAAGCAGGCTTTCAAAGACAGAATAACACTCTTTTTCCACAAACAATTAGTTTTACAAGGTCACGTGAAAACCAAGTGCCTTATGAAAATGCTTCATGTGCTTTTTGCAATACTTTCATTTTTGTAATCATACATTTAACACAACCTGCAGTATATCATTCAATGAGTATCCTTCCACATATTCTGTTGACAATGGACTTAATCTAATATTTATAAAGCAGACACAATAATTTATACCAACTGGAACTATGTGTTAATTATCCAATAAATATAAGGTCACTGGATTGCTGTGTAATGTAATTTCTGCAAAAATATATTTTCCTCCCAAAGTAGTTAGTAGACTAGTCATTTGTTACATCATGAAATGACAACAATGTTACAAGGAAGAGCTAGAAAAAAAGGGATGCTTTACTACATATATTTGTAAATTGATCTAGTAAGTGTTTGTCTTTTTCTTTTAATAATCACTTTTTATAAAGAAAGCATTTGCATTTCTTGCTAAGCAAACAATATTTTTTACATAAGTCCTCTGTGGATATTTGCCACAACAGAATTAAATTCACAAATTGCAGTGTCTTATTTTTTCCCTCTGTATGTATGAATATGTATAAGTGAGAAAGCAAGATTAGTACTTTGTAAAAAATGTAGACAGTAACATCTAAATCTCTCATCACAAACATGAAATATTAAAGTATTGAATGTTTTTATTTTAAAGTAAAGTACACTATCATAATTTAATCCAAACCTGTGTTTGAAATCTACCTCCGCTGGTACTTTCATCACCCCCTAAAAAGGATATTGCAAAATAGAAGATTGGTGATTTTTGTGGTCTGCGGGCAGGTTGATGGTTTTGGGTAGAGTAGCAGAGTATTCAGAGCCCTGTTAGAGGAGAGCCTTGAGGCCATACGTGTCTGCCCGTTTGCCCCTTTGAGGGGGTAGGGGCACTATTCTGTGCTCTGCAATATTAAGGTTTAGACCAATGTAAATTTTGACTTTGTACTTTTAAAGAACGGGCAGAGCGCTCACAGTGTAAGAACAGGCGCTCTTTAGTTTTTGTTGGAAATAGTAGAAAAACCTGCCAAAGTCATTGTTAAAAATCTTCATTGAAACTGGTCTTAAAACAGTAAGAAATCTGTTCTCCTACTGTTGCACACAGATAGAGCCTGTTATTTATACTTGTACCAAACAGCACTGAGCAGGCAGGGAACCAGAACACCTCCATAATTAAGAGTCTGCATCTCCAAGACACAGCTACTCAAAGGATGGTTTCCAAAATGGATCTAAGCAGTGAGTCAAATTTGTTTGGACCTCTCTGAGGTCCGGAGCAGAAAGAGGAAGAGACATAGCGCTTATTTGCTTGCAAACCAAGCAAGCCCAAGGAGGGAGCAGCTGGATATGGCTGTGCTGGACAAACAGCTCTGAAAAATCCCATCTGTCTAAATATCCTCCCCACATAGCCAAAATCAATATATGCTAACTGCTGTAAGTACCTGCACATGCTTCAGAGAGGGATAAGGGGATGTCAGTAAAAATGACTCTCCGCAGCTTGAGCAGTAGGACTAAAGGTGGCATCCAGAATGACCGAAGGCAACATTGGATACAAGTGATGGATCCAATCACAGCTTTGCTTTTTCACTCATCCTGGATCGAGGATGCTTCTCGGAGAAGGACTCAATGAGCGTGTCTTCCCCTTACTGTTCCTAGCACTGGGAAATAAAATCTTGCTTGAAATTCTTGTGCTCTCCTGATTGCTTGGTCACTTTTAGTTAAACAAAGAGCGCAAAAAATGTTTCTGATGTAGTTCATGAACAGTAAAAGGTCTTTGTCCTGCCACAAGAAATTCAACCTGTGTGCAAGATGAGAAAAGCAAAAAAAAAAAAAAAAAGTAGAACAGGAGTGAACATAAAGAGTTCTTGGAAGACATGAGTTTTTGATGAAGAAGACAGCACTTGGCCCAACACAGAGCATGCCTGAAGACACAAACACTAGGAAACGCACTGCCCCTTCCATATCCAATGATCATGTTGGTGATGGTCCTTAGACCCAGAGATGGTGTACTCCACTGTCCCTGAGGAGAGCTCCATCTCCTGCTGAGACGAGCCGTGCTCTGCCTCAGATGGTTTTACAGTGCCTCAGAGTCTTGACAAATCTGGCCCTCCAATTTTTTTCCTGTTGTCTGCATTTTCCTACTCCTCAACTTTTGCTTCACTAATAAACTCATTAAGTATAGCAATATAATCAGCATCCAATTTTCCCCAGGGGATGGAGAGAGAAGAGGGAAGGATCCTACATGACAACTGCTACTGTTCTGTTTAATGCGCAGTAGGTAGGTACTCAAATGCCACGGCTGTGGGCTTGTCACAGCAACTTATTAGCAGAACAGGATGAGGTGGAAGGGCTGCCTTTATCTCCTCTGTCCATAAGCCTGTTATGAAATAATGAAATATCACAAGGCTAAGGAGGCGAAGAGGAGAAAGCTGTCTGTAAGAAGAATCTCAGAGAGGGAAAGGGCGACAAAAAGCAAGAGAGCCAAAAAAAACCCCACCAAAGAGCAGAGATCCATGAAATCAAGAAAGCGATGGAGTGCAGAGGAAGTTTCTTAACTCTAAATTGTGTCCACTGTGAAAAGCTGGAGATGCCAGCATATTTCTCATGCATGGGGCTGCTGCCAGAGGATGGGACACTTGCTGAATTCAGCAATGAGCTGTTCCCCAAGGGCTGCAAGACCATTTCTCACGAAGATATTGCCAGAAATATTCTTGCTCAAGAATGTATACTGTTCCTACTGGAGTAATTTTGCTAGCATACTATTTCTACAGGAGTGACTCTGTTAGTATTAGTACACTAGTAATACTATTGCTACTCTAATATATTGCTACAGGAGCACATTAATGGAGAACGTGCCTTTATAGGCACAAGGCCACGTGTTTCATCCAACCTCACAAAAATGATATACATAGGTAATGCACATGCGCTGTGGTATTCATCTGTCGGACAGCTCAGTCAAACCCAAACACTGTCCAAATGTCAGACAACTTAAATCACGTTGTCCCAGGGACAACCTTAACATAAAACTCAGTGTACATACAAGACAAGCACACCAACAGAGCATTTGCTTTGTCCTCCTCATAGTGTGGAGTATGAATTACAGGAGCAGAGTACGGCCCAGATGGCCTCATGCTATGGAAAGAAAACCAGACACTCATTACAACATTGTCTTCCTCTCTGCTTCTAGGATGGGTCAGCAAAGTTTTTTCCAGAACTAGCAGGTCCTTTTTTTGGCTGGCAGATGCATTCAAGGGAGGAATATTCAGCTAGAAGACTTTCAGATGCATCCGTCACTGGTCTGTGCTGCTTCTGGGACAGCGCACCAGGACACTATATTTCCCTTGAGGCTGAAGGAGAACCCATAACTGTGCATCTTGTATTTAATGTATGTTTTTCAAATACAGCTGTAAAAATCAGCTTTCACAAAAGGGTCTTGCTTCCATATAGAAACATTTATTTTCATCTTTTTTTCTCCAACCAGCTTTTCTCCAAAATATGCATTCTCTTGTACTATGCAACGAGGTGCCTTGTTTTTACTTAGTCACCAAATCAAAACGATACCAATGGCATTTAATTATGAGCCCCTTACTTTAAGACCTGAACAGAAATCAACATTAATTTTTGAACAATCTTGTAACACAGAAAATTGTAAGTGTTTCTGTATAGTCTGTCTTTCAAAAACAACCCGCATATTTAAACTTAAATTTTAAAAATTAAAAAACCCACCTATAGGTAAATGTAATGATTTGAGAACTTAAAACAGGATACTAAATTTCATCACAGAACCTCTTGCAGTTGCCAAGATAAAAGTCAATGAAGATCAGCATGTCTACATTAAACTCCAACAGTGTAATAACATAACATTTATGTTGGATAATAACTATGTGAAAGAAGAGAGGAATAACACTTATTTTTCTAAGTCATAGATCTAAAATTACACCATCATTTGTGCATTTCTCCACAGACACTATGGGATAAAACTATAACATTGGGTGATTTCATATTTATAAACAGAGGAAAAACAGGGGACAGTTTCTTTGTCACCAGTCTAACTTTCTTCATCAAAACTTTGCAACATATGAGAAGATAATGCAAAAATTAATGATATTTTTAATAGAATGGCCTCTAAATGAGTTTACAAACTTCTGTCATATCAATCTCATTCATTTTAATATGGAACTCTAAGAATAAAATCAGAGTATGCTCAGAAAATCCTGACAATGTAATTTAATTCTTTTTAACTAGACACCACAACTAAATGTTCCAATGAAAAATCTCAATTAAAAATTATTAATCCAATGTTTTGAATTAATTAGGTATGAATGATAAAGACAAAAACCAGCTTGTGCATGTTCCATATTTCTGATTCCAAACCAGAAAAATACCTAGCCAGTTTTAATTTAAAGACTTGATCCAGTCATTGCGGATTAGGTCTGGCATCATATGTGTCTTAATTTAATTTTGGATTTGAACATACATTTTTCTGAAATTAATTAGAAGATTTTCAATGGCACCAATAAGTAACTTCAGCTTTGAAAAGCTCATGAGTTCTAAATATATGGAATTTACTGTTGTACAAAGATACCATAGCAAATTAAAAATTATGTGTGTCTTTCAGGGTGGGTTTTTTAAAGTATTCTTGATCTAATATCCAAAGTTGTTAAGTCTGAAACGATATTAAATCCTTTTGAAAGCATCTTCATTTTCAATATTTAAAGCAGTTGAGCACTCCAGCTCTGATCTAACAAACCAGTTAAGAACATAAGTATATGACTGTAGAATTAAGCACGTGTGTATTTTCAGGATTAGGGGTTTAATCTGTCATTTTTCCTCAAGGTCTGTTAAACAGAGAATATATATATATATTTATATTTATAACTTGAAACCACAATAACAGATAAAAGGATTTAGATAAAGATACACTAGCAGGGGGAAGGTTTGTTTTTCTGGGTTTTTGTTTAAAGACAGACAGAAAACGAAGAAAGAAATTAGATTTCTCCTCTCCTGCCTTCTAGTGTAGGAGGATTTTTTTCAGGAATCTTCAACACATTTCTTTTTCCTCTTAATTTACTTTTCCCCCCACTTATCCAGTTCCCCAGCTAGATGCAATACCATCCATTACTCTCTTCTGCCTCTTTCAACACCCTTTCTCCAGTTGCTTCTCCAACACCCTGGCGGCTGCCCATGACCTCTCCTCCCATGCCCCCACCGCCGTGCCCCCCTGAGCGCATCCTGCCTCACAGCCACCCAGAGCTTCTGCTCTCATGACAATCCAGTTGTGCTCCCCAACAGCTAGGAAGGGTTCCTGCTCTCACCCCGTGGGCTTGTGCTTTCTCCTTTTTTGAGGCCAGCAAGACTTTTGCTCTTTCTTTCCAAGCTGATGCCTCAAAATCCAATTTTTACTATTCCTTCTGTTTTTATATTTGCCTTCAACTCAAGCAATTTTAATCTCGATTCACTTCTGACTGAAGACTTACCCTTCTTGCATGTTGTAGCCAGTCTCAGCCACTTGACCCAGACTTAATGAACTCTTCCTTCTGATCTTTTAATCTTCAATTTCCTCTTCTTTGAGGAATAACTTTCCTCACCTGCCATCCTGCCACACCTTTTCTGACATCCAGCCAACTACCCTCTCTAAGTCCCCTTACACACTAACCTTCAGCAGATTCCTCCTACACAGGCAGACACAACTTTTCCATTTCTTCAGAAAGCTCTCTGCTTTCCTTACTTTCCTGCTGTCCCATCCACTTTTGACTCTACACAGTGAATTGCATACAACTATCTCAGCAGCAATGTGGCTTCAGTAACATAAAGTTTAGCATGAAGTGAAAAATTTAATCAAAATCGGGATGAACGCTCTGGCATTTCACCCACCCTTGATCTCCTTACAATCAACATCCTCTTCCTGGACAAACAGGGACACCACTACGTCTTATTTTAAAGTCCTTGCCCTCATCGGCCTAAATCTATCTCCTTTAGAAAAGTCATTCAGAGGCTGTATTTTTCACAAGTACACCTTTATATGGCTCCGACTATTCCCTGTCTTGAGTTCACCTTTCTGGCAGAGCGCCCGCTTGGCTGAGAAGAAGAGTCCTAATGAACTACACAAAGGGAGCACACAAGTGTAAATAAAGATAGGCAGGAGGAGGAAAATGAAAGCATTGCCTGAGCTCTCCGGCACAAAAACAGGAAGGCAAAAGCCCTGCTGGAGCTAGCAAGGGACATTAAGGTTAAAAAGAAACAATTCTACCAGAATGCTATTTACAAGAGGAAGTTCAGGAAAAACGTGAGTCTGTAGATGGATGGGGAAGAGACAAGCAACAGGCATCAAAGAAGAGGCTGAAGCACTCGGTGTCCTTTATTACAAGTCTTTGTAGACAAAGCCTGCTCGCGAGTCCCAGCAAGTATCAACCCCATTCAGAAAACAGACAACCAGCCAACAGCAAAGTAGCAATAGGTTAGAGACTACTTGGAGAAACTGGGTATGTTCAGATCCATCAACCTAGATAGGTTTCACCCAAGGATCTGACAGAGTTGACTGATGTGATTGTGAGGCTGTTGTCAATCACCTGTGAAAAATCAAGGTCATAGGGGATGATCCCTGATGACCAGGAAAAGGCTAACATTATTTCCATCTTTAGGGAGGGCAAGGAAGAGGACCCAGGGAACCATCAACGGGTCAGCCTTTCCTCAGCCCCTGGAAAGTACCCTGGAGAGAGTCCTCTCATAATCCATCTCCAAAGAGAAAAGAAGACTACCAGGAGTAGTCATCATGGATTTTTCAAGGGCAAATCATGCTTGACCAAGCTCACTCTCTTCCATGAAAGAAGTGTCTGAGGGAGAGCAGTAGAGGTAAAATATATTCAGACTTCTGACACTATCCCCCACAGCAGTTTCCTTTCCAAGCAAAGGAAATACAGGTGGGACAGACAAATCAGCTGCAAATTGGCTGGACTGGCAGGCTCAAAGGGTAGTGGTCAATGGCTTGACCACATTGCTAGCCAGTAACAAGCAGTGTACACCAGGGACACATACCCTTGAATATCTTCACCCATGGCTGTGCTGAGGCAGAAGACACCATTGACAAGCTCGTAGGTAATGCCAGGTTGCAGGGAGGGGCAGGAGTAGAAGGACGGTACAGCCACTGTGTCCTCAGCTTCCCTACTGTCCAAGTGCCTGGGAAAGCTGCTTCCATAAACACAAGGGAAAAAACCCTGTATATTTTACACAGTGTTGAGCTCTCTCAGAAATAGCCTATTTTTTCTTGGGTTCATGAGCCAAGCTGGCAGATGCAGGTCCTGTAAGTTCAGGTGATGAAGCAGACCCCGAGAGACACAGAGTTTGAGCAGGCTAGAAATCATTAATGTTTCTATTACTTGTTTGATTAGGTGATTAAAATCTCCCACCAAGCATGTTTCCAGAGACACTAACTCTGAAAAAGAGGATTCCTCTGAGATAGAAGGTTTATGTTTTGTTTTGTTTTGTCTAGGGTTGTTTTGGTTTTGCCATTCAAGGTGAATGTGATTGCTCTTTTTTGTTAGCTACCATGCTTTTTTGGTTTAATCCTACAGCTGTGTCTTGTTTTCTTTGCTTGTTTTTGCTTCTCAAAGAAGATACAGTAAATTTAATAGCTCTGTGAGTCTTACGTATATTGCCTATTGTTGTGACTGCATTATCACCAACATTTAATGATAATGTATTCCCCAGTATTTTGTTAGCCAAACATGCAACTGCTTTTAATTTGCAATAACTGCATAAGCTCATTAAGAGCCACTTCCCATTATGCTACCATATTACTTTACAGGTTTCAAGTTCTTTAGTAGAATAAAAAGTTTAATTGCTCCTCGATTTCAGGGAAGACAGTGCTTAACATTCCTACCTTATGTTTTGCCACGGTCTCTGTCTATAAAACCTTTCTTGCAGTTTAAATTCGCTTTTTGCAGATAAATTCTGTCATGTGGAACAGCAGAAATAAAAGTAAATATATTTAGTGAAGTGTAACATGAAGAACAAGGCAAATTAAACAAGAAAATGAATCATACACAGAGCTTCTATACTATGTAAGAAAAAGGGAACAAACCGTTTCTGTCTGTCAGACTTCAGTTGCACTGAAAATCTGCAGGAAATTTCTTTGGCAATCAGATTGCACACCCCTACACACTGCTCCTCCCCATTTTCAGAAAGATCAGATCTTTACTCCACAACATTTCTGCCCATTATGCAGAAAGAGAAATACTGAAATTCATTATTTCAGTGTTGTGACGAAAATCTATGGCCTAGGATGTATTTATGGCTGTAGCGAGTCTGTCCAAGCCAGGAGACCTGTAAGTCTGAATATGTGATGCGTGTTCACGGAGAAATACCAACATCTCATTCAAAAGTCATTCCATATGTAAAATACATATATGGCCTCACTAGCCAAGCAAAGAAGTACAAATTTTTTCTTAAAGACTTTATCTTTCTATTCGGTTAACTTCTGGAGTTTACGCTACTCCGCTGGCCGGGCAGCAAAGCGCTGGCAGGAGTCCCCATGACAGGACCTTCCCCAGGTGCAGCAAGGGCACGGTTTTCCAGGCAGCTCGCTGGTGCCCACCAGGATGAGGTCTCACATCTCCTCCTTATCTCTCCCTGCTCTCCGCCTCATGGCCTTGTCACATCGGGCACTTGTCACAACAGTCAATAAGCCAGCAATAACACTGAGAAAAGAAAATACCCACTTTTTGCTGCATTGCTGTTCTGCCACGTTTTGGCGAGGTGACCCCATTGAGAGAGGGGTGCATTGAAGGCTAAGGTAGGACAAGGTCCGTGGTGGAATACACAGCCAGGAGCAGGAGGGCGAAACCCTGGGCAAGGTCAATTCTCAATACTTTGGCTCATAAAACCATATTTTAAATTGGGATTTCTGTCACATTTAAAAACCAAAACAAAAGCCAACCCCCTCCCCAAAACCACACCCTATCACTTTCCCTTCCTGCTCTGCAAAAGTGTTTTCCAGTGTTATCTAACAATATTATTCAGCTGATTTTTCTATGAGATAAATAGCATAAATGCTGGTTATACTTGTATTATTTTCCTTTCCGTAACAAGAAATAGGCAGGTTTACTGAGCCTGGAAGAAAAACCTGTACACAGTTTCTGTAGGCAAAGTTGTGAGGGCATCTGCGAAACATCCCCATGAAAATGAGGGTATTTGACTTATTTGAGAAAGTGAGTCTGATAGTCCAAACTGTTGGCATTTTCTAACTTCTGAACAGCTCGTTGAGCACACGCGGAGTTCTTTGATTTTAATGCAACTTGCTAACTCCAAAGTTGCAATACTACACAGAGCTGCAAACTGTGTTTTTAGTTAACGTTCTATAACATTTTCCATTATAAGATCATAGAATCATAGAATGGTTTGGGTTGGAAGGGACCTTAAAGATCATCTAGTTCCAACCCCCCTGCCATGGGTAGGGACACCCTCCACTAGACCACATTGCCCAAAGCCCCATCCAACCTGGCCTTGAACACTTCCAGGGATGGGGCATCCACAGCCTCTCTGGGCAACCTGTTCCAGTGCCTCACCACCCTTACAGGGAAGAATTTCTTTCTAACATCTAATCTAAATCGACCCTCCTTCAGCTTAAACCCATTACCCCTTGTCCTGTCACTACACTCCCTGATAAACAGTCTCTCACCATCTTTCCTGTAGGCCCCCTTTAGGTACTGGAAAGCTGCAATTAGATCTCCCCGGAGCCTTCTCTTCTCCAGGAAAAGCCCAACTCTCTCAGCCTGTCCTCATAGGAGAGGTGCTCCAGCCCTCTCATCAGCTTCGTGGCCCTCCTCTGGACTCTCTCCAACAGCTCCATGTCTCTCCTGTACTGGGGCCCCCAGAGCTGGATGCAGTACTCCAGGTGGGGTCTCAGCAGAGCCGAGTAGAGGGGCAGGATCACCTCCCTGGACCTGCTGGTCACACCTCTTTTGATGCAGCCCAGGACACGGTTGGCTTTCTGGGCTGCAAGCGCACACTGCTGGCTCATGTTGAGCTTCTCGTCAATCAATACCCCCAAGTCCTTCTCCTCGGGGCTGCTTTCAATCCATTCCTTGCCCAGCCAATAGTCTTGCTTGGGATTGCGCCAACACACATGCAGGACCTTGCACTTGGCCTTGTTGAACTTCATGCAGTTCGCACGGACCCACCTCTCAAGCCTGTCAAGGTCCCCCTGGATGGCATCCCTTTCCTCCAGCATGTCAACCACGCCACGCAGCTTGGTGTCGTCGGCAAACTTGCTGAGGGTGCACTCAATCCCATTGTCCATGTCGCCGACAAAGATGTTAAACAGTGCCAGTCCCAGTACCAGCCCCTGAGGAATGCCACTCATCACCGTTCTCCACTTGGACATTGAGCCGTTGACCACAACTCTTTCAGTGCGACCATCCAGCCAATTCCTTATCCACTGAGTGGTCCATCCATCAAATCCATAACTCTCCAATTTAGAGACAAGGATGTCATGCAGGACAGTGTCAAATGCCTTGCACAAGTCCAGGTAGATGACGTCAGCTGCCCTTCCCTTATCCACCAACGCTGTAACCCCATCACAGAAGGCCACCAAATTTGTCAGGCACGATTTGCCCTTAGTGAAGCCATGTTGGCTGTCACCAGTCACCTCCTTATCCTCCATGTGCCTGACCATAGTCTCCAGGAGGGTCTGCTCCATGATCTTGCCAGGCATGGAGGTGAGACTGACCAGCCTGTAGTTCCCTGGGTCTTCCTTTTTACCCTTCTTAAAAATGGAGGTTATGTTCCCCCTCTTCCAGTCGGCAGGAACTTTGCCAGACTGCCAGGACTTCTCAAATATGATGGATAATGGCTTAGCCACTTCATCCGTCAGTTCCCTCAGGACCTGTGGATGCATCTCATCAGGTCCCATGGACTAGTGCACCTTCAGGTTCCTTAGATATTCTTGAACCTGATCTTCTCCTACAGTGGGCGGTTCTGCATTCTCCCAGTCCCTGCCTTCTGCGACCTGGGCAGTGTGGCTCAAGCATTTGCCAGTGAAGACTGAGGCAAAGAAGTCGTTGAGTACCTCAGCCTTCTCCATATCCTGGGTAACCAGGTCACCCATTTCATTCCAGAGGGGACCCACATTTTCCCTCGTCCTCCTTTTCTCACTAACATGCCTATAGAAGCTTTTCTTGTTGTCCTTGACATCCCTGGCCAGACTAATTTCTATCCGGGCTTTGGCTTTCCTAACTTGATCCCTGGCTGCTCGGACAGTTTCTCTGTATAAAATCATGTTTTAAGTTGCTTATAGCACACAGCCTTATTGTTTTCAAAGAAAATTTCCAGCTGCGTAGTTTTTAAGAATGAAGTTGGGGCATATACGGTGTTTCGTCTTTTTTTGCAATTTGTACCATTAAGTTGTTTGATCTTTTCCACATTCACATGCAGGAGCTTAGATATAAGGTTCACTAAAGGAGGTACGATTTCCAAGGCACAGACCATTGTATTCTGCAATGTGAAAATACATCCAAATCCACCTGAAATTTTAAGCTGCTAAAAGAGGTTTATCTGTTATATGCCACCAGCAAAATAGGTCACAGGCTCCCCCTTCCATGCGCTCCTTCTTTGTGGTGTCCCAGATGAGCTGTGGCTTCAGCACCAAAAATCAGGGCTGGCAGACTTGTATATTTGTCATCCATGTCACATTTGTATGGTCTCGGTTGTCTCCTTGCCCGAGAGCAGAAAACGGCCCGAGTACAAAGCTGAGAACTGACTATGAAGGAAAGAGAGGTGGCAGGTAGAGCAGAGGTGGAAAGGAGACCATGAGGAAAGCCAGAGGAGAGGGACCACAGAGTGGAAGAGGAAAGGATGGTGAAAAAACAACCACTGGAAAACATGGGAACCCAGGCCTGGACAGAGAGCCCAAGGTTGCTTGGTCTTTGCTTTCTAGTAAGTATACAGAAAAATTCCGTGTCTGTTTTCCAGGTGGCTGGTTGACAGAGAACTACTTTCAGTGGTACCCATTATGCCATTAATTCAAGTGAGAGGTCTCCACCAGGATATAATGGTTTTAACCTTTCTCACAGCCACTTAAAAATCAGTCCATCATATGAAATGTCTGTATTTTCCCTAGCCGTTTGTGGTGGCATGTAACAGATAAACCTCTTTTGTTTTTTTTTCTTTCAAAAGAACTTATGTTAAGCAAAGCCATAATAAGAGAGCAAATCAAGTATGCGGAAACAAGAAGATTCCTGAATTAATGTTATTCGAGCAAATGTAATTTTTATGTCCTTGTGCAATGCTAGACAAGTTGCTCAAATCAGATTTTCCAGACGTGTTCACTAATTGGGCATATCTCATTGTCTGGATGCTTTTTTTCTCAAAGCCATTCAAGCGGGATGCAATAATTCACAGCAGTGGAAGCTGTTCATTGAATATATCAAGTTCTATTTAAAAAATCTAAGTATCCTAATCCACTATTTACCTAATATCCAAGTTTTCACCCAAACTTAAAGTCTAATTAACACAAAAAAAGTGTAAAGCAGTTTTCAGGCTAGTCTGATCTATGTGTAAGTTTTAGAGATCTTTGAAAACATATTCCAAAAAGTTACTGGTTATCTTCCTGAGGTGGGAAATTTCTGAACACAGAAGTTGTAAGAGCAATATTATTGTAAGGATATTTACAATAATGTCCCTAATGTCTATTCTCTTTATTCTATTTCTTTTTTTTTTAATATAAGCTGCATATTAAGCTTTTTAAACAAAGTTTTAAATTCCATTGGTAAGATACAGTTAAGCAAATACTATGTAGTGGCGTCAGAAAGAACTGGGTGATTCTGAGGAGTAGGTTTGAGTGCAGAAATAGTGACCGAGGAGGCTCAATGCCACAGGAGATCTCTTCCAGCCGTGTGGATGACAGACTGTCAGCCTGACAGCGCGTATGACAAGCTCTTTTGTGGGAATATAACCTTTCTATTTAAAAGCACAGAAAGAAATCCCTATTTCTAAGTAAGTTACAGAACTTAACTACATATAGTAAATGAAGCATCAACTTACTCAAAAAGGTGAGTTATCCAACAAAAAAAAAAATTAAAGGCTGTTACAATATTTGTGGTCTGAAAGATTTTAGTGCCAGCACGGAATGTTCTAAAGCTACAGACATTTTCAAGAAGGAAACAACAGGGATACACTTCAAAACTTAATTAGAGGGAATCATACCTCTGTGTCCCCACAGACCCTGCCAGTCTACATTAAAATCAAGAATTTATGAAAATATCTTAAGTAGTTACTGATTTCAAAAGAAAGAATAAGTACCTGGGTTTTTTTCAGAATATTATATAGAAGCTAATTCCAGCAAGAGAGTATTTTCCATGTAAGAGATTAAAATGTAACAGTTAAATCTGGTAGCTTCCAAATTAATACAGAAAACTCAGTTTCCTCTTGCAGTTCAGTCTCATTAAAATCCTTTAACAGATCTATAAATTAAAACTTCATTGCGATGCATCCTTATGATACACATACCTTTGTAAAAATAGCATTAAATTCCTATTTTGTATACAGAGAAAGGAAATAAATTAACTCTTGGGTAATATCCCTGAAACATAAGCAGTATGAATGGTGCTGGAGCATAATTAGGTTTGCATAAACTCTCTCCTCCAAACACCCATACACTATGCTATTTAGGGCTAGTTTTGAAAACCATAATTAAACAGTCACAAAACCCCTGGAAAAGTAACAAAATAACCAGCCACATAAAAGTCACGGGGAGAAAACAAATGAACAAGCCCCCAGTTGATCATTTAGGTTTCTTAATGAATTCTGGTAATACCAGTAAGTTACAGAAACCAGGAAGGACCTGAACCACCAGCTCCATTCCTTTCAAACTTTAACAACTATATTACGCTTCCAAAAAACAAATCACTGCCGAGGAGTAGCTCAGCTTACTGAAATATGTTTTTCTCCCGTACGCATTCTTGTCAGCTAAATCTATAGCTAATAATTCCTCTCTGCCTGCTCGTTTATCCTTACTGAAACACAAGCAGAAATACAATTCCCAAAGCTCCCGCTAACCCCCTTCGCCAGCCTTGAAAAGATTTTCGGGGGCCGAGAGTTTATAGTAGGGCTACAGGGCGGGATCCGTACAGCAAGGCATGGTCTCCTGCCTCATCGTCTCTTACAGCGATGGCTGTCGCAGGGCTGGTCAAGCCGCCAGGTTTGCAGAGAACTGATGAACTCCAGCCTCCTCGGAGCTGATGGCATCTCTGCAGCCCGCCACACTGACAAAGCCGCTCGACCTGCAATGCCCAGCATTTTGGACTAAGAAACAAGCCTTATTTAAAGGATGAACAGGAGGACACCTCTCCTTCGATACATTCATCCATCTCCCCATTCCCATCGTGCCACTCACGCAGTACGAAGCAGGTGGAAATTATTCACGGTTGCCCGCTGGGGATTCCCTCGGCAAATGTAATGGCGGATTAGCCAGCTCATGAGTCGCCTTCCCTGCGGTTCCCGGGGCCGAGGAGCACAGCTAGCAGATATTCTGCCAAAATACGCCCGGCATCAGCTTACAGCTCTTGAGGGAGACTTCCTAATTGCCATAAATTAGCTGTTATTACCTGGTGTTCAGCGGAGAATCAAGGAACTTTGACGTGCTGGCTCTCATTTTGCCCTCGCCCAGACACTGCAAATGACCTCTTGACTTTGCCAGGCGTCCTCCAACATGTGGCCGAGTGAGCAAGGTACCTTCTCCCCGCCCCGCTACAGACAGTCTGGCTGGGGGGACAGGGTGGGGAGGGGGCACAAGACCAGGATCACAGCCGCGTTATCACCCCAGCTCTGAATCATCTTGCTGCTGTGGCACTGATAGACCTTGCGTCGCTGCCAATCTGAAGTTAATCCGCATTTTCTGTTTGAATGCAGGGCCACAGGCACCCTCAGGCCACCGCCTTGGTCAGCCATCTTTAACAGTGTTGTGCACATCCAAAATGGCAGAAAAAATATAGCCAGCGAAAAAATCTTCATATAAATATAGCAGGGGAAAAAACCCCACAACAACCAACCTACATGTAAACATGCACATGACTAAATCTTTGCCCTTTGTCTCACACCCATACAACTGAAATGAAATAAAAGGCCAATTTTAGCCCTGAGATATACAAACACTTGACTGAGTTACAGTTCCTGTTTACACTCAGGCTGAATTTGATCAGCACCATGTAAGTATAATCCAGCACAGCATCAGAAACTACGTTTACATGCTTTGCATAATTTTAAGGCAAACATGTCTTTGTGGCTCGGAGAAATGTAGGCAATCGAGTCCATCACTTAGGTACAGGCTTGGCTGCAGCTCCTGCAAGTCTATGGAAAATCATTGTTTCTACACCCCTAATCTGTAGAGCTGTACGAGACCAATATTTGCAAGTTCTTACTGCTTACTCTGTACATAGACAAATCTGTTTTTCACAGGGACCATGATCTAGGAGCTCTTGTTGATTTTAAGCAGTGGTTAATGCTTCTGGAAAAACTCCTTAGGTAGTGGACTTCACTCTACTGTTTAGGTAGTCAGACTGTCAGCTCCTTTCCTCCGTGCTTGTAGAAATCTTTCTCCAGGAATTATTTAAAACAAAAAAACCCAAACCAAAACCAAACACAAAACCCCCCAAAACTCAAGCGGGAACTACTAAGTGAAAGACCATTTGGGGATTACATTTGCATGATGTACAGGGATACTGGAGATTTTTCCTGCGTGCTTCGCTAGCTCTTCACCAATGTACCAACCCCCACCCGCAAGAAAAAAAACAAACCTAACAAGAAAAGGCCAAAATTGGAGGACAGTATGGCGTTAAGGTTTCCTATCTCCTTGGCTGTTTTCAGAAAAAAAAGCAGTTACTCACAGAGGACACGCACAGCTTTCCACAGTAGAAAAGAGCTAATTTCCAACCTCCTCCTTTCAGCTGCCTGCAGTCACAGAAGTACTTTGATGCCTCAGGCTTGAGAGGGGACCCACAGACAGATGTTCCACCTGTGCCAAGTGGCCCCACACCAGCATGGCCAGACCCTGCTGCTGCCCTTCCTACCCGCAGAAGCAGCCTGTACATAGTGTCATTTCCCAAAGAGCCTAACTTGCACCTAATCCTTAGAATAATCATCATCATCATCATCATCTTCATCATCAACTTAAAAAGGGGAAACTGAGCACAGAAGCCACCTTTTCTTAGTCTTTTCTAGATGGAGACTCAATGGTTTCCCATGGAAAAGAGAGAAAAGTCATGAAGAGCTTTTGGTGGTGAAGCTATTCTGATCTCTTGTAGCCTGAGGAACTGAAAGAGGCTAGGGACACATTTTCAAGATTTTTATAGAAAGATATAATTATGGCATAAAGCTAGTATTGGTAGCTTATAGTCTTTCATTAGGTAATTCTGAATGCACTGTACTGTGACTTTAAATAGCACAGAAATACCTATTACTATCATATAGAATACTAATAAGTAATTCCTATGACAGAAGAGCCTATGTATTTGGAAAACAAATGTGAAAACCATGAAAAACTTCACTTTCCTAAATGAAGTCTGATTTCCAGATTTTGATACTGAACTTTTTAATCATTATGTTTGAATAATATTAGGGTTTTGGTATCTAATACACTGCTTTAGATTAGGTTTATCAAGTGTCTAATAAAGCAGTATGTTCATCTCTTTTGTCTTCTGGGTGAGGAGTCTTTTATTACAGTGTAGTATCTTTTTGTTTTAATGCTGCTCTGCAGTGGATTGCCAGCTCATTAATTTTTCTGCTATAACACCCAAATCCCTTTGCTGATCAGTGTGCTGGATGATTGATTCCCTGCTCCCAGACTAATTTTTTACATTGGACTGCATTTACCATCTGGTAGATAAATCACCCAAAACACTCAAATTCGGAGTCTGGTTCCAGTGATGCTCTTTGTTTGCTCAGCCGGCAGCACGAATATCACTTGCAAATGTGGAGGTTGTGTTCTCTCACCTGGATAACTCTTCTATATTACAGACAGAGGTTGTAACAAAGAGCATCGAGATAATGATAAATTTCTCACTTAAAAAAAAAAAAATTAAAAAAAATTAGGCAGCTGTTCTTCAAATTTTCTAGCCAATTTTTTTGTTTCATCCTTACCATAACCACTAGTTTCTGATGTGAAAAAGAGTATTTCCTACAGCTCAGAACCCATTTTGCACATTTCAGACACATATAACTATTTTCACAAAGACATTCTTTGTAGGTGTAAACATCCACGGAAGCAAAGAAAAGGACATACTTTGCACTTAAACAAAGAAGAAATACAATGAAATAAATTGCCTTCTCAACCCATGTTTTATACGAGAAAAAATTTCTGCCACCTCAACAGGAGCCTGCCTACTTGATTTTCACTTTTATGACCTTGAAATGATACTTCCATTAAATTATACTTCCAATCAAGACAGGGAAAAGGAACTCTGCCTCACAGAATTGCCTGGGTAAACTTCGGGGAGAGGTGGAGGATGAAGGAAAAGCTGCTGGAGAGACCCACCCGGTGCTTTAGGAATGTAACAGCTCATCTGCCTATCACTGCACATGGCGGTATCACTTTGAGGGGGGAGACCTTTCTTTAGCCTTTCTAAGGATTTTTTGCTCCTCTGCTCAGCCCCGGAGAACCCATTCGTCAGAACACACTGACCTCTGCCTCTCCCAGAGGGATCAGATAAAGGCAGCCCACAGAGTCAATACTAATTAGCAAAATGTAAACATTTAATTAGATCAATGCTTCCCTGAGTTTTAGAGCGGCAAGCTGCTTTCCAGCCACAAATTTTTATCAAACTTTCTATGGAAATACCCGTTGAAAACTCTGTTTGAGCTGTCTCCATCACCAAGCTAAAGACTTTATATCTTGGTCTTATGTTTTATGGACATCCTTAAGGATTAAAACTTACATTTTCCAAAGCACTCACTCATTTTGGATGCCTAGACTATTTGGGGCATTTTCTGCATATGCACTGGCACCTTCACCTAGCCCATATCTCAAGCTTTTATGCTGCTTTTGTGAAGATTCTTGTTCGGTTTAAAATTTTAGAGGAAAGTTAGCGACTTCTGCAAATGATGCTTACCTAATCACTCATTCTTGGTAGTCATACATGAAACTGCATGTGAAACAGTCTCTGAATAGGACAGCAAGTAAAACTCTTGTAAGGTAAAACAAACTCCTCTGCATGCTTCAGGTTTAAGCAACTGAGTACTTTTTCACCCACTGCTGAAATATGTGCATTTATAGGTTTTCTACAGTCATATGCAAGTAGATGTGACAGGATGATTTCATTGGGGGCTCTGTGTTTCTTCTTCCATCATCATATGCAGCACTCACGTGAGTTAGTAACTGAGACCGATTTAAGCAGGATTTTTTGGTCAGCAGTGGGTGAACACTGTAAAGTGTCAAACTCCTGAAGCTGGGTGGAAATGTGCCAGTCTGGGAAATAATCAGGGCTGGATCTGGGGTAAAGCAACTGGAGCTCCTAAAATTGAGCATTTCATGTTCATCTCGAACTCATTATGGTGACTGAGGGCAGATTAACTGGAGTTTGCACAGATCCACCTCTCTGGCTCACCCGGCCGCCCCCATTCACCCCATCTGCTCCCACATTGATCCCATGAGGTTGGTGTGAGGCAGAGGAGATGCCCCAGGGCCTTTCCTTGAGGAACCCGGCTGTTGCCTGCCAGCAAGCCAGGCAGCTGGAACGAGGCTGCCTACGGAGGCTTCACAGCCAGGCAGAGCCAGACTTCAGGAGGTTTTGGCCTCCGGACCAGGACCTGAGAAGAAACATTTCATGTCCTGAACACCCTTTTGTCTCTTTGTCAAGAACATCATACCTGTCCTCTTCTCCAGCTGCACCCCACGGGATGCTCTATGCGTCTTACAAAAGCACAAAGAGTTTTGCACCTATTTAAGACATATAGGAGCACAGCGAGGTCTCAGCCTGGTAGAAACGGGCTAGGGGAGAAGCCGGCAGCTACCCAAGAGAAGCCAGGTCCCTTCAGAAAAATTACTGACAGTTCTGTCTTGTTTCTGATTTTCTTCTCTTTCATTTTCACATGTTTTCCTGCTGATCTTAATTAACACTATTTTTGAAGCGTGGATGAGGATCCTGCCAGCTTGGACATGGTTACATAATGTGGGTTTTTCAAGACTGTAATTGCAACTGAATTTATTTTTACAATACTAAGTCAAAAGAGAGGTATTACAAGGATTTAATTTTATTTTGAACCAGATCCTTTAAACACTGTTGCTGTAACACATAATCTATTATCAGAAAAACCCTGTCTTTTCAGTCCTTAGGAATTGTCTACTATAATGAGAATTTAAATTATCCTAAAATAAATCCCGATTTGCGAGTCAAACACCGCCTCCTCCCAAACCACGCTATGACCAATGAGGCAGTTTTAGAGCAACTTAAAAAAAATGAACATTGCTATCAGTGTAACATTAAATTGCTGTCTTAAACAGAGAAATTCACATCAGCAATATATATGCAAATGCGTGCAGAGCCTCGTCAGTCTCCCAGCCCACACCCAGCCAGGTCTGGAGATGTAGCTGAGTAGCAAGAACATAAGTCTTCTAGGCACTCTTCTAGCAAAGAGCTCCACTGGCATCTTGCCCCCCACTCCAAAGAAGACAAAGGTTCCCTGGTAAAAATCTTTAAGAGAAAAAAAATGACCTGATATTTTTTCTTTTTAAAAAGAAACAAACAAACAAACAAATTGAAGAGCATATGACCCATAAATCCCAAATATTTAAACAACTAATGGCATCACTAGATATCTATCTAATAATACGAGGTGAAATAATTCTGCTCTCAGATCCCCTTAAAGCCATCTGTGAACTAAATTAGAACTAAGATACATTTTAGCTGTTCATCAAGACAAAGGGACAGATTTAAGGTTCTCCAGCAAACTTTAATTTCATCAGATCACAATTTTGATTGCTGAACTCACTCCTAACCAGATTTTGTCTGTCTCTTCTTATCCTTTTCTGGAAGAAAAATATCACACAAAGAAGACCCATTTTGCCAAGAAATGGTTTCATAAAATAAAATTTACTATGGATTGATTTAGTCAAACAAGCCCTTCTCTACACACTTAGGAGCTCCACAAAATACAACTCCACCCTCTCACACTCTTTTTCTTCCTGTATTTCTCCATATTTCTAAATTGTTAGAATTTCAAGATGATCTAAGGATAAACTAAAGCAATTAGAGAGGACTACTTAGTTTACAGCACATTATTTAATTATTATTTTCTTATTATCTAAAGCTATTCTTGGGATAGAATGATTTTTTTAAGAATAATTTATAAGGAACTTCCTTCGTCTTCAGCTGTACTGAATATTACAGACTGCTTAGAAGAAGACAGGCTTTCACCTCCAATATGCCAACATGTTCTCTATCTCCATTTTCATTCCACTGCGTCTGTAGGGATTTATCAAGAAGGATGAGCAGTAGTCTAGAGTCAGAAAAATAGGTCCTTTTTCAACGTACCTGGTGCTCAGCATTTTTTTCTTCCCCAAATGTTACAGCTGCTGTTATTCTGGGAACTACTGCCACTACCTGCTTTGTGGACACTTGCCAAAGTCTGACCACAGGCTGGAAAAGTAACAAGCACTTTCAGTTGACAAATCAATGGTGGAATGTGATAATCTCTTTACAGGAAAAGGGTAAATCAAGCCTCCTGTCAATATCTGTGGGATTCTCTGCTTTCATACTTCTCTACTCAACGACCTTGACCACAGCTTCTTTTTTTTCAAGTCCAAGTAAATATTAACTCTCTCCTTTATCCAGTCTACTGTCAAGTCTAGAGGAAAACCAGTGGGTTTTAAGTACAAAATGCTTATCCTTACATCAATAGCAAGAAAAGGGCCAGACTTATTCTCTCTTTAACAGGAATTATCAGAGAGGTCTTGGTAAAAAGTAATGTTTTCTTAGCAATATTTTCCACAATAAACATAGTTCCTCTTTTTCCCTTTTCAAAAAATGATAAAGAAATTTGATTTAATGCAGTCCCTTCAGTCAAGCCTCTATTGCTCCATCGCACTACCGGTTCCCACTAGTGACAATGACAGAGTGACACCTGTTATGAGATGATTTTCTGCTATTCTGACACTTTCAATGCTACTTTAATTACCTTTTGGCTCTTTAATCAGCACAACAATCTGTACTGCAAGGACATATAATGTCTAGGTAATTACACTAAAGGGAAACAAATATATGCATGTTACTGTCTGAGTTTTTATTTCTCTTTTTAATCATTGTTTTTACTTTTTACTTATAGCTGATTTATATTCATGCCTTATGATAGTTTCTCAAAGGGATATGTAACCTGACTGAGTCTAGATCATTTACTTCAGAAGTTCAATTGGCACAAATACATATCACAGTTTATTTGGCTGGACTGTTATAATTCATTTATGGGAACATAAGTCACAGTATCTTAGATAAAATAAACAATTATTCTAGTCCCATATACCATTTCAGATCAAGTTTATCTATGTAAACATAAAAAAGATGTGTATTTCTGAAAATAGTTAGGCTAATTTACGTAAACCTGTACATCTCTTCCATCCCCTGCCTTTACATTCTTGCCAACGTGGCTTCATACCTTCAGCACAATTTGTTTTGGCCTTGTGTACCTTAGAATGATATACCAAAAAAAAAAATCCCTCACCCGCTTAATCTTCACAAAACCCACAAAGGATATGTCTGCACCAGCAGATAAGCACGGATGAAAGCCAGTCTTGAGGCCACATCTGGTTCTGGTTCACAGAGACCCCACTGAGCCCAAGCACAAACCAAGGCCGAGCTGCAGAGACTGGCAGTACCTGAGGATTATATCCTCCCAAATCCGTGTCCACATCTGCCACGTGGATCAGGCACAGGCAGGGCCAAGGGAGCTGCACACTTCTGTTCAGCTCTTCCCCGTCACAGCGGGGACAGCCTGGACCCGCGTTTCAGACAACACGCAAGCCTAGAGTGAGAAAGAGCATACATAAAACTCATGTGGGCCAACCCACTTGTAAACTCAAGTCTTCACCTCACAGTGTAGATGTACCAGATGTAAGTAGCTTTAGATGCCTTATCCTAAGGAAAAAGGTGAACTTTTCAGCTACAACAGCTCGCACATAATAGGTAATATGCCTTCAAGTAGTGACAGTTCATCCTGGTTTCAGCCCTAAAGCTGTAATTTGTCAATAACTACAGACAGCATTTTTGAAAGCGTGCCATCTCCTCAGTGCTGATGTGTCTTAGATATGCTTCTGAGAAAGAGACCCTTGCAAAGGTGATTCAACAATCATCTCCCTAGGAAACCGTTTCCTTAGGCATTTAGAGCTTGTGCCCCAAATGTTGTGTTTCTAACCCTACCGTGGTCTTGTTCATTTAGGTTTTTAGCACTTTTAAAATTCTCAATGTCTCATTCTGCCGCTGTCAAACCGTTTTGGAAGGAAGCACAGTTAGCAAAGGCAAGGGCAACGTTCGAGCAGAGACAGTTTCCTGCCAAGGCGATGTATTCCAAGTACTCCCCTGCTTTATTTTGGCCTCCGTGACCTCAGATTGTGCCATTCTCCACTATTCCCACAAGCTGTCAAGCACTGAACCACAGTGCACCACTGGTAGCCTGCACACTGAATGCAGAAGATATGTTCTTAATTTCTAGTCCTTGATTACAGCAGGTATGAATATGTTATATACACCACATCAAAGAGCTACAGAGACAAGACTTGAGCAGATAATTTTTTTTTTGAAATGTGCATGCAGTGTCTCTTCTGCTAGCACTGGTATCCAGCAATAGTAAGCACGGGCATCCCTGCTACAGGATCTGGAGGACAGACTCGATAACATCTAACAATGTAACGGAAACAGAGTCCCTAGTAGAACAGCCTCTGCCGCACATCAAGGATATGGGGGAAGGACAACCTCAGCAAGAAATGCTGAGGAAAAAGACTTGCAAATTCAGAATAAGACCACATTCATCGATGGTGGAAAGGAGACAGAAGCAAGGATGAGACAAAAAGAGGTATTAATTCTTTACGGTACCACATGCATCTCCAGTAACAGTGACAGTAGCCATACTTTAAATGCACTGCTCCCTCTTTCAGTGTGTGCAGTAATCAATAATTAATGTAATTTTTCTCTTTTGTCGTTATACTACACAGACTTATGATCATGCTCCTCGATGTTCCTGCCTTATCTGCATTTAAACTGGATGTCCTCTTGCTCGTCTCACTCACTTTCTCTGCCCTTCCCAACTCTTCTTCCTCTAAAACTCTGTTCACAGAAGGGAAAAAGGCATGCTTTAAAACAAAAGCATATGACGTGGCCAGTTCTTGCCACCCTTGTCCATCCTCTGTGAGCTGCCCCCACTCTCAGCTGTGTTATCTTTTCTCCTACTGCTTCCTTACTCCCTTCTGCTCACATACCAGTCGACACCTTCCACTCCCATCCCTCTTCAGGACCCACTCTTGTTGTCCAGCCTTCAGATGCTTTTGTCCCACTGATGATGTCTACCCCTCCTTTCTCATCCTACCACATTTTAAAATATCAAAAGACATGAGTTTTGCTTGTGCTTGTTGTACTCCTGTTGGCTTACCACGTTCTCTGCTTCACCTTTCATTTTTTTTTACTGTTTCCGCATTCTCTGTTTGTCTAATTTACTCCATGAGTTATTTCAGGGCAGAAAACATTTCTCTAAAGCATATTGAAAGTTAAGATAATGTATATATGGTGAAGGATGGCTCCACTATAGCTTTCTCTGCTGTTCTGTCTAAAAATTTACAAGCTTTTTGACAGCTTGTGCTTCCATGCTCAATAAACAGCCCATCATACACTCAGCCATCACCCTATCACAGGATGGATACTTTCCTTTGTCCCTCCATCCCTTTCCCTCTCCCTAAACAGTAATTTCCACCTACTTTTATCTACAAACTATTTCAGACATGTTATGACTGTGTAAAAGGAAAGCATTCATACCTCTCGGAAGAGGAATTCCGTGATAGAGAAGGTGTCCTTAATTTTTCCTTGACCTCATTCAATCCTCAATCAGGTATCTTGAAACAATTTTGTCTTTAGTCACTTCATGCAAAGAGAATTTAAGAAACCAGGGGCAGCATATGGCCTATGAGACTCATAGGAGGTGTGTGGAATTATCCCAAACAAGCATATCTTATCACATGAAGGAGCAGTAAGCTGAAAGGCTTACCAACAGAAACATGTCTCTGTTAATCAAATCTCAAGCGTACAAATCCAAATCAATGCACTGAGAAATCTCTCTTGTTAATTCTGTGTACCTCTCACCAAAGTCCTCAGCATTTGGTCAGTTATGATCAAATTGCAGCCCCTGTGGCTGCCACGCGTGTGACCGGAGCGTATCTCACATCGGAGATTCAACCGGACTGAAACTGAAACTGAAGATGCCCACGTGTGTCTCAAGAGTACTGGCAGATTAGGAGCTCATGTACTACTCACCTTTACACTTGGGATGCTTAACAATCCCATATAGTTCACAGCCTTTATTAAGGACACAATTATAGCTTGAGCAGAGAAGCAAGCATCACATCGCCGTGCTCGTGGACAGTCAGTGAGTACCAGAAATGTTACATAAGATGACTACAGGTAACACTGGGAATAATATAACATCTCTAAAACATCAACTCTAAGATTGTCTTTTCCAGAAACAAACACAAAGTTGTATTTTACCCCATTCTGGGTAAAATGGGGCTATTTCAGTTTTCCTAGCTTAGAAAAGTATGGATTGACAGGTGAACAAACACATACAAGTCTACATCATCAATTAACTCCAGATATGTCTTAATTCTGTTTTCTGTTCTAATCACTTGATTATATAGAATCATAGAATCATTTAGGTTGGAAAAGACCTTTAAGATCATCAAGTCCAACTGTTAACCTAGCATTGCCAAGTCCACCACTCAACCATGGCCCTAAGCACCACATCTACACGTCTTTTAAATACCTCCAGGGATGGTGACTCTACCACTTCCCTGGGCAGTCTGTTCCAGTGTTTGACAATCCTTTTGGTGAAGAATTTTTTCCTAATATTCAATTTAAACCTCCCCTGGTGCAACTTGAGCCCATTTCCTCTTGTCCTATCACTTGTTACTTGGGAGACCAACACCCACCTGGCTACAACCTCCTTTCAGGAGAGATAACGTCTCCCTGAGCCTCCTTTTCTCCAGGCTAAACAACCCCAGTTCCCTCAGCTGCTCCTCATAAGACCTGTTCTCTAGACCATTCACCAGCTCCGTTGCCCTCCTTTGGACATGCTCCAGCACCTCAAAGTCTTTCTTGTAGTAAGGGGCCCAAAACTGGACACAGTACTCGAGGTGCGGCCTCAGCAGTGCCGAGTATAGGGGAATGGTCACTTCCCTACTCCTGCTGGCCGCACTATTTCTGATACAAGCCAGGATGCTGTTGGCCTTCTTGGCCACCTGAGCACACTGCTGGCTCACATTCAGCTAGTTATCATCAACACCCCCAGGTCCTTTTCTGCCAAGCATCTTTCCAGCCACTCTTCCCCAAGCCTGTAGCGTTGCTTGGGGTTGTTGTGACCCAAGTGCAGGACTCAACACTTAACCTTACTAAACCTCATACAGCTGGCCTCGGCCCATCGATCCAGCCTGTCCGGACCCCTCTGTAGAGCCTTCCTACCCTCAAGCAGATCAACACTCCCGCCCAACTTGGTGTTGTCTGCGAACTTACTGAGAGTGCACTCAATCCCCTCATCCAGATCATTGATAAAGATATTAAACAGAACTGGCCCCAGCACTGAGCCCTGGGGGACACCGCTTGTGACCGGCCACCAGCTGGATTTAACTCTGTTCACCACAACTCTTTGGGCCCGGCCATCCAGCTGGTTTTTTACCCCAAGAAGTGTACGCCTGTCCAAGCCATGAGCAGCCAGTTTCTCCAGCAGAATGCTGTGGGAAAGAGTGTCAAGGGCTTTACTGAAGTCCAGGTAGACCACATGCACAGCCTTTCCCTCACTTTCTTCCGTTGGCCAGGGATGATGTAATTTTACCATAATTTAACAAAAGACCAAACTGCAATGCATGTGTCGAAGAGGCAGAATCAAGGCTGAAAAAGCTATCTTAATTTTCATGTTGTTTGCCTGTGTCCTCCACCTTGCAATGTTCTTTTGCTACAGCAAACGCTTTCTTAAACAGTATATTCTGGAGGAATAAAGGAGAGGAGTTCAGCATTTCCTAAAAACTTAACAAAATATAAAGGTAGCTACATAATCTGGTGATGATAAAATGTTACAAGCTCAGGAACCATCCCAAAAAGTGTAAGAAACTGTTCCAGGGCAGCAGGTCAATCTGATGCAAATATTAAAACAACAAAATAACAGAGGAGAGAAGAATTTTGCTTCTCTGAGCATGGAAAGTAATTTAGAGAGTCCAAATATTTGAAGAAAAAGCATTAATAGTGTTCTTAAGTTTAACTTTCAGTATAAATAGCAATGTACATGGTAGCAGTCCGCTGAGAAAAGTGCTAATGCTGACATCTGGCCCCACATGTAAATATAGGAAACTCATCTTTTTCAGGGAGTAGCTTATCCAGTAAAAGTTAATGAAGCTATGCAGAGGTAAGTGAGGGGAAAATCTGGTCAGATATTATGTGCTGATATTAGTTCTTTCAAAATTAATGTTGAGAACTGAAACACTGCAGTTCTGCATGAAACAATTAACACACAGCAGAATCTGACTACTGCCTTTTTAAATTAATTTTTCCTTCCATATTTTTGTAATTACACTAAAAACAGCGTCTGCCATACGTACATATATAGCACATATATTTGCTCCTGCCTATTTTTAGTAGAACTGAATCATTCTGAATGTCTTCAATACAGCATATGGTTTTCTAATTCCAGGTTGGAAAGCCCTCTTTCCGTGATGGTTTCTAAATAACGTTATCTGTGTGTTCCACATTATCTTAGAAACTTCCTCATGTATTTCATCAGCCTTCCATATTTAATCTCACTGATTTATGCACATGCCATGGTCTAATGACCCACATGTCTCTGATGGGTAAGCCGCTAACGCCAGTGACACATTAACCTATTAACCTCTCTTTAAAAATAACCATGATATTCATACAAACGGACTGAAAAAGTCAGGCAGCAGTAAAACAGTAGCATTGTGGTACCACACACTAATACAGTAGATGTCTAAACTGGCTAAAATGGAGAACAAACGAGCATATCAAGAGTAAACAGCAGTTAGATTTATTGTATTGCAAAATCATTTTGCCACAGTTTGCCGGTCTGCGAACGTGATATAGCCTGCTTTAGCAGCATTATCCGTATTATAAAATGTAACTGGGAGAAAGATCACTATTCCATTCACCCATTTCTTAAAAGCTGTTATACAGTTTGGGGACCCTAAGCTGGGAGGTACCGAGAGCTCCTTCCAATGTGGAAATTGCCTTCCAAACCCTGCTGAAGACAATGGGAGCGGGGGGCTCTGAGCACAGGGCAAGAAACGTTCATCACCTTGGAGAAGGCACTTTGTGCGGCTCTCGCTGGTGATCCTTGCAGTGGAATAAACGGAACATTTTAAAAAGCAGCAGGAGGCATACACAGTAATTTTTCAGAGAGAAAAAAATAAATTACCTTTGCTAAATATTAGTTTTAGAAGAAAAACAAGTCCTTCTAACAAATTGTAAACTTTATATCGTATGTATTTACTTTGTTCTACTTTAAAAACACCATATCCCTCAAGATACAAGAAAACGTGCCGCTGTCATGCCAAACCAATTCTTCTTACATTGCAACTGTACTATACCAGCATATACTTATGCACAGGATGGGCAGACATAATAAAGCATTCTCCTGTCATGCAACCAAAACAGGAAAAATCCCTAAAAACCTTATTCAGCGCACATCACGGAGTATTTTGCTGTCTGCACCTCATCCAGAGAGAATCTACATCGCAACCGGCAGAAGGACGGATGGAGAGGTTACCCCGGGTCCGGGCTGCACACACGAACGGAGACCGAAGAAACAGCCCGTGTGAGCGCTGTAAGGGGTTGCGCTCACGGCTGCCTCCCGGCTCTTCCCCCTCCGTCTGCGGCCGGACGGGGACGGAGCGCCGGGGAGGACGGGGCGGGCTGCGGGCAGCCCCCGGGGCGGCCGGCGCGCACCTGCTGGCACCGCGGCGGGAGGGCGGAGGGCAACAACAAAAGACGGGAGACGGCGGCAAACTCCTTCCTTGCGGCGGGGAGCCGCCGGAGAGGGGGCTCCACCCGCCTCCCCCCCCCCCGCGCCCCCGGAGAGGGGGATCTCCCCGCCGGTGGGGGTGCGGGCCCGCCGCACCCCGGGGCCGGGTCGGGCGCCGGTCCTTTGTTGTCCGCCGCCCGCAGCGCCGCGCCGCGCCGGGCCGGGCCGGCAGGAGCAGGGGGGCCGCGCTCAGCCCCCCACGTGCACGCGTGGGCTGCCCGCACGGGTGGGCGCGGGGCGGGGGTGGGCGCGGGAGGCGGCGGGGCATTACCTGAGCAGTTGATGCCTTTCCCCTTGCCGCCGCCCTGGCACTCGGAGCCGGGCAGGGGGTGGGAGGCGCGGCCGGCGGGCAGCGCGGAGAGGGCGAGCACCAGGAGGGCCGAGGTGTAGCACAGCGCCAGGGGGGGTCCCGCTCGCAGGAGCGGCCGGGCGGCGGCCGGGCTCTCTCCCAGCATGGCGAGGGGCGGCCGAGGAGCAGCGCCGGCGGCAGCGGGATGGCGGCGGCGGCAGGCCCGCAGCATCAACCGGAGCCCGCGGCGCCGCCCGGGCGGGACCGTCCTTTCTCCGCCGCTCCGGAGCACACCTTCAGCATCCCCGCCGCGGCGGCCGCACAGACCCGCCGCTACCGCCGCCTCCGCCGCTGCCCGTCCGCGGGCAGGGCTGGCCCCGGCGGTGCAGCGCGGTCCCCGCAGCCCGGCGGTGCGGCGGCCGCCTCCGCGCCTGGCCGCCGGCGGGGCCGCCTCGCCCCGGCCGCGCTCCTTTGTGCGCGGCGCCCGGCAGCGCCGCCGCTCCGCCTGCAACAAAGGGAGCGGAGCCGAGGCGGCTGCTGCTGCCGCCGCCGCCGCCGCGGAGGGGGAGGAGGAGGAGGAGGAGGAGGGAGAGAGGGAGAGAGAGAGAGAAAAGGGGGAGGAAGCACACGTGATGGCAGCCCCCTCCCCCGGGACCGGAGGGGAGGTGAGGGGCTTCTCCTCGCTCGGCGAGCAGGGCGAGCGGCGGCGGCGGCAGCGCCCGCCCGCACGGCGGGGCCGCCCCCGCGGGGACAGGGGGGACGGGGGAGCCCGGCGCGGCGGGGGACCGGACCGGGCCGGGCCGGTGGCCGGTACCGCTGAAAGACGTGCGGGGATAATGCTGATGGGTGCATGAAAGGAAAGCGGGTCCCAAGGGGCGGCGAGGAAGGAGGGCCACTGGCATATCGTTTGTCATCCCAAGAGATGGTTTATTATTCACTAATAAGCTGGGGTGAGTGGGGATGGGAAAGAAAGCAAAGAGACCATCTCTGCTATTGATTAATTGTAAGGGTTGGTTTTAATTTTTACTGAATGGAAGCCCAGCACGTACGGCAGGAGCATTGGTGCCGATCCAAGTAAATAAGTGTGTTTATGGTGAAGGTAGTGACTTTTGTAACACAATGCTTTTATTACCTAGGGGTTTTCCAGTCACTTACATGGAGACACCTCAGAGGGTCAGAAGCACTGCACAGGTACGGGCTGTCAGGCATGTGTCTCGAGTGCAGACCCTCGGCATCTTGCTGCGTGGCTGAAAGCTCTGTGTAAATTGACAGCGCTGTTATCATTTTTACATAGGGAAAACACAGGACAATGCTTTGCATTCAATGAGAATTTTTCCTGTCTCACTTGTCACATTTCATGCAAGTTTTTTAATCCACTGCACAAACCATTCCTTTTTCAGTAACAAGAACTGCCTGTTTCCTTGGTCTGTCTGGTGCTGCATGCCATCAGCTTGCTCTAAGGTATAGCACTTGTGTGAGGAGACCTTCGAGTAGTTGGTTAACCAGAGCAGTCGAGAATAAGGCCATAAATCCAGCAGTAAGCTTTGGGTAGGCACGTGGTCAGACACGTAAAGTCAGATTGTTGTTTTTTCAAATACAGCGATGAAGACATAAGTCCTGTATTACCAAGACTGGGCGAGCAATTTCCTTTCGGCATATGGAGTTCAACACTGACTGCCAGGTAAATGTTCTTCTGTAATTACTTGCTCCTTTTGCTAGCAGTGATGCTAGACGTCAGAAGACCTCTGCTCCTTGGTAAGGTGAGGTACCTTAACTCGCGTGGAGCCTGTTCTGCTGTAACTAGGCTGCTGAGATATATTGGCCAGGTTGTTTAAAGCTTGCTCAGATCTGTGTAGTGCAGTCTGGTCTGCTAAGCAGGTAAATTTTTTTTGATCTTCAGGCCATGGGACTGGCACAGATCTTGTGTTTTGAAGGTAGTACTTTGCTGTTGTAGGAGCAAATACTTATATAACCCTTTCCATAAACACAGCTAGATCCATTTTATATTAAAGACAGTATTTTCCTGCACTTCTTGCTGGAGGGCTGGACCAGAGCTGCCCTCATCTCTATGTTAGAAAGTTCTTTCTAACACCCAGCCTAAACGCATTCAAGACCAGTTCATATCCTCTTGTCCTTGCGCTGGACTGTTTCAGTAAAGCATTTCTCTTTCCCTCACATTCAAACCCGTAATATATTTATAGGCAGTAGTCATAGCCACTCTCGTCTAGCCTATCAGTAAGTGTTGTTAATCTCCTCCTATAACACAGAGTCTCTGTAACTCAGATTTTTCCTGCACTAGATACAATTTGAATTCAGCTTTCTTCAGCGTAGCTGACATGGAACGTGTAGCAGTTTTTCACAAAAGTATTGCCAGTCTTTGCAATGGAGGTAGTCTCTCCTGATTTCTTCCAAAATGACCTTTTTTCATACAGCCAATTTGCTTTTCATATGACCAAATCTCACTGATGGTTCAGGGTCATGCTGTGAGTGACTAATACAGGCAACTCCTCCTATTTGTCTGTCATTTACAGTCCATAATAAAAATGCTTTTTATAAATGTCTAAGTGCATGACCTTATCTTTCCATTATTGAATTTCATCTCATTTCTGTTATTCCAGTCCTCAAGATTATGTAGTCATCTCCATAGTATATTCGGAACCTCCTTTCTATCAACAGTCCCGCTCAGCTCTTTGTGTCCAGAGCGCTCCCACTTTTGTGCTAGTGAAAATATATGCAAATACAAACTATCAGACCCACAACAAAGTTTAAGAAACAGTAATAGTAACTTCTCCCAGTTTAAACATTCCCTTTCCAGGGCAGTGTGTTGTCATCTGTGGTGAGTTCCCAGCTGAATCTGCAGCTTTGTTTTGGTTCGCCATCTCTTTCAGCTTAACTAGGAAATCCCTATGAGGCATCATATGAGAGCTTTTAACAAATCTAGATAGATTGAAAGTAAATCTCACAGGGTTTGGCTTTAGGGGGTTGTTTTGTTGTTGTTTTTTGACTCCCAGGATGGATGACATGCCATTTTGTAGCTAGAAAAGCCACGTCTGAGTTGTGCTATCTGCCTGGATGCATCTCTAGCTAGTCTTAAGTGAGTGATACAGTCATGCTTGATTGGGAAATTCACACTATGCCAGCTGGGTATTCATTCTTATTCTGTTCTCTGATGCATGCATTAAAAAAAAAAAAAAGAAAAAACTTAAAGACTCTCCTGCCAGCTAAAGAAGCAAAAGAACTCTGAAGGAATTTGAACAAGCTGCTTCCGCAACACAAATTGTTACACGCGGAAGGAATGCCACGCCAATGAAATGACAGATCTGGTATGTCTTTGAGATCATGCTAAACTCTGTCACATTTGGTACCTTCCATCTTTGGCAAGTAAATGTGACTTTATCGCAATTATACAATAATTTTGCTTCTGCTCACCTCCAACTGCTCTCCTGTGAAAGCAGGAAGCTTTACAGACTGTCGAAAATTGTCATCCTCGGTGAGCTCTTGAACACCAAGAGCAGTTTTTCAGTCCTCTGCTGCTGCACACACAATTTCTGCCCTCCCTTATTTTTCCCCAGTAATTGTAGGAAGACGCACAACCAAAGGGAAGCAGGGAATATGCAAGAGCAGAGAGAAGCTGCCAGACCAGTGTGAGTGATTTCATTTGCCAGAGATCTGGATACAATACAGATACACTTAATTGTGAAAGCACTGTTTTATTTCATCTTAGAGAACAAAACGGTGAAGAGACATCTATAATGTAGTGAAACCATTAAACTGTTGTTTGGAGGCCCCTCCACCCCCAATGCATCAGGCAGTGGAATCCTGCCCTTGCCAGGTATTTTGCCAGAGAATCGTACTTATTAATCTGAACTTTCATTCTTAACCAAGCAAAATCTTTCACCTCCTGTAGTTGTGAAGAAGACATCAAAAATATTAAGAGTATAAACTGGAACAATGTTCACAGAATCAAAGAATCACAGAAAGGTTGAGGTTGGAAGGGACCTCTGGAGGTCATCTAGTCCAACCCCCTGCTCAAGCAGGGACATCTAGAGCCGTTGCCCAGGACCATGTCCAGATGGCTTCTGAATATTTCCAAGGATGGAGGCTCCACAAGTTCCCTGGGCAACCCGTGCCAGTGCTTGGTCACCTTCATAGTAACAAAGTGTTTCCTTAATGTTCAGGGAGAACCTCCTGTGTTTCAGGTTATGCCCATTGCCTCTGGTCCTGAACCAAAGACTTTATTGTCTAACCAAATCTAGAATCAGTCTCAACAAAAGCCTCAAGATACAGGAATCCTCTCATATAAACTATTTCACTTATGATTTTCTATCAAAACCACTCGGTTTGTGCAATAGTTTTTTTCTATGCATGTTCTGTGCCCAAAATCTCAACTGACACCTACCTAAGTCTGCCACCTTCAGCATTTACAACTTGGATAATACAAATAAGGATCTTCAGTATATGATCCCACTGCATTCTGATAATATAAAATGAGTGCAAAATCAAACCAATCAAGCAAGGACCAGGTGGTACTGGATATGTCATTTCATTTCATACATAGTTCATTAGCTATTAGATTTCATAGTCAATTAATTTACATTAAAATTATTTTTCAGTACCACAGAATTTCTTCCATGTTATTACTGCGTGCTTCAGCAATCAAGTGCATGGCCCAGGATTTAGAGGGAGGTCACTGTGTAGGACATGGGAGCCTTTCCAACAGACCCTGCACAGGTTTGTCTTGCCACACTCACCCACCTGCCATGCAAACATCATTTTGGAGACTTTTTCTTGCCTGGAAGGCTCTTTGCTGAACAGAAAGAGTGTTTAGCCCAGTACTCTCTAGCTCCTTTCAGTCTGGGACTAAATATGTGGCACCAGTCTCAGATCAATACTTGCCCTCTGTTAAAGTTTCACATGTCTAACTTTTGGTCCAGAAGCTTGATCAAGTGAATCAAGTATTTAACACCTCTCAAAGCCAGGAAAGAAGACAGCTTAGGCCAAACTGAATTTGCTGGCCCAGCGATGAGGACAGAGTGAGGGCAAAAGCTCAGGAAAGCCGGGCTTGATGCTGCTGCTCCTAGGAGGTGGGAAAGAGAAGGCTGACGACTGCGTGTGCCCGCTCTCCCCCCAGCATAACTAAATGATGGCTCTGGGGCAAGCAACACGGGCAGTGTTGCATTTTACTGACCCCCAGCACCCTGCTGCCCCGTGCAGCAGTGTCCTTCTCCGGCGCATGAACTGCTCCAATGCCTCACCAGTTTTTGAGGCAGCAACATGTTCAGGCTGGTTGTTCTCAGGAAGCTGAGATCTCTTTCCCTTCTTTTACCACTCTGTTTTGCATCTTATACTTCACTCCTGTAGTTCTTCTCTATTTCCGTCTTTTTCTTTTAAGCTCTAATTTTTCAGATGTTTACCTACTTTTTTTTTTCTTCCCTAATTTTCTGCTTTTCACATTTCCATTCACCATGGTGCC
Source organism: Grus americana (assembly GCF_028858705.1). Lineage (NCBI taxonomy): Eukaryota > Metazoa > Chordata > Aves > Gruiformes > Gruidae > Grus > Grus americana. The sequence goes on from NC_072853.1 coordinate 67,678,990, forward strand.
AGATCAGTTTCTCTTCTTGCAGTTGTTTTGCCTCTCCTTGCCCAGAATATCTTTATTCAGTCAAAAGGCATGACTAAAAGCAAGTTTGGGTCAATAAGATGATTTTTAAGAACCAATCTAGAGACACATTTCTTCTTCTTGAATTTCCTGTCACAAAGTCCCCATGAATGAAGAAATATTACTGAGCCCATTTTGCTGCTGGGAAAACCAGGGGACCAAGAGATTTCTTTTTTCCAGCGACTGCCACAAGACACAAAGCATTCTATAGACATTGCAAAACAAAATCCTTACCTCTCAAAACTCAGTTTCAAACGCATGATTCTCCAGCGCATTTTTGGTTCCTCCCAGCTCTATCATCTTCTGTTGACTTTCATTCAGAGTGGTGGCAGGAACAGCAGTGGAAGCTGCAAAACATTCTCAGGGCTGGCACAAATATGTTTGCCCATCTCGCTCATTCTCACTCATCCATTCCAAATAATTTTTCTCCTTTCTTGGCTTAAATAATAAAATATGACCTGTCATTTAGCACCTTCACATATTTAGGTCTTTTAATCTTTCTTCATTAATCAATTCTTCAGCACATTAATCAGTTTGTTACCCTTTTCTCAGTTTCTTCTGATTTGTTGACATCTTTCTCTTCCTCAAATACTGCCAGATTCTAACTGTTGGCCAGTAAAAGTGATTTCCAGATGCTGATAAATGCTTTTGTCACGTATTGATCAGACTATTTCAATTCTTTTTTACCGTGAACCCCAGTGAATCATATTTAGGGGGCAGTTGATTCACAGCATAGTAACCTGTATGTGCCTAGGTGTACCAGGAAGGTCACACCTTATTCAGTTCTGCAGTTCTTCCACTGTATCCGTAGAATAATGCTGTTTTTTTCAATTCTGCTTTTAGCTTTTGGCATCCTTGAAGGCAAAAATATAGTATATTTCACTGAACTTGAGCTGCACTGCCCCGACAGCTCTCTCTATTCTGAATCAGATGGGTATTCAGTTTGCTTTAAGTGTAATCTTCAGTTAATGAGTACTAGGGATCTTGCCAATTATTCCCCTTGCTTTGAGAATACCCTTCACGTTGTTATCTGCAATTCTTAATCAAAATGTAAAAGCAGATTAAAGAATGACATGTTTTATGCTGCATTTAATTGTCCCCAGTGACTGGTGTCAGTAGTACATTATATAGTAAAATATTCACAAACATTTTTGTCAAGGGGCTCTGTAATTTCAATTTTATTTTGTTTTAATTTTTGCTACAGAAGCACACAAGTGGATGCAGCATATAGCTTGTCAGCCCACTAAAGACATACAGAAAGGGACTATTACTTCCCTGCGCTGTGACAGCGTGTAATTCAGAATTGCATAAGCTTTTCTTTATTGCTATATTGCATTGCATTTCCCAGTCTAATTTTCTCCAGCCTTCTGCTGCTCTCATACTCTAGTTTTGCATAACTTTTCAAAGTTTGTTAACCATTTCCATGATGCTGTACATTGATTTCTATCATTATACATTTAGCCTTCGCAAGCAGAGCCATATGCGTTGTTTTCAATAGCTGTATTCCTCGTGCTTGTATCATTACCAAACTGTCCAAACTTCATTTTCTTTGTTATTTTAATGATGTTTACACAAAAGAGACAGATTACATTTTTCTTGATCCACATTATATATAATGCTTATAAGCACAAAAGCAATTACATTATCATTATGTTAATATGTAACTGTATACCTAGAAAAAAATAACTGTCAAGAAGGCAAAACAGAAACTGTGTATTTTTTTAATGTGCACAGTGATTGTGGCATATAAAATAAGAATTAGGCAAGGTGCCAACTCTAACCTAATGCATGTTCAGGTTAATGAGAGATTAGGGTCTAGAACAGTGACATTCTTAAACAATAATATATTCTTACCTTGTTTCTCCACAAAAAATCAGAAAGAACTTCCAAATCTCCTGGAAGCCCAGTGTGTGTCCATTAACATAGTAATATGCTTTTTCCAGTGGAGCACATCTCTAAGTATTTGGAAGCCATGACTTATAAATGGGAGGTTTATTGGATTTCCAGAACCTTGTGAAATCTCCTTTGGTGGATAATAAAGCCAAATGAATAAATTTCCATAGAACTTGCCTAATATGATTATATTTGTACCCAGAAGTATGAGACTATTAGGGATTTAGACTGGCTGGAGCATCAGCTATCTTGCTCCACGTGTTTCTGTCTGTCTGCTGGAAGTTTTCAAGGTAAGAACAAGATGCATTGGGTGAGCTGTCACACCATCTGATGAGTGACAGCTGGTCCACCTCAATGGAGGTGGCGTACCTGCAAATATGGCACTTTTAGCCGATGCGTGACAGCAGTTTTGTAGTGAATTAGGATGATTTCACCATGGCTTGCCCATTTTTTATTTTTTTTTTAAAAGCTGGGTATACCACGCATTTCCATCTATCAGTTACACAACCATAATAAAGGTCTGGACTCAGCTTCAGTCTTTTTGACAAAGTGATTTAATAAGTAGTCCCTTAATACCAACAGTGAAATGTCTACTTGGAAAGGTAGGAGATGAATATAACCTTTTGCAGATAGTGCAGATCTCTTGACTTACTGTAATCACGTGGTTGGTTTGTATGCACCAGTGTCTCCTGTCCCTGTTTCCCCTCAAGAAATTTTATGCCTTTTTCCCCTAGATGGATAGATTGCCACGAGCATTCATTTGCTCAAAGACCACCTCCTTCTGACAGATTAAAAGCACTTTCTATTTCAAGACTGAACTGAGGGATAGTCCTCCGACAGGTCTGCTGGGTGTGGGTGGCCGGGTGCTGCTCTCCAGGCTTCCCCGACTGTCAGCAGGCTGCAGGGCTTTCCTTCGTCGGGCCGCTCTGCCACTTGACTTGGGCACAGATGACTCGGTCGTAGGGATGAAAACTCATCCCGAAGCTGCCTAAATATCTGGAGCGCTCGTTGTCTCCTAGCATATCCCGGTTTCTCAAACCCTTGCCTGGAGCGTGGGGGGCAACCTTTTCCTTTTGAGAGGCACGTGGCTGATGTGAACACATTCAACATACAGCACTTGCATATGCTGTTGCAGCGGCATTGCTCTATATTTAATGGCGGTCAGGGTTCTTCTGTAGAAAATACAGGCGGCATTAGGGTGCAGATTCAGTAGGTATTGGAGTATAGTATCAGTTACACACAGTTTTTAAATGTGGAACTTTTGTCTGTATCACAGGATGCTTTTAAGCTTGTGAGGTTCAAAGAAGTCCTCCCTGCACCAGGATATGTGTTTTGTGTCAGGAAGTTGCACTAATTGCTTGTAAGTGGGGAGCAGGCTAAATTGGCTGAAATATATCAATCAGAATGAAAGCACTGGCTAAATCTATTAAGAAAGATGCACTACATCTTGCATAGAGAGAAATTATATGACTATTGTGCAGCCCCAAGAAATGCAATGAAATGTTATTTATGTTTGATTATTTCCTCCCTCCTAGAAAGACATGATGTTGTGGATACTGACGTGAGTCATAGTTAACTTTCAGAATATCATTAAACCCTTTGTTCTTCATCAGGTCACGCATGCTATTGATGCTTGAGATGATGAAAAGGGTTTTACTTCACAAGACCCTGAACTTGCTATACTCCTTGCTTTTACAAAGGGAAAAATGGAATTGCATCAGAGCCACAAAAACTGCAGATTGTTCTAAAAAGACGTATCTTACCAAAGCATTTTCTATGCCTAGTAGCATAATCTGTAGTGGACTTATTGTTGACATAGCTCTGGATATTTATATTCCTTCTGGAATAGCACAACATGATTCTTAATGTCGTGTGGAGCTTGACAATAGGATTGCTACTGGAGGAAAGAGAACTGGTTCTGAACCGTGTTCTGAATTTCAATCTGCACACAATGAACTTTCACATGGAGGCAGAGGGGCAACGAGAAAAACCTTGCTTTTATTAGTTGAGTTGAATCTTATGGAGCATTTTTTTAATCTTTCATTGATTAGTGACCTGTACCACTGAGATAACTAATTTTAAAAAAAATGTTTAAATGAATTTGTAGCAATGATGATAGGATGTAATCTGCTTTTAAGGCTCTATTCTTGGTATAAGAAATGTTTCTGTTTATTCAGCATAATGTTTTAAATTGAGCAGGAGGATATCTCACAGGTTTTTAAGTCTAATTTTATCTCTGTCACTTGAGGTGTTTGAAATGTGCAACATCTATATTACTTAGGTACATTACTTTGAAATATATTTTAGTACGCAGGAAAGTATGTTTTCCAGATAGATGTATTAGATGTATTGGCTCCAGTCCCCCAGATATGCAACCTGTTTGCACCAGCTGTGGATAAAGAAGCTATTGCTTCACATCTTTTCACATTATACCCACTTTTAGCAAGAATCTATCCCTGGGAACAAATGGTGGAAGGGCTGCTAAAGTCTCCTTATGCTGTACAATATCACAGTTCCTCTGGCAAAACTGGTGCTGGGATGAGCTCAGAGCCAAATACGGTCAGTGTAACCAAGGAGAAAATGTTTCAGCTGTTCTCACACTAAGAAACAAGGCGCTTTTAATTTGACCTCCAGAGTCCATACGCGCTCTTGCATAGCCTCGTCACACATGAGGCTCCCACCCCACCAGGATGCTTTTTTTTACCCCAGTCTCCACTTCCTCTTCCAGGACAAGACCCATATGTTGCGGTCGTGCTGCTCACACGCTCGCTGACGCGAAGAGAACAGGCTTGCTACTAAGAGAACCAAAAAAGGACAAATCAACGAGTATGTCCCGGAGGTGGATTCAGTGTGCTTCTCCGTTCACTACGCACCACTAGGCAGGATCAAAATCCAACTTCTATTTGCCTTCTGGGAACATGCAGTAGCCAGAACTGGCCAAGCCACATCCTCCACTGCCTTTCTGAAAACCCTCTCTGCAAGGCAGATGGTGGGCCAGGAAGGAAAAGGAAACCTCATCTGCCACACAGGCCTTCGTTTTTGGAGTTGGGAAGAGTCTGAAAGCTCCTCGCTGGGTAGCTTGACAGAGCTCCCCACTTGGCTGAGGCGCTGGCCACGGCAAGGCCGGCACAACAAGGAGCACCGCGGCTGGCGCTCAACCGGAGCCGCTGGTTCTGACAAATCAGGAGTGAAACGGATTTGTCACATCCCTGATTTATTTCAGTTTACAAGCGAAATGAAAGACACTGAACTGTGAGGAACATTGTAGTCATAGTGATGATGAACAGCACAAGTGCACGTGAGCATGTGTTTTATTAGAAAACTATTGCTGTACATATTCGTTGTTTGCTGACTGACTCCTGCAGGCAATAAACACTCCTCTAAAATACCACCGTCTCGGTAGCAGGTTTTTTCTACATTATTTTAAGATGAAAAGGTTTAAATTTTTAGAATCTCCCCCCAACCAACACTTATGTGGACTTAGCTTTCTGTTTTTCAAAAAGATGGTACAACTACCCACTTGAAAAAAAATCTCTGTATTTAGTATTTCAATATTTAGATGCTGAGTTAAAAAGCAGGTTACATATACCTAAGATACGTAACCAACAATCCCATCTAATTATATCATATGCACTTGGACATCTAAGAAGAAAACAATACAACTGATTTGCTTCCATTGTTCTAAAGACTACTGTGAGAGAAACAGAAACACTGTCCTGTTAATCTACGATATCAGGGAGGAATGATGTGCGAGATGTCTTCATGAGAAAGGCTTAGAACTGAGATACATTTTTAATAAACTAATTTTTATTTTTCGTTCATAAAGTTCTTATTTTTATGGCTAGACAAATGAACATAAATTTCTAATGTTGAAAAGGCGTTTTTCCACTAGGGGAGAGAAATAAAATAATCCAGCGCTACAGTAGCATGATGTTGCTATTTCAAATGTCTTCTTATCAATTTGAGCTATCTGACTAATGAGATACAGCGAGAGCTTTGTTAGGGAATAGATAATCTTTTTAATATTACAAAAAATGTAATTAGACAAAGAAATTTAATATGAAATTGAGAGAAATGTAATATGAAGCTATAAAAATAGGGCACTTGTTATGTGTGGGCTCTAAGACATATTTATAAATTTATTGACTCGTAAGATACAAAAGGCCAGTCTCGTCTAGAAAACAACCCTGCTGCATTTGGAGCTAGATCCAGATCTGGATCTACTAGCTACTGGTGGTACATGCAACTTCTGTATACCTTGTGTGTACTAATACACAAACTACTTCAGAAAAACTGATCTTAGAAGAGTAGATACAAGGAAACCTAGGAATGACATCTGGAAGTTTAGGTAAGTCCTCAGGCTAGGATATGTTTGGCAATATTTTGCTAGCGCTCCCAAGCACTCAGAAATCTATTGGTCCCTCATGCTCCAAAGAGCCCAGCGCCCAGCAGTTTTTAGTCTGGGCTCTCCAGAAAACCTGTCCAGCTCATTTGACCTCTAACTGTCGATGGCTTCCCAAACTCATCTGAAAAATCCAGTGCTTAGAGTCTACTTCACCCATCAATTTAAAATAAAAGCTGTGACAAAGACAGTTCTAACTGGCAGAGAAACGCAACTTCTGTTACAGTATCTTCCCACCACCTTTCAATTGCTCCTAACTTTGGTATACTAATTTATTCCGGGTAGTAATGTTCCAATTATGCTTTCAGCGCAGCAGCATTTTCTTTTGAAGTGAATCAGCAAGCTCTGTTGTATTATTTTACACTCTGCATGGTAAGGCAAGAAGTGGTGAGACCTTTATTTAAGATAATCAGCATTTTTCCATTATAAAACATCTCGCAGCAGTATTTAAGGAACTGTGGTTCCTCCATGATTTACCATTTGGCACCAGGGCTGGCCTTGAGTCAAAAAGCCAGGATCCCTTTTGTTGGCTTTATAAAAAAGCTTCCAGGCCCTGAAATTTTCCACATATGATTTGTTTTGTCCAACCTGAAACACTGGCAAAACCCCTTAAAATGCCATAAAGCCTACTCCTATGCTGTTCCAACATTTCAAGATAGCTTCGTACATGGAGGAGGAAGAGATGCTGATCATCCAGCCGCTATTCTGTCCCCTCAGATCACCAAAATCAATCGGTCGATGGGAGACGTGCCCTGAACTGACTGTGCACAACGTACCTGCTCACTTCACTGGGCACGTGGCAGTGCCCACAGTTTCTCAAAGCCACATCTGTAGCTGGAGAGATGAAAACTTGGTGACGGATTGCTGAGGTCAAGACAGGCCACCACAAAGGCTATGTTCGCATCAGCAGGTATCGAAGACCAGCGAGAGCAGATCTGTAAAGCAGCTGGTTCTGAGGATCCTCCATCCTTGCAGTACACATTTCATGATGTTTTCCTTCAGCCAGGTTGAAGTTGGTCCCATGAGCTGCACACCTACCGGCACTTGGACTGCACTTTCCAGTTTAGTTTCATGCAAAAGGAATCAAATTCATGTGCTCAGGGACTCCTCCATAAACGTGAATCAAAGCATGATCATTAAGGAGGACTGGGAAATGCACTCTGGGGATGCATTACTGATCCAAACTCACATAACAAGGTAGGTGCACTTGAAAGAGAGTAAATGGCTGCGTTTTCTGTATCAGAAAGGTGTAATTTCTCTCAAGGGAGGTTTGCTGTGTTCTGCTCTGCAGGGAGCTGTGCTTCCAGGAGGAAGATGATGAAAATCCAATGCCGGGTGAAGAGCTGTGGCTCTGCTGTGTTGCTGTAGTTGCCCAGCTGAACTGAAGTGCCGGGGAGGTGTGGCGGAGGAGAGAAGGCTAACCTACTAATGGTTACAAACAGATGTTACATCTTAAATTATACCAGTCTGAACATTTGCTTTACTTATTACTTATTAGTAACACAGTGTATGAACCCACAGAAAGCAAACGGCCTAACTTCTGAGCTTTGCTCTCTGTTTCTAAGGCAATAATAGGAAAGGGACGGTGTACTGCTATGTGTTTACAGAATACTGTTAACTCCGGCCCCCTCACTGATGACCTTATAATGGAGAATTGAGTTCCATGGTTGTATCGATTTAAAGAACTGTTCTCTTACGTCTGATCGCTATGTTTCCATTAAAACCAAAGCCCAGCTGAAGGAAGTGCGAATACGTGGCAGCTGTGGCCAAATCATCCTTTGAATTTGAACTGACTATTCCAACACCCCTCACCTTGAGCTCTGGCCCCAAGAAGATCACACAGGCTCATCCCTGGCAGAAATGAGCGCTGCCTAGGGAACTAGCATTTATCGGTCACCACAGAAAGGGTATCTGAAGTGGAAGTTCCCTTTCACTTGAAGGAAAAGGTTTCACAATCCAACGCAACACATCACTAATGACTCTGGCTAATATTGTGAGATGCTAATTGTGAAAATGACCATGTGATATAATTAGGTTGCAAAAAAGAAGTAGATATATTCTCAAATGATCTGCTTGTACAGGGCCTGGATGACAGAAAACCAGCCACACACACCCTACATAAATATTTATTTTTCCATTTGCCTGTATATTATCATCCCCCTGTACAGTATCATCCTGGACCACTGGTTCCTTTCTTTAACTTTCCCTTTCTCTGCCCTTAAACTTTTTCAGTTGTTGGGCTCAAACGCTGAAGTCTATTTATTATTTATCTGATCATGGCGCTTTGGGAGAGAAGCACAGCCTTTCATTTAAGAGCTTGAAAAACAACATGAAAACATTTCAAGCAGAAAAAAATACCTTGTTTTTACTGCTTTTGGGGTGTTTTGGCCTTTCAGGTTTTTAGCGGAGCGCTGCCTGCAATGGTCACTGTAGTTTAGCAACTCTCCCTTCATGATGGCAGTATCATATCTGAGCCAGTTTTTTCCCTGTGCTTCATTTTTCAGGTAGTATGTTAACACACAGAGAAAAAAAAAATCTGATCTCTGTTTTGACAAAATACCTATGGGACGACAAAATCCTGCAGATGTGCAGAATGGTCCATCTTTTTCCCCACAAATTAAGTCTCTTCTCAGACGTGTGCCAGGCTGTGACACAAATGTAAACATTTCTCTGGCAGCAGCTTCTGCAAAAGCTTTTGAGATTTGACTTTTCTAAGCAGATTTGAACTTTACTAGGGTCTTATATAGGAGCTATGTAAGTTATTTAATACCTATAGAAAGGTAACTTACTTATCTTGAATTCTGCTTATCAACTTCAGGTAATTTTGAATTTTACTTCTTGACCGTAGGATACTTGGGCTGTGTGCAAGTTAAAAATACAGCAAGACCAGAGAACTGGAAAGAAATTGAAAGTGTGTACCAGGTGCAGGTGCCCAGGGGCTGGCAGGGGGCTGCAGGGGCCTCTGTGAGGAGCGGCCATACCCACCACAGGGTATGGCTGAGTCCTGCAGCCAAGGTGGTGGCACCTTGGGGAAAGCCTGAGTGAGAAAGGGCAAAAGACTGCCCAGCAGTGAAGGGTGAGGAAAAATGTGAGAGAAACAGCCCTGTGAGCCTTGAGGTGAGAGATGAAGGAGGGGGAGGAGGTGCTCCAGGCGCCACAGCAGAGACTCCCCTGCAGTCCCTGGAGAAGACCATGGTGGAGCAGGTGTTTCCCTGCAGCCCATGGAGAGGACCATGCTGGAGGAGATATCCACCCTGCAGCCCATGGAGGACCCCATGCCACAGTCGGTGGATGTTTCTTGAAGGAACTGTAGCCCATGGAGACCCCACACTGAAGCAGGTTTATCCTGAAGGACTGCGGCCCATGGGAAGGACCCCATGCTGGAGCAGGGGAACAGCGTGAGGAAGAAGGAGCATCAGAGAGGAGCTATTATGGACTGACCGCAGCCCCCATTCCCCATCTCCTGCACCACTTGGGGTTGGGAAGGATGTAGAGAACTTGGGAATGAAGGAGCAAAGTTGACCCTGGAAAGAAGAGGGGATGGGGGAGAAGGCGTTTTAGGTTTTGTCTTTGTTTCTCACCATCAACTTTATTTTATTTGGCAATAAATTAAATTAATCTTCTCCAAGCTGAGTCTGTTTTGTGTGTGACAATAACTGGTAAGTGATCTCTCTGTCCTTATCTTGCCTCACTTCAACCTCTTTTCTCCCCTGTCCTGTTGAGAAGAGGGAGTGAGAAAGCGGATGGCTGGGCGTCTGGCAGCCAGCCGAGGTCAACCCACCACAACCAGCAAGCATCACTGTCCAGATGAAGGGGCAATCAGAACATTTGAGGAAGCCGAGAGCTGAATCATATGCTGTCATGAAACCTGATGACTTCTGAGTTTGTGGGAGTTTGATGTTGCCTTGGGGCTATGACTGGAAATACAGGCACTCTGTATAATCCAACCTCTAAAACCTGCAGAGAGCATGATGTATGTTAGGGTGAAATAAAGACTATTTTAAAGTTTAGCAACTGAAGTTCAGTTGAAAGGATTAGTGTTTGTTATAATAAACATTTTGAAAAATCTTAGAAAACTTAGGGGAAAAAGCTTGCAGAACCTTTTGGTGGGATCAGTCGGTTTCCAGCTGAACTGAACTTTAGGTAGGCTATTTCTATTCTTCTATGACAGGAGGGCTCAGCAGTGGTTGACAAGCTGTTTGTGACTTTGTGAAAAATTCAAGAGCAATCCCTATGCCAGGACTGCGTGGACGTGACTGGCAGCTGGGTAAAGCTGGAGCAGAGGTTGCTCAGTAAATCCTCAGCAGTATGAGGGAGGAAGCAAGCCGGCAAGCACCAGACCCCTCAAGGATCCAGCTGCACACCAAGCCCACCACCATTCCTCAACAGATCATCTGGTAAGGCACTGGTTGCCTTCTGTTTGTGAACTACACCTGGAATTTCTGCATCTCACCATCCCCGAGTAAGCAGTATATATCCTGTAATTGCTGCCCTTGTTCCAAGGCCACAGAAGATTCAGACTCAGATTTTAATTACCGCGCACACAAAATGTGTTTGCATTTGTTTGCTTACTTTATACTTGACGGTGTTGCAGCTACACTGGAAACCTAACTTTTGTATCGGTAGGATACTTCTGAATCCTCAGTGCTGAGTGAGAAAAATTACAGTTCTTATGTATGAGTCATCATCAATTTTACCATTTTAGATCAAAGAAAGCAAAACCATCTGGATTTTGTAGCTTCTGTGACTTACAAAATTATAATAAATCTGAAGCTAGTTCATGCATGTAATTTAAGAAAGTTATACAGGTTTCTGAGGGTTCTAGGTTGTACAAGATGCAATTTTCTTTAGCTGTTTCCATCTTCATACTTCAGAAACTGATATTTGTGTATAATTCTACTTAGATTGGTATGCCTTTTTTCCACTTATACGTGAAATGTCAATTGTCTCTGCTTTCAGTGGAGGTAAACAGTTATGAAATTTTCTGTGGACTAACACATATAACATTATATGAACAATCTCTTTCTTGTATTGTCTAAAACAAGTTGTTTATTCTGAAAATATAGATATATATCATACTTTTTGTGAAATGAGACATAACAACACAAACATTCTGTATTCAGGGAGACAATTAAATACTCCTAGCCACATGCAAATTGTACATATTTTGCAGCTACTGCTTACAGACTAAGACACTATTCATCTTAATGAATGAGAATGTAGTCCAAAATCAATAAAAAGTGGGAAAAGATTGTGTTGGGTTTGCGTGGCAAGGTTTTGGTAGCGGGGGGGCTACAGGGGTGGCTTCTGTGAGAAGCTGCTAGAAGCTCCCCCTGTGTCTGATAGAGCCAATGCCAGCCGGCTCTAAGACGGGCCCGCCGCTGGCCAAGGCCAAGCCAATCAGCGCCTCTGTGATAACATATTTAAGAAGAAAAAAAACAGAGAGAGCTTTTGCAGCCAGAGAGAGGAGTGAGAAGATGTAAGAAACTCTGCAGACACCAAGGTCAGTGCAGAAGGAGGGGGAGGAGGTGCTCCAGGTGCCGGAGCAGAGATCCCCCTGCAGCCCGTGGTGAAGACCATGGTGAAGCAGGCTGTCCCCCTGCAGCCCATGGAGGAAGGATGAGGGGGTGTAGAGATTCCACCTGCAGCCTGTGGAGGACCCCACGCCAGAGCAGGTGGAGGCACCTGAAGGAGGCTGTGGCCCGTGGGAAGCCCACGCTGGAGCAAGCTCCTGGCAGGACCTGTGGACCTGTGGAGAGAGGAGCCCACGCCAGAGCAGGTTTGCTGGCAGGACGTGTGACCCCGTGGGGGACCCACGCTGGAGCAGTCTGTTCCTGAAGGTCTGCACCCCGTGGGAGAGACTCATGTTGGAGAATTTCGTGAAGGACTGTCTCCCGTGAGAGGGACTCCATGTTGGAGCAGGGGAACGATGAGAGGAGTCCTCCCCCTGAGGATGAAGAAGTGGCAGAAACACCGTGAGATGAACTGACCGTAACCCCCACTCCCTGTCCCCTTGTGCCGCTGAGGGGGGGAAGGTTGAAGCCGGGAGTGAAGTTGAGCCCGGGAAGATGGGAGGGGTGGGGGGAAGTGTTTTAAGAGTTGATTTTATTTTCTCATTCCTCTACTCTGTTTTGCCTAGTAATAAATTAGATGAATTCCCTCTCTAAGTTCAGTCTGTTTTGCTCGTGACGATAATTAGTGAGTGATCTCTCCCTGTCCTTATCTCGACCTACAAGCCTTTCGTTATACCTTTTCTCCCTCGTCCAGTTAAGGAGGGGGAGTGATAGAGCAGCTCTGGTGGGCACCTGGCCCCCAGCCAGGGTCAACCCACCACAAGATTATTGATATCTGAGGTTAAATTTTGATTATAGTCAATTGCTCCACAATAATAGTGGCCTTTTCACATACTTCCTAAATGAAATCCTGTTAAGCGGGCAAGAACTAGTAAAGAAAATACACCCCATCCCCCATATTTCTATTCTGGATCAGTATCAATAGTTGCTACCAGGATATAATGTTAGAATGAATTGTTCTTTAATGGATTTCATTGGAAAGAGGACTTTCATAAACATTTTTGGGTTTGGGTTTTTTTCTTTTTAGTTACCATGAAATTCAGAATTTAAATACAGGATATTTTATTGCATAGGTGCACAAGTTGTTACTGATTGCCATTTTAGCTGCATAAGTCAAAAATCTAGTTTCTCAGGGCTCACAATTACAGTACTTAAAAGTTTTGACTGGGCAGGGCCAGCTCGATTGGCAGATCCCCTGGTGTTAACTAACCAGGTGGCCTTTGCTAAGTGTGTGTCCCAATGTTTGAAGGTCCCACCACCCATTCCTCTCAGTGTAGTCTTTAGCAGTCCATTGTGCCTTTCGATTTTCCCAGAGGCTGGTGCATGGTAGGGGATGTGATACACCCATTCAATCCCATGATCTTTGGCCCAGGTGTCTATGAGGTTGTTCCAAAAATGAGTCCCGTTGTCTGACTCAATTCTCTCTGGGGTGCCATGTCGCCACAAGACTTGCTTTTCAAGACCCAGGATAGCATTCTGGGCAGCGGCATGGGGGCACAGGGTATGTTTCCAGCCATCCAGTGGTTGCTTCCACCACTGTAAGAACATAGCGCTTGCCTGGATGGGTTTGTGGGAGTGTGATGTAATCAATTTGCCAGGCCTCCCTATATTTATATTTTAGCCATTGTTATCCATACCACAGAGGCTTTATCAGCTTGACTTGCTTAATTGCAGTGCATGTTTCACATTCATGGATGACCTGTGAGATGGCATCCATGGTCAAGTCCACCCCTCGATCACAAGCCCATCTATATGTTGCATCTCTTCCTTGATGGCCTGAGGTGTCATGGGCCCATGGAGCTATAAATAATTCACCCTTCCTTATGTTACCAGTCCGATCCACCTGAGCCACTTCAATCTTGGCAGCCTGATCCACCTGATTGTTGTTCTGATGTTCCTCAGTGGCCCGACTCTTGGGTACATGGGCATCTACGTGATGTGCTTTTACAATCAGCTTCTCTAGCTGGGCAGCAATACCTTGCCATAGTGGGGCAGCCCAGATGGGTTTGCCTCTGCTCTGCCAGTTGCTCTGCTTCCATTGCTGTAACCACCCCCACAGGGCATTTGTTACCATCCATGAGTCAGTATAGAGGTAGAGCATTGGCCACTTTTCTCATTCAGCAATGTCTAAAGCCAGCTGGATGGCTTTCACCTCTGCAGATTGGCTTGATTCACCTTCTTCAGCAGCTTCTGCGAATTGTCATGTAGGACTCCATACAGCAGCCTTCCACCTTCAATGCTTTCCCACGATGCGACAGGACCCATCAGTGAAGAGGACATATGGCTTCTCATTTTCTGGTGGTTTGTTATATGGTGGGGCTTCTTCAGCGCACCACATCCTCCTCTGGCAACATTCTGAAATCTTTGGCTTCTGGCCAGTCTGTGATCACTTCCAGAACTCCTGGATGATTGGGGTTTCCTATTCAAGCCCACTGTGTGGTCAGTGTGACCCACTGACTCCACGTAGCATTGGTTGCATGGTCTGTAGAGGGGACCCTCCCTTTGAACATCCAGCCCAGCACTGGCAGTTGGGGTGCCAGGAGGAGCTGTGCTTCAGTACCAATCACCCCTGAAGCAGCTCATACCCCTTCATACGCTGCCAATGTCTCTTTTTCAGTCGGAGAGTAGCGGGCCTCGGATCCTTTGTATCCCCGACTCCAAAACCCCAGGGGTCGGCCTCGAGTCTCCCCTGGTGCTTTCTGCCAGAGACTCCAGGTGGGGCCATTCTCCCTGGCTGCCATGTACAGCACATTTCTTACATCTGGTCCTGCCCAGACTGGCCCAAGGGTTACCACATGAACTATTTCCTGTTTAATTTGTTCAAAGGCTTGTCAGTGCTCAGGGCCCCATTTGAAATTGTTCTTCTGGGTCACCTGATAGAGAAGGCTTACAATCAGACTGTAATTTGGGATATGCATTCTCCAAAAACTCACAACGCCTAAGAAAGCCTGTGTTTCCTTTTTGCTAGTTGGTGGAGACATGGCTGCTCTTTCATTGATCACATCCATTGGGATCTGACGACACCCATCTTGCCATTTTATTCCTAAAAACTGGATCTCCTGTGTGGGTCCCTTGACCTTACTTTGTTTTAGGGCAAAACAAGCTTTTAGAAGTATTTGAACTATTTCCTTCCCTTTCTCAGAGACTTCTGCTGCTGTGCTGTCCCATACGATGATGTCATCAATGTATTGCAGGTGCTCCAGAGCTTCCTTCTGTTTCAGTGCATCTGGATCAGTCCATGACAAATGGTGGGGCTGTTTCCACCCCTGGGGCAGTTGATTCCAGGTATACTGGACACCCCTCCAAGTGAAAGCAAACTTTGGCCTGCACTCTGCTGCCAAAGGGATTGAGAAAAATGCATTAGCTATATCAATTGCGGTGTACCACTTGGCTGCATTTGACTCCAGTTCATACTGAAGTTCTAGCATGTCCAGCATGGCAGGAGTCAGTGGCAGTGTGATTTCATTCAGGCCACGATAGTCTACTGTCAGCCTCCACTCTCCATCGGACTTCCGCACTGGCCATATGGGACTGTTAAAGGGTGAGCGAGTTCTGCTGATCACTCCCTGACCCTCCAGTTAATGAATTAGCTTATGGATGGGAGCCAGGGAGTCTCTGTTGGTGCAGTATTGCCGCCGGTGCACAGCTGTGGTAGCAATTGGCATCTGTTGTTCTTCAGCCCTGAGCAACCCTACAACAGAAGGGTCCTATGAGAGACCGGGCAAAGTAGACAGCTGTTCAGTTTCCTCCATCTCCAAGGCAGCTATGCCAAAAGCCCACTGGTACCCTTTTGGGTCCTTGAAATACCTTCTCCTGAGGCAGTCTGTGCCAATGATGCATGAATCCTCTAGGCCAGTCACAATGAGGTGCTTTTCCCAGTCATTCCCAGTTAGACTCACTTGGGCCTCCAGTACAGTCAGCTGTTGGGATTCCTCTGTCACTCCAGAAATACAGATGGGTTCTTCCCCTTCGTGGCTTGATGGCATTAGGGTACACTGTGCACCAGTGTCCACTAGAGCCTTATAATCCTGGGGGTCTGATGTGCCAGGCCGTAGGATCCACAGAGTCCAATAAGCCCGGTTGTCCCTTTCCCCCACCTGGCTGGAGCCAGGGGCCCCCTAGTCCTGGTCACAGTATTCATTACTCACTTCTTGTAAAAAAGACTTAGAAGTCCATTTATTAAGATTGGAAGCACTATCAGTCCTTCTACTCTGTCTGGGGAACTGCCCACTGGAAACTGGAGTGGCAATTTTCTTGAAAGAACCCCCTTTTGTTATTGTTTTTCCTTGTAACTCATGTGCCCATGCCTCTAGGGCCTCCTGCAAACCATTTCACATGCTGTTTGTGGATTCTTTTCCAGGTCACTCCTTAGTGGCAATCTACATCATTCTTCTGGTTGTTGGACCATAAAATTGTTTTAGTTTCTGCGAATTGTTCTAGTTTCTCCTTTCGACCCGATCCCTGGTAATGGGTAGAGGAGAGGAAGGTGAGTGCTGAGATCAAGTGTGGTACCTGATATTACCAGCCTACCTGTCTTGTGGTGCATGATAATTTGTCTCGGCAATAAAGCAAGCTGTGTGGAAACATGAAGAAAATTTATTATGGTAACTGCCCAGGGGCACATACCTACCCCAGAGTAAATGTAATACGCTTTTACAAAGAGGCAAACCATCTCCTGTTTACCATGAGGAAATAACGTGAACCAGGGTCGCTGTCATGAAGCAGTTGATGCATGATGATTTATCTTTCAGCAAGTCATTCCTGGAACTGTAATTTCACCTCCCAAGTACAGTAGTTGCTGATGCCCACAAATATCACCAAAACCCTGTGTAGCAACTGGGTCCACCCTGACACTAGCACTTCTGCATGAAGCCATGCGACAGAAGGCTTGAGAGATGAAGATGACAAGGGTCGCTGGCACAATGGAGGAAAGCAGAAAGGATAAAGAAACTAGAGTTTTGGCCAGGAGGCTGTGTAAAATGCAAGAGGAGGCTAAGAAGGTAGGAGCAGTAAAGAAGAATAAAGGACCCTTGGGGCTTTGGAAATGTTCAAGTGGTAGCATGCAGCTGGAAATCAGGGTATGGAGGTTGGACAGTGGTGTGATAAGAACTAGTATGGCTTCTGGTAGCCAGAGAGATTGGAATGGGATATGAGAGCTTCAGAGTTGGGATCAGAGCAGGTGGTGTTACAGCGGGGTGTTGTCAGACACCCATGTAGAGGACTAAACAGCTGGACATAAAAGTAACTCAAAATCAATCTAGTGTTCTCCACGTACATTGCTTTCAGAAAACAGATCTCACATCTCTGGACAAAAATGGAGCAACACAGATCTGTCCTGGTGTCCGGAACACCCCTCTGGGGGTCAGGGCCCTGCACACGCTCTCCCATGCAGTCTAGCTGTGCAACTTTGCTACAGACTACTCCGGACAGGACCTTCTTGCTCCCTTTTGTCTGCCTTTCTTGCTGTTTAACTTTGTGCAGAACAATTACATATCTACTGGGCCGAGGAGAACATTCTCTTTGTGGAAAAGACAACTTACACGCTGTCAGCCAGAGCAGGGCACTGGACTCTGGTCATCCAGCTCTCTCATGCGGACTATAAAATTAATGGTGTTTCCCCAGGTTTTGAATAAAAGAGAATGAATGACACCCTCCTTTTGCAGCCCTCTGATATAAAAGGCTGTTTTACACCTTTCTGTTTGCTATAGAAAGCGCTTAGGCACTTAAAATTAAGATTAAAATGTTTCAGGTCAATGAAACCCTAAATCCCTGCAGTCCAGTGTTAGGTGGCTAAATGCTAAGGATGGTGCTACTTAAGAGACTTCTGTGTTTCTTACTAGCTAGAATAAGTGCAGGCTTTTGAGCATCCTGATCTTAGATACCCATATCTCTCAAGGAAACAAAATACACTATGTGGAAGTGAGGATCTTACAAATTTTACTAGCTGAGAATTAGGTATGTTGGTTACCTAATGAACATTAGCAAGTAATGCTCAATGGGTGGGTGTCCTTAAACTCATAGCCCACGTCGATGCATCATTATCATTATTATCACGAAGTCCTCACCTCTGGCATGTCTGAGTCTTCCAGATAAGACCGGCTCTTTTGCAGGCCAAGTGCCTTTCAGTCTCCATAACTGCTGTTGTATGAAAAATAGCACCAAATATTTCAGATTTATAGAGAATAATATTAGTACTTTAAAGAAGGAGAACCTTCACAATAAAAATGTCGCTATTAACATTTTAAAAGAAAAAAATGATACACTTGAGAGAACTGAGTAGCCAGTTATAATGGCTTTATTAAAACTCACAGCATGCTGAACTCACAGCTTAAGAAATGAGATCCCTGCTACTGTTTACAGACATTAGATTTTTTTTATGAATATAAAGAATATTTTGTCTCCATACTAAATGATTAAAAAGAAAACAGGGCAGCTAGTGTAATGAAACTGCTAAAACAAGTGTTAAAACACTTCAAGGAATAAATGTAGCCACTCTTTCACTGGTACATTCTTCTAGTGATGGCAAACAGGAAATTTCAAAGATCCTTAAAGAAAAAGAATACTTTTTTTTCTTACCTTAACTTATATGCAAATCCATAGTGTTATGTAGTGATGTAGACTTCAGTCTGAGATCTAACACCAAATGTCTTATTTCGGACAACAAGATTTAATCTAGTCTCTCAAAAGATGCCAGTTAAACAGCACGCTTATTTCCACGTGCTTCCAACACTTTCTTACAGCCCTTTTTAAGCATCGTTTTGCTTTTAAAAGTATAGCCAGACCTTATGCATTTCCTGCCCAAGAATATCATATAGGAACATTTAAAAGTGCAGCACCTTGCTTTTCATTCCATATAATATGACAGTAAATGTAATAACCTTTTCTGGAGGCAATGGGAAGATGCACGTCTGTGTGGTAGTGAGAACTTCCTAACAGCATTGCTGAACTCTCATTCGCCACTACTTTTACACGATTCTCATTTCTCCAAGACGTATGTGCATAGCATAACAGTAGAATAAATCTAAGGCAGTCAAGCAAGAAAGTACAATGTGTTTTCTCTAACTGTACTATTAATCATTCCATAGTCTCTGTTACATTGACTACTGCAGCATAAAGTTCATTTCTCAAATAAACTCTTTGGTATACCAGGTCATTATCTTATCACCAGCTGACATATTCTTATAGATTTGATAAATCTGGTATACATACAGGCGACGTGTTTTAAAACAGGGCCAAGGACCATTCAGTGGCCACGTGAGGTCAAAAGACACAGCAGTCTTCATCTCCAGATGACCCTCTGTCCCCTCCCCAAAGTGGCTTTGCCTGCACCACCTTAGGAGGACTGTCCCCTTGGCATTACGTGGCAGGGAGCTGGTTGGCAGAGGTCGAAAATGTGCAAGGACATGTATCAAACAGTACAAATCCTCTCAGGCCAGCGCTCAAGCCTGTAGTCCAGCACTGTTTCATTAACTAGTGCAGAGATGGCTGTAGTGACTCCTGGAAGCAAAGTCCTTCCAATGCCTCAGCTTGAATATTTAGCATATATTTATGCAATGGCTTTTCCCCTAATTTTTGAATGAGTTGCTTTTTTCTGTGAAAAACTTGGATCAGACCAGGATGAAATGGTGTATTTCCATGTTTCTTTTGGTACTTTAGTCATCCTAAAGCAGACTTGCCTGTCTAATATTGGTCTCATGATGGTGCTGCAAGGTATTATGGGTAATATGGTAAGGAATTTGGGTTGAAAACACGTCCCACTTCATCTGCAGTACATTCATACTCCAAAAACGCCAGTAACAAGAAATCACATAGGAACTCAAACTTCACTGTCACACTCTGCACATTGTCCAGTGCTTGAGCCTGGGCCCAAGTGTGTTTCCTGAGAGTTGGATATTAATGAAGCTGGGGCTCAAATGCTGGCTTCATCTCGGGGTTTATGTATGTCCTTGCAAAGACATGTCAGGACATGAGGCAGAATTCATTTGAACATGCTCAGAGATTGTGACAATTGGTTTACAGGTACGTCAGTAGTAGTGAAGAACTAACTGGGTTACTCAGCAGTAACACAGGGTTGTGTCAGGGTCTCAGTAAACCCAGACTGGCATTTCCACAGCATACGGCAGTTTGGTTACCATTGGGCTGCCACAACCACCTCTAAGAGGTCTTTGCAGCCAAGTGTTAATTAGATAAGCTATTAGGGGCAGGAGTAGCATAAGCCATTCCCTTATTTCTGCACTAGCTGATCCCAAGCACATTGAAGTCACTGAAGGTCTTTTTATTGATGTTCAGTGAACTTCGGATCAGACCCTGGGTATAGCTCAATTACGGCAGACTGTGGTATTATGCTCTTGTGATGTTGTAATATTATTATGCAATATTGTGGACACGGTGTATTAGTAGTGGATACTGTTCTGCACTTTCCTTTTAAGCAAAGTACATATATAACAAAAACTGCATCTGGTTCGCCCTTTTTTCTCACTTCGGTAATACTCCCATGCCATAACAGTAAAATCTTGTAATTCCCTTTCAAAGCTTGCTGAACTTTCCGACTCCGTGACATTTATAAGTAACAAAGTGTTTGTGTTGGCTGCAGTACATCTTTTGTCAATTTTAAATATTCTGCTTTCACATTTTGTTCTGCTTTGTTACTTTCTTAATGTTCACAAAGTCTGCTTACTTTACAGTATTTGATATATGGAACTTGCAAAATATTCCCCTTTTAAAATTCTTACTATATACAGATTTCTCTCTCCCACATATACTCTCTTAATTTTCATCACTGCTGTCAAGATTGTCAAGAAAAATAATCAGATCTGAACCAAGGATGAAGGCTGCAGATATGCTGTAGCAATATAGCAAGTCGCACTTTACATACATTTTCTTAGGTAGAGTCATGGCTACTGTTTATCCTATAATGCTAAAGGGATTTGGATCTGCTTAACCGCTATAAGGCACGACAGTGTGTATTGTACCGCATGGTTATGGCAGAGCGCTGCGATATGCCCCTGCCATAGTACGGCAGATCACAGATTACTGTTGAAAAAGTAAATATGCTACATACCCTAAAATCCTCGTACTTAGATTGCTCACCAGCCCCACTGAAGGATGTGCAGGAGATGCTTTCCTTCCACTACTTCAACTGGGAGGACCTAAAATTCCCTTTCCTATGCTGCTGCTCTCAGCAGAAGAGAAAAAATTGGCAAATTGCCCCTTCATGTTGCCACTGCAGCTGCTTTTAGAGGGAGAAGGCTGTGCAAAGCAATGCAGGAGAAAGTGGGTAGGAGAGAAGACAGAGAATGCTGTGCTGTGGATGATGTCAGATGACTTCATCTTTGGCTTAAACCTTTAACATCATCTGTTTTTCTTTAAACATGTTGCAGCTGACTCCATGGGGAGCCCACTCCCGCACTGAACTCCTCCATCACTCTCTGCTCAGTCCCACAGCGTGTGGTGTCCTTGAAGAAAAGAGCGATAGAACGGGCAGATGTAGAAGACAATCCTTCCAGAAGCTCAAGTGCATCTATGTTCTGACTTCTGGTAAAGGAAAATATCAGGTATCACTACCCATGCAACACCATCTCCTGACCCTGTGAGGGTGATAGAACAAGTCAAATTTAGGAACTGTTCTTTTTGCTCACAGAGGATGGGGAAAGAAGCATGTTAAGTCTCAGGTCTCATTCAGTGAAGGCACAGTTCGGGTGCCAGTCAGAGCCCGCAGGCTTCTGCTCAGTGTTCCTTGGCGATACTCAGGCACTGAGTCTGCTCCAGGAAAAGGAAATTGTATTTCTAAAAGTTACCACTGTTAATCTCTTCCTAGAAAAGTTCATTAAAATGTCACTTTCATTAATCTCTTAGTGAACTCCTCTGCACTTTTTTCAAATACAATATGTATCTTCTTAAGGAGTTTATCTCTGACCCTGTACATGGTCAGGGTCAGTTAGTATAATTCAGTTTTCTTTCTCCCTAAAAATGTTATGCTCCACTTTACTTTTCTTACTCTCTTTATTCGGATACATTCTGATTTCATTTTTGATGTGTAGTTGTGGTGGGTTGACCCTGGCTGGAGGCCAGGTGCCCACCAAAGCTGCTCTATCACTCCCCTCATTCACTAAACAGGGGAGAAAAGGCATAACGAAATGCTTGTGGGTCGAGATAAGGACAGGGAGAGATCACTCTCTAATTGTTGTCACGAGCAAAACAGACTGAACTTAGAGAGGGAATTCATCTAATTTATTACTAGGCAAAACAGAGTAGAGGAATGAGAAAATAAAATCAACTCTTAAAACACCTCCCCCCACCCCTCCCATCTTCCCGGGCTCAACTTCACTCCCGGCTTCAACCTTCCCCCCCTCAGCGGCACAGGGGGACGGGGAATGGGGGTTACGGTCAGTTCATCTCACGGTGTTTCTGCCACTTCTTCATCCTCAGGGGGAGGACTCCTCTCATCGTTCCCCTGCTCCAGCACGGAGTCCCTCTCACGGGGTGCAGACCTTCAGGAGCAAACTGCTCCAGCGTGGGGTCCCCCACGGGGTCACAAGTCCTGCCAGCAAACCTGCCCTGGCGTGGGCTCCCCTCTTCACGGGTCCACCAGTCCGGCCAGGAACTTGCTCCAGCGTGGGCTTCCCACGGGCCGCAGCCTCCTTCAGGTGCCTCCACCTGCTCTGGCGTGGGGTCCTCCACGGGCTGCAGGGGGAATCTCTACACCCCCTCATCCTTCCTCCATGGGCTGCAGGGGGACAGCCTGCTTCACCATGGCCTTCACCACGGGCTGCAGGGGGATCTCTGCTCCGGCGCCTGGAGCTCCTCCTCCCCCTCCTTCTGCACTGACCTTGGTGTCTGCAGAGTTTCTTACATCTTCTCACTCCTCTCTCTGGCTGCAAAAGCTCTCTCTCTCTCTGTTTTTCTACTTCTTAAATATGTTATCACAGAGGCGCTGATTGGCTTGGCCTTGGCCAGCGGCGGGCCCGTCTTAGAGCCGGCTGGCATTGGCTCTATCAGACACAGGGGGAGCTTCTAGCAGCTTCTCACAGAAGCCACCCCTGTAGCCCCCCCGCTACCAAAACCCTGCCATGCAAACCCAACACAGTAGTTTTAAAGAACAGAAATAACAGCTATATAATTCAGATACTTTCAAATTACATTGGTTTATTTGTCTTTCAGGGTGCCTGTATAATTTTAGTAAGTTTGGGGGTAAAAACATTACTCATCAAATTTCATTATAAGTATTATATTGCAGAAAATATTAGAGAACAGTAGGTTCAGCTCTGTAAAATGACTTAATTCAAGCTATTTTTCAAGTTATTTTTCAGTTCACAGTGTTTTTACAGAGCTGTGTTTGCAGGGCACAATTAGCTAAATACATTTCTTCTGCTGTGCTACAAAAACTTGAGATTATTCAATTTTTGCTCAACTGAAATGCAAAACCCTTTTCAGTGACTACTCAGGAATTAGATGGCACTTTCTTCTTACCCTCCCTGCATCTGCCATTCCTTTCTTCAGATAATTGGTAGAATGGATGGGGTAAAATCAGCTGTTCTTCAGCAACACTATTTTTCCTCTGCTTAGAAGCAGAGAATATGGGTAACTTGTAACTGTTCTTATTTTCTTCCTCAGTAATCACGGAGCCAAGTATTTAAGCCAAACGCATACCCATTATAACAGCAGTCCATTGGCAGATGCTAACAGACAGCATATTAACTTACACAGGATAATGATGTTTAACCAATATTAATGGGTAAGGAATAATTAAAATGAAGATCGATATAGCATGTGTAAGTTTTCAGCAATACCAACCTTTAGCCTGTCAGAAAAAAAAAGAAAAAAAAAAGGAAAAAACCCTATAGTGCTGGACTGCTGCCCTGAGGAAGCCGTACAAAAATTACTCCAGGAAGGAAAACAAGGAGACTGGGCCTAAGAAAAGCTCATGGAAAGAAATCAAACCCCTTCACCCAGAGGTGGAAACATCATGATCTGCAGTATATTTCTTCCATGGAGACAGAGACGATAGAGATCTGTTGCAAATGATCCCTGGTCAAGCGTCCAAATCTGCTGGGAAAACTTTCTGCTTATCCATGGCCATCAGTCAATCTGTCTTAAGCTGACAGGTTTATTAGCCTCCTAACTAGAAAAATAAAAGTGCTCATGTAAAAAGATAGTGAAGATTTCCACTTAAGATTTATGAGCTTTTTCATGAAAAGGAGAAAGAATACTATATTCTCATCTGAAAAGTCACTTGTCAATTCTCATAAGTATAATGGGCTTGTTCACTTAACTGCTGGTTTATTCTACGTTTGGGGTTTTTTTTAATACAAATATATACATATATATATATGTATGTGTCTTATTTTATGGGCAGCATTCCAGGTGAAGTTAAAGATATTTTCTACAGAGCAAATGAGGGAACAAAGATCCATTTGATATATTCTGAGACTTCTTCGATATGAAAGAGAGAAGGAGATTCTGCCACTGAATATTCCAAATGGTCAGGTTAAAGGGCTTATTTATAAAGTAACTTTCCAAACATCTTATTAATGACATGTGCTAAGAGGTTTTTTATTAATACTATGACTAAAATTTTTCAACAGCTCAGTTTTTCATCACATAGCACAACTGTGGTTATGTGATTAATAACTGTTGTTATTACTATAATGTGTTGTTTTTCTAGGCAAAGTTTGTGAAGTTATGGTTGCATTTGTGACATTGTAGCTTCTAAACTTTTTGTAATATTAATTACACTTATATAGGTTCAAATTCATTTATACACTTCAATTAAGCTTATATACTTCCAGTGGATATGTACTGAATGCCCAACCTTATCCTAAATCACCACTGGTTTAGTGGATAAACATGACCAACATATTAAAGTTCTCAAACAAAGTGATGCTAATTTGACTGCTTCAATTTATTCTCCTTGGTTAAGCAATCACTCATATAGGCCAAGACCAAATTTAATCCAGTCCTTGCAAGAAAATTAACTTGTCGTCTAGGGACATAAAGGATTATATTAAATAGAGCTTAGAAAAATAAATAGATGTTAAAGAAAATCTGTGACTGTTGAGCTGTACTACAGCAAATGACAAAAAATAAGTTTTAACATCAGAAATTTTCAGTGGCATACTCACACAGAAAAAGAGGCAAAGAAAGTGTTTGTTGATTTAAATCCTATTTTATTTAGATATTTCCAATACCTGTCTAAATGAGTAGCCTAGCTAAAATGCCAGACACTTAAAAAAACCTCCAAGGTACAATGGAGTAACCCTTTGGAAAGAAAATCTCTATTTTCATTTCACACCTTTCTTAGCCCAGATAAATATTTGAAGCACTCAGACACATAATTTTAGATTGTATCTGGACAATAACCTGAAATGTATCATTTAGTTTCTGTTCCACTTGGTCACACAGTTTATATGTGAAAGAATAATCATTTTGACTGACTAAACAGGAATAGTCTAATAATGCTTAGCTTCATTCTAAAGTATGTCACAAAGGGTTTACTTTTCTTGGTGTGGAATTACAAATATTGAGTTTACGGCTGAATCCAGTCTATTTAATGAGTTTATGTGACCCATAACTACTTATTCAAGTCCTGAAAAATGTAGTGCTCTAGAACAAAGTGATTCACATTGCAATGAAAAAAAAATGCATACCTCGGAAATGTATTATTACTGAGCAGAATCTGCTATCAGGATGCTACAATGCATTTATAAATAATGCATGAAATTGCCTTATTGAACTCTTTCCAGACCTCTTATGTCAGAGTCCAACAGTCTCTCACCAAGCTCTTTCAGATGTTCCACACAAGGAGGGTTTAATGCTTTAACACCAAGGTTACTTATTTGATATATTTGGCGTTACACACCATTTTGATTTAGAAGTGTGAGACAGCAATATACTGAAATCACAACACAAGCATAATAGAGCAATTGCAACATACAGCTAAGCCACAAGACAAATGGCATGCCCAGTGCTCATCCCCGTGTGCTCACCCTCATGAAGCACATCTACTCCTTTGAAGGGTTCAACAGCCTTTGCCGTGAGACCTCCTGACCTTTCCTTATAGGTCATGGCAGACCAGGGCTCAGGAAGCTGCATACTGCTCTTGCTCTGCAGAGTTAAACTGGCGCACTGAGACCTAAAAGCATGCATTTCGGTTTTTCTAATTTCTTGATATTTGACTTTTCAGTCTAATGGTCCTTTCACATTGTTATCTCAAAATTCAAAATTTACATCGCAGAAGTACTCAGAGGAATCAAGTACCTTCACAATTTCGTTGTACTAGGCACTGTCTGAAAGCTTATGAATAAACATTTCAGGTCTGTAATCTCAGAGAAGAAGTGACTAGGATATAGAACATGTAGACCATATTATGTTAAATGTATGCATTTGCTTCCTAGGCACTTTCTTATTTTCCTTTTTGCAGAACCTTATTCCTCAGCACAGACTTTCAATCCAGTATATTTGCAGCTACTTTTCTAGTTTGCTGGGCTATCAAGATTTATCATCTCTGGAAAATTACCCATGCTTTTCGAAGGAAAAGTTAAAAACTAGGAGACCTTTTTATTTTTTAAGGACCTAGCATTTTTAAGCAATTCATAGTGCAAATTGTTTCCTTCAGAAAGATATCTTCCTTAATACTCTTCTTGATCTGGGTCAATTCTCCTCATACTGTAATGGCTAGTCAGGACTCTATGATTTCAAGAATGAATTCTTAGATCAAAGTTCAGTGACTCCAACCAACGCTAACTCTGCTTCAGCATCACCCACCACCCAGGTAAGCCAAGCGATACCACCACGTGTGACCTCCAAGACAGCCTATATTCCTCAATCTGTGGTAATCTCTAATCTAGACAAACTTTCACTTAAACAGAACAGAAACTAAACCTAACAAGCAAAGGTCCTGCTGCTGCCTTTGTCCAAGGGAATAGAAGTTAAACCTAGAAACTCAAGTTCCTCTGCCATGCAGAGTCCTCTCTAGCACACCTTTTCATTTGTGCAGCTCAATGATGACTGTTTTCAGCATCTTCTTATCTTCTGGCTTGTGGTACACCATTCTCATCCACAGGTTTCCTTTCTTGGCCCCCATTTCAATTATGCTCTCACAGATTTTTCTTCTCTAACAATAGTTTTGTCTTCTCCCAAGTTCCACATCTTTATCCGATAAGCTTTTAAATTCAATATGAACAAAAGCTGAACTCAGCATCTTTCCCCTAAAACTCTTCTTCCTACTTCCTACTCTCTGTATCTAATGATAGGGTCACATTTTTGCTTTAAACGCCATACTGGTGAAACTCAACCAGGGTCAAAACCAGCAAAAGGAGATAGTATTGAATTGTATAGGAATTATCAGCTCTGAATGAGACATATTGCAGAGACATAGGAGGTATGGGTTGAGGGCAAAGATTTAGGAGTTAAACTGCCCATTTCACTGAGGCACAGAGCCCAGGGAGGGCTGAGAACGGAGACCTGGGAAGCTGCCCCATAGCTACAGCTCTCCTGGGCTGCCTCTGAGACATAGGGGATGTGGTCAGCCCTGGTTTACAAACTCCTGGCTTCTGGGAGATGACTGATGATCTCATGATGCCTGCCAGCCCACTCCTGGTCTACTGGATTGCTACATGATAATAGAATAATTCATGTTGGAAGGGACCTCAGGAGGCCATCTAATCCAACCTTCTGCTACCAGCTGAGTCAACTATGAAGTACGGCTGGTGGAGATGTACTTTATATCCCTCCCTTTGCCTACCTGGAAGGTGGGAGGCACTCTGGTCTTTTTTCCAGGTCTCAGAAACTCCCCCTGCTCCATCAATCCCCTCCTGTTGCTCCACAACCTTGTAATGATGCTTGACAGTGTCCCTGCAGCACTGGGGACCAGCCCCCACAGCAGTCTTGGAGGCCTCCCTGCCATCCTGTGCACTGGTGGTATTGTCCAAGTTGCTAAAGGTGACCTGAACTTCAGCTTCTTCACTTGTGTGCATTATCATGCACATCCATATACACAGATGCTAATTCATGCCTGGTTTTCCAGAAAGTTTCACTCTTTCTAACCACATTAGTCTAGGCTGTTGTCTCCTCTGTCTCCCCAGTACTGGTGGGATTTACCAATTAAGGGTCTGAACCTGGATATGGAAAAAAAATTGCAGAAACAAAAATAACCAGAGTCTGACACAGAAAAGAGTAAAGATCTGAACTTTTTTCCATCAAGTCAGAAATTCCATGCAACACCTATACAATCTTCCTTACCAAAATTTATCTGAACCTTATACATTTCCATGAAAAATTTTGGCTTTGATAACTAGAAATTTCTAATGAAAATAACCTATTGCTGTAAGTGCAGCCGGGCCTTTTTTCAAGGATTGCAGATCAAATTCTAAGGCTTGCAATGTTTTCATCTTAATGTTCAATTAAATTAATGGGTCAGTCCCCAGCTCTTTTACAGACTGAACAGCAGTCAGGAAATAGCTGGACTCCTATGGCACTAAGCAGGTCACAGAGCCAAGAACAAAGTTGTACGAGATCCAGAAACAAGGCAATAGCTGCTTCATAAATCCCCTAAAGACATAGCTAATACTATTGATTTTACATTGAAGATGGCTCCCATACTCAGTGGTGGTACAGAACTCTAACTGACAAAAAAACCCCTACTTCTGGCTTGCATCCTTGTAGAGACTGCTGCAGGTGCTGTCACTGGGTTGATCTTTGTAAGCATATACAGAACAGAAAAGGGGGAGCTCCCAAAAGGAGCTTTTTTAGGGTGTCCTGTAGGAGTTTATGCATATCCCTCAACTTGGGCCTACTTGTCTGAGGCAAGTTTCAGAGGCTGTTTGGATTCTGGTTGAATTCACAGTATAGTAGGTGTGGTGCAAACACAAAGCCTCAAAGAGTTTACACTCTAGTTTTCAGAAATTTAAATAACCCCTCGTAAATTCAAAGGAAGTTTGAATCAATTAGACTGTTGTGAAAATAATACAGGACATCACTCCTTTTTAATAACATCAGAAACCTATCACGTATTTGCCCTTAGAGTAGTCTCCTAGAGCGTGACTTAGTGGTTCCTACACCGGTCACAGCATGTGAAGGAGATCCTGCCCACAGCCTTCCTCTCTGACCTGGGAGGATCTTGCTTGAAATGTTTAGTTAAAAGGAATTGAAGTGCAGGTATTTTCTTCAAATTAATGTTATTTAAAAACTAATTGCAGATGTTAGTGCTGTTTTCCCCCTTTAATTAACAATGTATAATGCAAGTTTAACTACAATTTAATTACATTATGAAGGCAGAAGGTATTTTCTGAAAGCTCTTGAGGTTATTTTCTCTTGCTCTTAGGGAATTAATCCCATTAGTATTAATAGTTTATCTGCTTAAATTCCTCAATTCTTCACATATTATTATGAGAACGGAGCTCAAAGTATAACTGTTCTAAAAAAATGTAATGCTTGTAAATTAAACATGTTCTATTAAATCTTAGAGACATTAAAATGGAAAGAGATGTATGGCATTTCAATGTGATTTTGACTAACCATGTTAGAGAAACTGGACTTTTATTCACCTTAAGAAATGCTGCATTAATTTAGATGATCAAATTTCTCAAATTGAAAATAGCTACTCTCAGGAAAATATTTTGACACTGACAGAGGACATCTCTTTCCTACCCAGAAAGGAAGATGTGAAAGCATTCCTATTTACACTTCTCAAGAGAACGAGCTGATTCTTCTCCTCTTGGCTCCTCTTCTCCTCAGCTCCTTGGTGTTTAGGTTTAGATGGCCATATACACAGCATTCTCTCAAAGGGGGGGCTTCAGAGAAGTGACTTTTGGTTTTGGTAACTCCTTGACATGAATGATGCAATTCACACCTCAAAGCAGCTGTTTCAGGCTATCTGTGAGCTCAGGTAGATAAATTTCTTTGGTCATGGTTCCAATTAGCCTGTGGGCTAGAGAGCCATCTGTACAGAAAAAAAAGATGAAAAAGTCCACTCCCAAAATCATGACGTTCTGATGCAACTATCTAACTTTCAACAATAGTGTGAAACATAAGAAACAATAGATCCAAAAATTCATTTTGACTTAACCTGCAGAGGAAACTCAAGACATCTATAGCAGGTCATAAGCAGGCCACAAGAAAATCTATTACAGCCTCTCAGAAGAGAAATTTTAGAATAACCACCAGAAGCAAAAGACCAGTAACACATTGATCAGAGTTGCAAATGCCACGCTTCCTTTAAATGTACAACGTGCAACTGGCTGTTTTGGATGTGAGTATACGTGCATTCTGAGTGCCAAGTCCAAACAGAAATGTTGAATTATAGAAGCAGAGGACTAAAGAAACAAATACTGGAACTCTCTTGGACAAACACTGTGAAGTAAGCCTACCTCAGATTCCCTAGATAGGATCAGCTAATGTTAAGAGGAAACTGGCTGACCAGTGGAACACACTCTCACTTTGACTACTGGAACGAGAAGACCCTGATGCATATTTTTTGAGGAGATTGATGCAAATGAGTGGTTCCTATCAGAGTTTCTCAAAAGCAAGTCCTATGAAAGAAGCTGAAAGAGCTCCATTCTTTCTTTGTGTGTGCAAAGGGAAAAGTACTATTACAGAGACATTTATCCAGATAAACAAACTTTCCTTCAATTTCTCTTATTGAAGAGTAATTGCAACAAATACGAATTTGTATTTGGTGGAACAGCAGGCTCTGACTGAGGTTCAGAAATGAGGACAGGTCTTTTTTCATGCAGTCTGGATTTCCTCCAGATTTCTGATTCCATTTCTGAGGAGCTTCTGTGATAAACAATGCTTAGAAGCCAGAGCAAGAGCTCTGAGTAAACTCTGACGATGCCCTGCCTACTGAGCACCTCAGTAAAACTGACTGACCATGGATTAGGTGGGAAGTATCCTCCACGGGAGAGGGGAGAGGCCTCCAAAGAGGCATGTAGGCAGCTATGACTTTCTATGTCTTGGTGGAGTCTCAGTCTCCTTGCAAGGCGGGAAGTTCTTACAAACTCCACGTAAAGTAGTGGCATCCGCTTTCCTCACATTTCTGGGTGCAGAAATCATCTTAGTTATTTTTCCACGGAATACTTAAACTTACTGACCCCTGGTGAACGCATAACTGTGACAGACTATGGTTAACAGCGGGATTTCAAGCACTGTTGGACAAACAGCTCGTTCGGAGTAGTCTGCTCAGTGCCTGCTTTCTGAGAGTACTTCTGAATAACTCTAGTGTATGGACACCTAGGGTAGACCCTCAGGAGAATTGACCTTTCTCCCTATATTTTTTTTAAGATCTCTGGGGAGACCCCAGAAGGTAATTTGCAATTTTTCTGCTGCCAAGAACAGCTTTGGAAATGCTACAGTACACATCCAGACAGGCCCCTGGATATAATGGTGTAGAATAACTTGAGGTTTGGTGCTGAATTTTTGTTTAAAATTTCTTAAGCCAATTCAACTTCGTCAGCTTCCACTGTTTCTAATTTAACACCTACATCACTACCCTATGAATA
This sequence comes from Grus americana, assembly GCF_028858705.1. Taxonomy (NCBI): domain Eukaryota; kingdom Metazoa; phylum Chordata; class Aves; order Gruiformes; family Gruidae; genus Grus; species Grus americana. The sequence goes on from NC_072853.1 coordinate 67,710,411, forward strand.
ATAATATGAAAAACGAAATGTAGATGGAATTTATAAACTCTCAGGTAGTACAATAGTTCCCACCAATAAATAGTGGAAAAAAGCTTTACTGGGTGTATTCAAAACTCTACTGAAGGAAGAAGGTTAAGGATTAAATGTGCAGACATACAGAGTTATCTTTTTCATTTTCAATTTTTGTGTAATTTTATTGATACATATTTACTCATCTTATATATTGTACATGATTTTTCAATACTTATAATTCTGCCTATGTCTATAGTAATCAAGGTCATAACTATCCACAAGGGGTCTCTAAATAATTAGGGTTGATAGTTAAAGCTTCAGTGAATCCAATACAATTGAAACCTAGAGCAAGTGATCTGCAATTTGATTGCATTAAAAACTATACAGCATGTATACAAATGAGGTAATTTACCAAATGAATTGACTTCTTATAAATCATGGGAGCACTAAAATAAAATCTTGACTCTGTAAACTTAACACTGCTGATTTATATATAGATGTGATGAAAAGACAAGATAAGCAGCTAACTAAAATATCAGCTAAGTATATTTAATACTTAAAGATGACACTGCAATCATAGTAAATGCACAAACATTTTATCTGGTGGTGGCAAAGTCCAGAATAAAAGAAATTGTAGAATCATAAATGCAATTTAAGATTATTTTCCTTGTTTTAAATATCAGACATATATCACCTGAGATTCAAAGCATAAAAACATGAAAAAAGCATAAGACATAAAAATCCTATGACATGTTTAAAAACAAAAGTAGAAATAGCAAGGAAAACAGTCAAGAGGACATTATTTTTAATTAAACACCAACAGAAAAAATAATGATGTTTCTGTTCATTTATGAATGGCTCACATACTCGGGTAATCTTTCTGGCTTCTGTGAACAATCTTGCTGGGCAAAATTCAGCCAAAAAGGTGATTAAATATGTGCTTGGACAAACTATCAGTGGCAATGCTGGGTTCAAGGGAGAAATGTAGAAAATTACTCATATACACTACTGAGAGGCAAGAAAGAATTACTAAATTAACACCAGTTGTTATTTGACTTTTCTGAATACAACTTCTCAGTATTTCCATCACGACAGCCCATTTATCACTTGCCTTCCCCGCACTGCTTATAAACTCTTACTTCTACATTTGTCTCTGTTCTCCCCAAGCTACATTCCAATTTACTAGTAAGGTTATTTGTAGATATCACGTCTAATCTTTAACCTTTGAGAAATCCCTTCACCAAATCATCACCATTCCACAACAGGGACTCATAATCATTGTACCTTATTGAAATGAGATTAAACCAAGGCAGACAATATTGATTTTACAGATATTTGAATATAGAAGGAACTACAGAACCAAATTCACAGGAGTCCTAAGGCTTTGAATTTATATTCAGAAGCTTTATTTCCTATGAAATCATGGAGTGGCTGGTGTTAAACTAGAGTCGGGTATGTAAACATTCACGAACACTGAGGGCTACAAAGAATCTAAGTTACAAGATCTGGGCCAGCTCCTCAGACCTTCTGCCACTTGTACTGATTTTGCCAAAGTAACACTGAAATAAATTACTCTAACTTTTGTCTTAAAATTGCTTCATGTACAACGAAGCCTCAGACACAGGCGCAGTTTCCTTTCCAATTTAACCTTTTGAGAATGTCAAGAGAGAATAATTTATACTTCTCCTTGAGTTACATTTCAGAAACTAGCTTTTGAAAACAGTTCACTGAAGCAACTAGTCCTTATGTTTCAGAGAGAAATAACACATCCTTTTCTGTTATCTGGGAAGTTCAGACTTCAATGCTCTAAGGACTCCTCTGTGGTCTCATATTTTTTTAGCCTCAGTCAAAACTAAACAGAGATGGTCAATCAAATGTCTGCCAAACTTTTACAATAAAGGCAAAAATAAAAGATGAAGGGTCCTTAGTACTTCAAGCTCTGGAAGCTGAAGCAACAAAAAAACTAGGAAAAGTCAACTGGATTTTGAATTTAGTGAAAGAAATAAAGTTAGGAAAATTATGATAAATGCTGAATATCAAGAGACATTTCCAAATAATAAGATCTATTAAAATGTCAATTATCTTATGTGTAGGAAGAAAAATTTTCACCACTGTAATTAAACCTTGCCTAATGTGGAGAGAATGATATCTGTAGATGCAGAAGGATAATGGCACATTTTCCTATGATGTGAATTAATTTCTATATTTTAAGAATGTTTTAAAAATACAAACACATACAGCTTGCAAAACCCATAAATCAAAAAGTGTGAGGACAAATACCATGAATTCAGTTAGAAGTTTATGTTTGTCTGGCTGGATCTTAGTTATCTAAACTGCTACAGTCAGTGCTGATACACTACTGGTAAAGAGAAACTGATGGCAACTTAAGTGAAATTTCTGGAAAATAAACTTAATAATTGTAATATCTTTCATAATTCTTTGAGACAATGAAGTGGGTGAAGAACAAATGTCCAAGGAAATTCTGGTATTTTTTTTAAATATAGCTGTTACCAGCATCTGTTCAGTGGTCACAGGAAAGACTATAAAAGTTAAGAATGAACAAAAATACAGCTTGCTCTTCTATGAGAAGAAGCAGTTAGCACTGAGTTTCTGCAGAAGCATGATCTTGTCACAAGCTTTCTGGAGGCCTACTACTATCTCCCACATAGTCACGGCAAAGAGATGTCAGTAGACATTTCACTTCAGCACCTCAATATTTTTGAAACTCTAACCTTCAAGAGGTAGAGGAGGGCATATCTGGACTTTCAGATGCACCTCAGTGTGTTACATGCCTCGCTCCCCTTGAAATCTATAAATTAAGTGTCCATGCTGCTTGGACTTTTTGAAAAATAACTTACTGCACCTCTCTCAATCTCTCTGTATCTAAAAGTAACTGGCAATTTGTCCATAATCAATTCTGTAGGCCAGAGTACACACTTTTAAATCAGAATTAAAAGGTTTAATTAAATAAAACTGAAAAGTCTTTGGTGACCTCAAACAGGACATTCCAGAGAAGAAAAATATGTTAAATATATCAGATAATAAAGCACCAGTACAGAAGACAAGCTACATCTTTTCGGAAGTGTCTTTATAAATAACAAACTTAATTGGTAGGAGCAAGAAAGGATTTCTCAACTGGTGAGGTTTTGGCCAAGAGCTAAGAATTTTTATAACAGTCACCCGTAAACTGGTTTTAGCTCATTCATTAGCTTCTAAAAACTTGTGCAGCTTTTCTAACACAATGAAACTGCTAAAGTAAGGGTTTAGACTATTTTAAATTTGTTTTGGTTTGAAGATAGTGTGTTGATTTAGATAGGAACAATGTTCTAAACATTTGATACGTGCCATTAACAATATAATGTGACAAAAGGGGGTTTTATCTGCTTACATTCCACATATTTTTTTGTGAAAATTTGCTGGTTTTTAATGTACTTGCTGCTTCTGGGACTGAAAATGCTACACAAATTCATCTTACATTTTAAATGATCTTAGTCATATTTTTAATGCCCCTATCTCCCAGAACTACATTTACTATATTTATGGTGTTCATGTCTATATTATATTATTTCACAACTACTGGACTGGTAACGAGCAGACAGATATTTGATTGCCTTGCTGTCAAACTCTAAATACTAATACTTGCTTCCTAACTTTTCCAGGAATCACTGAATTAACATACAAATATATATAAAGGAAAACCGCATGCATTGTGTATTTTTATGTCAAACAGCACAAGGAGTCTCTCGAGGATTTGTTGGGTACAAAAGTGTTTACCTGAAGAATGCTGCGCCCTCCTCACCACAGCAAAGTGGTCCTGCTGGAAACAGGCAGTGGGATCTGCCTACAAGTGATTTTATCCCTTGTTACAAGCCTGGGCTGCTGTGTTCACATCAGTGAATCTGCAGACCTCCCTTGCCTACTTCTTGCCAGCTTGCCGCAGTTACTTTACAGTGATCCTATGCGTTAAATGTATCAGTATATGCCGTAAGCCCCTACTGCCATGACAGCTCTACAGTTTCTTGACACCTTCATAACAATTATGAAAATCAAACCCTATAATTCAGGAAATCCACTCTGTATTCAAGTTATTGTTATTGCAATTTTATTGACCAAGATTTTGTAATGCTACCAGAGAGATAGAAATGTTCGCTGTGATGCATGCACTGACTGGCATAGCTCAGATTTGTCTAAATGTCAGATTGATTTATAATAGCCTGCTATCTCTCTAATCTTTTTTTCTGAATTTTTTCCTATCAGTAAACTTAGCATCTTGATATAAGAGGAGTAAATATTAGTGGAATATAAACTGGGAAATCTGCAGAGGTTTCTGATGCCATTAGTTTAAGATGGGAGATTAAATCGTTAGATGTTCTGATGGAGTCCTACAACAATTAGTTATTATATCCACAAAAAGGCTTCTAAGCCATGCCAGATTTACTTTTTTTCCCCTCCCCTCTTTTTAAAGGGTTGTTTGTACCCGGCAAGCCCTGTTTTAGTGGGCTAAACAACAAAGAACCTTTAAGCACACCTTTTGTGACTTCACAGGTGGCTCGTGCATCCATCCCAGATGTCTACTCACTCAAGCTTACGCATATTCTTTGTGAAGTAACAGACATTTTTATTAATAGGGAGAGTAAAGGGTACAGATCATAGTGAAGACAAAAAGGTACAGAATGAATTTATTACTTGATCGGTTCCTATTCCCCACAGACTTTCTAAAGAGAAGATCAATTTTGCCCATGATCCATTCAGACTTTGAATTCTGTATGGAATGAAGATTCAGGTTATCTTGATATGCATGCAGTGACATCAGATGTCAAGGGTTTTGGCAGGAAGTGAGAAACCCTGATCTGTGCAATATACAGCACATGGAAAAAAAATATGATTTCTGACAGTTTATAATTCTGCCAATGCTATAGAAATTTTTATAATGGCAGTAAAAGGTACCTCTCCTCTAACCCAAAGACTCTCTCCTGCCAAGCTTCCAAAATGTGCAGCTAATCATGATGGAATTGGAGCTGTTAAAGTTAGAACCATTTTTTTTTGTTATGGAAAGCACTAGACAAACTGAGTGAGAGGCTGCTACTCCTTCTATCACAATGCTTATACAGTAATGAAATAACTATGTCAAGCAATCACTTTTCAAATAAAAATACGCTTGCAAGTTTTGAAGATATGGTTCTAAAAAACTATCTATATTAAAAATTAGAAATGCAGTGCTTACATTTAGTTTGATAAGACACCAAAGACTTACAAGCTTCTGACTCACTTCTACACCAAGGCAGGAATTTTTCAACAAATTCTTTTTCTGGAAAAAAAAGGGCATCCTCTTTGTAGCTACCCTTTAAGTACTGGAACACTGTGATGAGATCCCTCTGAGTGCTCTCCTCGCCAGGGAGAGACTAACTCCATCAGTCCTTCCTCACAGGACAGGTCCTCCAGCCCTTTGATCATCTTTGTGGCCCTCCTTTGGACCCTTTCCTGTGAGTCCACGTCCTCCTTGAATTGTGGGGACCAGAACTGAACACGGTACTCCAGCTGTGGCCTGACAACCACTGCATAATTACCTTGTGAATTTTACAATTTGGAATTATCTTTATTAATGAAGACCTTTTTTGCTGTGGTTTCTAACCCTGTTTTCAATTATATAAAATTAAGGAAAATACAAAAAATTGCTCATTCAAATCATTGGATTTTAGGCTTGAGACAAGAGCTTTGGGAAGACAGGATATACTTAAAAGCAAACAGTAAACAGTGCCACTTATAAGACACAAAAACTGCAATTTATATAAAAATATACAGAGAGAAAATGACAACAGAATTGAGAATTGCAGATTTGGATCAACACACACTGCATGACAGCAAAACTGTCTTGGGAGCAAAAAAGGTTGAAAGGAAAAGAACACAGCTTCACCCCTTTTAGAGTATGAAGTGTTAAAACCATCAGACTTTCTACACAGTGGCATCATAAATTATATAGTTGTAGCAGTAGCAAAGGGAATGATGTCTTTAGGAGAAAGAGTTGTTAGCTATGTTTTTTTCTATGATTGCAGAGAAGCTTTCAGTCAAAAGAACTATTGCAAATGTGGTCAAAGACACCACAGATAAACTGCTTTTAGAAGATTTATTTGTAAGAAACAAAGAAAATGGAATTTTAGACGTTAACAACGGAAAGCTGCTAAGGCTTCTGCAAGAATACAGTATCCAAAATATTAACGATTGGCAGCAGCTTTTTTTTCCTTCTCTTTGGTAGGTAATAGGAGTCTTTTCTTTCCTTGTTCAGAAACATACCTTCAGGTCTGAAGAATTCATTATCCTTTCACCATTTTTAAAGCAACTTCTTAAGGCTGCTCTTCTGCTTTTGCTTGCTATTTATCTGCTTTCAAGGAAGATGGTAGACTTGTTTAAAGTCTCTGATTGTCAGTTCCTAATTATAAGCTTTTGGCTTGTTAAAATGTTTGTATATGTGTTCTTATAAGCATTTACTTAATTAAAAAATTATTATTTTTTTCCACAAAAAGACCCTAACTATAAAAATAGTGTGTCCAGAGTCCATAAAATTTGGTTTTTGAAAATCATGTTCAAAACATCTGTGGAGAGACACCAGGAATATAGAGAGCTTAAAATACTGTATTCTAAAAATTAAAAGACCTTGCCAGTAATGAATACTAACGGTATACTGAATGATATGATGATTTTGCAGCTGCATTCTCAGCTGCCCATAATCAGAATGAATTGTGTGTGTATATATATATATATATAAAACAATAATTATTGAGAATCTGTCCCAACATTGTGCCTCAGCTTTAAATGAACATCATCCTACATGGAATTAGTAGAGTATGCATTCAAGCACAAAGTTATCATCACAGAAAAGTGAAAATTAACATCTTAATGTATGAGTTACTTCATGATTAATGCCCCCTGTAGCAGGGGGGTTGGAACTAGATGATCTTTGAGGTTCCTTCCAACCCAAACCATTCTATGGTTCTATGATTAACAAGGTTATTTACAGTAAAATTTGGAAAGCTAAGGTATTCCATAAATAGTACTATATTCTAAAATGCCATTTGGTTGTCATTACTCTATTAGCAACAGAGTTTTCTCCTTCTTCCACTTAGTAATACTGTTGTATATTACTTTACTTTAGTAAGCTTGAGAAAGATTGATGCCCACAATCTGCAAGTAGGTAACCAAAACCTCAGGTAACTGGGTGGCTACCATGGAGAAAAAGTTAGGAAAATGTATGCTTGCTTACAAAAAGCTTGATCAAAAGCCTGCGGAACAAAGCTGTGTAGGGCCCAGGAATACTATCAGACTTCAGTAGTCAGGTTAAGCTCAGTTTATCCTCTTATTTATTTTACACTTTCTAAGAAAACAGTCTGATTCATCTCTATGGCTACTTAGCAAGCAACAAGTTGTTGATTAATTTTGTGAAATTATTACCATCACCCTTCCCTACCCCTCAGTTTAATTCTTGACTAAGGCGCAAGATGAACCTCTGTTGCCAGGAAGCACAAAATCAAACACTAGAGCTTCCATTATTTTGGTGCTGGAACAAATTTCCAGTGATAATGACTCAGTGGTTAACCCCTTCTCTTGTAGCTCACGTAGCCAACAGGAAGATCTTACCTATAGTCAAGAGGATACTGCCGACTTAACTCATACCTTTGTATCTTCAATGAAATCATCCTAAGCCTCTCAGCAACGCATTTTATATGTATGTATATATGTATATATGTCTGCTTACTTACATATTCCACTGTTCAAATTGCTTCAGCTTGCAAACCTACTCAGAATATTTTGTAGTATGTGAAATGGATTGCTCATAAAGAAGAGTTTCTTTTTTATCTTTGTATAACCTCGGGGGAAGATGCAAGCTAGTTTTGCTGACAGATGTGTGACTGCATTAATATGGCACCAAACCTGCACTAGTAAGTTCGTTGAGAAGACCGGAGAGACGAGCTCCATCTCAGTAACTTGCTAATGTGGCCTCCAGCCTTTGGACGAGAGCAGACTCGTGCTGTTTACTCAGAACGCAGAGAGCTTGTTCGTACCTGCCATCTGTACAACACCGTAGCTGTGCTTCACAAAGCTGCCTACAAGCTAATTAAGCATTACTAACGCGACTTTTCTTCAGTATTACATCTTATGTTGTTGGATCTCTCCTTTATCTTTCCCCTTCTCCTGCCCAAAGGAAAAAGGCAGCTGCACGTGCAATGCAATATTTTGCTATTTTCAAGTACGGAAAGCTTCATCTTTCCTCCTCTGCTCCTGAAGGGAAAAACAGTGGTGGCGTGTGCAAGGAATGCTTTGTTTTCAGGCATGTAAAACTTCATTACAAAGACTCAGATGAAGAAATGCCTTTTTAAGCACAGAAAGGCAAAGTAGGTATGAAGAGGAAAGTAGCTGGAAAGGAAGACCGGCATGTGGAGGTCACAGGACAAAGTGATGAGGGAAGCCTTTGCAGGAAATAATAAAGCAACCATTGCTCTAAATGCAGTATTAGATCCTTCTGCATTTTGCATGTTCCTATAGGAGCCTTCTTTGGCTGATGACTGCAGCACTAGGAATTGTGGAGGTTTTATCACAAGTGCAGAAATGCATGATAAAGTATGAAATGTGGCCCAGAAATATCTGGTGGTCAGCTTTGTGAGTTAGTTGAAAAAGTTTGGTTTGAGTTTCTGGGCTCATGGTTGCAAAAAAAAAAAGAAAGCAGAGATTGCTGAATCTCTGACATCACAAGGTAACTTTTATTATTATTTTAATCTTAAAGGAGTAGAGACTTTAAGTCACTCAGGCTTGCTTTCAGCATTTGGCTTACTGTTTTTTAATACTTATGATTAGTGATCCTTGGCCTTCTCTTTTCCTTGCTCCTTTCTAAAATACTAAAGTGCACATGGATCAAATTTTCCTTTTTTTCCCCTGGAACTGCAAGAGCTAGAAATGTATTTAAAGATATGAACACTGATAGTAATTTCTAAATATGTGATTAAATAACCAGTACTTTAGGGCTTTAAAATAAACATTAGAAAACAAAATTCAGTATGGGGCCACGAATTCACAACCCGTAGGTATTAAGTCCTCTACATCAAACACATTTCATATGAATTCTTACATGTCTCCATTCCCCTCTTTATGATTTAAGCTGTAACTGCTTAGGGGACAGAGCACAGAGAATAGCTACAGGCTTTTCTGAATCCACCAAATTTGAGTTGGCAGTGTGAGACACAAGATAATGAAAAAATACCTTTGTCCTTTTCCAGCAATTCCATTGTTAGTTAAAACATTGTTAGTTAAAACATTGTCCCTGGAGGAGAGGACTTCTCTCACTTCAGGTCTCACTTTTGCTCCATCCTTTCACCAACTTGCAATAGTTAGTAAATTTAATCCTTGGGCCTTGGGTCAATGGCTTCAAGTAAACCTTTTAGAATATACCTCAGTGAAAAATCAGACTTACTAGAGGTGTGCTGCACTGCATTAATACATGTTCCCACTCCATCAAATCAGGAGACCTTGCCTGGTTGGATGGAGAGATGGTATAGGCAATGATTTTCATAGATCTGTAGATCTCTAACCCAAACCTCTGATCTCTGCATTTGGTGAATTAAGCTGACTGGCGGCACCATCCTTTCTCAGGACACCACTTATGAAGAGAACTGCTTATTATCCGGAGGCTTGGCTTGTGTAACTACTACATAATTTTTTTCTTCCATGTTAAAACATTCTGGTGATGCTTTGAAGAAAATAAACTCTCCTCAGCTGTGGAAGAGGGGGAAGAGATGTGGTCGTCTGGTCAACGATTACATAATGCTCGTTTTCTAGATGCTCACTTGGAACCTAATTTACAGACAGGCCAAGAACCTCTCACAGGACCATTTACCATCAGTGCACATTTTACTTTCTAACAAGAAGTTAATCAGAAAGCATACTTTGAGGGAAAAAAGAAAAGAAAAAAAAAACCACCCACAGAAAAAAAATCACAAACTGGGTACCTAAACTTGACTATTGTACAGTAAGCATAAAAATCCTTTTTTTTTTCTGATTGCTACCAGTGCAGCATCTCTGCAGGAGCTCTCAGTGTTGATGGTATTGATGAGCAAAACCAGCGGAACAACTCAGCACAGAAAAAAATGGCAAAGGCTTGAACTGAAATTCTTACATATAGAGTAGGATTATTTTTTTTTGCTGTCACTCATGCTCTATTTCCAATTTTGTTTCTCTATTTTACTTTTGCACAGACCTTTTGAAAGCATATAATGGTAGGGGAATTACTATCTGTTATCGGTACGTAGAGTTTTGTTATTTTTTGAATGTAAAAGCATTATTGCATTTTTAGTAACTTTGTGCTGATTGACTCAGAACTGTGAATAGGACCTTCCAATTACTACACAGAAGTAAGTAGATTACTTTGGAATTTTGCAAAGTAGTTTGCTCTTAAGCTGAAGAAAGGAAAACAGGCAACCGTTTTACAAGAAGAAAGTTCAAAACTGAGCAGGATGAGAAATATGAAAAAGTTAGAATCAGGAAATTCTCTGATGTGCCAAAGAAAATAAAGCATTGAACTAGTCATGGTTCACAGCAGAATAAGAAGTCAAAGACTTAAAAGAATCCAGATGACGGAACCCAGACTGTGACATCTTAAGTAATCCACCAGCACTCATTTTCACGGGGTTGGAGAACCACCATTCAGGGTATTAAAGGACAGGCTGCTGTTTCTTCTGGAAGGGACTGTTAAGAACTAAAACCATAAGCAACAGCTGAAAGCAATGGAAGAGCTACAGAATTTGACAGCTATGACATTAAAAGTACCCATGTACTTGTATGTCTGAGGCAAATAATATTTTATCTCAAAAGGTTAAGTTAGGAGAGCATGTTTTAGCTATAGCTCTCAGGCCATCAGATCACCTGAAACAAGTCAGAGTGAAAAAGCAAGTGCAGCACAGCATTTAGTGTGCTGTCAGTGCCCAATAACAGATACACTACTTACTGAGCTGTGGTTGTGTTGTCATTGTCTGGCAGCAAGATCATTTGTTTTAATGACCTTCTGCCATCATGTGAAAGCAATAGCTCTTTCGATTGGACATGTGGTAAAATTAAAGGCTAATTGGTATTCCACTGACAATATACAGTAGGTGCCTTACTGTGCTGCTGACAAGATCTGATGGATGCTGCTTCAAGAACATACAGGTTTAAAGGAAATTAGTTTGATAGAAAAAAAAATTGCAGTGCCACATTTTCAAGTTATCTAGTAGTGTTCTATTTCACTAGAGATATTATACCATCCAAATTTAATACATACCAGACAGAAGAAACCAGAATGACAATAATCCTAAACATTACTGTGGCATCTGTCATATGCTGCATGAGGTTATTTTTGCATCACAGTTTTGAAACAAGCGCACCTGAAAACAGCAATAATTTAACAAGAGTGAAGACATCAGAGTATCAGTTTATCAAAACAAGCAAGTCTTGAGGCCAACAACAGGTCTCCTATTCACATCTCCCTTTTCCTACTAGAAATGTTACAGGAAGTCCTGGACATTAGAGCTGGGCTGCTAGACATCTAGAAACTTTCCATATGCTAAGTGGTTGCAGTGGTGTAGCATATCTGGAGTGTTACATATGGTTTTAGAGTTTATCTAGGTATGTACCATTAGTACAATGCATTTTGGACACTATCTGTTCTGCAGAACATAAGCAGTTGTGGCATGTCACCAGACCTGCCCAACACATGCGCTGTTATTTCTTTCCAGAAAGCGCCAGAGAGAAATATTGCAATAATTTTAATGTGTAGACTATACAGTAAACATTTGCATCTGTGGTCTAGCCCTTGTGTCAGAACAGGTTTGCTTCAAATATTACCTTAAGTGCAGTCATAAAAGCTTTACTGATCTGAATTTAAACTTATATTATTCATTAAAGACAACCTTTTAAAATGGCATGGGAAGTCTAGATCCAGACTGAGGAATGTAAATAAGTGACTTTAGATTCTGAGATGCTGAGTATCCATTAGCTTCAGTGATTTCAAAGGCCTTTGGGTTTGATAGCTTTTGATTTTAAACTTGAGATTAGAAAGACAACTTCCCGAATGCATGCCTTCCAATTATCTTCTGTATCCAGCAGAGAGCCTAAAATACAGCAAAAACTGCTGTGCTCATATAAGCTTTTTGAATCCAGCTCTTAACTCTCCCAGCTTCGCATGGGAGAACACAAACACTAAGCATTTATTCCAACAGTACGTTAAGAAGCTATGACTTCCATTATCACAATCCATTTTCAAAATACACAAACTAAAGTAGCATCATTTTTCTGTTATGGCAAAGCAGGATGCAAAAAAGGAGCAGACTGTGACAAACGGAAAGGTGGCCAGCCAGAAATCCAGTACTGCATTCAGCCCAAATAAAAGAGCCGCAACAGAGGTCATCCTAGTGCAAATTCCCTTTCACAGGACACTGCCCTTTAAACTGGAGAGAATATGCTGCTACCACAAACATCACTCTTCACCATGGGTTTTCTTATTGCAAGTGAATGTTGCACTGTTGGCTCAGGTAAAGAAGTGAAAGCAATGAGTGTCAGAAAGGCCAACGCTATCCCAATAAGATTTGCAGCCCACCTTTGCCGACTGAGTCAGGGCATTTGAGATTCAGGCTTTTATTTATACAATCAAATGAGGAAAGAAGGAACAGACAAATGAGGAAGCTATCACTTCTGTGTTTTTCAAATACAACTTTTTCTAATTAAGCAGAAATTTGTTGATGAAAGAATTGCTACCCCTGTGTTTTAGACACAGATATAATGTGCATGCTCTAGGATGCTGAATCTCTTTGGCAACTTTTAGAAGTAAATAAAAGCTCTAAGCTCCAGATGATAAACTATACTCAGACACTTTAACTATTGTATTCCTATGGTACAAAGGAATAGAATCTCCATCCTGGGATACTTTGTAATTATGTTGTAGATTCCCCTGTGAAGATATGTCATAACTTATGCTACTTAAAAGCATGCCATGCATGAATAAAAGCCTTATTCTCCTCCTTCAGTATCTTACAGTCAGTATCATCACAATAATGTATAAAATGACTGTATATTGTTGTATTGTGTATATTGTATACATATAGCCTTGCTCTATAACAAAGTGCATTGTTCTACAATTCTGAGTAGGTCTCTCTGGAGTGTTTATCTCTCTTTTTTTCTTACTCATTTTCTCCATATTCTTTTCCAGTATACTTCACTGCTGCTTATACTCTTTTCCTTCCTAAAAACTCAGGCTCCCTGTGTCTAGATCTAATAATGCCGCCACAATACCCAAACAACAATAATTACTAGAGGTTACTGAATCTTGTTGCCCAGTAGAGGCCAGGCTGCTGCTGCTCTGGGTCCAGCCAGTGGCAAGGCTGAGCACGTTTACTCAATAGGTGGAGATGCACACAGTACGCACGCAGACAGACACACAGAGCTGGCCATGCAGATACAGACAGAAGACGCAGCCCTCACACAATCACCAACAGCACCGCCAGCCACATCCTGTTCCCCTGTCTGGCTGATTAGGATGAAAGCCCGTTAGCAGGAACATGTACATGGATACAATACAGATCCCTCCAGCAGCTGCTCTTAGACACTCCATCTGTCCAGTAACCAGCCTCTGGATCCTCTGGTGTCTCCAGTTGCTGGCACCCAAACATAGAAGCCCCTGAGACCAACAGGCAGGCAGGCAGGCAGGCAGACAGACATGCACACACTCTCTCTCTCTGACTCTCTCTCGTAACTGGCCTTTGTCTATCTGGTACCCGGTCCCTGAATCCCCTGGTCTTACAGTCGCCTCATGCACAAAGGCACATGTGAACAGGCGCTCTTGTAGCTGGTCCCCTGATCCCATGGGTGTTTCCTGGTCCCTCCCACAGCCAACACTCAGGGTGCTCTGGTCTCTCCCCGTATGCAGCCCAAGCCCAGGCTTAGGGCTGCTTCAGTACTTGGCTCCCAAGCCTCTTATCCTATTAGCCTGGTAGTCCAGCTTAACATTCATTAGCAATTACACACACCGGCATACACATCCACACAATATGCATGCACTCCAGTCTCTCCAGTTGCTGCCACTCCAGACACATGGACACCTATGACACTGGCATTCAGACCTCCATGCACTCCAGTCTTTCAAGCTGCTAGTATCACAGAAGCACGGTCCCCTGTGACCCCCAGTCCCCTCTCCAGCTGCTCGCACTTAGATGTCCATCCACACAGGACAGACAGACCCTCTCCCAGGAAAACAGAAATGGAGTTCAGTTACAAGGCTGGACAGCCAGCAGTGATCACATAAAGGGCATGGCCAGAGAAGCGTACTGACCAGCAGCTTTGCAACTGGCTCCTTTTGTCATCTGTTCTCCATCTTCTCACACATGTTCCTCCTCAAATCACCGTGATCCTCCTTTTCCCCATCCTGGTCCTTCCCCTAAACATTTTATGGTAAGTCTTGCATAATCCCAAGAATCTCTATCCCTGCATCCCACAATGACTCCAATGTCACTCTCAGGGTGATGGGGTGTCTGTAGAGACCCAGGGAGCCTTTTCCATTGACTCGTCTGGTGAGTTTCACACTTGGACATGAGGCTGATCCTCCCAGTTTGATAGCTCCAGGTCCAGGTCAGGGTGTTTTCTCTAAGTCATTGGAATTTCACTGCCTGTCACTGCTCCTCTGTGCTCATGGTGATGAGCCTCTGATCATGTCATGTACAGCTTACACTAAATACTTTTCTGTGTTGTTACATTATCAAGCAAAGCTTAACAATTTACAAATTATATTCAATACTGATATTTTAGAATAGAATAGAATGGAATAGAAATAGACTATTTCAGTTGGAAGGGACCTACAATGATCATCTAATCCAACTGCCTGATGAATTCAGGGCCGACCAAAAGTTAAAGCATGTTGTTAAGGGCATTGTCCAAACAATTCCTAAACCCTGACAGGCTTGGGGCATCGACCGCCTCTCTAGGAAGCCTGTTCCAGTGTTTGACCACCCTCTCAGTAAAGAAATGCTTCCTCATGTCCAGTCTGAACCTCCCCTGGTGCAGCTTTGAGCCATTCCCAGGCATCCTGTCACTGGATCCCAGGGAGAAGAGCTCAGCACCTCCCTCTCCACTTCCCCTCCTCCGGAAGCTGCAGAGAGCCATGAGGTCACCCCTCAGCCTCCTCTTCTCCAAACTAGACAAACCCAGAGCCCTCAGCCGCTCCTCACAGGACATGCCTTCCAGCACTTTCGCCAGCTTTGTTGCCCTCCTCTGGACACATTCAAGGACCTTCACATCCTTCCATAATTGTGGGGCCCAGAACTCCACACAGCATTCAAGGTGAGACCACACCAACGCTGAATACAGCGGGATAATCACCTCCTTTGACAGGCTGGTTATACTGTGTTTACGCACCCCAGGATGCAGTTTGCCATCTTGGCTGCCAAGGCACACTGCTGGCTCCTGTTGAACTGCTGTTGACCAGCACCCCCAGATCCCTTTCTGCAGGGCTGCTCTCAAGGCACTCCTCTCCCAGTTCATACTTGTGTCCAGCATTACTCCATCCTAGGGGCAGAATCTGGCATTTGGATTTGTCAAATTTCATCCTGTTAATCTGCAAGGCATCTTGTCCCTCAAGAAAGTCAACAGCACCTCCCAGTTTGGTGTCATCAGCAAACTTGCTAATGGTGCATTCAGCTCCTGCATCCAGATCGCTGATAAATATATTGAACAGCACTGGCCCTAGAATTGAGGCCTGAGAAACACTGCTGGAGACCGGCTGCCAGCCAGATGTAGCCTCAAAATATTCTAGAAACATCATAAGCACTGAAGAACACAAAATATAACTGAAATTACTGAAAGCAAGAACTGCAACAGACCGAAACTGTAAAGTTCTTGATTTATAAATACATGGTGACCACATGCTCAGATTACTAGGAGTTTTTCCACTGACTTCAATAACTGAGAAATTGTTTGTAAACAGGTCTAAACTGAAATGCTGTGACTACAGCCAAGATTTGTAAGAAAAAGATACAAGTCAACTACCCTGGCAGTTAGTGCTCCCCGAGGTGTTTGTGCAGCTAAGCACAGCACAAAAGGATCTAATGGTCTTGCTGTGTAGCTTCCAAATAATTGTTTCTTTTGTTAAAACCTCTCTTTTTCTGAGCTGGAAAAGAATTTGTTGATGTGAGAATGAGCCACTAAAGAGAGACAGGAGCACAGTAGAAGGTCCTGGAGATTCTTACGTGAGGACTTGTTAGCATTGTTGTTGAAGGATGTATGTTTATAAATGTTTTGTTACTTAAGAAATGATTGCTCCGTACACGTTAATGGAAAACCCCCAAAGGTCAATTTGCAGCTTGCTGAAAATCTGCGGCCATTCAGCAGATGTAACTAGTAATACTGTTTTTTTTCCCCAGATATAATGTGAAGCATTTTGAATAACAGAACACATTAATAAAACTAAGGACATTGCTACATTAAAATATATCTTTAGGACTTAAAATGTAGTACCGTCAAATATGCAATTGCTAACTAGTTGCTCAGTATGCTGTTGGAGAGAGGAAAACTTTCAGAACAACAACAGAAGGAATTGCTGCTTTGGGGAGTTCTTTATGATGGTGAAGTGCTGTTAATAGAACAAAAGGATTACTGGGGATTTTTAAGAAATAACACGGGAGTTTTGCACGGGGTTACACCCGTCCAGAAATTGTGTGGTAACGGCTCTATAGCTTAAAACAAGTATTTTTGTAACTCTCAGAGTTTCCATTTATTTTATACAACATGTGACACTTCTAATCGCATAGCTGTTCTCAACGGAAAGTGAAGAGGCAAGGGGACATACAACTCCCCAAGATTTAAGACGCGTTCAGAAGTAGCAGCTCAGAGGGCCGGCGGCAGAGCAGTTCTCAGCATCACGCTCAGGGCCGCTTCCCTGCCCGCTTACTGATCACCACCTCCGTTCAGCGCGTGACGCCGCGCTCGTACGACACCTTTGTGAGGGGGCCCGGCAACAACGGCTACCCAGGGCACGCGGGGAGACCGGAGCCGCCCCAACAGCCAGCCCCTCGCTGCTCCCAAACCGGTAAGATTTAAAGCACTGGCACTGGCACAGACCCGGCAGAGCAATCCAAGGAATTTTTTTGTCGCAGCAGTGAAGGGGGTGATGTTATTTCCTAATTGCTTCCACTTCACGGGCGCCGGGCGCGGCCCCAGGCGACGTCGAAACCTCCCGCGCACCGCCGCCTCGTGCGCTCCGCCGCCCCCACGTGACACCCTCCTCACTTCCTCATTGGTCGCCGAAGAAACGTTTGCCGTCCCGCCGCACCCGGAAGAGGAAAGGAAGGGGGTGGGGCTCTGTTAGTACGCGCGCGTGGGCAGTGGCGGCGGGGAAAGGGTTCGGCGGTGGCGGTGGGGCTCGTCCCGTCCCGTCAGCAGGCGAGGTAACCTCCTCCCGCGGCGGCGGGCAGGCCGCGGGGGCAGCGGCGGGGCGGGCGTGTCCGTGTCTCACGGTTGGGCTGGGGCCGGCAGCCGCGTGGCGGCGGGGCGGGGCGGGCCGGACCGGTGGAGCCGCCGCCGGGTGAGGCGTGGCCGGGCGGGCCGCTACATCGCTCCGGCTCCGCGCTTGTCCCCGTCGTGCGCGGGGCACACGCGGTGCGGGAAGCGCCGGGGCCGCTCCTCCCGCCCCGTGCTCGCCGGTGGCCCCGCGGGCCGGGCCCGGCTGCAGCCTCGGCGCTCTGTGGAGCGCGGGTCCCTGGGGGACGCCGCCTCCCGCCCGTCCGGTTTGCAGCGGGGACGGCGGGCACTCGTGCTGCTGCGGGTCCCGGCGGTGGTGCCGGGCTTTTAAGGCAGATTATATTCTTAGTGAAACCTGTGAAGTTATCCGTATCGCGGTACGTTCTCTGTGCCTCCTGAGAAAGGGCTGAGGCAGCCCGCTGGCGTAGTCCTGCGCGCAGCCGAAGTACCGGTTACTTCATAGTCTTGCTGGACTGTTCATGGGATAAAGTCCATAAACTTCAGGCTTGTGAACGCTCGGCCCACAGCGGTGGTCTGTCTGCCTGCTGAAAGGAGCTGCACGGTAGCAGTCTTAAAGCACAGGTAGGATGTGGCAGCATAAAAACTAATTTTTGTGGAGTGCTGGCTTGCCAAGAGCTCTGGGAAATCCAGTGATGGAAGACTTGGAGTTTTGATTTTTAAGCAGGAACATGTAATTTATAATACTTATTCCTTGCTAAGAGTGAAATTATAAGGCTTCTTCAAGCCCAAGGAAAGCCTAATATAGAACTTGGTGCACCCTTGAGGGTGCTCTCATTGTTTAAATTGCATTAGAAAACTGACTCAGGCCAAGCTAAACAAAGGTAAGCTTACACCTCGGGGTGTTTACAGCCGGTGACCTCACTGTGGTGTGCAGCTTCATCTCCTGTTAGCCTGCGGCCATGCATCTGGGAAAAATGCCTAATGTGTAAGAAATGTAAATGACTCTTCTCTTACTGCATTGATTCTTTGAATGGGGTTTGTTTTGGTTTGATGTGGTTGGGGTTTTTTTTGTTTAAGCAAATTAGGAACATCTGTTACAGAGGAAGATGTGATCAGTTTTATGCAAACTGTTAAAATTTTCTTATTTTTCTAGATTTCTTTTTCACTGCTAAAAAGAAACTGCAATGGAGAGTACAGTATTGGTCACTTTCCTTGTATCATTTTCCATACTGCTGTGTGAAAGTTATCATCGTGGAGTGGAGACAGCTACTGTTGTGCATACATTAGAGAGAACTTTTCCAGAAAAGGCAGCTGGCATTAATTTTGACTTGGCAGGATTGATACAGAGGTTTCACCTCCAAGAACTTTTTCATCGTTATGGAGAAAACAACTCTCTGTCAATTGAAGGGTTTAGAAAGCTGCTCCAGAACATAGGTATAGATAAAATGAAAAGGATTAAAATAGATCATGATCATGACCATGATCATCACCTTCATCATAACCATGTTTTGTTGAGTAAAAACTCAGAGAAGACTGTTCGTCCAAACCACGAATCTGATGCTAACAAAGACCACAGGAACAGTCACTCAAAGGAACCTCATAAAGTGGAGAATGTAGAACATCAGCAGAACTTTGTGCGCAGCAAGAACACAGTTAATGAAATAACGGCACCTATCATCACTGCGCCCACAGATGGCCACTCTGAATTACAGAATGTGCAACCTGGACAAGTCAAGACAGTCACTCGTTTAAGTCTGACCAGCTCTAATGCTGTTAATGTCACAGGTGGCAGCAATGCAAGCTGGCTTGCTAACAGCAAAGCAAATGAATCTCATACTTCTCCCAAGGAATCAGAAAGAGGAAGTTACCTGTATTCTAAATTGAAACCCCAAAATACTCAGGAGGTGAGACTGATTCTTTTGTATTCTTGGGAACCCAGATCCACCGGGAATGTTGTTATGGCTTATTTGTTCAAGTGCTTATCATTTTACTGGGTATACACTTTGTAGGGTAAGAGTACTCGTAGCAAAACACACACAAAGAACTTTCCTTTAAACTTAACATGTTCCTTCAAAATGTTATGTTCCCAAGCTGAGAGGAAAACATATATGCAATCTAGTGATTTTTTATTTTTCCTAAAAAGAAATATGTACTATATTAAGTATAAACATACACTTGGTTTTATATATCTATTATTTATGTATTTTTAAATATTACTAAAAATGAAAAACACTTCAAATTTAAAACTTGCTGGTTTGCCTCAAAGCTAGAATCCATCTTGTTTTCCTAATAATGTGGCAAAAGTAAAAAAAAATGTAGTTAAAATACTGTCATTCTTATTGAAGCTGCCTCAGAAGTGTTAGATAACCCTATGGCAGATGGTGTAGAACTGCTGGAAAGTCACTGGCACCTTCCTCCTTCAACCTCCTCCTTCCTCGTTGTCTTTAAGATTGTATGTAGAGACCACCTGTAAAAAAGATCGCTGCAAAATTTTATCTATAAAATAGTAAAAATTACTGTGGTTAAGGTCTATATTTGTGTTGTAGACAGTTTTCTTACCTGATCAGACAGTTTTCTGTTAAAGGCTTTAAAAAGCAACTGTCTCTCAGAGGTCTTAATGTATGCCGCCATGCCAGGTAATTCAGAGTGGGTATTGTGTAGCGTGTGATCGTAGGTGGGGAATTCACAAGTTGTTACTGTGTTCTGCACAGTCGGAGCAGAAGTACTACTGTTGTTAAAACCCAGTGAGACTGTAGGTCATACAGCTGGGAACTCTTTAGTGGAGGAAGTGTATGCAGAACATGTTCTGTACAAGACTTTCCACAGTAATCACTTCTATAAAAAGGTATTTAACCTTGTCACTATTTCCTTATACGGCCTCTAAAACCTAGTGAAAGGTGTTAGGCTTTTTCTATTTGCACAGCAAAGCAGCTGACCCCCTTGTGCTGAGAATAAGAGATAATTATGCATCATCTACCAGAACTCCCAAACTAGCTTGCTGGGCCAGAAGGGGAGTGGAGGTTTAGTTCTTACTAAATTGGTCTGTTACCAGTTTTTAATTACCATTGATATAGCTGTGTTCATGTGGTGCCACTGCATTTCAATTAAAGCGGGATGTGCAGTCCTCTCGAGATACATCATGCTGTTTTGGTTCTGGTTAATTTTTAATACATGTGTCTTTCCACAGTGCTCCAGTGCGTCAAAACTGATGCAGTCCCATGGAATAGGCACTCAGGTATTGTTGACTGCTACGGAATTTAGTTACCTCTGTCCAGCCCTTATTAATCAGATTGATGGCAAATACTGCATAGTTCATGCAACTAGTGAAAAAGCTGAAACTCCTCCAAAAGGTTACTCTCTACAAATAGGTAGGTTTTTTAACATGGAATAAAAGCTTACTGGAAACCATTTTATGTTGGTTATAAATTTGAGAAACATATTTCAAAGTTTAAAGAAATTTGTAATTTTCTTTTGGCACTTGACCGATGTGTATAGAGAAATCTTTGTGGCGTACCAGTTGTTAATATCCGATTAATTGAATGATCAGGAGTGTTTGGTAACAGGAATTTTAAGCAAACAAAATCTCATACAGCTGTTATTTATTCTTGTTACTCTTTTTTTTTTAACCAGCTTGGATTGGTGGCTTTATATCCATTTCCGTCATCAGTTTTCTGTCCTTATTGGGTATTATATTGGTACCGCTGATGAATCGTGTATTTTTCAAATTTCTTCTAAGTTTTCTTGTGGCATTGGCTGTGGGGACTTTGAGTGGAGATGCTTTCTTACACCTCCTTCCGCACGTGAGTATTAATTACTGTTTCATACTTTATCTCAAAGCAGAGAATTTGACACCTGTCTGTACTTCTTAGTGATAATTTTAATCCCTATTAATTAATTCCTATTTGGTGAGTCATTGCTCAACCTTGTAAAGTAGATTATTTGATAGAAAGGTTTCACATTTTCAACTGTTTGCATTATTCATTTCACAGTCCTTACAGTGTAAGAACTTCACACCATTAGCCCTCAGTCTATGTTCTTAGTTGTATGTGCTGCCAAATCACTCATTGTTCCTTGCATGCAAGAATTATGCATAAATGTTTTTAGTCACTTACTGCAATGCTGCCGCTTTATTTTTTTTCCAGTTTCATGAACTTTATAGATAGTGAAAATTGCTCACTGTACACTTTAAATGTGGAATATTTTCTGTTATCAGCCACTTGTGTTGATTGCTTAGCCATTGCAATTTTTTGATCAAAATCAAGCATTTCTGAAGTCCTGGGAAAACATTACTTGATAGACATTGCTATTATGTAATATGGACAATGAAATTGGAATATGATTACTAAATTTCTGCCTTTCGTGAAGCTGTTAAACAGATGTTCCCCCTGCCTTGCTTCCCCCCATCCCAAAAGGTAATGTTCCAGCTTTCAGATAAGATGGATAAAAAGGACTGCAGATCCTGTGGTGGTTTCTGAGCCCTGCCTGTAATTCACGGGGTTCTTTTTTTTTTCAGTTAATTTTGCATTTGCTATGTGAGGTTGTGTAAATCTAAATGTGTGTGGGCGAGGTGTCCTAGTTTTTTGACTCTGAATGTATCGGTAGCCATTGAGGAGGGGATGAATGTCAGACTTCCTTCAAAGAAGGAAATTACTGTTATGTTCCCTGTAGAAAAAGATGTTTGATGTCTATGAGCTGTCTTAAATGGGAAAGTAATTGATGTGCTAGCTGTGACTACTACTTAAAATGCAGTTTCCTTGACAGTGCCAGGAGTTTTTGTGGGGGCAGTTGTACATCTTGTATTGAGCAGTATGCACGTAGCTGCAGTGACAGGATGAATACTAGGCCTGCGCTCAGTCCTTGCAGTGTTTCTTCCTATCAACAGACTTCTTTATAATTGAGTTTGTATCCAGAGCATTTATGCCATGAAAACTGTTAAGTCTTGACTCCAGACTTGAGGAGAAAAATGTGAGGAATACTTACTATGTTATGTTATCAGTTCTCTTGAATATAATGACTTTCTCCATTTGGTTCTCCCCTTAGTCTCATGGAAACCATCACCATCACCACGAAAAACCTCTGCTTGAACAAAACAAAGGCTCTACGTTCAAACATCTTGTTTTTCAAAGCACAGAGGAGAGTGCTTACCTGGATTCTACATGGAAGGGGCTTACAGCACTTGGAGGCTTGTATTTCATGTTTCTAGTGGAGCATTTGATCACTTTAATAAAGCAGTTTAAAGACAAGAAGAAAAAGGTAGAGAAACTATTATTTTAAAGCTACAATGTATTGCATGATAATTTCTGAATATACTTACAAAAACTTTTAAGTATCATATATCTGTCTAGATTTAATAGTGATTGCTGACTTGATTAGTGTTATAATTTCATTTATGTTAGTGACGTGTATACTTTTAAACTACATGATGACTTTTTTGTGTGGTCCTGTTATGGAAGAGCTCTGAGCTATTTCCTTAACCAGACATAGTACAGGCTTGACACCACAGTGAATTGTTTAATTAGCAAACATCCGACTGTACCCTTTGTTTTAACAGTGATTTAAGAAGTTAGTGTTCACTGTTGACTTCCTTCTGACTTCTCAAGGCTTATATATAACTGACTGAACTGGTTTTATCATTATTTTAATTCTCATACTGAATGAAATAAGATGGCCTTGTACAGTTACTGTGCTGTTGTTGAGGGGGGCACTTGCACAAACTAGGTAAGGGTGGCAGTATGTGCTTACATAAATAAGCATCCAACTACACTGTTGAAAGTGACTTCATTAGATACCGTTCAACGTGGAAGTACAGTCTGCCAAGCTTCTCCTCTCCCCCAATACAGTTTTCACATTACTATGCCATTTTCTATGTGGAAGGTAGATAACAACTGAATTTTGGCAGGTCATAAGTGTTGGTAACTTGCCAATTATTGGTAACTATTCTTTAAAGACTGGTATAGCCAGGAATAAACAATGATGTCAAAGTTGAGTCAGTAAAAGCTGGTGGTATCTTAAGCTTTGCTTGAAGAAAGTTAATAAACTACTAATTACTTAGCTTAAAAATCACTAATTTCTAGGCTACCACAATGACTGATAATCTCTGGTTTTATTGTTAAGCTGGTTATTAAGGCAGCAGTTTCGGAGCGGATGTCACGTAAGCTGTTTGACTTTGGTCATGGAGGTTGTGTTGGTGAGGTTTATACTGAAGCTAAACTAACTGTGAGTGACAAGATCAATTTCCCTATCTCTAGTTAAATTTATTTGCCAAGAGAGGACATGAAGAGTTCCAAGCAAAGCAAGTATTTTTAGTGTCCTCTCAGCCACTGGGAATAGATTTCCTGTTAGACTAATTATGCCCTTCTAGATGCTGAGTTACTGATTGTAAATTGTTGTGATACAGACGTTGATGAGCAATGATTGGAGATTTTACATGGTTTTCCTTCAGTACGCTAAAAAAAAGGCATTATACTGACATTACAATGAAAAAGAATTAGTGGAATAACTTTTACTCAGCATTTTTGTGTTTTGCATCTCAGATGAACCCCTCTGCTTATTCTTCATGCAAAAATGTGGGGTATTTATGTAGGGGGGGTTGGTTTTTGTTTTTTTCTTTTTTTTTTTTCTTCTGTGGAGCCTGAGGAACCTTTTGTCATCTTACTGTACTTAGCTGAATTTCTAGTGTTCCTCTTCTGTGGTCTTTATATGTCTTCCATGTTGTCCTCTTTCTGTACAGGCAGCATAAATGTTGTGAATATAATGTTGCTCATGTATATCCTGAAAAATAAGTACAATATTCATAACCGCAGTATTTTTTTTGAATAAGAAAAAAAATGAAGATGATGGAGAAAATAAGAAGTTTTCAGCAAATGAAGAAAAGTTAGATACAGATGATCGTAAGTCTCAGTAATATTGCACAGTTGTTATTTTGTGGCAGTGCTGTTGAAAAAAACACCTGATTGATGGCAGTTCATAGATCTGCTTCTTACTGTAGGTTGGATCACTACCTACCTGAATTCTCAAAACAAAACCTGTCTGTACATTGATATGTAGAGGACTACCTCTATTTGCTGCTTTCCTTGAAAAATGATCGATAGGTTGGAAGTAGTGAATTCACAGTTTTGAAACTTTAAGCCTTTTTGTTCCAAATTTAACAGCAGAAGTTGAAGTCATTCTGTGAAGCTCTTCTGGCTATGCCTGTTGCAAATACAGCTGTACCTTCTGGCTTCTACACTTCTTTTTAGACTGTTGGATGTTATATGCGTGATCCATTATTTACATTTCTGTATATCTTAAGTCTGGATTTTGTTAGTTTGAGTATTTATTTATAAGGTTGATAATCTAAAATCTTAGAGGTTAGTTGAAGTATTTGGAGTGCAAATGATCATGTGTCCCCAAGACAATGCAGTAAGCCAAAACTTGTTAGCTCTTGTAGCTAAAAGAGGTGTTCAGTTTTTCAGAATAATTTTATAACTAATGAAAGAGTTGTTGGTAATGCAGAAAAAAATTGTATTTGTTCACTTAATTACAGGGAAAGAACTTAACAAATTTTAGCAGTTAGTTAAAATAACTAACCTTAGTGTGCCACTAATGTTTATATGAGGATGTTTCATGGTCTGTGTTGATGACTTTGTTTCTGAGTGTTTATTTGTCAGATGTTCAAACTTAAGCTCCTGAATGTATAAGAAATACAGGAGTTTCCAAAATTATCTATAATGTAACCCTCTTCTACGTTCTTATTCTTCATCCCCGAGATGAATACATGGCATATGCTTTCCAGACACTTTGTCTTTCTGAAGCAATTGAACTAATAGCCTTCATGCTGCCAAACTGGGACGTAGTCTTATGCTGTTGTCTTTAAATTGCACTGGGTCTGAAATTAAAAGCTTTTTTACCTTTTAGGAGGCATTTTTGGCCATTATATAGGGGCTGCTTCAGTAGAAGGGGACAGAAATTACAAATTTTTTTCTTATTTTGAGCTGTTGGGAATTATCTCAGAAATCTGATTAAAGAAAAATAAGTTGTAGAAACCCTTGGAAAAAAAAATTCCGGTACAAGAAGCTGGGATATCAGTCTCAACTTCTAGACTTACTAGTTTCTTTTTTTACTGCATCACTTGTTCAACTTGTTTATTGCATCTTTGCTTCCTAGGTGATTTTTAGAAATGTATAATAGTATATTCTGGGTTTTCGTAACAGGGCCTGAGGGGTATCTAGGGACAGACTCTCAAGAGCCATCGCCCTTCATTTCTCAGCAGCCAATTGTACAAGAAGAAGAAGAAGTGATGATAGCTCATTCTCGTCAAGAGGAGAATGACAATGAATATGTTTCTAGGGGCTGTAGAAACAAATGTCATTCTCACTTACATGATACTCTAGGACAGACAGATCATCTTAGTCATCACCACCATGACTACCATCATATTCTGCATCACCATCATCATCAGAACCATCATCCCCACAGTCACAGTCAGCGCTACTCGCGTGAAGAACTGAAGGATGCGGGGATAGCAACTCTGGCATGGATGGTGATTATGGGAGATGGACTGCACAATTTTAGCGATGGCCTAGCAATTGGTAAGTGTTAGCTTGGATGCTGTGCCTTCGTTATATACAAGGACAGTGAAGTTTTCTTCCTTTCGCTTATGTCTATCTCTTACCTCACTTATCTCTTTATTAGGAATATAAATAATAAATGGTGGATCTCTGAAGCCTAAACTTTTATCTGATAGCAGCTCTGAATGAATGAGAAAAATCTCCAGTTTAACAACCTGGACATCAATGACAAATAATACAGAAATTATGTGCTTACAACTATGTTTCTTTAGGAAATCTATAAACTTTGCTTATTTTCCTACTTTTAACAAAATTAAAGCTAACAATTTTCAAAACTAAAGCTAGGCTTATTAAACAGTATTTAGGACTTAGAGCTGACTTTGTATTTCAATTATTTTTTCTATTTTTTTTATTTGAGGTAAACTTGTCTTTTTGGTCACATATAAAGTAACTGTTTTTTCCACTTCAGTCAGGCCACTAGTATCATTGGCTTCTTTATTTCTTTTTCTCTTCCATCCTCACTTGTTATGCAGCATGGTCAGGTTCTATATTTTGCACATCTGCTTTGCCTGTACTGGGCCCTGGTTATACACATCATATATAAGCTTCCCCAGAGCATTGGCAAACAGGGAGATGGGACCCTGGTTTCAATCTGCTTTAGCCTGAAGATTACCCAAATGGATTAGGCAATATATATGTGTGATTTTTGTGCTGTGGGAGGTAGGCACGCATTTATTTTTACAGTAAAATGAATTTGGTCCAAGGCATTGTCTTCTCTAAGGTGCTCTTTATGCTTTTGCATAGCAGTCCCGTCACATTCACATTCTTAGATCTTACCATCCACTAAAGAGCAGCATTGCAGTTCTTCCTTGTGCTTGTACCAGCCTTCCAGAGAAGGTGTCTGCTGGTTTTGGCATCCTAGGAATGTGTGAGTAGGGTATTAATTAATAAGATATTAGTTAGCTATTACCTCTCAGAAATATGATTCATGGAGAAGATACCAATAAAGTCACTATATGTTGCTTTTATGCAGATTTTGGGATTAAGAGTGCATATCAAAGGAGTGTAGCATAAGTAGGTTCCTTCAGATGATGTGTGCTGTGCTCAGTCTCTCTTCTTGGAAAAGTATTTAAAAAAAAAATTTCTTAAACACCAGTCATAGTCTACTCAATCTTGTTCTTAAGGTTGAGTATAATATTCTTTTTTTTTAATTTAAACCAGTATAAACAGTTATTTTACATGTAGCCAGAATGCTTATCTTCTCCATTTTTTGTTCACATCTGTATTTTTTCCTTACATGTTGTAGTTGTTCAGTCTTTTCTGATAATGTTTCAGTGAAAATATTTATCACAAAAATAACAGATTAAATATTATATTTTGGACTTCTGGCTGGGAGGTTAGGTTTGGGAACTCCCTCACTTTTTCTACAGGAGGGCTGGACTCCAGGTATTCTAAATTTAAAAGGTTACAGTAAGTTATAGAAAATGAAGTCAAATCAGTAATCAGTTCTTATGCTAGGCTTTCATAATCTTGACTGTAGTATTTAAGACTAATCTTTACAGGTATTGGATTCATTTCCACCTTGTATAGCATACTGGGGTCAGTTCAGCAGTATCAGTCTTTCTGTAAATTTTATTGTAGAAACAAGTTCATTCTTGTTTGAGGCGAAAACCCAATAATAACTATTTTCTCACAGCAGTATTTGTAGTTGTTCAGATTCAGTCAATTCAAAGTATAATCTGAAAAGAGACCTTCTGATTTAATCTCATTTTTTGATAAAAGTTGAAGCATGGAATGTAAATTTCTGAGCAGATCAGTAGTGGAAATGTGGTAGAAGGAGGATATGCATACAAATGACATGCAGAATCAATTACCTCTTAGCATTAGGGAGATTTGGGAAGGAGCTATGACTTTGTAGTTATGAAGGGAAAAGTATGAGGAAGGTTAATAAAGGCTTGTTGAACAAGTGAGAGCAACAGCTTTTAGAAGTCCTGCTGTGTAGCTTGTTCAGGCTAATGGAAATGTGGGTTTCCTTCAGTTCTGGATGTGCTAAAAGTATTATGGAAAAACAGTGATTTGATGATGTGAAAATGCCAATACTACTTGTATAGTATTTTACCTGTATTTAAATGAAGATGTGAATGTTTCTGTGAAGATGGCTTTAGCCAGAGTAACCTTTCACTTTAGTTCATTTCATGTGATTTGTTATTCATAACTCCCATTAGTTACTTTTTTCCTCAAATCCGTTGTGCTAATTATGTAGGAATAAAATTTAAAAGTACTTATTTTTCTACTGAAGTATGGAACAGTTGCATCTGACTAATTTGTACAAAATGATCATCTGTGATTTGAACTTTTCTGTGTGTAGCTTCAACTAAGTAACTAAAATGCAGAACACTATTTTTACTATAATCTTGCATATATATATTTTTCTTTAGCTCTTTTTCGAGAAAAGTGATGTCTTAAAAGTTTATTTTAAGATACCATGGCACTATTGAATCAACTTCTCAAGAGGGGATAATACCAGATATATTAATGTAGTTTTCCATTTGTTAATGTTTCAAGACATCTTTTTAGCAGTGAAAACTAAAAATAGATACTCCTGTTATTTAAGCCTGTACTGTGGTTGCTATGTATCCGTACAGCACACAGCCATATCAGCCACCTAGGTACTTTGCAAAGCAGTCAGGTTTTGTTTGGCTTGCCTTTGTGGTCCCAAAATTAGACTTACCATGTGTGATTAAGCTGGATCCTTGTATTTTTAGTTTTCCTCTAATAAGTGATAAGACTTGGAAAACATTGTATAGACACAATAATATAGGGGAACTTGTAGATTGTTGAGGATTGCAGGCATGGGAGAAGGTAATTACCTTCTGCCTTCCTCTGCTTATCTGGTCTCTTCAGAAACTGAAGCCTGATTGAATGCTGATGAATTCTCTTGGTAGGAGAGAACTGTAGCTCTCCTGTCTGTCTCTCAAAATCTGACTCTGAAACTATAAAGCAATGTTTGGAGGTGGGGGAAACAGACCAATACCTGGAAAACATGGGTAGTGTTCACTAATAACCTCTCTTGCTAGTCAAGTAGCAGTAACTCCTGTCACTTGTTAATTACTGTGTAGACTCCTATCACTGAATGTGTTGGAGTGCAGTGGAAAACATCCCTGCTGAGGGCTCAAGTCAAAATAGCTTTTGTCTTGCACACTGAATTGGACTTCACAAATAGTCATGGAAATGGGTGACTTCTAGAGGTCATCTAGTTGAACCCTCTGCTTAAAATGGCTCTTGGGAACACTGGATCGGATCAGTCATGGCTTTGCATAGCCAAGCCTTGAAAACCTCCATGGATGGGGAGATTCCATGATATCTGTGGCTGACCTCTTCTAGTGTTGCACTACTGTCTCTTAATAAAGTAAGTTTTATGTCCAGCCTGAAGCTCCCAAGTTGTGATTTGCAGCCTCTCCACCGGTTGTGTCAAATGTCACTACTTTGAAGAGTTAGGCTCCTTCATATTTGTGACAGCACTAAAGGTACTTGTAAGCCACTGTTAGACCACCCCTTAGTCTGATGGAGAAGGGGGTTAAATATATCTAGCTTCCTCAAGCTTTTAAGCCTTGTGCTGTAGACCTCTGATCATCTTGTTGATCTCTGGACAGTATTCATATCCATCTTGAACTGGCACACTCCAAAGTGGACAGGGAGTCCCAGGAACAGCCTCACCGGTGCTGAGCAGGAGGGGATGAGAACTTAGGAGAAGCAAGGCCAGGAGATTAAGACTACAGTTTGTGTTTCACTGTACTTGCAACGAGAGCACACTGTTGGCTAATATTCAACTTGTCCATCATAATCCTCACGTCCTTCTTAGGAAGGCTTCTATTTCAACCAGTCAGTTCCTACCTTGTAATAATGCATGAGGTTATTCTGCCCCATGCACAGAACTTCTCACTTTTCCTCTTTGAACTTCATAAGATTTCTGTTGGCCTAGTCTTCAAGTTTACTGTGGTCTTTCTCATCTGAAGCTCTAGTGCTGGATGTGTTGACTGAGCCCTTAATGTTTTCCCCCCCCGCCCCTCAACTCAGTGTCACCTGCAAATTTGCTGCTGGTGCATTCTGTTTCGTCCAGATCATAGAATCATTTAGGTTGGAAAGGACCTTTAGGATTGAGTGCAACCATTAACCTAACGCTGCCAAGTCCACCAGTAAACCATGTCCTTAAGTGCCACATCTGTATGTCTTTTAAATACCTCCAGGTGTAGTGACTCCACCACTTCCCCTGGCAGCCTGTTCTAGTGCTTGACAACCCTTTCAGTGAAGAAATTTTTCCTAATATCCAGTCTAAACCTCCTCTGGTGCAACATGAGGCCAGTGAAGATACTGAAGAAGATGGGTCACAGTATTTGTCCAGGTGAACTCTACTTGTAACTAGTCAGTCATCAAGCCCAGCCCTGTTAGCCCAACAGTCCAGCCAATGTGCAGTCATCTAACTGTCAAGCCCATATTTCCTTTGCTCCCAGATAAGACTGCTGTAGGAGATAGTGTCAGAAATCCTACTGAAGTCAATTCTGTCATATTCACTGCTGTTGCCATCTCTATAGGCAGTTATTTCCCCAATACTATCTATTTTCTACCATCTGTTTTCCATAGATGATAGACTGTAGCCTCGCAGTCACATCAGTGAACTCTGTCAGCACCCTTGGGTGAGTCCCATCCTGGGATGCAGCTGTTTCCATTTTTTTCCTAAGTATATCTAAACTGTTGCTTCTCTGCTGTTCACTGTCCCTTTCTTTCTGGAATGGTGCTGGGATCTGGGATCTGGCTTTGTCTATGAAGGCGGTGCTGGTGCTTCAGCCTCTTTATGTCTACTGCTTGGTTCCCTTCCCCATCCATCCACAGAACCGATTTTTTTTCTGAACTTTGTTTTTCAGCTGGCATTCCTGTAGAACTGTTTCTTGTTATCCTTGGTGTGTTTTTTAGTCTTAGCTCCAGCTGAGCTTTGGTCTTACTCCTTTTTGTTCCACTGCTTTTATCTTCCTTGTTGCCAATTTTTGTTTCTATTTCTTGTGTGATTCCTTTTTCAGTCTTAATTCATTAAAACACACTGCTTAGCAGGGCGTGTCTTCTGTTGGAAGTCCTGGTGTTCCTGCACAGAGTAGTTCATTGCTGCACTCTGTTAAGTGTGCTTTACAAATCAGCCATGTCCTCTGGGCACTTTTTCCCCTTTGACTGATTCCCCAGGTGTTCTGCCCTGCAATTTCTTAAATAAATCAAAGTTTGCTTCATTAAAATCTGGAGTCCTAATTTTGCTTCTTCCTTTCCTAGTCTCCTTTCTGTATCCTGAACTCGGTTACCTTGTGCTTGGTGGAGCTCAAGATGCCATTTTTTGCTGTATTTGCCATCAGCTCTTCCTTGTTTGTGAGCAGCGGGTCAAGTAGAACTCTAATCCTGGCTGGCTCTTCTGTTATTTGTATCAGGAAACCATCACCAACACAATTAAGGAACATCCTGGATTGTGTACCCAGTGCTGTTACCTTCTCAGCTGAAAACTCTCATATGAATGATGATGTCTTGCATGGTTGTTCACAGGTAGCTTTATCCACCACCTTTTGTTGGTTCGGAGATTTGTAACCATCTTCTTGGTGTTACTCTGATCTTGACCAAGGGACTCAATAGGCACAAGGAACTGCATTCATACGTAGTTTTATTCTGGAGCTCTGTGCAGTCAAGAAACTCTTATGTAGATAGGCAAAAAAACCTGTGACTTGTATTCTGTCTTTTCTAGGCAGTCTGTATCTATCCGTAACAGGCTAAATGAGCTTCGGTGCTGTTTCCATAGCATCATCAAGGCAGGATCTGGGCAAGCAATGGACTTCCCTGGGCAGTAGCTCTGGTGGGCAGATCTGCCTCTGCCCTCTATCCTGTATGGGAGGCAATTGCCTGTCACTATCACCATCCTTTCTTTTCGTATTGCTGGCCCTAATCTGATGTGCTGAATGAACGTTCTGGGCTGGGCAGAACTCGTTTATCCTCACATTGCTGCCACGGTCATGACCATGTTCTTTAGATTAGCAGCTGCAGGTGGGGATGGAGGGTTCATCCTGTTGCCAGGCTTGACTGTTTTCAGATTTTACCCATCTGGGAGTTCATATTTCCTGTTCCAGCACTGCTTTGGTCCTGTCTTCCTCTTTAGTCTGAAGAGGCTTGCCTCTGTAGAACCTCTTCTGAAGACCCTCTCAATCACCTGTACATTATCCCTCATCCAAAGATGCCTGCTCACTACTTCTGCATCCCCTTCACGGGGTACTACAGCGTGCACCCCAGAGGTAAGATTGCTGTAACTGCAGGGAGGAGCATCCACCATTTCTTGCAGATGAAGACCTGGCTAGCAGTGTCCACCCTCTGGAGTTACATCTGGGTAGAGGCTACTGGAGTACTGAGGGTGGTGACCCCAGCAGAGAGAGGGGATTGTCTCCTGTGGTCTCATAGCCATTGTAGCTCTCGCTCTGTGAGCAGTACTCCTGGGTCTCTTGCGTGCCCACTACTGCGACGCGGCCTTGCGCCTCTTTGCTTATTAGGATCACTTTGCTGACATGCTCCTGGTAGCAGCTGAAGAGGAAGCTGGACGTGGTTCTGCTGTGCCCCTTGGTGAGTCTCTCCATGCAGCTGGGGACCTCCCATGCAGTGTGAGAGCTGTGGTTCAGCTCTTCAGCCCTGCCGCATGCTGCTTCCTCCTCAGCTGCTGTCAAATAAGAAAAATAGCAAGCAACAGGAGTGGAGAAAACAGGAAAGATGAGGACTGTTGGACTAGTTCAAGGAGATTTTGTGGGGTTTTTCCCCCCCACTTAAAGTATGATAGTTCACTTACATGCAAGCTACCTAGAATTCATGATCTTTCACTACTGATTTCACGTGACTACGTAGGCTCTCTTACTGTTGGATTGGCTTCACTTTTTCCAGTGCCTGACTCCCAGAGGCAGTCGAGCTGCCTTCTTCCCTTTGTATCCTTAAAAAAGTGTCTTTTCTGACAATATTTTGTTTATTGCAGGTTTTTTGGAAGGGTTGCATTGTTGAAAGTATTGGGCTTAATTCAGAAATAAGATAGTGAAATTTAATTAGAGGATTCTATGTTGCTTCTGATTATGAAACATGAATTATAAACAACTGTTCAGTTAAAGCTTAAATGCTTCCACAAGCATAAGAAAAATGTAAGTGAAACTAATATGTCCTAATCTGATACAATCATATGCAACAATACTTCTGCACTTGATGTCTGAATATGCAGTAATGTGGTTTTTTTTCCATCTCTTCATAGGAGCAGCCTTCACTGAAGGGTTATCTAGTGGTTTAAGCACTTCTGTGGCTGTATTTTGCCATGAATTACCTCATGAGCTAGGTAAGACCCCAGTATTTCCATATGCTGCAGGTATGCTTTGGAGAATTAGAAATGATTTTATTCTGTGGCACAATAAAATTTGATTAGAAAACTTGATCTGTGTCAGATTGTCTACTCAAGAATACTTGAAACTTATTTAAAGACTTTTATTAATTAATCTTCCTTTAAACATTCTAAATATTTCAGCTACTTTGTTTAAAACTGTGTGTCTCGCAGTCACTTACAACTTGTTCTGTATAGTTCAATTGTAGTTTTTATTCTCCTTAGCAACATAAGTGGTGAGTTGCAGGAGAATGCATGCCAAAATTTGCTTTTCTCACATCTCTGTTTAATTTTATTCTTGTGTTTGTGCTGTTAGAAGGAAGGTCACAATTAGTTGAACTCCTTTCCACATAACATTTGCTGCTTTTTCATTAAGTCTTGCAAAGAACTGCTGTAGCTCTAAATTAAACTCATAACTACTTAAAAATCTTTCCTAGAAATAGCTTGTCTTTCAAGCTCAAGTGATTTTAAATTCATTGCTGTAACTTCTCATGGGAATGCACATGTCTTATGTTGTAAGTTTAGTATTTGGCCCTTTTGCAGGGCAGCTTGTGAGAACAGGACATAGCTGCTTAGTTTCACTCGGAACGAAGCTGATCTTTCCAGTTGCCAAATCATTTTGAATGCGCAACTGGTATTTCTTAGCTGTCATGGCCACAATCATACCTGGTGTACAGAATGAGGAAAGAACAGTTTGCTTGCATTTTTTTAAGGTTTAATTCCCTAGAAAGTAGAATGTTCGATTTCATTTAATGGCGCTTGTAAACCAGTATGTGTATACATTGAACCATTTGTTAAATAGTTTGATGTATTTGTCTGTACAATAATGTTACACAGAAATACACCTGGGTTTATGACATAGGAGGAATTGAATTTTGTTCATCTTAATATAAATTCCACAGGAATCATGGAACTTGTATTAATTACATGTACTAAATATTGTTAGTACAAATGTACAAAATAAATTCATGTTACGAATCTGATAATTTGATTCAAATATTCTGTTAGTTTTGGAAGCAAGAAAAAATCTTTAAAAATTTAAATCATGCTGCTTTAATCAGCACAGAAAACTTGATAGAAAAGCCTTTAACAAGGACATGAAATGGCATAGGAATACTGAAACAGATGGGACTAGCTGAAGTTAGCTGGAGATAAAATTGGAGCATTCTTTTGCTAATGCTAACCAATGTTTATAACATACCAGTTTATCTCAATTGCAATATCTTGTGGGAGAAGCTGTTGTAACAAATTGCTCAACTCAGCTTTGAAGATTGTTTTTGTTTACTTTAACTGGAGATAACTTACATTTTTATATAGAATCCATTTTATTTCCAAATAATAAGCTTATTTCACTTGTTTTAGATGTAATTTATCTAAACAACAACAAAAAAACCCTATTCTGAATTATGGAAAACCTGTTTCTGGCTGGCAGTCTTATCTTCAAGTAAAAATAAGGTGTTAAGGATCATCTACAGATATTAATCAATTATTTCCAAAGACTTAAAGTACAAAGAGCAGTTACAGGATAATAAATGGAATCATCACCATTGCTTTATGCAATTAAGTGGGAATATTTTATTTTAGAAGCTTCTTTAGAATGCTCATGAATATCAGGTACTGCAGTATTTTACAGTGTTGGTTTAAATACAAACTACACTAAAAGTTGCTTCTTCTAAAAATCCCAAGACTTTAAGGCTATAAACTTACAATGTTTGCTGCTGGGTTGGTCTTCATGTGTGCTTTTTCTGTCCCTCCGTGATTTCTGATTTTATGAGGGGAAAAAAATAAGGCAGACGACAGTATAAAAATAGGTTCGTAATCTTGCAAGAGGAGAACTCATGAGTACTGCAGTAGTTACCTGAGGATGAAAACTTCTGTGTTTTTTCCCTGTTATAGGAGATTTCGCTGTACTTCTAAAAGCTGGTATGACTGTCAAGCAAGCTGTGCTCTATAATGCTCTGTCAGCTATGCTGGCCTATCTGGGAATGGCGACCGGGATTCTTATCGGTCATTATGCAGACAATGTTTCAATGTGGATATTTGCACTTACTGCCGGCTTGTTCATGTATGTGGCTCTTGTGGATATGGTAAGTGGCTAGACCTGCTTGAATTTATATAGCATAGTTTAAGAATTAATGCTAATTATATTTTGATCTGAAAATAAATTCTTCCATCTTTTCTCCCTCAGTTAACGTTTTCGGTGCTTGAAGGTGCTGATGAGTACACAGTGCAAGTGCTCAGTTAAATGGAAGATTGCTTTTATTTAGATTACTGTAGGAACAGAGATTATTTCTCCCTTAGTTGTTAAACAGAGGCAGTTACTGGCAGAAGTAGAGGAACAAATTTGCTTCTGACAGCGGCTAGCATAGCGGATAGCCAGTAAGACTGCAAGTTGTGCAATATCAGCATCACCAAATGTGCTTTGGCTTTTACACTGTCGTTATTGCTTCTTGGGATGAAGACAGAATTGTATTAAAACCCATACTGTACCTCAGAAGTATGTTTGTACAGAAGTGCAAAGTATTTGGTGGATGTTCATGAAAGCTTAAGTGTCTTAAGAATAACATTTTTGTGGCTTGATTAAATCAGTTGGTAAATAAGCCAGCCATTTACTCAGGATATGATTAAGACATCAGCATAATTATAATGAAAACAGTAATTAGAACACTACAGATTCTGTCTCTAAATACGAAAGTAGACTCTGGTGATGTTATTCGTGTTGAGTGACAACTAATTTGAGGAGCAGTATTGATGCAGTCAACAGGAGGGAGTAAGACTGATGCCTCATGATTGAAGAACTGGGTTTCAAGTAACTGTTTATTTTGAAGGCATTTAACACTTTCTTGTTTGTTCAGGTGCCTGAAATGCTCCACAATGACGCCAGTGATCATGGATGTAGCCGCTGGGGATACTTCCTGTTACAGAACGCTGGCATTCTGTTGGGTTTTGGGATAATGCTGCTCATCTCTGTATTCGAACATAAGATTGTATTCAGCATAAACCTATAATCCTGGTTGCCAGGAAGAGAGCTTGGTGTTAAATTATAAGTGGTAGGTTTTCTCTATTAAATTCCCTAATGGAGAGGTACATTTGATATAGACTAGGTATTTTTATTGGTGTGCTGCTTTGTTGGTGTGTCCCTCCCTTCTCCCATGATAGAAATGAACACTGCAAGGTTTTTTCACTTAGGATTTAGCATTGCATACGGTACTGTGGAAAGTTGTACTTAGTAAAATATGGTGAAAGTGCCAAATCTGTTAAAGGGGTATTGCCTGGGGGGTTAGGGGTTTTTTTTTTTAGTAAATTTATTTACTGTATGTGACTACATGTAACATGGCGGTTTTTTACTTCAATGGTTTTGTTGGTTTAAAGAAATAAAATGACAGTGGTTTTTATTTTAGCACAATCAAAATCAGTGGATACAAAGCACAGTGAGGAGTGTAAAACAAGACAGGCATGTAATGGGTGTAGCATGTGTTTATATTGGTAGAAACTCATCTCTTCTATATCGACCTGGTTTACATGGAGTGGCAGATGAGTCCACTCAATCCTTTTTGTGGTGGTTCTTCTCTCAATAGCTTGTGGATTCTTGGTGTCTTACTCCAGTTGGTTTCTAGTCCAAATTCTTGTGAAATCCTGTTTTAAGTGTTTGCACCAAATGTTTTACCCGTTTCATCCCTTCTGATGCAAGTTGCTCTTCACCGATTTCTCAAATCAGCAGCAGAAGTACAGCTATGAAATTGTAAAAGCATTGCTCTAGCATGTGTGAATTCCATCAAAAAGACTTTTTAGTGCTATATCCCACTTATGCTGCCAAATGGCAGAGGTGTATTAAAGTGTGTTTGATATCAAAGGGAGGAGTGCTACAGCCTGCAACAAAAAGTCACTTACTACACCAGCTTTAAGTATTGATTTATTTGGGGAAATGAACAGGGTAGGAGAGCTGACTACTTCTAGTTCAGTGTGGTTGCACATGATAAACATATGCTTGCAAAATGGTTACATTCTTTGCAACAACTAAAGCTAAAGAGTCCAAAATAGCAAAATTTCTTTGACAGCATATGTAGGGAAGCAGCATATTAAAGGTAATAATAAGCCTGTATGGAAGTATGTAGTTTGAGCTTGCAGTCTTAATATTTTAACCACCCTGAAAGCAACTGAAGGAAGAAGGGTGAAAAAGACAATGGCAAAAATAATTCTGCATTTGCAGGAAAAGTGAACATTAGAGAATTTCTGTAAAATAAGTAACAGATTTATGCTACTTTAGCTAGCTTTAAAAGTCCCAGAAATAAACCAATTAGAACTTACTTCTGATTCAACTATACCACTTCTTCAAATCATCAGCTGAATAAAAAGCTTGAATAAAGAGGAAGTGTTTGATAATACCACGTCTGACAGGTTAAAACAGTCTGGCCTATGTTGGTCTGTCATAAAATGAAAGCCAAAACTACTGTATCACCTCAGAAACAGATGTTTGGAGTGAATTGAGAGGTTTGTGCCTAGGCTTGGGGTGTTTTTACTAGTTAAGAAATGGAGATCACAGTAGTTTCTGCAGCCAGTGGAATATTAGCTTTTCTTCCTCCTTCAGTCTTTCCTCAGGTCAACTGGGATTTGATCTTTGTCCCACAGTGATGAAATCCTGTTCCTTGCCTCCTTTGAAGTCAGGGGGTAGAGAAAGGTGTACTTCCTTCAGCTCTGCTAATGCATCCTGTGCTGGGGTCTTACCAGCTCCCCCAGATCTGTGTGTGTATGAACCTGTATCTCTTTGCTTGGTCAGCAGTTGTTTGGAGAACAGCCTTCTCTTGGAAGCACTCATTTTCTTTTCCCTGACTTACTTTCCATCGCTAGAAACTACTCTGGTGCTGGGCATGCATCTCTAATGAGAACACTGACAAAATATTGGTAGGTATGTTCCTTCCCTTCATTGAGCACTTTATATTTTGTGTTTCTTTTACTCTATGCTGTTGCATATTCATTAAGCCTCTGGGCTTTTGTTAGAAGCACACCTCTGAACCAAGGGCAGATGCAGTCTGCCAGAGGAGTTCTTCAATTGAGGTGCAGAAGGGTCATGTCATGGTACAACAGCCATCTGCTATGTTCTCATAGCATCTCCTTGATCATCTATCCTGTGCTCTTTTTCGTATAGCAGTTGTATTCTAACATTCCCAAGCTTGAATTGGTAGTATCTGTGAGGATGATGAAAAATGGATATATATGCTTCTGTATCTTCCGTGCTTTTAAACTGTTAGTTCATTTGAACTGTCTCTTAACAGTAACTTCTATTTTTTTTTTCCAGATTATCTTAATTCTTATGGCACTCTGCCCTTACCAGTGCTATGACTGTTTCCTGACTTTGTAGCCAAAACTATGGCTAAAACCCAGCTGCTGATCTTCATCTTTCTTTTGCTTGAATACCAGAATGTTTGGCTCATTGGAAGCTGTGAAGTTGCTGGTGTGTGCATGTCACTGCTTGCTTTAGAAAAACAAAAAGTTCAAGCCCACCCCAACACAACCTGTCAAAACTGACTTTTTCATGCCTTGACTACTGCATTTTCCTGTACTGACCTCCCATCTTGGCAGTTCCACCTCATTCCAGATCTCAAAATGCAGCTGCTTTTCCTCTGGAAGTCTCTTCCTGCTGTCCCTCTGTTACGGTTGAACATGCCGCCCTTCGGAGGATAACCCATCCAGTTTAAATGAGTCTCATCTTTGCTGGGGGGGGAACGGTGCTGGTCACCCCTGGAGCCAGTGTACCTCAGTCTGTGCTCCTGTACTGCTCCTCGGGAGCAAGGTGCAGTCCTGGGCAAAAAACCCCTCCGTATGGCTTCACCCCCACTTCCCTGCAAACCTCTCATCACAGCTCTGCTTAGCAGTGGTCTGGTAAACCACCGTAAATTCGGTGGGCTTTAGCTCATGGCTCTTGCGCCTTCTGTCCCCCACTCTCAGCCCTTCCAGAAATCTCTTTGGTCATGAGGGATTTCAGGCTTGGATGGATCCCAACTCAGTTCACTTTGAATTTTTTACTAGTGGTTTCTGTTAGCCTACAGCCTTGAGCTGCTTGTTCAGCCGGGCTTCTCTTGCCCACGTGGATTTTTAAGATCAATGACTAAATGACGGAGATAAATCAAGTTTCATTCAGTTCTTGGCTGGCTTTTGATGTAATCAACTGACATTAAAATACCTGCATATCAAAACACAATGCTGATGTAACAGTGAAAAACAAATTGCCTTCAGAGCTTGTGGGCGGAAATGGCTCAGTAAGCTAGCCGTAAGCATATCCCACCCAGCCAGTGCTCTTCTTAAATCTTTGATGGAGATGTCCATGGCAGACAGCTGTCCAAACTAGTCATTGAGAGGGCCAGAGAAGGAAACCTGCTGTAGGTTTGTACCAGCAAGATGTCAGCAGGTTGGCCTTTTGTTGGGTTTGGGGGGGGTATGTGTGTTGGTGTTTTGTGGGTGTTTTGGTTTTTTTTTTTTTTTTGTCAGCCTTATAAAGTAGAACCTGCATCTGTTGCAGTGTACTCGCATTGGAAATACTCCAGGTTTGGCAAACTGATGGGGTAGAGCCTCTACACAGCCCTTTGTTTGTATGCATATATTTTTCAGCAGCAGTTTTGTAATGTGCCTGGCTGTTCCAGCTGATAAATGGAAGTGTGTCTGTTTTGTGTATCTGTACCTTGATTATGGTTACAAACCTTAATTTTCTATGCTGTTACACCTGCCTTAGTGCCTGTACAGGTAAAACAGAGTAGGCGAATGATGCTGGAATCAAAGTTATGTTCTTTGTAATATGTTCTTATGGTTCTGGCCCGTATTTGTACAGAAAAGGGGTCTTGTGAAGTTACTGTGTCAAAACCGAGGCCCGGCTGCTGGGGTTCAGGTTTCTGGGCTTCTTTATGGCCAAATGGGTGATGGGAACCAGCTGAATTACATTTGTGTGAAGTACAGTCAAGGCTAAAATGTAATTCACAGTGGAATTTTTCCATGGAAAAGCTGGGTCATTCTGTATGCTGTAAGCAAGAAACAAAAAGATGTTTTCATGAAATGTGTTTTTATTTAAAAAGACTTTTTTTGGTGCCTGTAATGATCGCTGTAGCTATTACCGTGTTGCTGTGTGCTAGAGAAAATAAACCACTGGACCAAATGCTGGGGTTCTGAGCGTTTTTCTCACGGATGGAGTTTTTGTCCATTGCATCTTTCATTTCCCTTCTCAGAAAAAAAGAAAAATGTGAAACTGTAGTTCCGTACATTTAGTAAACCCGCCTGCCTTGTACTGGCATTGCTGCCCCGCGCACTCGGCTGGGGGCTGAGGAAAGGGTTTCGCCGTAGAAGCGTTCTCGCGTTCCGCGCCTCTCCTCACGGGGCGGTGCCGGGGCGGCTCCGGGAAGGGCCGGGGGCACGGAGGGGCCGGGGCCGCCTCCGCCGGAACCACCGCCCCGCGGCTGTGGGACCGCCAGCCCGTCATCGCGGCGCGCCGGTGAGGCGGGGCTGGGCGGGCGGCATGGCGGCGGTGCGGGGCGGCGCGGAGCGGTACTTTACGCGCTGGTACAAGCCAGGTACCGCCGGGCCGGGACAGGGGCCGGGGCCGGGTCGGGAGCGGCGGGGCGGTGACTGATGTTCGTGCCCTGTTGCAGACGTGAAGGGGCGGCCGTGCGAGGACTTCTGCGTGCTGCAGCACTCCAACAGGCGAGTGGCGCTCCCGGGCCCGGGGGGTGAGAGGTGCTGGGGCGGGTGAGGGGTGCTGGGGAGCCGCCTCCGCTCTCTCCCGCGGGCGGGTGCTTGCGGTCAGCCCAGACCGCCGGGGTCTGACTCTTGGGACGCCTCCGACTTGCTTCAGAGAAGGAACCGCCGCGGCTTTATGACAGGACGAGGAGCCCTCCCGCCTTCCCCCGTCACCCGTGCGGGCTGAGGCCGAGCAGCCCCCAGCCCGCCCGGCGCCCCTTTTCCTTGCGCTTGGAGGGGAGCAGCCATTGCTGCGGCTCGCTCGTAGCTGGGCTGCTGAACCGACAGGCACCACTCCTGCTGAAAGGCCTGGAGTGGGACAGGTGGGAAGTACCAGGCGAGCCTGGATTTTTCTGGAAGATGGGGGA
The DNA here is from genome assembly GCF_028858705.1 of Grus americana. NCBI lineage: Eukaryota > Metazoa > Chordata > Aves > Gruiformes > Gruidae > Grus > Grus americana. The sequence goes on from NC_072853.1 coordinate 67,751,966, forward strand.
GTGACAAATCCTAGCCTTCCTATATCCTTCTTTAATTACTACCCCGGTAAGAACAGTGGAGCTTAAACTCCTTCCCCCCATATTGTTCAGTAGTTTTTTAAAAGGACCCGTCAGTGTGTGTGGTGCTGCCCTTGCGTCTGCACCCTCTCCTGCTGAAAGGGCCCTTCACATCATCTTCAGAAGAGCAACATTTCATAAAACTTTTCTGCAGTGACATTTAGAAGTAGTCCATTTAACTTGGTTTCTAGGAAATTAATTGGCTCAGTTTGAGCCAATAGCTTTTTCTCTATATAACTTAATTGCTTTTAATTGTACTTCCATGTACTACAAACTGAATGCAAGATAGGAAATAAAATGTCACACATCATTGTTTTTACTTCGATGTAGCTGCACATCCTGTTATTTGGACTAAATCAACCCCATACCTCATTTGGACTCTAATATTAAAGACACCCTACCTTCCTGTGCTCCTGCCCTGCCACCACAGCCTGACTGCAGGGTGGCTTGGTGGCATCATCGGGACTGTTTCTGGGGTGTTTAGTCCCTGGGGGAAGAAGAGAACCTAACAAAAATTGGCAGTGCCAAGTTCTCGTGCTTGGAGGGAAGGTGAGGAGGTGTTTGTTGTGGCCAGCGGGGTGCCCGCTCCTGTTCAGAATGCAGGGTAAGAGGAAGGGCGCGCTTGGCGCAGGGCAGAGCCATCGCCTCGCTGCAGCCTTCAGACCCGGGGCTTCTCTGGCTGTTTCAGGCAGTTCACAGTCTCGTTCTCTGGAAACAGAAACCCGAGTCCCTGGGAATAACAGGTATGACAGCAACAGCAAGGAAGGACACCCTTGTATTTGCACTAGATATGTAGTTATTGGTCTTAGTTGTCTAATATAAAAACCTTTCTCTTGACAACAGTTTAAAGCCTGTTGATATGGGGGGGGAGGGAAATAAAAAATACAAAACTTTTGTTCAAATGTCTACAAAGATTATTTTGCTGTTTTGAATTCTGAAATATCAAGACCCTTGGTTTCTACAGCAGCGCAAAATTCTCTGTTGCTTTGTTTTGCGAGGTCTCAGCTCCAATAGCTGTCAGCCCCAAATCCTCTTCCCCTTAGAAAGAGGCTGGGGTGGAAAGGAGGTAGCTTTGAGCTGCTGGGGTATGCTGAAAGCATCCGCCAGGATCCGGCTCCCTCTTGCGGGGAGCTGCTCAGCGAGAGCTTGCGGAGATGCGACCGTGCAGGGAGATGGATGCAGCATCCGCACGGAAAGCTGGTTCTGTGCCACAGTGTCCTCTACAGTTACTGTTCTGTTCATTCTGGTCCTTGCTGTAGGTTTTAAACTCTTCTTAAACAGAAGGATAGCTTTGTCTCTGTTAATTTATTGGCAAGTTCTGGGCTCTCAATGCGTGGTTCTAAACCAGGGATGAAGGTAGGCCTAGTCTCTACAGCTGGGCTTGCCTCAAGCTTGCCGGTTTTGTGACAAGAAAAAGATAAAATGCAAGCAGCAGGTTAACTAAAGCCCAGATGACCGCAGGATTCATTGCTGTAATTATTCACCACTAATGGCCTCTAGCTGTTCTGAGAAATACGGCCTTGTGTTACAATTTCCTACAGAAGCACACCATGCTTCACTTGATCCTCTTGAGCAGCTAGCAGAAGACAAGTGAACAGCGTATGCTTGTGTGGGGCACAACAACAGGTAGAAGAGCTCTAAGCTTATGTAAAAGCCTGTTTAACTAAGAATTGTACCACTTTTGGTGATCCAGTCTAGTGTCTCAAAATAAAGCGCCTTCTGCAGGGGGTTGCTTTAGGTCAGAACGCAATTTTCATTTGGTTTTGTACAGCAGACGTCAAGTAAGATACCCTGAAGAAAGTGAGCCCCCTTTGAGTCATTAAGTGGGAAACTAAAATTTGTCTCTGATCAACAGCCAACAATTGTCCTCTGTTCTTCATTAGCTCAGGTAAATTGTGTTCTGGGTTACCCTACTCAGCCTCTTGCTGTGCCCCAGACCTGTCTATCCTTGCTTTCTACCTGGGCCTGGTAGGTGCCCGCTCTGTGACTCACACTGAACTATCGGCTTGGCTTTGATTCTGTGAGCACAGTCTTATTCCCTCTAGAGTTAAGCAGTAAAGTTAAGAAGAGCTTTCACAACACTGGTAGTCTTACTAATGTTTTTAAACTAGGAGCCCAAAGGCAGTACTATCAGTTTTAAATCCTACCAGTATAGGCACAGAAGGTTGTGGAGTTGCTTAGAGCACATAAGAGCACAGCTTCTCACAACTACAGTGTTAAGAATCATATTTCTCGTTGCAGAATCTGTGTCATCACCTTAGCAGAAGCCCATCCTCTTCTTCAAACAGGAAAAACAATTACAAGCATTAATTACCAAATCAGTGCCAACTGTAGCAGACTCCAAAATAAGGTCTCTGGGAAGTCAAAAAGGGTATGTATGGCTTTTTGATTTGGTTAGTTTTCATTTTCATCTCTTACGGTGCATGAGACTGTCTGTCCTTTCTAGGATAGAGACTTACCAAGTTACCTTTGCATTTTATTTTAAAACACTCCCTCCACAGCTGCAGACTTCAGAGTTTTCTCGAGAGGTGCCTGTCTGACTGTCCCAGCCTGGGTCTTGCAGTGCTCCTGCAGCACCAGTGGCTCCCAGTGTTGCTCAAAGCAAGGCTAACAACCACTTTTAGTAATTTTTTTTCATAGTAGCTAGAGGGACTTAAACATGCATTTATAGATAAAAAATGGTTCCCACCAAAATGCCAAGGATTTGGCGACTACTGGTTTTGTCAAACAGACCTCGATAACAGATGGACTAGTTCAGTGTGCTCATGGTGGGTTTTCAATTATGTGGTTTAACCTGGTTCTACCAAAGTCAACTGTGCCAGTTTTCTCCTCTCTTTGCTGATTTTAATCTGCTCAAACTACAAGTCTGTTATTCCACAAGAAACTTAACTATGACTAAATTTGGGAGCTCTTACAAGCTTCTGATCTATTTGTGCGCAGAACAAAGTTACTGTCATATTCCCTGCTGCAGGGAAGCACAGTTGTGTCACTTGCAATGACCTGTTACTATCACACTTCCTTGCTTTGTTCTGCAGCTCACAAACTTCTTGAGTTGCTGATGGTAATACATTTAAAAGACCTGTGTAATTAAAAGTGTGTATGTATATGTGTCTGTGTATATATATATTTTTTTTTTTTTCCCCCAATGCAGGGAGCTCAGTTTTTAACAGAACTTGCCCCTCTGTGCAGAATATCTTCATCAGATGGAGAGGAATACACCATTTATAGGTAAGGTTTTCCCCTTTTTCTTCTTACCTTGACATACCATGCACTTTTACTGAAACTTAACACTTTTGCAGTTGTATACGAGGGCGTCTGATAGAAGTGAATGAAAACATTCTTAGCAATCCAGCTATTCTGCAAGAAAAGGTAAGAAAAACTTTTTTGCTTTTTTATTTTCTAACTTTTATTTCACTACTAACTTCAGTCTTGCTTTTTAGCCATCAACCGAGGGATACATTGCTGTAGTTCTGCCCAAATTTGAAGAAAGCAAGAGTATAACTCAAGGACTTCTGACGCAAAAGGAGTATGAGGAAGTTTTGCTGAAACGTCTTAATTCTTCTTCATGAAATTAATTATCCAGGTATCATCTGTATTTGATACTAAGCTACTTTTGTGCACTGTAACTGTCATGGTATTGAAAGGCCTAGTGCCTGTTTTTTAAAGTGGAACTCCAAAACACTTGTTTCATAGAAGAATAAAACTGTTCAAATAGCTTGTATATTAAAATTTGCTTTCTCTTTTTTTCTCTTGATTCTAGCACTGCAAGTTTTAAAATAAGCACAGAATGGTATGTGGAGAGTATTTATGTTCCACAGGCAGCTTTGCTTCTGCTCAGTGCAAGCATAACACATACAGAAAAATCATATGATTTAACTATCACTTGATTTAGCTAAACTGGTACAATGTGGAGTTTGACAAAGGTGAATTGAAAATAAAAATGCAACAGAAGCCTATGTACAAAGAGCAGATAAACTTGAAAATACGTATTTCACACCAGGTTCTATTTTCATAGAAGTTGAGTAATGCCCTTTGTACAGAAGTTTGTCATAATCAGTATCTATTCTCTTAAATTTTAAATGGTATAATGTAATGTCTACATAATACTTAGGTGGTTCTACATGCAATTCAAATTCTGCTCAGTAAGTTTTAATAAAAAAAAGTAAGCAACAGCTGCCGTCTACAAATAAGATAGTAAAAGAAAAAGGGTTTGAATCAAGAGTATTAATCACTTAGAAATAGACTTTTGGAAATATGAATAATGTCAACAAGATTGAAATTCAGTGGTGCAGCTACTGAAAGAGGGTTGGTTTTTTTTTTCCTAGAACTACTTCACTGCAGGTATAACTCGTAACTAAGGCAACATTTCAGTGCTTCAGGCCGCAGCCTTTCAGACTATATTCCTGATTCTGCTTTATCAAATACATAGACTGAAATAGGCCAGAGATGAGTTTACAGACTTCAGCAGTAGTGTTACATATAGCATATGCAGCACAAGGGTCTTGATATAAAATGTCTATTAGCAGCATCTTTGGGTTGAAACATCCATTAAGACATTCATAAGCATTAATTACAAACCTGGTATCAATAGTGAGCATAGGAAAGGCATTCACATTATAAAAATACATAACGATTAGACTAGTTGGTGTTGTAATTGCTAAGTAATGGGACATCTATTAGATGTGACAAAGGTCAACAGTTTTAATTCAAATTAACCTGGTTTGACTTTCCACAAATGAAAGCAATATTGAGAATTCAGCAAGTGTTATTTTCAAATGGGAGTTCCTGCATTTCTAAGTGCTATAATTACTTGCTCTCTAAAAACGTCATGTTTGTTACATGATTTTCTAAAGATTTGATGCCAAATGTCTCAGCTCTCCTTTCTGGAGTATGTACATTTGTACCAGTTCGTATTCTGTCTTCTCTCCACGGTGGAGCAGGTTTAAGACAGCCATTTCCTGCTTTATTCTGTATTAAAAAAAAAAGATTTCTTAAAACCAAACAAAAGAACCCCTAACAAAAACCTTCCCCCAAAAAAACTTTAAAATACTGCAGATGAACCAAGTACTCACCTTTCTCAGTAACTTGCAGCAAAGTGGAAGAAGCTGACATAACAGAGTCATCACGTTCCTTGTTTTCAGGATGCATGCATCAACCTAAACAAGGCAATTAGAGTAAGACCACTGATTACTTTTATTAGGCAATTGTTTAATACATGAGATGATAATCGATTTTAAGCTTGAATAGGTAATATTTTTCCTTCATAAATCCCTTCTAATCAAAAGGTTTTGCCTAGCTTTTTTAAATTTCTCTATATAGTACATATAAAGCAACAGCATCCCTTCTGTTAACCCAAGACTTGAGCTAGGAAGCAGAAGGGAATGACACACATCCCAGGAGAAGGAACTAATAATAATATAAACAGTAATATAAGTGTCTTGGAAAGGAGCTCTTACCATCTAAATACGACTCATAATTCTTCCTTTTGTTTTATGTCCTGTTAGCATGATTTAGAAAGCCATGCATCCTGTAAGCTTTACCTCAATATGAGTTACACTAAAAAGTTAGCTAAATCTGAAAGCATTTGAGTTTATGCCTCAAATCTAACACTCAGTGCAGGTCACAAGTCTGGGCCCCTCCAGAAACATTAATTTGATAAGCTATTACCACTATGTAGTGATAGATCACTCTATAAACAGATTGGAGTTCCCATTTAGTTTAGCTAGAGAGCGTAAAACAAACCAGGCAGTAGCCCTGAGGTGCTCGGTTTGGCTTTGAGAGGCTTGGATGGTCTAGGCAGTTCCAGTCCCTGCTGTAAAACCGAAACCTCGTGTCCATAGCTCATTGGAAACCAATGTCCAGTGCACAGAACTGGCCTTGCTCACGTTGATCACGTTGCTTCTCAGGGACACTTGAAGTTCTTCAAAAAGCCTGACCTCTATTCCCCACTAAAGTTTGCAGATCTACTTACGGTGGTAACAATGCTGAAACTTCTACAGCAGCTGTCTAGATTGTTACTTAAAGCAAATAAGAATAATATCAGAATAAACTCTGGGCAGTCTAGGGTAGACTCTACCTACTGAGCAGCAAGCAGGTATTTCAGTAACAGTCTTTGGGATTTGGAACTTGTTACGTTTATGTTAAACATCAAAGAATAGAATAACAATAATTGTTACAGTGGTGGAAATACAAATTACCTTTATTAATATTTTGATCACTGAAGTCCTTTCTTAGTGAGGTATGCTTAATTACAGTTCATATTTCTCTGAATGAAGTCCTAGTGGACTACAGCATTACTACTGTAATCTAGGGGATTACAGTATTATATACAACATTACTCCATCTCGTATTATTCAGCTGAGAATTCTCAGTAGCAGCACGATAAAATTCCAGTAACTCTCTTTATCTAGTGGGTAAATTGAGGGAGATGTTGACCAAAGTTCTTTGAAAAAGGTTCTCAGCAGTAAAAAGCAATATTAAGTATTGGAAGCCTATGGGCACCTTTCCACCTTTTTTTCTTTTTTTAGAGCAGTCCAAAACCATCATTGTCTTGGGAAACATTTCTGTAAACTCTTTCACTAACAGTGAAATCCAAAACCCAAATGATAATTTCAGTATTTGTAGTAAGAGGAAGGAAAAAAAATCCCATTACTTATTTTAGTGATTCTTAACCTGTACTGTTGATAAGCTAGGGGTAGGGAAGCTGTTCCTTAAAACATCAATATCAGTGATATGTCTGTGGCCACTGGGCCAGTTACACTAAACTTGGATATCTGTGCTCCCTAAAGAAAACATTCATATAAGCCTGTAGAGTAATACTTCCCAAGCTATCCACTGCCAGGCTTCCAGGTGTGCTGGGTGCCAGGGTACCGTCTTTTGCCTCCTGTCAAACTCTCAGCATGAACGAGGGGGTCAGGTCAGGATAAACTTCACTGAAGCCCTCTCTGCTGGGGGTGGGTGGGGGGGAGAAGGCTAGAACACAGTAGCACCCGTGCTGAAGAACATCCCTTCTGGGCACAAGACAGTGCAGTAAATGGCTTGGTTACAGTTATCAGTGAGGGATGACCCAATAGACAAAACATTTTCAGCAAGAAGAACTGTTCTTGCTGTTCTTCCTCTATGCTTTGCACATCAGCTTCTCAAAATACGTTAAGTGCTAAAATGTACTTCCAAGTTGAAGTAAATTCCTCTTCTACATGAGGAACAGCAACAATGACATACTGCATAGCAGAAAAATGCTTGCATAACAGTGTAAAATTTTGTACTTTAATTAATTTTTATGGTCCTCTGTCAATCTAAGTTCAGCTGTCATGAACTGTTTCATATTTTAACAGGAGCATAAATTAGTAAGTTACTATATTTCAAAATGAGTTAGGTCATACTTTCAGGAATATATATAACTTTTACCTTACCTTGGTAAATGTCGCACTTTTACCCTGAACAGAAGCTTTAGCTGTTATCTGGAGCTGCTTGCACATAGAGATCAGTTTTTCAGCCTCCAACAGAAGCAAAGGTTTGTCATCATCGTGTACCTAAAAAGCGTTGCATGAAGACAAAACCAGTCTTTGTTAAAGGCTCTGATATTAAGTTAATGGAGAAGGTAACACAACCAGCTTTTAAGCAGCGTCACTAGTGTCATAAGCTGAATGGCTGTTTTAGAGGTCATACATCACCTGATGAGAAAAGGCATGAAGAGCTGAAGCAAGCTTTGTGCCCTCTGTAGCAAAAATCTGAAGGGGAGAGAAAACATGTAACAAAATGAACTGCAATGAAAGATGAGGCTTTTTCTCCTTGTTGTTTTAATAAATAGTGTACTATAAGCAGGAAATATTTGCGATAGTTGTATACATTTATAATTAACAACTCAGCAGTTCGGAGTGACTTCTGAAATAAAAGGCTACTGACTTGAGCTAAGTGACACAATGAGTACTACTAATGCATTGAAGTCCACTGTATTTGCTGTAATGCCTGTCTGCCATTCCTACTCCTAACTGGAATCTGTCAGTTTAGTGAATGCTATCTGAAGCTACTGCTGAAACACTGAAATGTTAGCTTTCAGAAAGTATGTACCAGAGTTAGGCTGCTTAAAAACTACAGTTGCCAAGTCATGGTACAGTGTACTTATGTGTAAGGAACCAGACAGTTAAGTTCCAATTTGTTCTTCACTCGGAGTTCCTATTTTGTTAAAAATGTATTACCTCTGCTTGATGAAATAAATCTTGAGTAGTTTTCAGAAGTCCTTCTCCTCTGTGGGAAATAATGAAAACAGAATATATGCCATGTATAGACTGCAGGTTATTTTGCCTGCTACTTGCACAGTTTATAGTATCTCTCTCTCTCACCCCCATTCACACCACTGAACTATAAAATACCATTCTATTAGAAGATACTATGCACAACAATAACTTACTACAGGAACTGCATTTCAGAGTATTATATAAACACCTCAGTGGCTAGAGCACTACTGGAAATTAGCAATGGTTCTGTTACCAGCTGAACAAGGACAGAAACCCATGTCCCTGGCATACCATGTATTACTGGACTACTAGGTAAGAAAAATCTCAACTCTTACAATAAAACCACAAACCCTTATTTGAAGGATTTAGAAAGCTGACATTGCATGGGCAAGTTTCAGGAGAACACCTTCCAGTACAGCAAAGATCAGTAATTCCAATCTATAGTTATATACCTCTGCTTTAATTCCCTTAATTTTAAGTGTATTTATGAACATGCTTCTTAAAATGTTTTCCGTTCCCAAGAGGTATTTAAATAGCTGTTCTGCAACAAAACAGATGTTTAACACTTAAAAAAACCCCAAACCACCCCTAGTTTTATTATTAAACAGCTTAGAAATTTACAAGAATTCATAAAGCATAAAGGTAGAAATTAAAGCTCTTTTCTGAATGTGTCCCAATTGTTATACTTTGAAAATTGAATTGTCTTATTTCTTACAAACACTGTTAATGCTCTTCTCCCCACCAAAACATGCTGCATACAGTGTAATTACCTGGTAAATAAATACATGGAGTAGGCCATACTTGACATGCCTTGTCCATGTTGCACGATCTCATTCTCCTGATCCTCCCATTTCTCTGTCTCAGAATCCACACTGGATGTGAGCAGATGCAATTCTAATCCCAGTTTTGCAATTTTCGCCTGTTCCTGTAAATGGTAACCATATTTATGGCACTTGAAAATAAATTCTTCAGACAAGAGGAAAAAAAATTTAAATTTTTTTTTTACTAAAACAATGGCATCTTACCTCAGTATCTAGTTTGACTGGCTTTAATGCTTTCAGATTTGCATTATGCTTCTGTTTCAAACAAAAAATAATATTTTTTAAATAAAAGGAATTAGTAATAATTTTACTAACAAATCGTAAGAGGTGGCTGTATACTCAGAGGCAGACTTTGCAGGACAGTGCCACTGGTTCAGACAAACTTCTCAGCAGAGGCTGAGAACCTGTTCTGATCTGGCTGTCTTCCTGAAATGGCATGTGCAAGCAGCGTCGGTGCCTAGAGACACCCTAAAGCTTCAAGGAAAAGACGTCTTCCACAGTTCTAAGACTCCACTTCCTCACCCAGTACCATCTCTTCCCCTTATGCTCTAAATCCTCAGTAATACTTAGGACTAAATAAACAGTCTTAATTAGGAGCTACTGCACTGATTTTTCCATCAAAGATGATACTGATCTAACAGGGACTTGGAAGTTGATTTAGCTAGCAGCAAGCTGATCTGGGGTACAATCCACGTAAATGCTAGTATGACAACGTAACTGATTATTCTGTGTCACTTTGCTGAAGCAGCCGGAAGCAAATACTGAAACTTTGATCTTGTTACGGGTTTCCTTCTTTTATTTAAGTCATCAACTATCCAAAATATCAGTCTGGCTACGAGCCAAATATTGGCTCAGGTTAAAACAATCATCGGTGGTACTGATGAGTGGAACACCTGATAAGGCAGAGCTTGCCAACTGCATGACACACACACAGCAACACACGGTTTGTTTCAAATCGAGCTGCACGTGGAGAGCAGCAGTTCCTGGCTTTAGCTTCACATGCTGGTGCTGTCACTGTGCAAAGACAGCAAAAACTAACAAGACATGGGAGCTGCAGCCCACATTCAAAAACTGTACGGGAGTGCAGGGGAATGGAAAGTACAAAGTTGGTGTCATAACTTGGAGAGGTGTGAGCCACCGGAGGTTGGATGACAGCAGGGCAGGACTGAGATCCCTGTCTGAGAAGCTGAAAAGAGCTGCTATTCATTAGTGGGAGTACCTGGGAAAATTAAGCTCAGTAATGCCTGCAGGGGAAAAACAAAACAAAACCAAAAACCAAACCCCACCACTATTCATTGTGAACAGCATTAGAAATAAGCTCCAGGTGTGGTCTCCATCTCTCACTTCAAGAGTTTGAGCAAAAATAAAACTACTATTATTGAAGTTCCTACTGCAATTTGCTGCTCAGTTTAGCTTTCATGCCATTTCTCTTTTCCCATCCCCAAATTTTTAAATATTCTGGATCTTATGAATGTCTACCCAGATTAGAAACTGTAAATCTGCCTATGTATTAGAAATGCTGATCTCATATCGAAAGATTTAGCAAAAAGTGTAAGTAGTGATACTCCTAATTGTCATTTCAGTTTGACCATACTGTATATTAGAGATGCAATTCAAGAAACGCTGGTTTTAAGGCGGAGTCTTCAAAGAAAAGAGGAACACTAAGCCAAATTAAGTTTGTATGTATACACAAACTTTGGGCTACAAGGTATGGCAAATATTTAAGCTGCTGAGTGCGGGTATTTAAGAAAACCAGCACTCTAGCACAGATACGTTTTTCTATCCACAAATAACGAAAAAAACCTCAGAATGTTTGTCAGATTTGTGGTGTGCTCCATTCTATTGGAGCGTTCACGCTACTTGAATAGAATTGGTAAAAATCAGATAAGCAGTTACTCTGCTTTTAAAACATAATTTGACACCTAACACTATAGAGAAAAATATGTCTGTGCATTAAGCATACACATGAATCATCACTACTGCTCTGTCCTCAACTATGGCATGGTCTAGGACTCATTACCAGCAAACAGCACAGTCACAGTTGAACAGATCTAACAAAATATGTAATCTAATTAGATCGACAGGAAGAGTGTGACTTCTGTGCGGGGACGGCGTGGGCATTAGCCAGGCACAGCAGAGCTCTGCGATGGCGGTAGGGAGAGACGAGGCAGTACCAAGAGTCACAGCACTGAGAAGGCTGGCAGTTCCAAAGGTTAAGCAAAGAAATTGCTCTGTGAAGCAACTCTGTTGTCTTATGGACATAATCTGCGTTTTCTGTCTGTTTCCAAACTGTCTGTTAATCATAACTCCCCCAAATCTATGCATCTTGCAAAATCAAAAAGAAGGCAGCAACCTTTCAAACAACAAAGCAGAACTGTTTAAATCCTGAGCACAAAGTTGTTATTGAAAGTATTTTTAAAAGTCATATGAATCAGTAAGTAGGAATCTGACTTGAAACATCTCCTCTTTAAATTTTGGATGAAGTCCAGAAGCTACGTAGCTTAGTCAAACCAGTGAGGGACAAAAACCCTATCAAAGGTCACTGAACCAATCCATTTTCCAGCCTCGATATTTAGTTCCATGACTCTGAAATTCACCCATGCTCACCCAGCCTAACATTCTATTCTATTTAAATCTGCAGTTTGGATTTATAATGTATGACCTTTTCTCTTTCCCTTATCATTACGGGCTAGATGTAATACATTGTGTTTGAAGTCACAGAATTGCACGACAGGAGACACGGAGACAGGTCATCATTTCACACCCAAATTCCTCAGCACTACAGGTTAAGGAAAGAAAGCGAGGAGAGACAGAAACAAGCTACAGCTTACAGTACCTTCTGAGATCATTCTTCCCCTTCTTGCTATCCATGAAAAGATTCCGTATGTAGCAAGTGAATCAAATGACTGATTACATGATACTAACAAGGTTTAGGAGGTTTCCTAACACACAGGTGCTCCCAGAAACAATGTAATATCCATTATAATCAGCTAAGGATATTAATTACCTCACAACTTAAACCTAGGTTTTTGGTGTAGCTTTTTTCTCTGCATTAAAAACATTTAAGATCAAAGAAGAAAACAGGAACTCATTATTTGAAGGGTCTACAATAGGCTCAAATATGTCCCTTTATTCCGAATAGGTCAACTCAGGCAACAATGTAAAAAAAAAAATCAGATTACCAAGACTTATTTTCAGTATATTGCAGCATTTCCTTACTGTTTTAATAGTAACAATGCATTTTTTTTTATTATATAGCATGACAGTCGAGTACGTGGTAAAAAAATGTCATATTAATGAATGGGAATTAAAGCATATAAAAAATGATTAAAGCATATTATGTAACTAGTTACCCTAGTTTTCAGTATGTCTGTTATTCATTTAATAACTTGACAAAGTTTGGTATTTTACTGTCAGCCATGCAGACAGGATGCGTGTTACCAAGGTATTGCTACATCCTCATCAAGGTGTAACATAGAAAGAAGTCAATTCATTAAGAGCAGACCTAATGTAAATACAACAATCCCAAAAGCAACTTACCCCAGGTCTGGGCAGTGATAGGTAGACACGCTTCTCTCCTATGAAGAACACACACATTTACACCAAAATTTGTATGGAGATTTTAATGAATGGGATCACATGCCTTACTTCATCCTTCCTTAGGTTACAGTACTATAAAAGCAAATTACTTACCTGTCCTTCCTCCTCACTGAATATAGCAGAGGATTGCCTGTCTCATGCTTCCAGAGAGAGACAAGCCAAGAACTCTGTACTGTTCAGACTTAGCTCTCAGCAACTGGCAGTTAAGAAAGCTCCTCCGAACAGTTTCCCCTCAATATGATTTCTAGTCCCCTGCATGCAATCCACAACCGAGTAAAGAAACTCTTTCCAGTGACTGAGTAGCTATTGCTACATGCACTCGTTGCGGAGTACAGAACGTGCAATGGTAGTTCCAGCTAAAGCTTTTCTTGGCATAGATTGGACGGTATGAAATTTGGAGTAGGCAATGCCACTAGTGAGAAATACCTAGGCAGGTTTTTCTAAGTAATGCCAATTAAATCCCGATGTTGTACTGTACTATACATAACCTCGTGTGTGCTGTACTTTATAAAGAAAACAGTTTTAAAGCATTTTACACACTTATTATTTCTTATATCCCCAGGAGCCTCAGATATTCCAAGTCTGAGCAAAACAAATGGAGGGAAAAAAATTATTTTAGGTGTTAAGGGCTATGAGGATGATTAGGGCACTGGAGCATCTCTCGTATGAGGAAAGGCTGAGAGAGCTGGGTCTGTTGTTTAGTCTGGAGAAGAGAAGACTGAGAAGGAATCTCATCAATGCTTATAAATATCTAAAGGGTGGGTGTCTATAGGATGGGGCCAGACTCTTTTCAGTGGTTCACAGCAACAGGACAAGGGGCAGTGGGCACAAACTGGAACACAGGAAGTTCCATCTGAACATGAGGAAAAACTTCTTCACTGTGAGGGTGACCGAGCACTGGAACAGGCTGCCCAGAGAGGTTGTGGAGTCTCCTTCTCTGGAGATATTCCAAACCCACCTGGACACCATCCTGTGCAACCTGCTCTAGGTAATCCTGCTTTAGCAGGGGGGTTGGACCAGATCATCTCCAGAGGCCCCTTCCAACGCCTGCCATGCTGTGATTCTGTGTTACCTACAACTGGGTAAGAAGAGTTTAATGGCAAAAGGAAACAGTGCCTGGGCTAACAGCCTAGGATTAGAGCTTCAGTTACCAGAAGACTTAATTATCTATGAACACTTGCATTTATTACAATAGATTCAGGAGAGGAAAGTTGACTATATAAAATTAAAATAAAATAAAAAACTTGAAAGCTAGCAAAAAATAGATTTTACCTGAAGAAACAAAGGGCTACTATCATAGATATTGGTACCAGGTTTGCATAGAGATGATGCACCTCAGACAAAGAACAAGAAACAAACCCCCCTACAATTACTATTTCCTCCTCTTCTAACAGATCCTGGAAAAATTGCATTCTGAGTGCTCAGAAGACAGTTCTCTTGTGCATTCATGATTTTCTGAAAGTATGCTCTTTATCTCCTGACACCACAGAAAGATCATGAGCTCCATGTCTAGGCAACTGACTCCTAGAAAACAAACTTCAGTAAGTTGACAAGTGTCCCTCAACCCTCTTGATAAGTATGAAAAAATGAATTCTTCCTCTCTAAGATCACTACTTCCTTCCCTATCCAGTTTTGCAAAAGATAAAATGAGCTACCAGGGCACAAGCTGCCTAAATATCTTTTTCAGAATGCAGAGCTATTTGGATATTAATTGCCCAAACATGCATCCAAGCAAGATTTCTCACTAAAGACTGATATGAGAAGTGATTTACAACATCCTATATATCAAAATATCAGCTGAAAGGCATGTAAGAAAGCATGTAAGACATACCAAGAACAAAAGCTAACTTGTAAGTTTAAAATGCTGTAGTATAGAAGATCTCCTTGGTGATACGTAAAAACCTGATGTACCACGTTAAAAATGTTCAAACACAGAAAGCTTTGTTTGACGTAACAAATGTACTACAAATGCACACTGAGATAACATATTACTCAGGCATATAAGGTGGGCATTCAGAATTACAGAAACCAAATGGAAAGAGGTGGTGAACAGAAATAAGAAAAAAAAATATTTTGGTCTTCAAGCAATTCCCATTATTTGGCTTTGCAAGGTTTAGTTGCTCACTATATTCAGAAAGAGAAAGGATCTATTTATTTCTTGGAACATTTAAAAAAAAAAAAAAACCACCAAAAAACATGAGCACACACACACAAAACACCCCATCATCTCACTGGACCCACAGATACCAAACCTTTCAAAAGCACAGATCAACTCAGGCCAGAGATAATCCTACTTCATCAGAAAATACTTAATTACATGAGTTTAATCACAGAATTTATATTTGATTCCATTAACAGAATACACATACTTTTTTTCAGGTATTTAACTTCCTTAGTTTGTAAGTCAGATCTTCACTATAATAGCAAAAGACTTTTTGCCATATTATGATCTTCCTTTTATTTTTCCAGTCTGCTTTTGTTTCTCTTAATGTGTTTTCTCTAATGTGTTTTTTTATTTAAAATAATTTTTAATATTGCATCCTCTTTGTCTTCTAATTTTCTGCTCTCTAGTAGTTCCAACCATGTTTTTCCCTCCAAAATGCCACTATTTCAACTTCTAAATCCTGGTTTTGATCTCACTTATCTCAAAGTAGGATGGCTGCATCCCTGCTTCACCCTTCTTTCTAGAACTCTTTAATTTCTAAATTCTGAAATTCTGATCTGTGTTCCCTATTCAGCAACTACAGCCCTCCCAAATCCTCATAGTCATTAAACTCCTCTCAAATCAAGTGAGCAAGAGAGGAGGGCAGAAAAGGGAGTCATCTTCATAAATCTTTCTCTCACTTGTGACCAAGTTAGAAGGGAGCAATCGCAGGATTATTCATGTTCTTCTCCAACATGCTGAAACCAAAAGGTTAGAAGGAAAAAAAGAAAGAGATTGGCTGACCTCCAACAGACTGGATCAATGAAAGGTACTTTTGTTAGGTGATTCATATCAAAGTGCAAAAGCCTCAAAATCAAGTATCTTAAACTTGTAATTCTCAGGTTTCTGCACCGCCAGTGGAGAGCAAGCCCATCCGTCCCCTGGCGAAACCAAACCTCCCAGCTGACAGGAGCTGCCCCGAAGAGGAGCCCGGCACTCTCCCCAGCCCAGGCCAGCCATGCAACCTTTCAAACACCAGCGTTGAGCAGAATGGGCCTCCTCATCACTGGATGAAAAAGTGTTTTAGGATTAAGCAGCTCTACCTCACTGCACAGTTCTGGGCTGTGGTGTGCTCACCAACCTCCCCCACCCCTATGTGTGGGTGCACTCCCTCCCCAACACAAGCCCATTTCAATTTTGGCATGATCTGGTGCAATTCCATTAAAATTGAGTAAAATATTGCTTCATTTCCAAGCTAAATGTGGCTCTCTATCCATGTGAGCTTTGAACCTCAGTATGAGAAATACCTAATTTTCTGATAAGAAACAAACACTGGGTAAGGACTTGTGCAATTGCTTGTAAAAAAAAAAGTAGTATAAATAATGTGAATCTAGTGTAAATCGGAAAAATGCTTATTTTATTAGATGTGTCCAGCACATTTAGTCACCATTCAATTTTTACCTTTTAAGCTGTATTCTGAACTCTCAAACAAAGCCAAATATTTAAATTGGTAGTACAAAAATACAAGTTTTTAAACTGAGGAGAGAAAAAAAAATATATACCTTCTTACTGTAATTCTATCTTTTGTTGCACACAATCACAATTCTACTAGGAATAAAGCACTTGTTACATTTTAGTCCATAATATAAAGATACTTTTACCAACCTCAACATTAAGACAAGTATCATGAGTTACAAGAAGAATAAAATCTTATAAAATATTGTGAAACTTCACTGTGTCTGGAGGCAAAATTTTTGTGAATGCCGCTCCTATAATATCTTAGAAAACAAATAGTTTAATTTATTAATTGGGACATCAGTAGTGATTTCTAGGAGAAAAAAAAAAGGTGGAGGGGGCATATTTGGGTGAGAGTTTTTTGGTGGGGGTTTTTTGTTGTTTGTGGGGGGTTTTGGGGGGTTTGTTTTGGACAAGAGTCACTCTGAAGTCCAACAAGAGAAAACAAGCAAACAAACAAAAAAAAAAGATTAAGCCCACAACACAGAGAAAAACTTTGTAGAAGATGCGTGGATATAGGAAGTCAAATTATTTCTAAGGAGATAATTGACAGTTAATGTGAAACAATCCAAATTCAGAGAGAAGTCCCTCACTAGGCTGGGCCACAAGACAAGGAAAGCTGAGACATGATTTCTTAAGCATCATTTTGGCAGTACAAGACCTAGTGCACCCAAGACCAGATAAAGAATACAATCTACACTTATTATCTTACCAATGGTGGTATTGGAACACTTTATGCTGAAGGAAAGACGCTAAACAAGAATGGAATCATTTGGCTATGCCAAACAGGAGAAGTTAGTCTCCGCTGCACCCAGGCTCACGCATGCTATAGCCTCCAACACGCTCAGCAACACCTACCCATCCTCTTCTCTCTCCTTCAAGCAACGACATTGGGGATCCCTTGTGAAATGATGCTTTAAAGAAATTGGAAAGTACCATTTGTGGAAAATGTCTGTTACCTGCTGTCAACAGCCACAAAAGAAGAGAAAGTTACTAACTACAGGAGGCTGGGAATTTGCCGCAACACTTCCAGAACTATTTGTTTGGAGAGCCAAGTATACGCTTTGCTGTGGCTGCATGATTCTCATACTACTATTTTTAAACACAGTAATATATATAGACATTACAATATATATACATATACAGTATATATATACACAGAGTACATATATACAGTATAACAATATATATTTTTACTCTCTCCATATATTACTCTTTAAAAATATGTACGTGCACACCTATGCACACATATATAAACATGTAAAACCCTGCTAGACCATTGTATGAATATGAAAAAGAATCTGATAACTGCATGATCAGCCCTGCAAATTCTGAATTTATTGTAACATAATATTAGAGTTATTAATATTATATTATATATAAAATTTAATGCTATGTTTAAAGAAAGTCAATATGTTCTTGGCTCCCAAAACAAACAGAAAACCCACTGAACGTTAAAAGGCCCATAAACAGGATCTCTGGTCTAATGCATTGCTACACCTCTTTAAATGGCATTCCGGACCAAGGTGGAAGAACAAGTAGGAGAACAATCACCTCAAATTCCCAATAACCTGTGCTACACACAATTACTGTAAACCCACTCAGAATTCCAACAGATGTTTTCCTTTTACAAGTCTTCAGGCTCAGACACACATTCATCTAGGAACCAGCAGGAACAATTTAAGATACTACTGCTCTGTGGTTGGTTGTATACCGTCCTCACAACAAAGCTGGCAGAAAAGAACTGCTTACACAAAAACCTAATAAAGTACAGAAAGTTAAAACTGACAAAATAAACTCTAAAAATTAAAAAAGTCTCACGTTAATAGCAAGATGAAGTACTGTATAATTGATAAAGTATCATCTAACCTGAATAAGGATTTACTTTTTCTCTATCCTAAATAAAAAAAAAAATTAAGTCCCTGTATTTAACTAAATCTAAACTTTTAAACCTGAGTGATTTTCTTAAAAATACAAGACATTCATTATTATATATTACATTCTATCTCTATGCAATTATACCTTAAAGACTGAAACAAACATGTAGCCGCAAGAAGTATGACAGGCTACATTAAAGACATCATCTGAAAAAAATATATTGTTAGATAAAAATGAAAAACAAAATGGCTTCCATTTTTAAGGTAAATTGCCTTATGCTAAAAGTAAACACAGAATGCTTTTCTTAAGATTCCAAGGTTTTCTTCTACATGTTGTACAAATACCAATAAACTTACCAACCAGAGAAAATATCCCAAGATAGTGCAGAGTCGTCAGAGATTCCATCCAGGAGAAAGGACAGCAGTTTAAAAATCAAATAACTACATTCACTACATTATGAAGTGAATACAAGGCAAGCTGACAGTACAGAATATATATGTGTATATATATTTTCCAGAAATACAGGAAAATAATTAAACACGTCACACAATTCAAGTTGTATCTTGATTGTCATGAACTGGTATGTCCTAGACAAACCAAAAGCTGGGATGAAAACCCTACACCCCTAATATTTGGGCACCGCTGGCAAAGAGTTGTCTCAAATATTTTTGTGTCCTTTGAACAATTCCATTTGATTTTGCTGGAACTAATCACAGTGCAGAAAATTAAACATACCTAGTTTTACACAAATCAGGCCTTTACATTTTTGGCTGTTGTTCTTTGAAAAAATCCAGTAAGCACCCCAATTTGACCTCTACACAAAACCAATATATTTGTGTATTGCCATCCAGATTCCACATTGCCATACGGGATGTGGGATTGTTTATTATGCTCTTAAGAAAACAGTATTTACTAAATCACACTTAAAATTCTTGGATGTTTTGAAAACTACATTTTACTATTTGTACATAGCATTCTTACCTCTTCTTCCTTCAAACACATCATTGATTTCTCTTAACAACATAGACATGTCACTCAGTTGAGACTCCCAGGCCTCACAGAACACCTCAAGATTTTCTTTTGCAATCTTGCTAGATGGGTGTAATGCCAGTGTTTCTGCAGCAGAAATTATCTGGACAGAGAACAAAATATTTATCATTGGAAGTCCTAGTAAATAGTGTTGCACATGAATTCACAAATGCCCTCACAGGCAAAATACAAAATTAAACTGTTACTATTATGTCTTTGTAGTGTATTCATCTGACATTTGCAGGCTTGATGATCTTCCTTGTGCGTTCTTTTAGCTACCGCCCTATATTAAAGCATAACTTTCTTAGAACTGTTTTGAACAGTTCAACATTAAATCTCCAAAAAAATTCATAGAAGTAATTTTTATTTATTTGTGTCCAGTAGAAGTGGCCAGATAAAAGCTAAGCATACCTGTGGGCCAGTGACCTGAAAGGTATCTTCTGCATGTATGCAAGTAATCTCGAGGGGCTCAGTTCCAGAAACATGCCTCAATAGACGACACATCTAAATATTTTTTTATAAATTTAAAGAGAAAAGAATGGTAAAACATATGCTTTCATTAGTAGTGAGAAAAGGTGCGCATGCAGAAACACACACGCACAAAGTTATTAATAGTCCTTTCACAAACTCAGCTGGGTATTTCTCAGCATTTACAATAAAAACAAGGCTAAATCCTGACTTGGGATGTGTAGAAAATCACCAAGAAAAAGAAAATTCTTAATAAATACATAAAACCAGAACAACAATTTCACAGATTTATGACTTAATAAACCTGAAAGTAATCAGATACCTAGAGAACTTGGAAAAATTGTAGCATAAATCACTTCACCAAAGCAGGCTTACTCAGCAATTAGCAACTATGTGGAAAATTTAGGCTTTCATCATCCAAGGGACTGAATTATCTTTGAGCAAGTCAGTATCAAATTAATTGTGAACTTTGGGCTGAGAAGGAACATTGAAGTTTTCAGATCAAAGGGAGAATTTATAAGATAGAGACAGCATATATGAAACTAACTGCACTGTCCATCATCAGAAATGCTATAAGGCCTCACATACAACCACTATTTAACCTCATGGTTATGCCTGGGAAAAAAAAATATCAATGTCTCACTGGAACAGTAATTAGTCAGAGAAAGGGGACATTAAAGCCGAAATTAAAAATCCACAGCATTGATTTGCCAGTCCCAGAAGTTCAAGTGTGTTGCTTCTGCATATTCATACTTCTGTGATGAAAACTCAAGCCCCATGTGATATCAGAATTTTTTAGAAATTAGTGAGTATTAGATGCCATGCAAGTATAGCTTCTGGCATCACCACGTTCCAGATCAAAATGATGTACCTTTGTATGTCTCCTACTTGGTAGTTACTTCTGCTCCACTGTAAGACCACAGTATGTGACAGAATTTGTAGAAGTGAAGCAAAACTACATATGCACACACTCTTGAATAATTTAAAAAAGAAATATAATAATAATTAAAAAAAAATCTCCACAGTATGCCTGAAAACTTAATAAATGAATTGGGAAGTTCTATTTGAGTCGATAGTACAACCTATGCTCTGATAAGTTCAACACACCAATATTGTATAGATGCTAAAATTCCATAAACAGTTCTAGCACAGAGAAAATATAAATGCAAAATATGAAACTTGTCTCTTTCTCACTCTGCCTAGCTCAATGCTCCAACGCTATCTGAGCAAGCCTTGCTCTCACAGCACGCACTTCCTCACGCAACTCAGTACCTCTGCTTAACACCATACATCACAAAGACCGCAGGCTGAAAGGCAACCCTCATCATCTTGGAAAGGAACAAAAAAAGAGGCCATACCGTTAATGTCATCACCAAGAGACCACCACAAAGATCTCAGAGAAATGCAGGCCCCTGAGGCAGCATTCTTTGTGCTATCTCACACTGTAGGCTGGAAGTGAGGAATGCTCATAAATGCAATACCACCTCTCTAATGCTGCCAATTCATGCTTGCTCTGAATCATGTCATCTGAATCTTCGTCTACTCACAGATAATTTTCTCTCTGTCAGACGAGAGAGCAACAAGGTATACGTGGTAGACATCTGCCACACAGATCCTTGTAAGAGCCATGATCTCTCCGTAGGCTTGGAAGTATTATTTGTTCACATATATGTGGATACTACCATATGAAGCCATGCATGTATCGGTACATGAAACATGCACTCTGCTTTTCACGAAGGAGAAAACATTTTCAGCGGCCCTCTGTTGACTGACAAGAACTACACAAGATCTTCAAAACAGTCAAGTTCAGTGAATCAAGAAATCTTACATTCCCAGCATTCTTAAGATTTGTCTTTGGGTTCAGCTGCTGCTGGATGCCTACTGCTTGAAAGAACAAGTCTGTCATCTCTACTTGGATCTAGAAATGTATTTTTAAAAGGATATTTTAGCCCCAGTATGTACATACAGATAATACAGAGTTAAACAACAAGTTAGAGTCTAGGTCCAGGAGAACTGGCTAAGACTGTACATCCCTTCTACAACATCTGTATGCCACAGTGACTCCTCTGGCTCAGACCATACCAAAAACAATACAAAATTCAACACTATCTGAGGAAATAAAATAAAATAAAAATGACAAAAAAACCACTAAAGCTTTCTTAAAGAACAGACTAAGACAAATATGGCCACTCATTTTCTAAATGCCTTATAAAATGAAAGCAGCCATGAACTCACCTCAACAAGTTGTTCTTTCTGCTCTGATAGCTTGCAAGTATATTCTGCTACAGCTTCAAGATTTCCTTCTGCTCCTGTGATTTTTAATGCCTTGAGAACCATATGATCTGTATGATATTTTAGCAGATCTGCTGCCAAAGATGTTGCTGCACTGTGGACCTTGAATAGCATGAAAAGAAGGAGAAATAAACCTTGGAAGGAAAAAACTGCATCCAGTACCAAATCAAATAAACTTCAAAGACAAATTGATTTTTCCAAGAAATAAAAAATTTACTGCCATGAAAGCTCATATAGAGCCTGTGTATTATCTGGGGCTTTAATTCTTCAGTTACTATTCAAAGTACAAAGATAAAATCCACTACCAGAAAAAAAACAAACCCCTCAACAAAACCAAACAAACCACCCACAACCAAACATGGAGAGAAACAAAAGAGCAGCTGGGTTAAATCAGGACATGAAGTTATCACACTGCTGCTTTCTGATAATGTTACAGCTGGGAAAAAACAGAGGTGCAAATTTGGGGGCACCAAGTTTAGCATAAGCGTGGCACAATGGCCACTATTTCTCATGAAGAACACATATTAACAGAATCAGACCAAAACCACATAGCATCTGAGTTTATAATATACCAGAATTAAGTTCCTGTGGATAAACTGAATTTTCAGTGATGCAAAGAAAAGTTGAACATAATCAGCTTGTGACACAGCCTTAGAAAATTAAAAGCATCTTTTCTGCAAGGAGACTGAAGCCAGAGATGGGTCTTGGAGAAGTCTCAAGCACTCTCCCTAACATCCCAACAAGCAAGGAGAAGCCTCCCTTTGAAACACATCCCTAAATCCAGACACACTTTCAGACCCATGGATCTGCTGAAATTGGGCTGTTTAGGACTTTGCTTGACAACAGCTATCAGCAACAGCTACTGCTAGTTCTAGTGACTAGTCATAGTAGCTTTAGCTATGCCCTGTAATCAGCCTCATTTTAAAAACATAGGTAAAACCAAAATAGCAACCTCTTTAGAAAAAGCAGAGCATTCTTATGCTCATAAGACTACTATAAGTCTGGTAATATTAGACTCAATTTGCTGGACTGCATTGAATATACAACAAATTTGGCTGTTCAAGAAGGTTATTTTTCAAGTTCTTATGAATGCAATGAGCTTGAAATTGTGAAACTGGTGGGCCTTGACTCTGTAGAGGAGAGAATGTTTACTAAAACAGTATGTTGGGTTTTTTATTCCACTGGACTCTACCTTCCCGCTTCCCCTGGCAGTACTTCCTGTGCAGTCCAGAATTAAGGGGTTTTTGGTGGTTTTTTGTTTGTTTATAATTTCATGTAAGAAACCCGAATTGTCTCAAAACTTGTTGTCACTGTTTTTTAGAGAGAAATAAAAAAAGCTATGACAATCTGTTATAAACTATTTATATAGCATTGCTTGCATGCCATTAAAATTAGCACAAACGACTAATATCAGAAATGAAGACAGCTCTGAAGAAAGGATATCTGCAAGGCTTGTAATGTTAGAGGAGAAACTGGCAATTCTCATTTATATATAGGCTACATAGAGATTACCTTTTCATTAGAGATTCTTTTCATCCTGATCTAAAAGAGAAATCTACTTAACGTTGTCTCTGATCATTAGCAGGAAAATCATCTCAAGGAAGGAACATATCTTTTGTTTCTTCCATTAAGTGACAGAGATGGGAAAGAACTACTTTTAACAAGGCTGTCTTGTGTTCTCAGCCACCCAGGCGCTCAAAAACATTTTAATTAGAGTCACAATACTTAAATTTCACCAACAGAGAGCCTGGTTGCTGACTGATACACCGCAGCACCTGAAGACAGACTGACAAGACAGTCCTTTTCAGCCATGTACAGAAGTATAGCTAGTCTGAAATCAATCCAGTCACTACATAGAGAACAAGGAAAATTACATAATACTCTAAATTTACTTCTACGAGAAGCATTAATCCTGTGCATTTAAGAAAGCTCTTACTAAGCAAGCTTTCATACTCTACAGGTCACTAAAACAAGTCATACAGAACTTAGGCTTTGTTAGCTTAGAAATCCAAAGCCACTCAATCTGTTCCACAATTTCTAAAACAGCGTGCTACTTTTTCACCTGCATTGCTTTTAATATGGAGCTACATCACAGGGCATGAGTAGCCCACTATTTTGTATTTTATGCCACCTCTGTTAGTTGGTTTACAGAAGGAAATTTTCTATTATTGTCACAAAATTCTTTAAATGTGGTAAATGTGTAGTCTTTGTTGCCTGACATTTTTATAAATAGAAACCTGTGGGCAGGACAACATGGTAAGATTTACATTTATGGAGCTGCAAGAAAATACAAGATATTAATGATTTCTGCCATGTACTATATTCCAGCCACCTTTAGCTTTATGATCTGTGCAACTGCACAGTTGCATACTATTTTGACTGGGAACCCTTCCTCCTCATTCAGCGCACTGGAGCAATGTTACTCAAAAAGCATGATCTTACAGTTAAAGCAGATGAATGTCAGCTACTGACTTCCTACATAATGGTGACCAAAGGAAAAAAAAAAACTATTAATCAAAGTGCACAAATTATGTATCCTACATTTTCTGGGGGCCCAACACACTGCCTGACAGCAGAAGTGCAACGCACTTAACTGAAATAGATTCAAAGCACTATTCAGATCTTCAGGACAGCTGCAGAAATTATATTCTGGAAGATGAAATTTCTCATTTTGCCTCTATTAAAAAAAAAATGCAGCATGATTTGTTGAGCACTTGAGGTCTTCCAGTTATAGCAGCTGAGAGCTCAGTTTGAGCAAGTTCACCAGACATCTTTGCACTGCTCTGTAGCCTAGTATTGAAACCATCACTGTCCTTAGTCTTCATTTTTCCATCTGTTTAAAGGAACAATAATGCAAAGCAGTTGAAAAGATACCTGAATGCTCTGCAAATATTTTGGAAGCTGCCAGAAACCAGTAATTCTGTATTCTCAAATCTGTAGAACAGACAGGGTGCCAACACTATCTGTTAAGCGGGGGGGGGGGGGGGCGGCAGTGGACGACACACACTCTGATCAGCAAGTGCAGTCCATCCCACGTACCATTTTTTAAATTGTTCTCAGAGTTAGCAAAAAGCCTATGTATCCAACAGATTTCTAATCAGTTGTAAGGATGGATGCAGAAGATGATTGCATAGTAGCTCCCTGATGTAATTCTGATTTAGTTACTCTTGTCTATAAATATACTATATATATGCCATATATACTAGCCTTTTGGGGTACAGGATCCTACTTTACAACTTCACATACAAGTAAGAAATTCAAGCTTTTATTCAGTTTATGCTTGCTTAAACTGGACTTACCTCTCTTTTAAGTTCATTCATGCACTGGCATGTTTTTAAAATGGCTACTTCCAAGTCTTCCATGAGATCTTTTGTCTTCTGGTTTTGCTACAAACCAAAGAAAGCAACATTACACAGAAAATCCCACCTTCACATCATGTGTCATTACTTCAAGTTACTTTAGAAGGTAGCTATTTCTTTCTAGATGTAATGTTTTCATTTGCACGTCCTGTGTAAATTTTACTTGAAAAATTCCTTTCTAGAAACATTTATCACCAAATCAGATCTAAAAATAAGCGATGCAAGCTAACTGACTGCTTCTGTTAACAAGAATTTATTTCTAAACCTCACTGACCTTTTTCAGGAAAAGGGTTTCCTTAAGCTTCCAAAAATCTCCTGTCTAAAGAACCTAAAGTAGAGCAACAGTTTAAGGTTTTGTTGGTTTGTTTGTTTTTTTAATATAAATACCCTTTTAAAATACAGTACCACCTAAAACGTTATACCAAATGTTCTATACTGAATTACAAAAAGGCTACTGAAAGCATCCTTGTAAGACTTCAAATCATTGTCTCATTTAAACAAGTACAGTAGCTAACAACATTTTGTTGAGGTAGCTTCAAGACAGAGCTCCCACTTCTGCAAATAGCACATATCTATGGAACTACCAAATCTCAAGAGACATACACTGGGAAAAGAGATAAGTAGCAGTGGTTTTGCATTCTCGTCCAAAATATATTGGAAACGATTATTCTAGGTGGGACCATTAACATGGCCATAGCTGCAAAAGCATTAGCCCCTCAGAGACTAAATTAACATAAACATACACACACAAAATGCGTGTAGGTATAGACACGCACACCCTCAACTTTATTTAAAGGAAAAGAAATCCCACCGAAGCCAATATGATCATTTTTTCAGGTATTCTTATCTGTTCTAAGTCTCAAAGCCACCTGTCCCTCAAATTTAATGCTTTCCTTTAAATAATTTGTGTAAAAGTGTAACATCACAAAATCACTTTTAACACAAGGAGCATAATGTTTTACACTCACTAGAGTGTCCTTTTTATTTCTTTTACTTAATTAATGTGCACATTTTTGCTCCTTCTATGTGCAACTTTTAAATAAACAAACAAACAACAACAAACTCCAAACAAGGAAACCCAAAACACCACAAGTGAAGGAATTGTTTAGCCAAAATAAGGTTAGAGGAAAGTCTAAAACAGGACAGTAGCTTGCAATCTTATAAGCTTGAATGTACACAGGAAGGATTTCAGAAACATTTAAAATTCAATCAACAGCATTAGATTATCTGTTGTGGTCCAGCTAGTTTTCATTAACATACAATAATACAAATGAGCAGATCAGTGATGTCAGTCTAATTTAGATTTAACCTAGGTTACAAGACACTTCTGTTTTAACATGTACTCTTCACTGAAGACTCACAGTTACTCGACTTGCTAAAAGGAAGTATGGTGAGTGGAAAGAGAAATAATTGGGCACTCTAAGAGCTCTACATATCTACATATCCCCCAGTACTAAGCTCTCATTTCTATCCCTTGAAATATAGCATGTAAATTATCTAGAGGTGATCAGTTTCCACCTGTAACAGAGTTTAGAAATACCCAAGTGTACTGGTTTTGGCTGGGACAGAATTAGTTTTCTTCATAGTATCTGGTATGGTGCTGTTTTGGATTTGTGATAAAAACAGTGTTGATAATACAGGGATGTGTTAGCTATTGTTGAGCAGTGCTTACACAGCTGCCTAGCAGGGCTAAACACCAACACCTAGCTAACCACAGATTTAGTTTCTTATAGTTGTGGGATTTTGTGCAATTAATATTCTACGTGTGTCCTCTTTCTAGTAACAACAGTCTGTATTATCAAGAAGATTTATATGCTCTTCAAACTGTATCATCTTCAAGGAACAAGATAAGACAAATGACAGTGGGAAGCTTAATGTGCTACTTCTCTAAAAAGGAAAAACTATCATCATTTAAATCTTGTAAAAAGGACAAATAAAAATTCCCTGTAAGTCTTAGTGTCTCTTTCCTCTCTCTCATCTCTCCACAAGGTTTAAAAAAACCCAGTCAGTTTTTTTAGAATATTTCCCTTTTCAATAATTTAAGTGTTTTCAATATTCTGTTGAAAACAAACAGAAACTGTGGCCACTGCCGTGGGATTAAGACAACTGAAGTCTCTGAACTACTCAATCAAAAGACCTGGTTAAGACTCTGCAATGACACTTCCACTCGCCTTCTTGTTTCTACTTACAGCTTCATTAAAATTAGGCTAATGCCACTAGTAGCCTAATTTAGCTATCAAAGAATCAAAGAATGAAGCAATACCACTGGGGCAGGGAGAGGACAGAACATATTGAACCTGCAGAAGCGCAGAACAAACTCTGGCTTCCTTGATCAGCTCTCACTGTGAGGAACATACACAGTTCTCTATTCCTAGAGCAGAAGAAACACTGCATTAAAAATCTCTTTCCAAAGTAGAGGTGAAAAGATTTACTTTGCTAAAAAGCTCTTACAGCTTGCATCCACACTGAAACCAGCTGCTCTAGTTCCATTTTAGCCTGTTTAGACAGCTCCAAAATGTGTTCTCTGTGCTCATGACTGGTATAGGCAGAGTCTGTGAAGTCCTCTGTATGTTCCAGGATAACTTCCAGCATTGTGGAAAGGTTCTCTTTTGAGAGAAAATAAAGATTCTCACGAAGACCCTCCACTTTATTCTGAAAAAGAAGCATAGCAGTTCCTTGAGAATTTATGTGGTTATACAGTTGTGATGTAAATATGGAAAGCCAATGCATAATTTTACATTTTTTTTTCCTCAGTGCTTTTTTTTTATTATTCACTTATTTTCAAAGTAATCTGACAATTTGCTTGTATCCAGACCTCCAGTTTAGTGTTTGGGATTTTTTTTTTAATGCAATAATACCACCAGCAAATTACTGACCACTTAGCAGAAGGAACAGCAAATACATTACTGTTCTACTGCTTCAATAAAAAGTTTTTAAATTCAGTAAGTTTCAGAAATTAATTGTTTACTCAAATTTTGTTTGATCTTTCCACATCCATATAATCTATTTGGAGTATTTTTCTAGCAATTTATATGTAGCAAATCAAATACTTTGAGGCACTTCACAAAAATTTCAACCAAATTCTAAAGCGGAGGGAATAAATAAATAAAAATAATAAAATCAAAGTGACATACTCCAAAGAAATAAGACATGGTTTTTCATTAACTGTTCTTAACTGATTATGAAATTTAGAAAAGCCTTTATCAGGAAAAATATACTGACCTAAAAGATACAATTTCATTTCATAACATTTCCTTTGAATGACAGTTTGCTCTTTTGAATATTTGGAAGAATATTTTTGTGTGCAGTTTTAAAAATACTACCAATTACAAAGCAAGAATTGTACAACAACAACAACTTTAATGAAATTCGGATTGGTACGCTGATACTTAAGTTTATTCAACGTTCAAGGGATCACCTTAACAGAACATTAGACTTCTGAATGCATTCTGACTCAGGAGGAGATGGCAAGTATCAGAAGGCGTATTTTGGCAACGACAATGAAATTACAATCACCTCTTGTCAGATTATCTAGCATTTTGGGACAGTTATTTAAGTTAACAGTGCTGAAGAGATGCAGCTCCACCATTTGGAATTTAAAAAAGTATTTTTTAATTCAAAATTCTAGTTTTGAGGTAATTTATTAGGCTGCAGAAAACAGCACTATTTCTACTCTTACCTTGAACTCCTTGATGCCGGAATATATGCTGATGGGGGCTATTTCATTTTCTCCGTTTGGTCTGGAGTCAGTTACAATTTCTATTACCTGTTCCAAAGCTAATCTCATCCGATGAAAAACTCCATCTTTGTTTATACGAGCAGATTCACAGTCTGGATGCCTCAGACAAGTCTTTTTAAAAAAAGCAAAGTAGGTGTTATGAAAGAGTACACAGGCAGTATAGCGAAATGAATGCTTTCCGGTAAGGCAAGTCTAAAGAATGTGTTAGAATACAATAAATTCTTTTTGTAGCACAACTGCTATTGTGTTAAGCAGAATTCATACTGTTACTCAGAATGAAAAGATTTTCCTCTACTCGTTCTTTATTCTTATACCCTTCTTTAGCATGAAATTTACAGTGGGGCTGAGAAAGAAGAGTCAGTGATCCTGCCAGATGCCACACTCAGTGATTTATCCAAGTTGTGTAAGAGTGAACATACTCACCTTTGAAGCAGTTAGGAGCATCATGGTGCACTTCTCAAGAACAGCCCTAGATGCTGCCATTCTAGCCTTTTTCTTCTCATCCTTCAAATCCTAAATACCAAAAGAAAAAATGACCTGAATATTACACAGTATCTAAAATGTTAACTGCTCATGAGACCGGAAAAAGGAAACTCTCTTGCAGATGGATGGGTTGTGAGAAAGCTTCTTTATGTCTGACAACTGCTATTTTCAGCCTAACTCATGATCTAGAACTTGCTTTTCAGACAGATTTTAATTTATGCATTTATTCTTGGCTCTATTCAATTCAGATTTCAAAGAAGGAAGATCTCAGAGATACAGAGTGTGTTATGTAAACTGTCACTAATTTTGCTATCATTATCATATAGCATTATTCATGAAACAGGAAAATAAGGGGAAAAATATACCTGACTAAAAACAATTGAAATGGGGGGAGAGGGTAAGGTAGAGACAGAGAACACCAGATTTTCATTGTAGTGCTCTGAAGGGAATGTAAAACAAAGCTTTTGTCTACTTGAGTGTTATATTTACTACATACCAGTAATAAAGAAAGTTTTAACAGGCTAAAAAAGCAATTCCTTTGCAGAAAGGCATTGAGTACAGGAACTTTTCAAGAACTCTGCAGGGAGAGGGATACCCCTGCAAAACCAAACTATACCCCCAGAAAAGTTCATCAAGAGGGAAGAATTTAAGAGTTCAAATTGGGATGGGGGTGGGAGGGAGGGAAGAGGGGAAGACATGAAACCCTCAGCACATAAGAGGGTCTAACAAGAGAAGAACTTACAAAGCTACAACTAAGATCTTCTCGATACTTTCAAAGATAGCTGAGTGCGATCAGGCAACTGAATGGGACCAGCTGAAAAGGGAACAGTTTACAGGATAGAATTAATCCTAATTTACCCTAATTTAGCAAAAATAAAAGAAAAGAATAAATCACAGTAGCAGTCTGTTTTGACATTTTTATAAAAATCTGACTTAGCAACTACAGGAGAACTTCAAGATCAAAATCACCACATTAAAAAAAAAACAAACAGCAAACACCACAGGTCATTTCTGAAATTCTGACATTACATTCTGATAAATCTGACCATGCTCAAGAGTTTCTGCATACTTACCATAATTCTACCAAGGAACTAACAATGCCACATAGCAGCCTACACGCTGTGAAGTGAACATAACAGGAAAGTCCTGGCACAATTTAAAAAGTACTAATGAAAAACTTTCCAAAAGAGTCAAGAAGGCAAGGAGGGGAGAGCCAAAGACCAGTTCACACTGAAAACAAAAGAGCTGAAAAGAATATCACTAGTGATGCACCTTTCTCTTACCAAGGAACAAATGCTATGAATACGTCAGGGAAAAATACAGATAGTTCATTTCCAAGCAGGTATTTCATGTAACTAGATGTAGCTTTTCCAGAACTGATTCTTTGATACTGAGCATGTACTTAGCTCAGTGTTGGTTGATGAGAAGCTCAACATGACCTGGCAGTGTGTGCTTGCAGCCCAGAAAGCCAACTGTGTCCTGGGCTGCATCAAAAGAGGTGTGACCAGCAGGTCCAGGGAGGTGATCCTGCCCCTCTACTCGGCTCTGCTGAGACCCCACCCGGAGTACTGTGTCCAGCTCTGGGGGCCCCAGTACAGGAGAGACATGGAGCTGTTGGAGCGAGTCCAGAGGAGGGCCACGAAGCTGATGAGAGGGCTGGAGCACCTCTCCTGTGAGGACAGGCTGAGAGAGTTGGGGCTGTTCAGCCTGGAGAAGAGAAGGCTCTGGGGAGATCTAATTGCAGCTTTCCAGTACCTGAAGGGGCCTACAGGAAAGCTGGAGAGGGACTGTTTATCAGGGAGTGTAGTGACAGGACAAGGGGTAATGGGTTTAAGCTAAAAGAGGGTACATTTAGATGTTGGAAAGAAATTCTTTACTGTGAGGGTGGTGAGGCACTGGAACAGGTTGCCCAGAGATGTTGTGGATGCCCCATCCCTGGAAATGTTCAAGCCCAGGTTGGATGGGGCTTTGGGGAACGTGGTCTAGTGGAGGGTGTCCCTGCCCATGGCAATGGGGGTGGAACTAGATGATCTTTAAGGTCCCTTCCAACCCAAACCATTCTATGACTAGCAGACTGAACACATCAACAGTAAGAGGAATGTGGTATGTTTGGTTTTTTTTTTTTTAGGAAAGTTCTCCAATGTTTTACCTGAAGGATGCTCTGCCACATCATAAAAAACTACTTCTATATGCATGAAATTGGCCAAAGATCTATACAAACTGAACTCTGAATTTTCCTGGATATTAGGGACTCTATATCAGACCCTGGTTCAGTTCTGAATGGAAGATTTGACTGCCAAGAGGAAGCAACTAGAGCTCACAGCAGAAGTCTTAAGCCTCAGCAAACCTTTTATTTATATGGAAGTAGCAGCATGAATGAAAGGCTTCAAAAGAGGAGCTGCATGCAAGAAGTAAAAAAAAATTACCCCAATATAAAAAGATTTTGACCTAAACCTAGAAAAATATTCCATAATAATAAAAATACCCAAAACCAAAAACAAAACCCAAGCAAATGCTTTATTAGAATCTGAAGATCTCATGTTTGGAGTTTTCTAAAAGAATTACTCTGCTTTCAAATCCCTTTACTATGTGCAAACATCAAATGTTTCTGCAAGTAACAACAAATCAATTCTCTACCAGAGTATTAAGTCAGAAAAGTTAGAGCCAAAATACAGTGATTGGAGCCAAATGACCTCTCAAATAGCCTGCACCCAGGCTTCTGGAAGATATGCAGATCAAACAAAGCAGTAATATTTCTGAGGCTGAGCTTTAAAATCAAAAGATGTCCTTTTGGAGGAGAAAAAGTTAGGTTTCAGAGATAGGACACTAGTTAACCATCTCAGAACCACCCAAATCTTCCAGTAAATCAGATGAAAATGATACATTAATGATACACAGCTTTTTATTGTACTTACATTTTGCCGATCTCCAGTTAAATGGGCAAACTCTACCATTTCATTTCCAAACTGACTGAATATTTGTACAAACTCCTGGAAACTACTGACTTTTTCTAGTTGTTCCATTGTTGCAAGAACCTGCAAAATAAGGGAAGACACTGAAGATTATCAAGATACTAAACAGAAAACATTATTACTAAAATAAGAATATTATTATTATTATTTGCAGACACTTCTAAATCGTGTTGTTTAAAATGTATATATTTTGTGACTATTTAGGCATTAATAACTCCATAGCTGGAAATCAAGTCTAAGTTACTAGTCATGCTTCATTCAAAACGAGTCATTTGTTGTCAACTCTCAAAAACCATTTTCCTCACTCTTCCCAATATCAACAGTATTACAGGATTCAGTTTCTAGAGTTAGGAAAAATGTTACTGTCATATTAAATTTAAAAACATAAGTACTTGAAATTGATCTACAGATTATATCCCTATGTTCTAACTCTCAGTTTCAAAGTTCAATTTCAGATGCATAACTTTCAAAGCGTAAAACCACAGTTGCACAGACAGGTGTTTTAATGACTATGTGCATTAAAAGAAAAAAAAAGTAACAGCATTCCTCAAAAGAAAACAAAAGAGTTAGAAATGAGTTAATATATACTTTCCATAACGACGACTTACTCTAACTCTGAAGATTTTTATTATCTCTATAAAAAAGAACTAAATGAACCCAAGTTGTATCCAGCTCTTACTCAAGATACGTAAAAGCATGGGAAATCAGCATTTTAAAAAAAAAAAAATCAGCAAAAATTATCATATAGCTTATAAATTACTGAAGCTATCCTGCTGAAGTCACTACAATACCGTTTACAACAAAGATTAACATTCGGGTTTTCCAGGTTAGAGGTATAGTTGCTAACCCCAAAGTGATCTTTCAAATCCACGAAATGTCTTCAGAAGGGAAGACACTCAAAGCAGTTCCTTATTGTGTTTCAGACTGTAGATAAGATACCGTGTGAAAATTTGACAAACTGTACTTGAAAGGGAGAAATGACAACTTATTTTTCCTTTCCTATGACAAAAGTATCTTCCCCCCAACTAAAAAAAGCACTCTACATACCTGATTATGACAAACTACCCCCTCCCTGCAACCCAGGTAAACCCTCCTGGAAGCACCCGTTCTTTTGTAATAGAGCAGCTCCTCAACCTCATAGTTACAATCTACATAAAGCAAACGTTGCACTAAATCCTGTGAGTACAGTGGAGCCGACTGCTTTATCATGCAATACTAGACCACGGTATTGGTCTGAGTATCTTATGTTACGTAGCCAGTTCCACAAAGGCTGCAGGAACAGGAACTTTTGCAAATCAGGTGTTGATGCATGAGCAGGGCTGGGGTGTAAAGGACTTGGAAGGAAACAGCACAAAGATGAAGGTGCGAAAATAGCAGTTCCCACAGGACTGGGAAAGTGAGGATGAAAAAAAGTGAATGTGGGGAAAGGAGAAAACATACAAGTTAAGGTACAACTTTCTCTTCTAAGAATGGATAAAAAAAAAGAGTAATTATGCTCAATCATTGTTGGTTTAAGCAAATACAGACCACGAGTATGGTCTTGGTTGCAAGCACCTCTGTTACAGATACCCTAGAGCAAGTGTTTCTGTCATAACAAATCTCTTGTCAAATAAAAGTTTTGGTGAAAGCACATGCATTTCCATTACAGCTAACAATTCTAGATGTTCCAGGCAGAGCTGACATTCTAAGAAACTACATACAGGGAGAAACAGTATAGACAGGTCTAAATTTGTCTAAAGCTTATTCAAGAAGCTGTTAAACTGCAAAAATATCTGTGATGCCTTCAAAATTTTTCATTTTACAACTTTCTTCAACATGAAACACAGAGTAATTAAAATGTACATTTAAAATAGAAGGTTAAAATATGTATCAAAGAAGACTAAGTTCCTATTAATATCTCAACTAGAACTTAGTACTGCAGAGCTACTGCTGCACTAGGAATGTCACCTTTCAGATGGCAGTCATAGGCTGACATCACTTCAGGGCAAATCCATATTTTGATCCAATCCTCATAGTGCAGCAACACCCCCACTATCTGTCACTTCTCTATCCATTGTTCTGGCATTCCTAACCTGACTGATCATAGAATCATAGAATGGTTTGGAAGGGACCTCAAAGACCATCTAGTTCCAATCCCCCTTGCCATGGGCAGGGACACCCTCCACTAGACCACGTTGCCCAAAGCCCCATCCAACCTGGCCTTGAACACTTCCAGGGATGGGGCAGCCACAACCTCTCTGGGCAACCTGTTCCAGTGCCTCACCACCCTCACAGTAAAGAATTTCTTTCTAACATCTCATCTAAATTGACTCTCCTTCAGCTTAAACCCATTACCCCTTGTCCTGTCACTACACTCCCTCATAAACAGTCCCTCTCCAGCTTTCCTGTAGGCCCCTTCAGGTACTGGAAGGCTGCTATAAGGTCTCCCCAGAGCCTTCTCTTCTCCAGGCTGAACAACCCCAACTCTCTCAGCCTGTCCTCATAGGAGAGGTGCTCCAGCCCTCTCATCAGCTTCGTGGCCCTCCTCTGGACTCGCTCCAACAGCTCCATGTCTCTCCTGTACTGGGGCCCCCAGAGCTGGATGCAGTACTCCGGGTGGGGTCTCAGCAGAGCCGAGTAGAGGGGCAGGATCACCTCCCTCGACCTGCTGGTCACACCTCTTTTGATGCAGCCCAGGACACAGTTGGCTTTCTGGGCTGCAAGCGCACACTGCCGGCTCATGTTGAGCTTCTCATCAATCAATACCCCCAAGTCCTCCTCCTCGGGGCTGCTTTCAATCCATTCCTTGCCCAGCCTATAGTCGTGCTTGGGATTGTGCTGACCCACGTGCAGGACCTTGCACTTGGCCTTGTTGAACTTCATGCAGTTTGCACGGACCCACCTCTCCAGCCTGTCAAAGTCCCCCTGGATGGCATCCCTTCCCTCCAGCATGTCAACCACACCACACAGCTTGGTGTCGTCGGCAAACTTGCTGAGGGTACACTCGATCCCACTGTCCATGTCACTGACAAAGATGTCAAACAGTGCCGGTCCCAGTACCGACCCCTGAGGAACACCCCTCATCACTGATCTCTGCTTGGACATTGAGCCGTTGACCACAACCCTTTGAGTGCGACCATCCAGCCAATTCCTTATCCACCGAGTGGTCCATCCATCAAATCCATAACTCTCCAATTTAGAGACAAGGATGTCATGCAGGACAGTGTCAAATGCCTTGCACAAGTCCAGGTAGATGACATCAGTTGCCCTTCCCTTGTCCACCTATGCTGTAACCCCATCACAGAAGGCCACCAAATTTGTCAGACACGACTTGCCCTTAGTGAAGCCATGTTGGCTGTCACCAATCACCTCCTTATTTTCCATGTGCCTGAGCATAGTCTCCACGAGGGCCTGCTCCATGATCTTTCCAGGCACAGAGGTGAGACTGACCGGCCTGTAGTTCCCTGGGTCTTCCTTTTTACCCTTCTTAAAAATGGGGGTTATGTTCCCCCTCTTCCAGTTGGCAGGAACTTTGCCAGACTGCCAGGACTTCTCAAATATGATGGCGAGTGGCCCGGCCACTTCATCTGCCAGTTCCCTCAGGACCTGTGGATGCATCTCATCAGGTCCCATGGACTTGTGCACCTTCAGGTTCCTTAGATATTCTCAAACCTGATCTTCTCCTACAGTGGGTGGTTCTGCATTCTCCCAGTCCCTGCCTTCTGTGACCTGGGCAGTGTGGCTCAAGCATTTGCCAGTGAAGACTGAGGCAAAGAAGTCATTGAGTACCTCAGCCTTCTCCATATCCTGGGTAACCAGGTCACCCATTTCATTCCAGAGGGGACCCATATTTTCCCTCGTCCTCCTTTTTTCACTAACATACCTATAGAAGCTTTTCTTGTTGTCCTTGACATCCCTGGCCAGACTAATTTCTGTCAGGGCTTTGGCTTTCCTAACCTGATTCCTGGCTGCTCAGACAGTTTCTCTGTATTCCACCCAGCCTACCCGCCCTTGCTTCCACCCTCTGTAGGCTTCCTTTTTTTGTTTGACTTTGCCCAGGAGCATCTTGTTCATCCATGGGGGCCTCTTGGTGTTTTTGCTTGACTTCCTCTTTGTTGCAATGCATCGCTCCTGAGCTTGGAGGAGGTGACCCTTGAATATTAGCCAGCTGTCTTGGGCCCCTCTTCTCTCCAGGACTTTGTCCCATGGTATTCTACCAAGCAGATCCCTGAAGAGGCTGAAGTCTGCTCTCCTGAAGTGCAGGGTAGTGAGCTTGCTGTGCACCCTCCTCACTGCCCTGAGGATCTTGAATTGCGTGGCAAGGCTTTGGTGGCAGGGGGGCTACAGGGGTGGCTTCTGTGAGAAGCTGCTAGAAGCTCCCCCTGTGTCTGATAGAGCCAATGCCAGCCGGCCCCAAGACGGACCCGCCGCTGGCCAAGGCCAAGCCAAAGCCAATCAGCGCCTCTGTGATAACATATTTAAGAAGAAGAAAAACACTTAGAGAGAGAGAGCTTTTGCAGCCAGAGAGAGGAGTGAGAAGATGTAAGAAACTCTGCAGACACCAAGGTCAGTGCAGATGGAGGGGGAGGAGGTGCCGGAGCAGAGATCCCCCTGCAGCCCGTGGTGAAGGCCATGGTGAGGCAGGCTGTCCCCCTGCAGCCCATGGAGGAAGGATGAGGGGGTGTAGAGATTCCACCTGCAGCCCGTGGAGGACCCCACGCCGGAGCAGGTGGAGGCACCTGAAGGAGGCTGTGGCCCGTGGGAAGCCCACGCTGGAGCAAGTTCCAGGCCAGACCGGTGGACCCGTGAAGAGGGGAGCCCACGCCAGGGCAGGTTTGCTGGCAGGACTTGTGACCCCGTGGGGGACCCCACGCTGGAGCAGTCTGCTCCTGAAGGTCTGCACCCCGTGAGAGGGACTCCATGCTGGAGCAGGGGAACGATGAGAGGAGTCCTCCCCCTGAGGATGAAGAAGCGGCAGAAACAACGTGTGATGAACTGACCACAACCCCCATTCCCCGTCCCCCTGTGCCGCTGAGGGGGGGAAGGTTGAAGCCGGGAGTGAAGTTGAGCCCGGGAAGATGGGAGGGGTGGGGGGAAGTGTTTTGAGATTTGATTTTATTTCTCATTCCTCTACTCTGTTTCGCCTAGTAATAAATTAGATGAATTCCCTCTCTAAGTTCGGTCTGTTTTGCTCATGATGATAATTAGTGAGTGATCTCTCCCTGCCCTTATCTCGACCTACAAGCATTTCGTTATGCCTTTTCTCCCCTGTTTAGTGAATGAGGGGAGTGAGAGAGTGGCTCTGGTGGGCACCTGGCCCCCAGCCAGGCTCAACCCACCACACCACCATTTCGTGGTTACTGGAGCCAAGGCTGCCCTTGAGCTTGACATCCCCTACCAGGCCTTCCTTGTTGGTGAGAACAAGGTCCAACATGGCACCTCTCCTCGTGGGCTCCTTTATCACTTGGAGGAGAAAGTTATCATCAACACATTCCAGGAACTTCCTGGATTGCTTGTGCCCTGCTGTGTTGCCCCTCCAAGAGATGTCAGTGTGGTTGAAGTCCCC
Source organism: Grus americana (assembly GCF_028858705.1). NCBI lineage: Eukaryota > Metazoa > Chordata > Aves > Gruiformes > Gruidae > Grus > Grus americana. The sequence goes on from NC_072853.1 coordinate 67,790,104, forward strand.
CAAGAGGACCAGCACTTGTGAATGTGAGGCTGCTCCTATCTGCCTACAGAGGGCCTCATCCGCTCGGTCTCCCTGGTCACGTGGCCTGTAGCAGACCCCCGCTATGATGTCCCTTGCCCCAGTGCTCCATGCTGCTTACTGATGACAGCAAGCAGAGCAAAACTTTAAGCTCACTGATGCAGCAACTAAGCCTGATGGACGGTGAAGCAAATTTTGTACGGTAGGAAAGATGTGGGCAGGGACTTAAGAAATGCACACAATCTAAGAACACAGAGGGATAATATATGGTGTGGAGGATGCAGAAGCAGGAACAGGATCACTGGGATCATCACCCAGAGGTTGGGTTCTGAAACAGATCACCATTCCAGAAGATCTGAATCACTTCATCAGTCTATGACATTAGACATCCAACCACTAAGCTGTTTTTCTGTCCTTGGTTGACTTAGCTACTCTTGATTAATATGAGGAAGATGATGACAGTGAAAATTAAGGCATTCAGAAAGAGGCAGCAAACTAGCACTAAAAGTTTTAACACTGGGCATTCAGTCTTGAAGGTGAAAATGCAGCTGAGATCTTCTGGAACAGTGACCCACTCCAAAAAGCCAGCATCTGCTCCAGTTGGCAGTACTGATGATCCTGCTCTTACCTTTCCATCCTGTCTCTACACTGTCTCTGAGTATTTGTGTGCGCTTAAGTCCCTGCCCACATTATCCCTCCACCACAGTATTTCTTACAGGAAGAACTGCTTTGGTATCCATTATACCAGTGTCTGACACGCTCTTCAGGAGTGTACTCTATAAATATCAGGGTATGCCTGTTTAATTTGGTCCTAGAGGTGTGAATTGCTCTAGTGGTACCATAAACAGAAGGTGACATTCTCAAACACACATAGACTACGTGTAGAAAGGAGAATGCAGTAAAACCCAAAAGACAACAAAGACTAGGGTGACTAGGGCAATTAGAGTCAGACACACTTTCTCTAGAAAATGAAACTTCATTTTAAATACCTTCAAAATTATATCCTGCACCTATGCTTACTAATTCATATCACTGTATATATGACAATAGTTTCATATATATTTAAGACTATCATAAACCATGCTCTGCTGCTGCAGGGATAATATCCCTTCATGATACAAGCACTTGCACAGTTGCTCTGTGGCCTAAATCTGTGTTAACTCCAGCCACTTTTGGAAAGGTAAATTAATTCAGATCACTGCACAGCTGCAGACAAGGGCAGAAGAAAAGCTCAAGAAAGTCAGTAAAAGCTATTAAAGGCACTGTTCTGGTCTCCAGTGCAAGAAAAGACCAAAGCTGCAAGTAAATTCAGAAAATTAATATTGATAAAACTGCTGCCACCTTCACCAACCACTGGGAGAAGAAAAGAGCACTAAGACAGCAAATGAGTGCTGCTATGTCTAAAGCCAGACTGAAGCAGGTATTGCTGTAGTTTTTGAAATCTGGACTCAACTAAGTATCTCGAGTCTAGAAGCTGCAGAACAGGGACCAGCATGTCTGGAAAGCAAACTGGAACAAAAGAAGACAGATGGTATGAGGAGTCAAAAGAGGAAAGAGGGGCTCTGCTCTAGATTACAAGCTGAATGGAAAAACCCAGGCCCTACCAGGCTCTCATTTTTCAAACGTGAGGTTTTTCTATTTTTGTTTTAGCACATCAGGAGAGAAAAAAAAAAAAAGAATATCCTACAGTCAAGACAGTGCAGTCCATGAAATAGATTACATTTGAGGTTAAATGGGTCTTCATACATTATTTAAATCAACTAAGTAGTTTCAAGCTAAGTTTCAAGACATAAGTTAAACTGCACAAAAAACCTTTTAATCTGTAAGCCTCATTTCACTAGCACACTTTTATCAGCGTTCCTCACAGCTTTTTGCCTTAGACACATGTACAGTGCTCTCCCTTGTTGTGATCCTGACAGTACAAACATCCTGTCCTTAAAAAGTAGAAGCTTTTATTGCTCATTTTACTGACAGACACTTTCCACTTCACAGCAAACAAAGTTAAATAAGCAGTAACATGGCATCTTTTCCAGCCTACTAAGTGAGTAGAACAATACAGATCACAAAGTGTAGAAAATCACTGAAAATTGTTATTTTATTCCTCCTGACTTACAGCCATCCCATTTCAGATATCCAGTAGGTGAACATGGGTAAGACTTATTTTTACCTATTTTGCACTTCCCCTAGAGATCCAATGAAAATACCACTTCATTTAGCACTGCTCTTTTGCATTGACTCCAGGTATCAGTTAAACAAAACAAAAAAATACCTTGTTTCTGGAAGTTATAATTTGCTTAATAACAATTCTGTCTGCTAACACCAGCACCTTTGTGACAGAAGAAAGCAACAGCCTTGCAGCTTTTACCACACCCGTTTTGTCTGTAAAGATTGTTATGTGGCTATCAGATTCTGGATGATCCAAGCTTGCCACGTCTGTAAGTTGTGCAATTGTTTCACCTAGATGGGAAAAAAAAAATAATTAACATTTCATACTTACAGAAAAGATGCTGGGCCATTAAGCATTCTTAACTTTTACCTTTGAGGGATAAACCAACAATTTCAGAGCTACCTACAACTCTTCATTTCACTTCACTTCCTTCTACTGACTGTTGGTGGCACCCTCTCCATATTTAAATTTGGACTACTATCCAGTACTGCCTCATTCTTCCATCTGTAACATACATTAATTTTCTTACAGTAGTCTACTGATCCTTGAGGTGGAGGGGGTGGAGCTGGGGAACATGGAGGGAGAAAACATTCATAGGAGACATTTTTCCAATTTTAATAGCAAAAGTCAAATCAGTGTCAACACTTGCAGCATCAATCCACTGAAGGAATGGGATGCAGCAAGTAAGAACTACAAATTCCCCTGCACTTTCCAAATTTCAGTTAGTATTCCCATAATTTATGGGTTTCTTATTCCTGTAGAAGTCTTCAGGCATGAAGAATAAAGATAATCCAAACAGTAACTACTTTATAACTTTAAGGACTGAAGCATTATAGTGAGACTACTACACTTGATGTTCAAAGGAGGACCATCAAACCGTATGTTGTCAGAGATAGAGAAAAAAAGGCAAAGCAGCACTGATTTTCAGTTCATAAGCATCTTTTTATTCAACTAGCATTTAATATGATAATAGTTAAATAGGACTATTTGACCACTTTCATTTCCTATGTGGTTAGAAACTCTATAGTCCAATGCAGCCAATGGATCTCCTTGTCTGAGAAAAATCAGAGGTCCCTATTCAATTAAATCTTCTGGAGTACCCTAGATAATAGTGCAACAGAAGAAATGCATAGAGCAGTTTCCTATTTCACAACCACAGAAGGACTGCTGGGAGACTGAACTCAGGCAAGCTCTGAGACATGCTTTTTGTTAGCATGCAAGACAAGATGATCAACCCACAACTAATGTGCAGATCATCCTCGAAGATAAAATCTAGGACATTTGATCAAGTCCCCTATGACTCATCTTCAAAACCTCAACTAAGGTAATTCACCTAAGCAGACAAGATAGTCACTTCAAAAGCCTGATAAAACCAGAGGTCCCATATGCAGAACCTGAGGGTGCATTATTACTCCAGAAATCCCACATGCAAGCACTATGGGACAAGGAAGGCCTGACAGGTCTTTCAAACGAGAGCTCCATGCTTCATAATGTTCATGTGTAGATTTCTCTCCTCCAACAACTGTAATCCTCTGAGCTCCTAAGTTGCCTGAATAGGTCTTGCATTATGGCAAGGAACTTCCAGCACTTTTGCTAGGACCAGGCCAGGTCATAAAAGCAATGGTACAAATAACCAGAGGATCTCTCTATTATGAGTATGCAAATATGATAAACAGAGTACAATCTGAAATGGTGAGTTCCACAGCTAAAGGCCTGAAAATGAAGCAAGAAGAATTACAGAAGTATAGCTATTATCCAAACAGTGAGGGCAGCCAGACACACTAACAGTGAAGTTGTAAGACAAGTCTCCAGTCAGGCGAGGAGATCATTTAACAGCAAAATAGATTGGCCATTGCCTTCTCCACAGTGAAATTCATTTCACTTCAGGCCAATCTCTGATTGGAACTGTTTACCTTTGTCAGCAAATAACCCCAATCTCTTCATTTGACCTCAAAATATATGTGACAACATAAAATGCTGTAAAAACACAGAAAACAACTAAAATACATTTAAAGTGCTTTTGGAAACCAAGGAAGGATGTACAACATCATTATCCCGTTTCTTATGCTGTGGGATTCACCTTCTTGAAGATGAATTATCAAGTCATAGATGAAGCATCTAATCATAAAAAGGGTAATTGGAGAATGTAGAAAGTGCTGCAACATCTGCCTGCCAAAAGCTCCAGACAGCCCTAGAAACTTGAGACTGACAACAGAACAAAGGCTTCCTTCACTACCTGCAGATCTGCAAATACAGGAACAGGAATGGCGCCCTGGGACTAAGCTATAAGGAGCAAGACCTGGTAGGGTAAAAAGACTGAGCTAGGGACTATTTAAGACAGCTGGGCATACACAAGTCCATGGGACATATCCAAGAGTTTCAAAGGAGCAGTTCAGTGTCACTGTAATTCTGCTACCATGTCTGAAATATTGTGACGGTTGGGACAGATTTCCAATGATAGAAAGGCAACTGACACACCCATCTTCAAGAAGGGCAACAAGAAAAATTCAGGTAATTTATGGGCTAGTCTGCCTCATGTCAGTCTCCAGGAATATTATTAAAATCATCCTGGAAGCCATTACCACATGAAGCAGAAAAAGGCAAATTGGGAACAGCCAGCACAGACCTGCAAGGGTGAATAGTCTCTTATCAAAACGGATGCCTTTATGATAAGATCACACCATCTCTAGAAGGGGAATTAATGGATGCTGTGTATCTCAACTTTGGGAAGGCCTCCAACATGATCTCCCATAGTGTCCTTATAAATAAATCACTAGACACGAACTGGATAAGTGAACAATAAGGTGGATAGAAAATGGACCTGACTGTTGGGCTTAGGGACAGTGATCAGTGGTACAAAGTCCAATGGGCGGTTAATTACCAGCGGTGTCCCTCAGGGACTGATACAAGGCATCAAACTCTTCCCTGGATGATGGGTTGACACTTTCAGCAAACGTGTGAACAGTACCAAACTGGGGGAGTGTCTGATACACTGGAGGACAGGGCTGCTAGACAGAGGGACAGGCTGGAAAGATGATCTGACAGGAAGTTTGCGAATTCCAACAAAGGCAATCCTACCAAGTCGTGCATCTGGGCTAGAATAACACCAGGCAGCAGTACAGGCTGGGGTCAGCTGTCTACAGAGAGCCTTTTCAGAGAAAGGCATGGGGGTCCTGGTGGACAAAGAGTTGAACAGAGGTCAGCAATGATGGCCAGCTGCATGCTGGGTTGTTAGAAGAAGTGTAACCAGCAGGCTGCAGAAACAGTTCTTCCCTTGTGGGTGGCGCTTGTGAGACAGCATCTGGAGTACCATGTCCAGTTTGGGGCTCCTCAGTACAAGGGAAAGCACTGATGTAGTGGAGCATGTGACATGAGGGGAGAGGCTGAAGGAAGTGGGCTTCTTCCATCTCGAAGAAAAAGCCAATGGCAGAGTTTACTGCAGTATACAACTACCTACATAATGGGTAGGTATAGAGAAGACAGAGACAGACTGATCCCAGAGGTACCTGGTGACAGGACAAAAAGCAATGGACAAGATATATGAAAATACTTTTGCCACAGTAAATGTGGTCAAACACTAAGAGGTGAACAAGAAGTTGCACAGTCTCTATTCTTGGTGTTAAATGTCTCTCCCAACCTAAGTTATTCTGTGATTCTATTTAACCATTTAAAATTGTAAGTTTTCAGCCTTCTTAATTTATAATCCTTCTCTGTACTAAAAGACAAGGCAAAAATAGGAGAGTGCTATTTATTGCTTCTGTTTTACTTCATGTCTTCCTTTAGGGCTATGCACTCAACTGGCAGAGAATATTGGAAATGTTATGACAATAACTCATTCTTGACATGTGTTTTCTCTTTTAAATTAACCAGTCTTTCCCAGTTTTGGAGGGAAAAAAGAAAAATCACAGATGGGCATCTAAAAACATGCTGCTTTGAGTTACATTTTACTACTATACTGTCACTGTAAACACTGACACAGTGCAAGACTAATGTTAGGCAAAATCTGCTACATGACCCTCTGCAGTGTTTTATGATTCTATTTTGAGTCAATCAAATTACAAAGTTTATTACAAGGAAATAGTCATAACAAGTCTGAAACACTTCAGATCACTGATTATACCCTTCATGAGAGACAGATATAACATCTGTCATCCTTCAAAGCCTCTGCAGGATATGCGATTGATTTAAAGACTCCCTACTTTTCTTAGCAACTGAGACGCTTAATGTTCTAAATCCTTTAGTGTTGAAATCTATCTTCTATGCCAAACGTGTCCCTTTATTTTTTGAGGCACCATCTAATTTATCAGCTAAAAAGTATGAACAGCTCTACAACATCCTCTGTCCTAAACAGCAAGGGCTTTCTGCTGCCCATGCCATCAGAACATGGGATTCTTTTATACAAGTCAATATTCTTGGCTATAATTGGCCAGGAGATTTTATTGGCTTGCTTGGGAACACCAAAGTTGTTCAAAATGGCACTTGAGGAACTGCATTCAAAGACTGAATTCATAGAACAGTTATCCATAAGAATTTCTCTGCACAAAGGACTCTCTTATCTTGTTCAACATCTAACAGTCCACAGAGATAATATGGGCACAAAAAACTCCACCAAACAAAAAACCAGCAGCAAACATGTTTGATATACTGAATTTCCCATGTAAGTCTTCAGTTAGATCTAAAATAGACAGCTCAAAGAGAGAATAACTGACCCCTGCCAAGGTAAATGTGAGGCTTGACAGGAAAGTAAACAGCCTATATCTTCACTCCTCTTGATTGAGGCGTATTACTGCATAACAGGAAATAAAACTTACGATGTAAAAAAGTAAAACCATTTGGTAAGAGAAAATACTGCAGACTATTTTTAGATTCTGAGCCCCTCCTGGATATGCTGATAGGGAGAAAAAACACTTAGCCACATGTATTGGGTTTGCATGGCAAGGTTTTGGTAGCAGAGGGGCTGCAGGGGTGGCTTCTGTGAGAAGCTGCCAGAAGCTTCCCTCATGTTCAGCAGAGCCAATGCCAGCCAGCTCCAAGACGGACCTGCTGCTGGCCAAGCCCAAGCCCATCAGCAATGGTGGGATAACAGAGTTAGGGGCAGGGGGGTATGACTCTGTGCAATTGCAGCTGGAGAAAGGAGTGAGAGTATGTGAAACAACTCTGCAGACACCAAGGTCAGTGCAGAAGAAGGGGCAGGAGGTGGTCCAGATACCAGAGCAGAGATTCCCCTGCAGCCCATGGAGAAGACCATGGTGAGGCAGGCCGTCCCCCTGCAGCCTATAGAGGATTAAGGTGGAGCAGATATCCACCTGCAGCCTGAGGAGGACCCCACACTGGGGCAGGTGGATGCACCCAAAGGAGGCTGTGACCCCATGGGAAGCCCACCCTGAAGCAAGCTCCTGGCAGAACCCGTGGAGAGAGGAGCCCACGCTGGAGCAGGTTTGCTGACAGGACTTGTGACCCCATGGGGGACCCATGCTGGAGCAGTCTGGTCCTGAAGGTCTGCACCCCGTGAAAGGGACCCATGCTGGAGCAGTTTGTGAAGGACTGCAGCCTGTGGGAAGGACTCACGTTGGAGAAGTTCATGGAGGAGTGTCTCCCATGGGAGGCACCCTGTGCTGGTGCAGGGGCAGAGTGTGAGGAGTCCTCCCTCTGAGGAGGAAGGAGCAGCAGAGACAACGTGTGATGAACTGACCACAACCCCCAATGCCCATCCCCCTGTGCTACTGCGGGGGAGGAGATAGAGAAATCGGGAGCAAAGGCAAGCCCGGGAAGAAGGGAGGGGTGGGGGGAAGGCGGTTTAAGATTTGGTTTCATTTCTCATTACCATAGTCTGATTTGAGTGGTAATAAATTAATTTCCCTAAGTCAAGTCTGTTTTGCCTGTGACAGTAATTGGTGAGTGATCTCTCCCTGTCCTTACCTCGACCCATGAGCCTTTTGTTGTATTTTCTCTCCCCTGCCCAGCTGAGGAGGGGAGTGACAGAGCAGCTCTGGTGGGCACCTGGCCTCCAGCCAGAGTCAACCCACCACTCCACAGCATAACTGGCAAGTCAATAAATAGAAATCCAGACTGCACTGCTCTTTTGGCAGCTGCGATTATCGACATAAACTTTGGCAATTTTGGCTCGTCAGCATTTTACTTGGATCTCTGAAGAGAAAACACATGCTTCACATAACAAATGGAATGTTTTCAAATTAGGATATTTCTGTTTGCAGCCAAGTTTACTGGAGCGACCATGAATTTTCAGTCTGAAGTTTATCTAGAGTAGTCCTTCAAATCACAAAAACAATCATTTATCACCAGCGTGTCTCTAGACATTGCAACTCATTGTGGAAGGATTTTCAGAAGATTTCTTACTATGCCCCATTTCTAAGCTTTTTTTTTTTTAATATATAATCACAAAATAGTATGAACTGCATCCCCAAAGTTTGAGGCCGGCACAGTGATTCAGCAAGAAATACACTGGCTAGGACACCAAAAGGAAAGTTTCTCAGGCTTCTGAGGTTACTTAAAAGATAAAAAACAAACGCTTACCCACAAGTCCAGTGTTTATCTTAACAGATCAATTTTAAGTACAGTAACCCATGTCTTGGAGTAGACTACTACTCCTTTCTGCAGTTATCAAGACATTAGTGTTGAAGGGTCATTTATTTGCCTCCAAATCTGGAAGCTCAAGATTGTCTCCCTGAAGCCACAGTACACACCTGTAGGTACTTCCACCTGCTCAAAGAGGAAAAGCTTCAAGCAGAATTTCCCATGATTCAAATGTACTTGAAAGAAAAAACAAAAAAACACCACCACTAACAACAAAAGGAACGTCCTTCTAGATGTGATCTTCTTGAAGGCTATGCTGCAGATGAGAATATGCCTTTACTATGAACCACTGAAATATCATGCAAGGAACAGTATTTCGTATCTGGGAAAGTAGTTTCTAGCATGACACTGACATTCTCTTACAGTATCAGAGAATGTAACCCACTCTTTGCCTAGCCAGAGGCTTCTGGGGGAAAGAGGAGGGTGGCAGCAGGCAACTCAGTTATCCATACTCCACATTCAATCCACACACACAGCAAGTTTGCAACAAACATCGAATCCAGCAAAAAGACAAGTACAGTTTGATTTTCACTCTACTGAGGGGAGTCAGATGACTGATGTGAGTCATTTTACTGAGTCTTGATGAAATTTGGGTTGACATTGACCTTCATTCAGACATTCACATTTCCAATGCAGTGACCTCAACAGCATAACACTCAAATTACTTTAAATGCTCCACTGTTTTAGCTTGAGAGCAATAAACTCTAAAGTTGTATTCTCAACACTCTTCTCTATCTGTAGTAACATCATAAACCAAAGAGCAGTCAGGTAATTTCTTGTAGCAAAAGATCCTATAAAAACCCAAGCCAACACACAATTCCATTCCCTGTTCCTAAGATGACAGCAATTTAAGTAAGCAACAAAATCAGGTAACAGATCAGGCCTTGAATGAACCAGCAGAAGAGGGTTAAGCAATTAAATAATGAAGTTCTTACATTATTCCTGACACTAAAAATAGTGTGCCAAAATGGCACAAGCACAACAGGTTACAAATTTCATGAGTAACTACATACCTGCTCTCCTTGCCTCAATGCAAGCAACGCTCATTTCCTCTTTCAATTCACGATTTTCGTTGGCTATAGCTTCACCTACTGTAACAAATCTTCCAACTGCCAGGTTAACTGCTTGGCCCACTCGCTGAATTGCTTGCAGAGTCTTGTCTGAACGCTTTGGTTTATCCTTATGATTAATAAGAGTAGTTATCTGTGAACAAGAACAGTTAATTATTAGAACTGTTTGCAAGAACACATTTTAACTTTAGTATTAAAGGCAAGTTTTGAACTGAACTCCCTAATAGATTTTTACCATACTTCACTAATAAAATTTAGTGTTGAGTCATGAGGTATCATTCAACTTCTCAGAGAATGAAAAAAAATAAAATTGGAGTATAATTAAGTTTGCTCATCTGCTGTGATCTCAGCTTATCTCACATCTCAAATGAATTGAGGGATTATTCTTTTTTCCTCCCATTTGCAGTATTAAAATAAGCTGCTCATGGTCTCTCTCAACAGGCTTTCACACGACAGGCACAGTAAAAGTTAGAGTCCAATAGTAGACATATCAACACCATTTTGGGTTTGCCAGCACTGGAAATCTTACAAAGTTTTTGTGCTGCCAGTTAACTAAACACACTCACCAGTTATGGTTTGGGAGCTTTGGCTGGTTTTACTGAAATAAGCCTTTTTAAATGATGTTTTAGTCAATTGATTAAGACAGGCTTTAAGAACAAGCAGTAGCACAGTCTTTACACATCTTTTAGAAATAATCTGAACTAATCCAGCCCTCCCCCCATTAAAATATCCACTGTACTCATAACTTAAACATCCACAATTACGCGTGTTTTCTAGAGTTTAGATAAAGTTTGCCATTTAAATGCAAGTTATCAGTAAAACAATTTGTGAGGACATTCTTAGTCTGAACTCCATATCCTGTATCAGCTTTTCTGCCCTGTACTACATTGCACTATACATTCCTTCTTGGATCACACCAACCAGAGATCACCTTCCAATTCATGAAGGCTGCAGGAGACTAAAGATTTGCCCAGAACACCAAACACAAGGAAACAAAGAGATTCCTCTCCCACCTAAAGAGAAAGGTAATGCAGAAGTAGCTTCTTGACTAAGGCAAACAAACATGAGAACAGCATGCAATCCCACCATTCACAATTAACTAATTGCAAACTGCATTACAAACAGTATAGGAGCGTTACATTTTTGGTATGACAATCATTTTCTAGCAAGGTGCAGGACAGAAGCCAAACTCTGTAGTTTTGAACATCCTAAACCAGTACAAAATCCATCATTGTTGCCAAAGATAGTCCTGCCTGTCCTTGCCTTCCTCTCTCATTTTTGCAATGAATTTATCTGATGTGAGTTAAACACGAGTTGTGGAAAATGTGACACTTGTTAGTTTAATTTCCCTCATAATCAGTTGCCCAGTCCAGTTCACTGCACAGCTGTATGAATACTTTTGGTGGCAAAAGGGAAAAGGTACAGACTGGAGAGAGAAGGACAGGGAAAAGTGTTGCTTTCAGCAGCAGCGTGGTTTAAAATGCCTACAGAACTGCATTGTAAGCCACATCCCCTGGAGCTCAAAGATGTCTGCTGAGAGAATCTCAGAATTACATTAATTACTTAAGCATTTGAATACCTCAGCTATATCAGCTTAATCACAGATGTCTTTGCCCATACCTCAAAAAACCATAAATCATCATTCACTTATACATTCTCCTACCAGTCAAGCCTATGGCAGGACAAGAGCATAGAAGCTGTACCTGTAATGCTCATGTCATCTCCAAGGACAGAGCAGGAACCAGCACAGGAACTGTTCTGCTTCATAATTTGATCAATGCCCAAGGCTTACCCTTCAGATATCACCGAGTTATGTTTCGGGGGGGTGGTGGGTGGAAATAGTGGCATTTTTTAACCCCTTACTGGGGCTGGTTTTATATGCCAGGAGCTGGTTTAGTCAAGTTTGCAGTATTAAACTTTTTGCAATGGAAAATGTCAATACTTCATAGAGCACTTTGCACCAAAAAGAAAAAAAAAAGCCAGAAAAAGCTAAGAACTATCCCAACAAACAGTGCTGCCCTATCAAAGAACTGCTATGGGAACAGAAGAGTGTCTTGTCCAAGTACAAAACATCACTACAGAAATGCATTGTATTCCCACTGCCTTCTTATATGTGCCCTACTTCTCCAACTTGTACCTACACCACAAGCTCTAAAGGCAGGCCACTTTCTACAACTCATACAACAAATCTGTCCCTGTAAGAGTCTCCCAGTTCACCAAACTTCAACCCCAAAGCCTTTGAACCCCTGACGACTGTCCAGTGAAAATATCATCTCACAACGAAAACTTACTATGAGTCCTATTAAAGACTAAACTACGCAAACATCTGAATACCTTCAGGTTCATTCTAGAGAAGGAATGACATTCCCCAAAACACACAATTACCATCACTTCAGTGGAAATTCAGTTTGGTATCAAATGGATATAAAACACAGCTGCACTATGCACTCTCCTAAATTCTTGCATTGTAGATGCTTCAGGTATATCAAACTATGTTCTCCTACCAGTCAAGGCTATGGTAGGACAAGAGCATAGAAGCTGTACCTGTAATCTCACATCAGATTCAAGCAACTAATCTAACAATCCCAGCTGGCAAACTCTTGACTAGTCATGGGCAGCAAGCCTACAGAGAACATTAGACCAAACGTTGAAGAAAACCAATTTGAAAAGGGTCCCAACTTTGTTTCCAGAACTGATTTTTACGCAAACAGAAACCCAATGCTATGCAAACAAAGGGCAAATATTACATTTATAAAGTTACTGACTTCTCAAAAGTATATATAAAATAACATTGGCCTAAGACAAATAGAATACTAGTTGGATTCATGTCCTGGCTACAATTTACCTCCCAGAGCATTTTATGCCAGTAGAAGTTTAAACATGTTCTGCATAACCCTGAAAAAAAAAGCATATGCAACTAACACTGCAGAGTGAAAAGAATTCCACTGTCTTAGAAATCATCAAGAGCATTTTAATTCCATATGTTATTGTGGAGGTATACAAATAATAAAAATCACAAAGATGTTAAAGTTGCTTTACTAAAAAGTCTCACAAAAACACTGTCAGAAACACTTTCATTTGAGACATGGGTGAAGTTACAATTCTATCATTTCTTTAACACTCTTTTCAGAGGGGATCATCAGTTTTACAGAAAAAGACACTCCCTATACTGCCCCTCTCCCCCCCCCCCCAAGTTGAAGCAAGAATCAGCAGTTGTTTTGACAGGTCCATCACCAGTGTTATCTAACCCTAGGACATCACTAGTATAATCTCAACCTCATGAAGTTCAGCAAGGCCAAATGCAAGTTCCTGCACCCGGGCTGGGACAATCCCCAGTGTCAGTGCAGACTGGGAAACGAAGGTATTCAGAGCAGCCCTGCCAAAAAGGACTTGGGGGTACTGGTGGATGAAAAATTGGACATGACCTGGCAATGTGCGCTTGCAGCCCAGAAAGCCAACTGTGTCCTGGGCTGCATCAAAAGAGGTGTGACCAGCAGGTCCAGGGAGGTGATCCTGCCCCTCTACTCCGCTCTGCTGAGACCCCACCTGGAGTACTGCATCCAGCTCTGGGGGCCCCAGTGCAGGAGAGACATGGAGCTGTTGGAGTGAGTCCAGAGGAGGCCACGAAGCTGATCAGAGGGCTGGAGCACCTCTCCTGTGAGGACAGGCTGAGAGAGTTGGGGTTGTTCAGCCTGCAGAAGAGGAGCCTCCAGGGAGACTTGATTGCAGTCTTTCAACATAGAAAAGGGGTTTATAAAAAAAGACAAAAACACTTTTTACCCAGGCCTGCAGTGACAGAACAGGGAACAATGGTTTTAAACTAAAAGAGGGCAGATTTAGATTGGACATAAGGAGGAATTTTTTTTATGGTGAGGGTGGTGAGGCACTGGAACAGGTAGCCTAGTGAGGTTGTGGATGCCCCATCCCTGGAAGTGTTCAAGGCCAGGCTGGACGGGGCTTTAGGCAACCTGACCTAGTGAAAGCAGTCCCTGCCCATGGCAGGCAGGTTGGAATAGATGGTCTTTAAAGGTCCCTTCCAACCCAAACCATTCTATGACTCTATGATCTACTCTAGACACCCACTGGAGTAGCTTGTATATGCAGACTAAACTCAGTTTGGAAACCTATGTTTATACACAGCAGCCGAGGCTTTGCAAATACCTCCTGGAATCATGAACTCTTAGCTGGGTAATATAATTTCTTCTCAGACTGGCTAACTTCGGGTCACTACGGTAACTATCTTAACATTAGAATGGGGGGAAGTTTGTTGAGCTCCATCTTCCCCCCCCGCCCCGAAGTCAAAAACTGTAAGGATTGCCAGTTAAAAACAAACATGGTGAAAGAACTAAGAAGTTGGTCAAGAAGTTTGAAACATATCAAGACAAACAACTGCATGTAACACCTATTTCAAGTGTGATCAATGTTACAACATTAGATGTAGCAAATGCAGCCTGTACTAATATAGCAGAATTTTCATAGGATGTTTGCTGTAAAAAGTTAAGCAACAAACAGCAATGAAATAGGAGCAGGTAAGTCACGACAAAACAAAGAGAAAGAGGAAGATATGAAATGTGTATCAGCTAAAGGAAAAAGGGCTTTGATTCTAGAAATATGACTTAGACATATACCAAATGTGAAATGCTTTATAATGTCAAAGGTCTGAGGAAAGTTCTTCAGATACAGATCGGCTTCTCATAACCTGCCACCTGCAGAAAACATTGCTGTGCAAACAAGGAGAATGTATAATTCTTTCCTTCATGACGTGTTAAAAGTGACACATATACACTCAGGTATACTCTCCATTTAAAATAAAGTTATGAAAAAGCAACTGCAGTTTCAGATTCTTTTCAAGACTTAATCAAACTTGTAATTAACAATCAAGGTTAAAAAACCCTAACAAACAAGATCTTAACTGAGCAAGGACAGGAATTTCACTTGTACGTTAAGTGACAAACTAAAGGAAACTGTGATGCTAATAAGCAGCACAAAGATTATTTAACCAGTTTGTATCATAGTAAAAAAATAAAAATAGAAATCTCTAAGCAATACAATCGGAGGGGTGTTGGGGAGAAGCATACAATATCATTTGCTTCAGGATACAAATAAAGCAATGAGCATTAAAAGGCCAATAAGCTAACATTCTAAAATAAAGAATAAGCAAAGGTTTTGCTCCTGACTTTTAAGCAATATTTGAAACAAAGATACAGAATTGGACAAGTTAAATGGAGAAAAGCAAAGATCCACAAGAAACCTAACTAGGAACTTTCTCCCCAACAACCACCTTCCTCCAAAGATACCCTAAGAGCCTATGACAAACTGAATTAGTGAAAACTTGCAGCATTTACAGATATTTCAGATTACAGAGAATTGCTTTGCCCCTGCAGCCCTTCCAGTTACAACCAGACCAGAACTATTACTGCTGTGCTGCTTTCGTTATTTATTTTTAAGTAGGAAACCTCTGTGACTCCAAGAACATTATCTAAGCTCTCCTTTAAGTTTAACACCTCCCAAATATTTAATCTGTTGTATTCTGATCACATCCCAGTTACTAACATTTGTGGTGTTTGGGCAGGAGTTAACAGCTGAAAAAATTACCTGCAAGTCTCTTTGAACAAGAGAAATATGTTACATGCCGTTTACTTAAGGATTTACTGATCAGGTCCTAGAAAGGAAACAGTCCTTTTGATGGTACTCACGCTCTGTTTAATGTGGGCTCTTACGCTATTTCCATGGAATACTTACCTGAGATTTGAGACAATCAGTTTAAGGAGTGTGCAGCCTCAAGAAACTGTCAGTTACAATCTTTTGTCACTTGTTACAACCAGAAAAAGAGCCTTTTCCCAAGTACTTTACTGAAACTATCATATATAGCCATCATGTATCAAGTTGTATTTCCTATTTAGGGAAAAAAGCTCAGTTGTGGCAGTTTTCAAGCAGCTGTTTTCAGGGCTTTTTGAGGGCCTTCAGATACTGACATTTAAGTTGTTATACGCTTCATGCACAGGAAGCATTAAGACAGCATGCTTAGCTAAAAATATTCTAATGTCTATTTATTATCAGTGTAATTAAGTCTTGCATGACAGAATTAAGTGATACTTAAGAGATTGGGTTTCAGGAAGTATTTATAGACAACTATAAATAAAACCAGAGGAAACATAGCTATTTCACAGCCACTGCTACAAACACAAGAGTTAAACTGAGAAGTCATTTTGGAAGACACCCAGGGAAGGGGGACGGATAGGGTAAGCACCCATGCTGTACATGTAATGATATAGACTCTCAAGAGTAGTATTTGTTACTGCTTCACACTAATGAGTTTTCCCGCTAAAAAAAACATTAGAGATGTTTTCTCTATGCAATGACGATTAGTCATCGTCCTGTAGCATCCTTAGAGTAATAGCTCCTCTTCCATTTTGTGTATTTTCTGCTTTCTACCTTCTATTAATTTCATAATGGTAGAAAATTCCTTTCTGAAAAAAAATGTAATACTGGGAATGGAAAGCCTTTGCTAAGAAAATGCAATAGCACTACATATTAGGGAAGAAGCTATAAACCCCTACCAATGGAAGCGTGCTCTAAAGTAAATTTAGTTGCATTTGATAGGACATGCATAAAACTTGGTCAAAAAGGCCTTTTCCACACTGCTCATACTTTTATTAGCTCATCTTGAGTTTGGGGATAGGGGAGAACTAATCTTACATTTTAGGTACCATCTCTCATTAGGTCTTGTGTACTACTTAAGGACAAACAGGTCTTCAGACTCATTTAGCCAGCCAGCAACACACATTGTTCCAATACCCACATCTGCTACAGAATACAACCATGTGCGTGAGAGCACAGAAGCAGCAGCTGCCGTTCGACATCCAGCCCATAAGGTCTAAAAGCAGAACTGTCACACAGACTTCTTATCGCGAAAGACAAGCCTCAGGGATCCTGAGAAGTGGACAAGGACTACCTGCTTACCTGTTCTAGAAATCAAAAGTCTGCTAAGATTAGATGCCTGTCCAGGCATTAATTCAAGTCTTACTAAGCCTTTTCTACAATTTCAAGCACTAAAATATTATTTAGAAGTCTGGCTAATGTATGGATTTTTAGAATTGGTAAGCCTTATCTTCCTACTCAGTTTTCATTTTGCAGAAAAATCCCACAAATAAACTTCATAGAAACTCAATTTTGAAAAGTTTTCAAAGGCTGGAAAAGATTAACCAAAATTAAATGCAACTGCATTGACTACTAACGCCCTGTTAACTCTAAGAACTCATATTCTATTTATCCTGAAAACGTTATTTGAGACAACTGCCTCTGCTTTACGGACACTTGAGGCAGAACAGTTTCTTCTACATGTTATTATTCAAAAAGGGCAACCAACCCCTTCTTCCAGAAGTCGCACAGACCTCAACGCATCATTCAGGACCTTGACTCACTACTTCTGCAAAAGAACAGCTTCCAAGAAGTGGTATGAACCTGCTACCCCATATTTATCTGTTTTCCTTAAACTGCCTCTGCACTGGTGTCTAGAAGGGCAGTACAATATGCTGCATGTCCAAGACTGCTGAGTTCTGTTACACTTCTGGTATTGAGACTGTTGTAGTTGTATCTTTACCCGAAGGCTTTTTAAAAGCCTCCCCTCATTGCTTTTGTACACATCTTTCATAAAAGCCTTCAGGGAAGCAAATAAAATAAACTACTTTAACAACCTGTAAGCTGGTTCACTTATATGCGGGCAAATGCTAACATGCTTAGAGGAGCCTCAGGCAATTTTTCACATGTAGTGTCTAACAAGATGATAAGTGACCTCTGAAGAGGAAGAAGGAACAATCCAGGACCTGCAGTGACAAGTAGACGCTGACAAGCAACACAAGAACAGCCCTACCAAATCAGATCACTGGCATAACTAACCTAGTGTCTTATGTCCTATAGTACCCAAATATGGGTGCCTAGAACAGAACATAAGACTAAAACAAGCAAATGAGACACTAGCTATATTGCAGTTGTAATCAGATTTTTGGTTAAATGTAAATCATACGTTTCAAAGTGTTTCAAAACACCACCAAATTTAATTGTGCACTTCTCACAAGCACAACAGCTTTAATAGGTAGAAAATATTATTTGGAAGGGGTGAGAACAGTCCTCTTCACCTCCTTCAGATCTAGGCTGTAAAACCTACTTCAGACCTCTTTGTAAAGTTTGCCAGGAAAGACAAGAGTACACAACTTCAAATTCAAATACACACCTCAGATTATTAGTACCATTGCTATGTACTTGTTACACATTCTTGGAATTGTTAAGAGATCAAAAGAAAGGATTCAACTCACAGCAAGACTGTACTATAGCACTGAATACCCCTTCTTTGTGGTGAACACATTCCTAGAAAACTAAGGGCCCTTTAAATTTCAAGATCCAAACCAAACACCATTGAGAAAATGATTATCCAAAATGTGACACAGATTAACTTGTTCACTTGAGATGCAGTACTTTGATGACACAAATTTATTTCCTCCAGTGTGGGGTTTTTTGGGAGGTTGGGGATCTGTGTTTTTTTCAAAGTAATGAAAACTCTGGAAACATCACAATTTTTTTTTTTGCAGTTGGACTAGATTATTTCCATCTCCCCCCCCCCCCCCCCCCCCAAGTTGTTGTGAAAATGAACTCTGGAGAAACAAACAAAAAGAAATTAACACGGCTGAATAGTTCTTGCAACCTGTGGACTCTCAGACATTACGTGGAGGTTTCAATTACTTTAATAATCTTACTAAAGTAACACTATTGTAGAGAAGACATACGTTTGCTTTTAATGTCCACTTTTCACACACCCCTTAAAATCAGGGATCCCCAGTAATCTGCAGATATGAAGCAGAAAAATACATGAAAACTGACCTGCATTCCTGCCATCCTCCCTTCTTTTTTCCACACAGGGAAAAGAGGAGGAGAAGGATCACTGGAGAATACTCAGTGAGGCTTGACCACTGATCAAAGATACCTCGTTTACTCTTATTTTTACATGCCTTACGAGTCAGAGGATTGCTCTATCTTCCCCCCAAAAAAGGTGTTTTCAGAATTTCTGTAGAAAGCTTCATTCTCAGACAACTCGAGTTCCAGCTTCCTTTCCTAATTGAAAAGATGTATGGAAGTTTACAGACTGAAATTTGCACCTTTGAGCAACTTGACACAAGTTAGCAAAAATCATTTTTCAAACTGAAAGTCCAATTTAACCTCTTCTGATTATATGATACCTGCATCAACAAGTATACTGAACATCAGAAAATATGCATTTACCTATCATAAAAATGCATCCAAAAATAAAATGGCCTTTCCTGCATTTTTCATTGTGAACCAGCCTTCTAACTCAACTGCTGTCTCAAAGTTTGCTGAAATGCACAACCACCTCACTAGAAAAAGTGAACATCAGCTAAAAGATCCAATAATTGGTTTTAGGAGTGTACAAGCCAGCACATTTTCCTTCTCTCCTGTTGCCCTCCAGTTCAGTATCGTCTTACTCAAATTGGTAGATTTCATAAACACAGCTATTACCTTTTTTCATTCTGCATCTAGAAATCCTGGGCATGAGCAAGCCCAAGTAAGCAAAACCAACTCAGAGGGAAGTTCATTGTTTAAAGTGTACTTTCAGATGTGGTCAAAACAGATGCAGACATGTTTTCAGCACCAGAGAGATGCAAGTCTCAGAAATAACTCAATTTACTAACATGATCAGATAACCTCAAAACCAGAGACTGAATGTCAAATGATTATTGTGGCTTTCCTCCCTAACTTGCCTTTGTTAATGTACCTAACCTTCTACTGCTTGTGCAAACAATGCCTGAGGCACCTCTGAGCTGCTTATTCAAAAAAAAAAAAAAAAAAAAAAAAAAAAAAAAAGAGCCATTGTGGTAGAACCAAAAATTCAGACTTTGCAATAAAGGATGTAACAGGGACAACACACCGATACTACCTGCAACTGAGAATTCTTTCTATTCAAATCAGGACTGGCTCCTGAAGATGCAGAAGTAGTTGCTTGCTAGTCCCATAAACAGGCAGCTTCACCGGCACAAATGTGAGCCACTCAACCTGTCTTGCACTGCATGTTGCAGACAGGAGGGTTCCTCCAACCTTTTTTAGAGAAGGTTTCCTTCACAGCATTTTGACATACCACTTCAATTCAGAGCAACACCTGGTATTTCATCTTGAAAAGCACATACTTGCCCTAGGGATTAATAGAGAAATACAGTGTGCTCTGGAAAAGGCTATGCAAATCCAACTACTACCCACCTAGGGGAGTGTAAAACAAAACAAAAACCCCAGGAGCCATTATCTTATTTATGTTAAAGAGCCTGTATATTCTTCTGATTGCTTCCTTGAAGAGCTCAAGGGCAACAAAAACTCATTCCATTGGAAAATTTAAGAATATTTAAATGTAATATTGAGACACAATATAGAATCTTTCATAGTTAAAAGGGAACATTCCATACATGGTCTAACTCCTACATGTTAAGCACTTTCAACTTTGGACAATAGTATCCTTCTAAACAATTTTAACACCTGTGAATAAAAAAACCCACTCAAAAAAAAGAAGTTTACAATATTACAGTACTACAACAAAATTTTACTTTATTGTTATTTGAAAATACATTATTTGTGTAGTTGTAAGTATTTACATATAAAACCAAGAAATCATCCCATTCAGTATCTAGATTAGATTAACAGTTACAAGTTGGCACTAGAGTCTGTATCACTACTCATTTACGCCACTAGTTTTAAAAAAGGCTATTGATGGAATGCAATATAACTCAATGAGTAAAAATTATCATTTAAGGTTCTTTCTAGCAAGGATAATGCTTTGTCAATGAATAAACATAAAATAAATCCATGCAGAAAGCCATAGACTCATATTACCATACAGCAGTTTTACTAAACTGCAATCAGAGTTGTTTGAAATCATTAATTCATAATTCACCCTTTGGGGATTTCCCTACCTAATCTGTCTAAAACCATCTGTTAACAATGCTGAATAGCAAGAAAGCTGCTCTAATTCTTTTTGTGAAGGATCACTGTGAGGCAGTTCTGATTTAATACTCATTCTGCTGGAGAACTACAAAAATTTGTTTAATCTATAAAAAAGCCATTAATCAGATCTCATAAATTTGAAAGATAAGATTCCATTGAAAAAGCAATTGATTTTCCGCTATGTCAGTAAGAAGCATCTTACTTCAGCTACTTGAAATGTTACTCTGACTCATTTATCACATCAAAGACTGAGGTACTGAACATTATCAAGCAGGAGCCAAGCTTAACTAAAAGCCAACTTCATCATCCTAGAGTTCACAGAAAAAACCACCTGAAATCACAGCTGTTTCGTGGTAGTGCTGTTGCTCATGTGATAAAATGTTCAAGTGTAATTTTTCCTGTAAAGCAGAATATCATTAGTGATGTTAACATCATTAATTTTTAATATAACAAAATAATTTCATTTACCCATTCAGAATATTCTAAGGTACTCCTGCGCTCCCCAGCATACCTTAAGAAATCACAACTGTAAATAATTAGCTATTTCCATTTCTCTGTTTCATAACAACCTAGCTTCAATGATTAAACAGCTGTCAATTAAAAACTGCTTCACTAACAGGAAACTTGCAACCACATCAGCCCAGAGATACAACTGATACTGTGACTGAAGTAATCACATTATCTACAGCCAGGTGACAAACTCCTAAAAGTAACTTTCCAGCATAATCAAAGAGAAAGCACCAGGCTCCTTTAGGGGCACAGAGTACCCAGTGTAGGCTGAATAAGAATTGAGCTGCTGCAAGCTTCATTTTCCAGAAAAAGAATGTGTATCAAGTGGAAGATTCGTAATACAAACTACAAGCTCACAACTTAACCCACAATACCTATGGAACCAAAGGAGGGAGAAGAATCAGTGAGTTAGTGACTAATCGAAACTAATGATGTGCACCTGTACACAGGCAGCATACCATATGCTTCCAGACTCGACAGCAGAGTTAATGTGTATGGCTCTGCATCCACAGCACAGTTTCTCTGCAGTGCAGGATGTAAACTAAAAAGAGTTTAGCAGGAAGTTTGCTTCACTCAGTGCAAGTTACAACGCAAGACACTACGCCATAATTCATAATTTTATTACTCAACAGTAGTGCCAAGTCTCAAGTCTAAAGTGAGTACCAAATTAATTCACAAAGAATAAAAACCTGGAAAAGGGGAGAAAGAGCTTCTCAAAGCTGGTAAGTTACTAGAATTTTTAAAGTACTGCAGGACAAAGACTAGTAGCCGAGAAGCATTTTAAAAGGGGCATACTCGGATTTTTTTTTCCTCAGATGCATTGAAGAAAGCAATAAGTTTAAGACAAATATGGATTGCCCTTCTTTTTCCAAAAAGGAATTTTTCAGTCCTCCAAAAAGAGCTGTAAGAGGCAAAGCACAAGCCCTGGCACCACACTGGAGCAAGAACAGCCAACAACATAAGAACCCTTTAGCACCTTAGAGGTGGGAAAGACCTAGAGGTACCAAAAAAAGCTTAGTGAAACAAGGCAGCCAAGGGACTTGCTGGAACAAATATCTCAGTGCATTTGCTGCATGGGAAATGCAAATAAGTTGTAACAGATGACAGCTTGGACTGAATGGTGAAGTTCAGGAAGGGAATGAGACTGCACATATTCCTTAATTTTACGAATGTTGTCCAGAGAGTATATGAGACACTTCTATTTAGTCTCTAAAGGAGAAAGAATACATTTGATTCGCAAAAAGTTCAAAAGTAGGTATATAGTGAGCTTGTAATATAATACAATACTATAACTACAGACATTCAAACATCAGCTTATATAAAAGACTGATGCATGATCCTACCACCCACGGTAGGAGAAGATCAGGTTCGAGAATATCTAAGGAACCTGAAGGTGCACAAGTCCATGGGACCTGATGAGATGCATCCACAGGTCCTGAGGGAACTGGCGGATGAAGTGGCCGGGCCACTTGCCATCATATTTGAGAAGTCCCGGCAGTCTGGCAAAGTTCCTGCCAACTGGAAGAGGGGGAACATAACCCCCATTTTTAAGAAGGGTAAAAAGGAAGACCCAGGGAACTACAGGCCGGTCAGTCTCACCTCCGTGCCTGGAAAGATCATGGAGCAGACCCTCCTGGAGACTATGCTCAGGCACATGGAAAATAAGGAGGTGATTGGTGACAGCCAACATGGCTTCACTAAGGGCAAGTCGTGCCTGACAAATTTGGTGGCCTTCTGTGATGGGGTTACAGCATAGGTGGACAAGGGAAGGGCAACTGATGTCATCTACCTGGACTTGTGCAAGGCATTTGACACTGTCCTGCATGACATCCTTGTCTCTAAATTGGAGAGTTATGGATTTGATGGATGGACCACTCAGTGGATAAGGAATTGGCTGGATGGTCGCACTCAAAGAGTTGTGGTCAACGGCTCAATGTCCAAGCAGAGATCAGTGATGAGGGGTGTTCCTCAGGGGTCGGTACTGGGACCGGCACTGTTTGACATCTTTGTCGGCGACATGGACAGTGGGATCGAGTGCACCCTCAGCAAGTTTGCCAATGACACCAAGCTGTGTGGTGTGGTTGACATGCTGGAGGGAAGGGATGCCATCCAGGGGGACTTTGACAGGCTGGAGAGGTGGGTCCGTGCAAACTGCATGAAGTTCAACAAGGCCAAGTGCAAGGTCCTGCACGTGGGTCAGCACAATCCCAAGCACGACTATAGGCTGGGCGAGGAATGGATTGAAAGCAGCCCCGAGGAGAAGGACTTGGGGGTATTGATTGATGAGAAGCTCAACATGAGCCGGCAGTGTGCGCTTGCAGCCCAGAAAGCCAACTGTGTCCTGGGCTGCATCAAAAGAGGTGTGACCAGCAGGTCCAGGGAGGTGATCCTGCCCCTCTACTCAGCTCTGCTGAGACCCCACCCGGAGTACTGCATCCAGCTCTGGGGGCCCCAGTACAGGAGAGACAAGGAGCTGTTGGAGTGAGTCCAGAGGAGGGCCACGAAGCTGATCAGAGGGCTGGAGCACCTCTCCTCTGAGGACAGGCTGAGAGAGTTGGGGTTGTTCAGCCTGGAGAAAAGAAGGCTCTGGGGAGACCTAATTGCAGCTTTCCAGTACCTGAAGGGGCCTACAGGAAAGCTGGAGAGGGACTGTTTATGAGGGAGTGTAGTGACAGGACAAGGGGTAATGGGTTCAAGCTCAAGGAGGGTCGATTTAGATTAGATGTTAGAAAGAAATTCTCTACTGTGAGGGTGGTGAGGCACTGGAACAGGTTGCCCAGAGAGGTTGTGGATGCTCCATCCCTGGAAGTGTTTAAGGCCAGGTTGGATGGGGCTTTGGGCAATGTGGTCTAGTGGAGGGTGTCCCTGCCCGCGGCAGGGGGAGTTGGAACTAGATGGTCTTTGAGGTCCCTTTCAACCCTAACCATTCTATGATTCTATGAGGAAGAAAAACAGATAAGGAAAATGTGCCCCCCCCCCGCCCAGTTTTTGTAGACTTCCAAGAATAAAACCTAGTGATATCAAGTTAGAAGTCTAACAGTGCTCTTAATATAGGACACTCTGCTTTAAAGCTGTTACTAAAAAAAAAAAAAAGACAACACAAAAACAATTAGGAGAAATCCATAACTGAATAGTTCCCAATATTACCAGTTTTGCAGCTATTAAGTGTAGAAGAAATAAAACACTCATTGAAAGGTATCATGTATGTACATCACTTGTCATATAAAAACCTCTTACATAGGTTTTGGCCAGTGTTGGTGCCACACATGCATACATCCCCCCCCAAAATAAGTCCTATGAAGTTCCTTGGCTACATCCAGAGTAAATATCCTTCAGTAAAGAGACATACTGAGGTCCACATCTACAAGTATATTGAAGAACTGAATGAGAGTTGCCGTTTGGAATTCTGCTGCTACTGGGTGCAACATGAGCAACCTTGCAGTTTCCAGTCACCTGAGGACTTCAAGCCAACAAGACCACAAAACAGCTTCCCCCAAGACACTGCTAGCTGACAGACAAAATTCAAAAAACAGTGTCACAGAACAGTAGCATACTGAACTCCATGTCTACAGTTTTACACTTCTCTTAAATGTGTCTCTGATGGAACATGCTTGATCAGTTCCATGGAGAATAACATCAGTTCCACTAAACATATAGTAACCTACCAGCTATTACAGTCCACTTCTTCAGGAGTTATAACCCTGATATACTCAGTTACTTCCTTAACACAGCTTTGCCCCATCCCTTGGATGGAAAATAAGAACCGAGCAGAGCAGCTGTTCTTATCTGTGCTCAACTACAAAAGAAAGTGAAGCGATCCCTACTCCAGGATGTATCTGTGTGATGTACTAAGAGAATCCGTGTGGAATCAAAGTGAGTGCAGAAGAGGCTATGAAAATATTAGATAAAATGAACCGGAACAACCTGCCAACATTAGATGCTATTCACTAAGACCTCAAGGGACTCAAAGATGCAACAGATTATATCAACTTCCTCATGCAATCTCCAGCTCAAAACTAGATCGACAGTTGAGGTATGGAGGTTGCCCAACACTTACACATGGCAAATCAATACAAAATTTAGGAAGAACAGATGTAGTGGACACCCAAATAAATATGATTTACTGGCAGACTCAACATGGTGTTTGTTAAAGGAATCCCTGCTTCACATAACCAGATTTCTCTGTAGACATCACATGGATAAGGAGGCACTCTGCTGAAAGAAAACTAGGAAACAAAGTCCATACCAAGGGCTTCAAAGGACACCAAACAAGTCTGAAAAAAATGAAAGAAGGCCCTTTGTATGAATATTTAACTAATTAAGAGACAGAATGGTGGGAAGGAAGATGAAGGAAGGCAGGAAGTAAATGATTGCTTACTTTAATAGAAGGAGATGACCAATAGAGCTTCACAGAAACCTGCACTGGGACATGGATTATTCTACATAACCACAAAGAGGGAGGAGAGATGAGTCGGTAATAAAATGATGACAATTTGCTAGAGATCCTAAGTTACTCAGGACAATAAAGAGAAGATCTGGCTACAGAATTGCACAAACATCTTGCAACACTGACCAGGGAACAAGGTGTCAGACAAAAAAAATCACTGCAGATTAAAGTGAAACAGATGGGAAAGTACCATCCTAGCTTCCTATATGAAAGCCAGGTCCTACCTAACCATTATACCTCTCTTCTGATGGAACAAGCCCACTTCCTTCAGCCTCTCCCCTCATGTCACATGCTCCACTACATCAGTGCTTTCCCTTGTACTGAGGAGCCCCAAACTGGACATGGTACTCCAGATGCTGTCTCACAAGCGCCACCCACAAGGGAAGAACTGTTTCTGCAGCCTGCTGGTTACACTTCTTCTAACAACCCAGCATGCAGCTGGCCATCATTGCTGACCTCTGTTCAACTCTTTGTCCACCAGGACCCCCATGCCTTTCTCTGAAAAGGCTCTCTGTAGACAGCTGACCCCAGCCTGTACTGCTGCCTGGTGTTATTCTAGCCCAGATGCACGACTTGGTAGGATTGCCTTTGTTGGAATTCGCAAACTTCCTGTCAGATCATCTTTCCAGCCTGTCCCTCTGTCTAGCAGCCCTGTCCTCCAGCACATCAGACACTCTTCAACTTGCTATAGGGGAGTTTACATGCATGTTGAATGTGCTGGCCCGTCATCCCAATGCTCAGGTCGTTAATAAAGATGTTAAACAATATTGGGCCCTGTATCAATCCCTGAGCGACACCACTGGTAACTGACAAAAAAAAAAGTCATTGATTATATACGGACCTGTAGCTTGACCCAATATGGCTATTCTAAAGTCATAACTTCAGTCTGAAAATTGCATCAGTGAGCTTTTCACCTAAGTAGGAGAACCGTCAACTGTTGGTTCTTCTTTGGGCTCTAATACGTAACTCCAGAATCTTCTGGAAAAACAGAATACTGGCAGAACATTATATAACTATACAGCATTTACTGAAATGGGAATTATTTTAGCCAGCTTCAGAGAAAGCAAGGAAACAATACCATAGTAAAGAACAGGTTTGTTTTATCCACCTCAAGGCATGTATCACTGTTAACTTATTCAGAATCTAAGACTGACAATAACAAAATACAGAAACATTGGTATTATGGGCTTTTAGTAGTTATTAAAGCTTTCATTTTGACTACACAGGTCAAGCCAATTCCAAAACCTCTGACAGGATCTCCTGTAACAAAAAAGTTGGAAAAGCATGTGGGCACACAATCATTCTCCAAAGTGCCTATGACAAACAGGCTTTCTGAAGGTTGAACAGCAAGCTGTAATTGCACAGGTCTACACTCAGGATGCTGGAGGACAACTATGAAAACTGACTTTGTTCTTTCAGGAACATACGCAGACAGAGCTCAAAGTTTCCTCTCAGTGAACTGTTCCCAAGTGCCTGACTGTGAAGGTTGACATAAACCTATTCTGCAGTTTCTCAGAGTGCTTCTTTAGAACAGACCCAGACAGACTCCTAGAGCTGCAAAGATACCCAACTGCTGTGAGACTAGCACACGGGTACATAATGGCAGCTGAGGAAGTCGCTGGTGGAGCCACATCCTGAAAAGTGCTTTTTTCCCTGTCTTTGCCTTTCCTCAACTGTTTAAATGACTTGTTATTAAAATGAGTCAGCACTGACCACTTTAAACACCCTTCCTGACTTGTGTTGCCAAAAACTTTCCATAAAAAATAAAACCCAACATAATTAGACTGGAAATGGGTAGCAGCAGTGAAGGAGATGTCTAAAATTTAAAGAATGCTGTTATTATTTACATGTGAAACACTGAACTAAAGACACCTACCCAGGAAAAGAGAATTCTAGTTGTTCTGAAGAAAGTTGTGGGGGTTGACTCCAAAAGCCGTATTTTCTGAACTGCTTTGCACAATACTGTAGAGTGATTCTCTTCACAGTACAGATATGTAGATAGCGAAAAAGAAGGGTTAGCAAATACACTTCATAATGTGGCTTAAGTCTGCCATCTCCTTTTGCCATTTGTGGTACTCTTAGAAAAAAGCTACATCAGGTTCTGAATAGATCTAGTGAAAATGAAGACCTAGTTCAAGTTTTAAAAACAAATTATGAATAAACATATCCAGTAATGAAGCTACAGGTAATTTCTCCTGCCAGGAAAAGAGGACTCTTATACCACTGCTAGCAGCAAATACACTCAGATACTATATAGTCTATAAGAAAAATCAGGCTGCAAAGTGCAATTAAAAAAACGAAAACAACCCTCATGTTTGCTGAGTAAAAGCAAATGGCCAAACACATATTTACAGTATTACCCATCAATTAGGACAATGTACTACTACTATACAGTACATGAATTTAAATAAGAATCAATCCAGTTTGGTTTTTTTTTTTCTTAAAGAAAATAGACTTAGCTCCACAGGAAAAATTGAAAGTGAGTTTGTCAGGGCACTTTTTGTTTCCTCTTTACTTAAAATAAGTAGTGAAAAGCAGCAGCAACATGATGACTAACTTTTCTTCAGTAGTACGCAAGTATTGCATAGTGCTTCTCAGCTTTTAACAAAAGGGAAAACTGTGAAGCTAACTTCACAGCCAGAACAAATCCCTTTGCAAGTGTATTTTGTACAAGCAAAAAACCAAAGTCCTGAGTCTTACTGCTGACACATAGCTTATGCAGGATATAAAACCAAATTCTATGAGATTAAGTAATCTATAAACACCCTTTCTGCATAAATACCCAGACAAAGCCAGCCAGTGAGACCTCTACTGAACAATCTAGATGAAACAGCACAGACAGAGCTGATAAAATGCCCCACTTACTGTACTGGTTTATCAGGCAAGTGTAGGGAACTACTGCTGATACCATCAGTAACTTCAGCCTGAATCTGAACAGAGCTCAGCTTCACAGGAACAAGCTCATCTCAACTCTGGAGTGATTTACCAGGAAAACAGTAAGCTCTGAGCATTCAGAAATGCTTAGACACTTTACACTGTATACAGAGGAAGTGAAAGATGCTTAGCACTGCTGCAAGACGCAGTCATGGGTTTCGTGGTCAATGAAAAACCATACGTGACATATTACACGTGCAATGAATCCACAGAGAAATAAGACCACTGTTCTTAAAGAGTATTCCAGAGCAGTAAGAATGTGTACATCTTCACAGGTATCTGTTAAAAGTAAGAATTCAACATATGCAGTACAGTTCAGCCTTTGCAATTGGAGGGGTTTCTGCTTGTTCTTAAGCTTCCTAAAAGTGGTCTCCATATTTTACCTCTCTCAATTGTTTCAGGAGTAGAAAAATTTATTGAACTTTAATTTTACTTTGCCTTGAAACAAGTGGTTTAATCCCTGCAATGGGGCTTCTCTGAACTGACTGCAATTTCTTCTCAGAAAGACAAATTACCGTGATAAGTACAGAACCACAATTACCCATCACAAACCCTTCCTGCAGCCCAGCTGTACAAATGCAAAATAAAGCTTACAACAGTTTGTTTCCAGATGGGCTATGATGATACAAACATAACTTGACCTCAGCAGGACTAGTTATTTTTGTATAATTGTGAAACATTGTTTAAAGATTTTGTACACATGCACAGATAGGTTTTGACTTGCTAACTTTAATAACCAGTGTTCAAAGTACAAAAATGCTAGAGAGCAAACATCGTGTTTTATTTTTCAAGAACGGAAAATTTTATTGTGTATATCCAACACCAATTTTGTAACTAGACACCTAAAAAAACCCACCAAAAACATCAACACCGAATGGGTTAGCATACAATTACTTAGAACACCACTTGAAAGCCTGATTTTTATTCTTTTAAGCTCATTTAGCAGTCTGTGGGACACGTTAAGAGATCACCAAGACACAGTTTGCATATTATTTAACTTCTTAAAATACCGGTGCTATCCTCGGGTGCGATAAGAGCTCCAATCAACGCAACGCTCAGGCCAGACCGCGAAAACACAAAGCTTCGCCAAATCCCCCGAAAGTCGACCGCTCTCACCAGCACCAAGCTGTGAGAAAAGGAGAACGCTCCCACGCGGAAATCCATCAGGCGAGAAACTCTGGAAGCCGGGGGGAACTCGGGCGGGCGGTGCAAGCCCTTCGCCGGGTGAACGGTTCCCGCCGCCCAGCAACCCCTCCGCCCCCGACCGCAGCATCCCGGGGCTCCCACCGCCGACGGCACCGCAGCGCCTTCGTGCCACCGGCGTTACGCAACGGCACCGCGACCTTGCGGGGAACTTCGGAGTTTTTCTCGTGCCAGCAGCATCCCCACACACCACCCCCACTCCGGCAGCGGGATACCGCCTCCGCGCCGCACCTCGCCGGCTGGCGGGACCCCGGGCCCGGGACGCGGGGAAGGGAGCGCGACTGAGAGAAGCCGCTCGGAGAGAGGGGAGCTACGAAGCGCCGCGACCCGAGCGCGCAAACTTCGGCGGCAGCCGAGCTCCGTCCCGGGCGGGAAGGGGGAGGCGGGCCCCCTCGGCGGGAGCCGGCCGCTGCCGCCCTACCCCCGGCCCTTGGGGGGTGCGGGAGGACGGGGGTTGGGGTCAGGCTCGCGCGGCGGTATTTCTACCTGCGACACCAACGGAACCAGCGTCTGCTCCACGGAGCGCGTGCGGATCTCCAGCCCCGCGTCCGCGCCCAGCCCCGACGAGGACGACGAGGAGACTCCGCTGCTGCTGCACGGGGACGTAGCCATGGCGGGGAGCCGACCGGGACCCCCGTCACCACCCGCGTTCCCTCTCGGTCAACTCCGCTCCTCACCGCTGGCACGGCGGCCCCCACCGCGCCCCGCCCCCGCCCGCCGGGGCACCGCTGCCTTGCCGGGGCGCCAGGCGATGCCGCGCGCGCGCGCGCTCAGCCCCCCTCACGGCCCCTTCCCCGCCCCTTGGGACGGGATTTAAAGGGGCAGCGCCCGTTTCACCGCTCCCCGCCCCGCAGCGGCAGCAACCGCCCCCTCCCCTTGTGCCTTCCACACCCCCCGCCCGCCCTTCCTTCCCTCCCTCACCCCCGTGCCCGGCATTGGCGGCTGTGGCGCGCCTCAGTCTGTCCTCGGTTGCCTGCAGGGCTCCGCGCCGAGCTCCGGAGGAGGAAACGCGGGACTGGTCCTCACCGCCACCGCTCCCACCGAGAGTTTCTCCGTCGCTCTCGCCCGAGGCAGGCGGGGGCGGCCGGAGGGTCCCTGCCTGGGTGGGGAAGCCGAACTGGGTGGTGGTTGAGGGACTCGGATGGCCCTCAGGGAAACAGGAGGCCGGGCCGGTAACTGGCCTTGGGCTTCAGCGGCACCGGCTGGTGCGAACCTGGGGAAGGGTGGTCACAGTCGGGGACGCCGGTGCGGGGCAAGGGAGAGTCAGCCAGGGAGCCCCTCTTGCCTTGAGGGGTGGTGAAATCACGATTCGCGTACTATAGAGCATCTGGGAGGACTGATGAGCTGTCTTCAACTAAACTCCATCAGCTTTTCCCTTAGCAGCCTCTCAGCGAAAGGAAATAAAAGGCTCCTCCTGCCTTTCTGTGATTTGTATTCTATACCTGCCACACTGGCTGCTGCCAGAGCACAGCTATCCTGTGTATCTGGTTTGCCCAGCCTTGGTGCTAAAACAGACCACCTATGATCTAGCAAGAAGAGGGCAGAAGTAATTTCAAAGGTATAAAAGTGGTTAGAGTTTTTTTGTGGGGTTTTTTTGTTGTTGTTTGGTTTGGTTTGGGGTTTTTTTGGTTTGATATGAGCTAAATTCACTTCCCCACATTAGTTTGTAACCCGTAGTTGAGAAATATCAATACATGAATGCTTACTCATCTAATTCGGCTGTATGTATTTGATATGGCTGATTCTCCTACAGATTTATCTATGCAAAATTGTGGAAACAGAATGGAGCTCTTCTGGCCGTGATCCAAGAGCAAAGCAGCTCTCGCCCAGACCTGGGGTAACTCAGCGCAGTGCTGTGCGTGAGCCGACAAGCCCTACCTAGGGTCCAGGCTAGTAAACCGCTCTAACATAATTACTTAGTTTCCTGGTCAGAACTGATGGTTTGTGTTTGACTGCTCACCTCTCAGACAACACAACTCTGTAAACGTGTCTTTGGCTTTTTTTACGTTGTTAGATCAAGGACGTGGTATCATTTTCTGTCTTCAGAAAGATTTCTGACCTCTTTTGCACAAAGCATCTTTTGCACAATTTTGAAACCTAGACATAAGGTAAAGAACAGCATTTGTTGTCCTTTGAAACCTAGACATAAGATAAAGGACAGCATTTGTTGTCCTTTGGAGTTCTATAGAGTTATCCATATTTATTAAAAAAGAAAATTGCCAGAACTGCAAGTATAACCCTAGATAACAATATGGCCCTTTTCCTAGCTCTTCAGGAAATTGCTTTCCAACATGGTCTGATATTTTCTAAAATGACATCTTATATAACATCAAGTGTTACAGGAGAGAACTGAAGGCTTAAATCTGCCATGGTACGGAAAAAAAATCTAAATGATGGTGTAGACTTGAAATAAATGCTAGTCGTGCTTGATCAAAGTGGTTTAGAGCACACTTGAAATTTCTTGGGTTTTTTCTCCTCAAATTTTAATTTTCTTACAATATCTTTCATTCTTTTTCAGGTCATTTGTTTTCCCTTTACTTCTCAATACTCAGTTTCTAAGCCTTTGGATACAATTGTTGTTTTCTTTTACGTTTTGATAGAGTACTGAGGTCAGGTGTGGTTGCAGCCTCCCCAGGACTGTACACTGGTACAGGAGGCTTCTGGATCATATGAGCTGAAGCATCCACCAGACAGAGTCGGTAACACCAGAACAGAGAGGGAAGTGCATTCCTTTGCCCTATTCTCTCTGCCCCCTTCTGCTTAAAGTTGTTTCCTCATTCAGAATTTTTAATTCCCACTCATTGGCTATTTTATGAACATTACCATAATATAAATTATCTACATCATCAGCATCTACAGATATGAATCTACGATTCACA
Source organism: Grus americana (assembly GCF_028858705.1). Classification (NCBI taxonomy): domain Eukaryota; kingdom Metazoa; phylum Chordata; class Aves; order Gruiformes; family Gruidae; genus Grus; species Grus americana. Next base: position 67,822,927 of record NC_072853.1, read on the forward strand.
TCAGAAATTAACTAGAAGCACATGCACACTTGGCTGCTTGGTTTATAATTTGGTGTGGTCAGCCGAGTCTGTGTCACTTAATTTCAAAGATGGCTGCCTGTCTTCTCCAATGCAATAACGCATTGGACTTCCCAGGGATGACATTTTCTGATTCAAAGCAGAGTTAATAGCAGAGGTTAATGATAAATTTTAAAGGTTTTTAACTTCACATTGAAAAAGAAAACAAGTTTAGTATAAAAGAGGGTGGCAAAAATAGCAGTTTAAAAATAATTTTCTACACAAGATTGGACAAATGGTAGGAACTGTGCAATGCCTTTCTACAGACAGAAGTCCTATTCCCAATCTAGCACTCTCTTTTCCTGCTTTTGTTTTGTTTTCACTAGAGAAGCAGCATTAGTGGGTGGTGCTAGTGACAACACTGTCTAGTTCTCCCACTTCTCTCTTCAGGTGCTTCCAGTTTAAACATGGAAACCACATGCTCTGCTTCTGGGTCCTGTGCTGGGCAAACAGAATGCGTGTTTTGACGGTTTTAATTTAACACAATTGAAAAGCTCTAGCATGCTGCAGACTAGCATCTTTGTAGATACCTTGAGGAGCTCTTAAAAAATGATAGCCTGGAGCTTAATTGTGCTTTTTAATTATGTTAAGACAATTTGAATGAGCCAGTGTGATAGATTACAACCACACCTTTGGCATGCCAACACATACTTCTGAGGGAGCACTCTAAATTTGCAGTGCACAGCACTAGAATATTTTGCATGCTATGATTTTCAGCCCATATGATGGATTCAGGAAAGCAGTTACCCCTCATGCCTGTAATGCAGGAGCAGGACCACTGGCCATGGCAGTTTCTAGACAGCTATCACTGTTTAGCTCTACCTTGCATCTGAAAGGCATTTGAAGTATAAGGGTAGAGGACAAGAGTAATGCCTAATGGACTATCTTTCTAACTTCATAACTTTGTCAGTGATCAAGGGGAAGGAAGTGATTCATATCCTTGTAGCATTATGAACTTGTCAATCTGTTCCTCCTTGTATTGTTTCCAGACTTCGCTGAAGGATGTGACACCTTCTGCTCCTCTATCCATGATGTCCCACAAGCTTGGCTTCTGTGGCTGGTAACAGGTTCTCACACAAAAGGTAAAACAGTTTTCTCTCATCTAGCTTTTCACCTTTCTCTTTACTATCTGAAGCACCTTTTGCAGGAGAAAACATTACTATCCAGCACAGTGCTGCACTAACTCTCAGACTGTTCTCTAAGTTGATGTCCCCCACACCCTGACAGTGACAGTGCTCCTAAGAAGGACAGCTGTTGTGAGCCTTTATGCGTAGTTAGGCCTCTGACCATGGATGCTGGCCTCTCAGCTTTGATGGGAATGATATGAAATGTACTAATGAGTGAGTGCATCTTATTCTACCCGCACCATGGCTTGTTTGAAGAGGCTGTCTGTCAGCCTTAGTTTGATGGACTAGCATGTGCTCTTATCTTCCAGCTAAGATGTGTATGTTCTCTGGTCTGTTTAAAGGAAAATGGGATGGGTAACACTTAAACAGTTTAAATAATGTTTTTGCTAATCTGTTCTTTTTTGACTGGCATAAGGTCAGTGATGAGGACAGAAACATTTTCCACCGGAAGGACAGAAACCTTTCCCACTGCAAGAAACCTTGTGTCTAACCCTTAGGAAACAGGTTGTTATGGTTGTTGCATATGTGCTGTTGAGGTACATGCAGCAAAGCAGATGCCATTTAACCAGTCAAGACAGGTTTGAACTTGTGTGCTGTGAAGAGGAGCCTAACAGTTTCTGGCCTCAAAGAGCAGTTGGTCTAGGAAACACAAACTGCAGGGAGAACAAGGAAATACTGGTAAAGGCCAGCTGATGGGATCAGAGGGCTTTTCAGTAAGTTTTGATAATGAACACTTTTGCATGCATGCTTATAATGAATCAGATAAGACCTAGGAATTATCTAAATTAATAACACTTTGAGGATGAGTTCCAAGAGCAGGTAATTGCTCTTTATCCTCCCATAGAGAGCATCCCAAATATCCAGGGGTGAGAGGAAGCAGTGCCTCCTTTGCTTCCTTATCTCCTAGCTGCAGTCTGGAAAGCAGAGCTGAGTGGGCTAAGTGTCAGATTGCTCCCTTTCTGTTTCCTCCAGGTGAGAATAAAGTTAGAGTGGTGTGGGAGGGGAGAGCACATCAATCATCTTTCCAGATGAAATTTAGAAATCCACTCTAAGCTTAAACTTTTCTCTTGATTCACTCCAATTTCCTCTCAAACTTGACAAAGTCATACTTCTTTTTGTTTCAGTGGGGATGTTTTGCAGGCAATGTGTGAAATCAGTAATTTTAAAGATGACTAAAAATTTTAGGCTTTTGAGAAATGTCAAATGATAGGAGGCAAGCATTGCTTGAAATGTCTAATCCTCATTATCAGTGGTTATTAACTCCAAAGTACGTTACACTTCTTTATAAAACCAATCTTTTATGTTTACTTTGTACCCCATAGTAAAATGCTTCAGTTTACAAAGATAACATTACTTTTTACATGGAGAGCATTTTATGTGACTATACAGTGACTATATATTTTTGTCATTTTGTGAATTGCTAGTTTCACAATGGGATTGCAACAGTTATTACAGGAACTATGAAGAAGAGGTGGATGTAAAAATAATGTATAGACATATTCAAAGGACTACAGCTAGTGTCTGGTTTTATTCTGAATGTTTATCCAGCATGGCTGTGTGCCTATACAGCCAGAGGGTGATTTCAAGCCATGACTCCGTTTCAGTTTACAGGGTGGGAGCTATCAAAATCTTCAGCAAGTAACAGCTATTTGGCCATGCTACCAAATGTGCTACCCCTCCAAAATACTTCCGTTCCCTATGGCTATCACAAAGAAAATAAGGAACCTTGTTTGGGTGATCAGATATTGATAACCCATCATGGCTTGTCTGCCTCTTGTACACAGCACATAAGAAGAGTTACCCATGCCAGTTCTCTGAGAAGTGTAAGGACCCAGTACGCTTCAGAAATACTAGCACCTTCAAGAGACTTCTGCGATGAGTAGCATATTTTTGAGAATACATACAGGTATAAAGCATACATTTCCTGTGACGTGCTGAATGCAAAGAGCACAGATGCTTTAGTCAGCTCATCAGAATTAAAGAAAGATCATTAAAATCAGGGTCTGAAGAATGTATCCTACCTTTTCACTGAAGTGTCTTACCCAAGCCACCTACAGTTGTAGCAGATGTGTGCCTGAGGTAGGGAAGAGCCAAGGAACAATTTTCAATCCTGTGAGATATTTTTGTTTAATGATAGTATGAGGCTTTACTGGCAAGGAAGGATCTACACCAATGGATACTGCAAGAGTTGCCCAACGCTTTCCATTGTAAGACCCATGCTTTAGGTTGTATATGAATATGCTGAACTTCAAAACTTTGGTGTGGTTCTCTGACAGGTGTTTGTCTTTAAATGATTAGTTCTTTTTTTTTCAGAAGAAATGGCATAGCTTTGTCTAAAAAAAAAATGAGGTTAGGGCAAAAAAGGGCATTTTTCAAAACTGAGTTAATTCTTACCATTGTTTTGCTGAGAAGGTCCTGGCTGGCTCACAAAGGTGAAATTTAACAACATGTATTTAAATATAATGGGACAGTCAGATAAATGCCTTTTGTATTCTCTGTGACAGTCTTCCTAAATTTAGCTGAAGAATACATTTCTGAAAACTTTTTTTATACATTTTGAAGAATTTATTTGTAGAATAACAAGTAAATTTTCTGAAACTTCCACATACATTGAGCGGGACTATTTTCTGAGAGCCTGTTATAGGGGCCAAATGTAAGGAGTAGGAATAAATGAGAAAAGGGCAGGCTGAAGGAGAGCACAACAAGTGATGTGAGAATAAGGGCCAGGCTGAGAGGGAGAGGTGTAGGAGGAAGCAGGTATTGTGTTAGTCAGAGATTTTGGTGTTCTCCAGCTGCAGGAACTACCTTCACAAATTCTTGTCTGTGTGGCAGTCAGGGACTTGTGACTTTTACACAGGTAGGAGGTACTGAGGAGAAGCTGAAGGTGTTCTGTAGTCAAGACTGGCATTTTTTCCTTTATTTAGAGTTTCCTTGTGTGGTCCTTTAATAAATCAGTATATGGACATGCATCTAATGCTTACTGACATTGGTGTGACAGCTTTTAGAGGTGAAAAGTCTAACCAGTTTACATTCAGCTGTGAATTTGGCCTTATTTCAAAAAGAACATCTGAAAAATATGCTTTCATCTCAAACTTTAGTAGGAATTAACATGCAGTTTTATAAAATCATACCCTAGGAACAGTAGAGTACAGGACCCTTTTCAGACTAACACTATGTAGATTTATCAATGTATTAATATACTTTTCAAAACTTCCAGTGCTGCTGTAACATATCAGGCAAAATTAACTCCTAAATGATCAGTTCTAGATGCTAAGCAATAATTTGTATTTTTCTCCTTGCACTCTGTAAAGGTCTTCTTTCACACATGTACATTTTTCATCGGACTATGGCTGAGGCCTATTCATTACATCTAGGACCCTGTTCTAAACAGGAGCTAGCACACTACTTCGTTTTATACTAGAAGGTATGAGCACCTTCGCCAATACACACATACACGATAATCATCCCTCGTGAAAGTCTTAAACTGACCTGCAGTTAGGGATTGGATTAAGCTTTGGCACCAAATGTTTTATCTCTTTTAAATCTATCATCCTAACACTTTTTTTCAACCATTCCTGTGGGTTATAAAATAAATATAGCAGGAACCACCTGAACTGCCTTACAAGAAGCAGGGCAAGTGCAGCAGTGACTCGACCTGAGCTGGCTTTGGTGCCCAAAAACATGCAGCATACCACCTCTCCTGTCCTGAGTGACAACCATAACAGATGGAGCCCAAGGTCATGGACTAAATGAACTCGTTGGGCATTTTGTGGACATTTTGTAGACATCTGTGGACATTTTATGGACATTTTAGAGGGGTGGTCCATAGACTAAGGGAAAGATGCCTGCATATTATATCAAAGGATGGGAAGAGGGAGGGTGGTTAATGAGGTTGTGTTGGATAGTGTGGGACCTGCACATGACTTGAATAGTATGGAATAAGGGGTGGAGAATGTGCTGGTTTGGGCAAGATAGAGTTAATTTTCTTCATAGTAGCTAGTATGGAGCTATGTTTTGGATTTGTGCTGAAAACAGCGTTGATAACACAGAGATGTTTTAGTTACTGCTGAGCAGGTTTGAAGAAATCTCTAGCCTGCAAAATCTTTAAGAGCATTTGCCACCTAGCAACAGCCAGGGACGTGTGTCTCCTTCGAACAATCTGCAATTGTGTGATTCAGAATAAACCTCCACAGTGTTTATAACCGCAATTGTAACTTATGTAGGAAGGGAAAATGCAGCAAAAGGCTCCCGTTACATCACTGACAAAAGGATTTCATTACCATAAGAAGTCCCTTAACAGGGTGACAAATAATCAAGATTGAAAAGAATGTGTGAGACCAGCAGAAAGGGAAACAATGATGTTCCTATTATAGCCGTAGCCTTTACAATAAATGATATGTCAGCTTTTTCATTTTGAATTGTGCTGAATAACTTGGTGATTTTAATTCATCAGCAAATGAATACTTAGATTAGAAGCTATTTTCTTTCCAAATTTGCACTTGCTAGCTTAGTCATGCAATAAATAACACATTCCTTGAAAAGTTTGAATTATCCATGTATTATTTTTAAATATACCGTTTATAGATGTTAACTATTTAAAAACGCAGATACTCTGTTAGTTTGCACAGATATGTGAGCAAAGTATGGGAGCTGTATGAGAGGAAGGGTAATTGCAACATGCATGAGCTGGCTGACTATCAAAATCCCATTGGTCTGCATTTCGTGGTGCTAATAAGATAGTAGGAAAAAATTACACAGATGCTAGTGCACATGGGTGCCATTTAATTTGCTCTCATGCATAAGTCTTTGCAACATTTAAGAATATGTTTCACTGGATATCACTTATCCTCAGTTAGAGGAAAGAAACTGGGAATATTCAAGGACACTGTCTTTCATACCTCCCAGACCTCCAAACTGGTGACACTTGTTAGGGAGTTTTACCCATGTGACCTTGTTAAATTAACCTGGATCTGTTCTAAAAAAACCAGACAGCTTCCAGACTTGTGGTCACAGCATTACTTAAAATTCCCTATTAACAGGGTACTAAAAAATACTTTGTTTTGATATATGTTCTTGCTAAAAGGTGGTTCCTAGTTTCTCAGTTAACAAAGCAACTTAACTAAGATATTACTAATATGCATTACTAACAAAATACTTTTAATGCTAAAATATAGATGGTGTATTGTTGCTAAATTAGACTGACTGTACTATTTGGAGAAATCATTAGCCTAACCCCTTACAGGCAGCTGGTAGAATTCAATTCTGTTTCTGGCAGCAGGAGAGTACATGCTGGAGTATCAGAATTGGAGCAGAAAATTGTAAGTGCAGCTGAAATGGAAAGGGAAGCAGCAAGCTATTGCCAAGGGAACACAAGGATTTTTGTAATAAGTACAGTCAGTGAGTTTATACTAAATAGAAAAAGTTCCAGAAAACGTAATGTAACTGAAAATTTAGAAACCTCTCTTTTTCAGTCATGTTCAAAGTACTAAAAGTATTTCTTAGAACTTGACATTTGTACTGAATTGCTGGTGTAATACCAACTATTTTTTGAGATATCATAATGTAGACAGGCCCTAATAGGCAAAAGTTTTCAAAGCAAAATGAGGCGTTGGAGTGTAGGGAGCACATCAAGAGATTATTTTTTTGTTGCACTCACTAACGTTGTCCTTACTTGCCAGCACTTCCATTGATGTAAATTGATGTGATGCTGAACAGGGACTGCATGTTTAGGTATGCTCAGCACACTCTACATGTCCCTCTGATAGGAAAAAGTTTGCAAATCACAGGTGGAAGTCACTTCAAAGTCCAAGCTTTCTTGTTTCACAGTTAGTCTTTTCTAGGAATTAATCAGAATGTGAAATCTAATTGTGCGCTTTGGATAAGGAGAAAATAATTTCCTGATCAAATGTTTCTTTGATCCTGTTTGTAAAGAATGGCAAAAGTCCTGCTTCTCTGAAGACAGGAGAAACCAGTCGATAAGAAACAATTTGTGTTTTCAGAGTTTTGGGCTTCTTGTCAGCTATTTAGCGCACAAGTGACTTCAGGATTCTCAGGACCTCATTTAGTGTCTATACCTATATATGTACCCATTTTGATTTCTTACAATACTATATAGGTTAACAGAGCAGCATAATTAGAAAAATATCACTCTTTTAAACACTATATTTTTTGAAATTTAAAGTATCACAGAGTAATATATATTGATGATTACATCCTGATGGAATTGCTCCCTACTCTACCTGTCATGCTCAAATACTGATATGCAGTGGGTAGGGAATCTCAGCCCTTTCAGCAGGAACTGTGCAAAAACTGTATTTTTTCTGCTTCTCTGTCCTTCTCAAAAGTGATGATCAAGGCACTGAGGGAATACAGCAAACGATAATATTCTTTTAGCTCTAGCAAAGCCTGTCCTTGACTTTGAAAGACAGCTGATTAGGATTCCTATATTTTTTTTTAAAAAATGGGCATGGCAGAGACAAGACAGAAAGTGAAAATCCACCTAGATCAGTGTAGCCCGGTGTCCAGGTCACATATGTAGCATACAGAACCCAATTAAAATCCCTGCTCAGCCAGCTTTAGAGCATGGTCTTGAAACTAGATTTCCACTTCCCATGTGCGTGTTCAGCTGTGGATGCTTCAGGGTGGTGTCTTTTTTTTCGAAGAAGTCTCAGATAGGCTTTGTCTTCATTTTGATACAAAAGAGAAACTGCTTTGTTCCCCTCACAATTATTCTTAACTAAATCTAGGAAAAAATAATAGATTCAATAGCAAATTTGCAGGCTTAACATTTTACTAATGGACTTATGATTTACTGCTCTTTTTATTTCAAAATAGAACTGGAACTAAAAAGTGTGATTTGGAGCAGCTCATCTTATTTTTAGCAATGTTCCTGCAGGTTTACCTTTCATCTAAAACAAATGGTGCATAAGTGTTTCTTCCTTCATTCCTAATGTTCCTTTCAATATCTGAAGATACTTTAAGACACTCCTGCCCAACACCTTCCTAATGGAAACCGAATGTATACTTTTGGCTTCTAAGCCATGCATCATTTTGGTTCTTCCTCTTAAAACTTCCCCACTGCCCCCGAAGGTTGCATCTGAAATAAGAGTTTCAGAGAATTTCAGCATCCCAAGGGCACTTTATAAAAGGCACGAGCTCCTGTCTTCAGACAGGGATATTGTGTATATAGGCTGATCCCAATAGACTTGATGTGCGTGATGAAATTGTACTATAGCCACGCAGTTTGTATTAGACTGTTTCTTTTATTTCTCTTATCACTACTCCTTTCCAGTTAGCATTCTCCTCATTTACATCTTGAGTTTGTCATCCCTTAGGAGATTTTTTCCAGCTTTTACAGAGCAAAATGTTCATATGATTAGAATCACCAGTTTGTCATATTCCTCATTTTCATACAGCAAACCTGCTTACTGTTGGTTCTGCTATACTTGGTTGCAATCCTCTAGCAAAGAAGAATAAACCCCAACAAACTGTTTCTGTACCTGATACTTCTTCCGTTAGGATTCCGCTGAATGAAGTTCTTTGTTGAGAGTCAAAACCCTTCAGACGTTGGCCTAAAACTGTTCCCGTGGAAGTCAGTTGTCATCTCCTGAGTCCTCTGGGTCAGGCACAGGCCAATAAAAGGCACTTTTGTGACTCCCCACTTCCTATAGCCCATCTTCTAGTAATCCCAATCTCTGTTCTTCAGAGACTGCTATATTCTGGCTTCCTACCACCTGATAACTTTTCTTACTTATCAAGGTATCCTCTGCTCAGCACTATGGATGCTCTCAGGGTTTGGCAGGCTGATGTGGAAAGATTGCTAAAAGGAATTAGGCTCAGGGAACACGCACCTACTGAACCTTGCAATATTTATAGTCATCGTGACTCTGCTTTCATCCCGTACTTCTAGTGTTGATAATGAGAGACATTTCTTCCCTGTTATTCAGCTCTTTCTACGTTTATTTCCTTTCTAAAGAGATGGATGCAAATTGGGGGGTGAGGGGAGAGGAAACCCTTCCCTGCTGTCTGCTGATTCTGTGATGCAGCTGCTCACTCTGAACAGTGCTGAACATCAAGTACCCCAGCAGTTGCAGAGACTGACTTCACCTTCTAATGATGAGTATCATTTATGCCTCTGCTTTTTAGAGATACAGACTCTTCTAGTCAAAGATCAATAACAACCTCCGACAGAGGGGCAGTAGTTTTGCTCCCATACAGGAGACAATACCTTCCTCTTGTCATCTCCTGGCAGTTTTGCTTCGGAAGAATTGGTCACAGATTTTCTGGGGAATTTTTTTTAAAGAGTTTTTCCTTTGATCCTAAGAATGCACTGTAAGCTGATCCAACCATAGTTAGTGTTCCCTTTTCTGGATTATTTATGTGAGGCTGCTGGGAGATTTGATGTATTCAATTCTCTGGCTTTTACTTTCTATAGGTTCCAACCTTGCAGAGCATCCTAGGTCAGAAGTAGTAGTGAATGGTATTATTGTCCCACAGGACCTCATACTACTCCAGAAAAGAAAGGATACGCATCATTTAGCTGCGTAGGTGTCTTAATGATTTCTAGTTGAGACATGTTATGTACACTTTTATCCTTTTCCAATGGATGATAGACAAACTTTTGAAACTGTTAATTAAAGGGAAACAGAAGAGTTTGTTAGGTGGGAAAGTAAGACTGTATTAAGTTCAGCCTCAGTGGAAAACAATACAGGGAACTATGATCGAGGATAAAAAGGCTAAATTTAGCCCATCGCTTTAAATTTTTTATCTGAGGTCAAGGTCGTCTTGTTAATAGCTGCCCTTCCTTGTGCTAAGTCATGCAGTTTAGATTCTATGCTTACATATGAAAAATATCAGTCTGATCCAACACAGACATTTAAACTCATCATACGTTTCCAACCATGCAGCTGTTAAGTACTAACCAGTTCATCATAACCATTCAATCTGAGAAGGCATTCTTCAGCCAACTTTAATATTAGTTTCATGGAAGAGTTCAGTATTTTCAGAGGCACGTTTAAAATCTAAGCCTGTTGGCAAACAGAGATAGATGAGCCTTCTCTGTCCCACAGCACTAAAGCATAGAGGACAGGCAAGTCAGGCAGGCTAAGCAGGTTTAATAGACAAAGCTTTCTTTTTAGAACAATTTCTCTAACGTATTTTGCTAAGCTGTATATGGAACTTGTTGCTCCAGTGTAACACAAGGCAAGGAACCTTCAGCTATCACCATTTCTGACCTGGGACTTAAATCCTTGGAGAAAGCTGTGAATCACTAAATCTGAGATTCAAACAGGAATCTGGAATCCTGTAACAAACGAAGTTCCCAGATACTCTATTAATATGGATCTTAATGTTTATAGGTACATAACACATCTTAGTTCAACAAAATAAAGAGATAGTGGATTAAGTTACGATATCTAGTACTAAGTTACAAAGCTTGTAGTTCCTGAAAATGCTTGTGCATCTGAAAGACTCAGGAACTATGGATCAGTCGTGGTAAGGAAAACCTGAGCTACCATAAAATTGGAAGTGTCTTTGTGCAGCAGTATCTACTTATCTACCTGTAATATGGTCTAGACACCTGTGGTATATTAGAGAAGACTATAAAGAGCATTAGTGTTGTTTGCTGACAGCCTGTCATATAATTTATAACAGCTTGATGCAATGAATATTGCTTCTTTCAAACTTTTTTCCAGTGTAGGCTTTCCTGGAAAATGTTGAACAAGGTTTTCTTTAATTTCTTATACTCTGCTATTTACTATTTGAAAGGCTAACATCACTGTTTATAGATTCCCTGGTAATTTCTTTTACTCGGTTGAATATAGAGCTTTTGTCAGATTTCTACAGTGAATATTTTCCACAGTAAATTTAAAATTACTTTCAACAAATATTTCATAGTGAGACTGAAAGTCATTTTATGCAAACATATCACAGATGGTACCATTCAAGTGAATGAGTGTAGAAAATAATGCATAAAATTGATGCATCAAATTAATTTAAATATTTATGGGAAAAATGAATCCAACACTCTTTTCAACAGATTTGTATCCTCTCATAAAAAATGCCAATCCCACAAACTCTTCCGGCTAGGGACTGGAGTGATGTTCTCAAAGAAACATGTCGTTACATCATGAAGTATAGCCCTGCAGCTCCTAAGCTAGCCTTCCCTATTCATTTCTCCTAAATATACTTTTTAAAACCTGTTAACTTATTTTCTTTCATCAACTAATGTGTCTCACCTGTATTTCTTCTCTGTAATTATTTTCTGTATTTTCTCTGTAATCATTTCCTATGTCATTTATCTCAAGGGAATTTGAATAAGTTCTAGAAAGTAGGTTCTATTTTGTCATCATTTTAATGATATCATTTAGATAATTTATTATTTACAATATAGTTTTATGGATCCTGTCATCCAATAATGCACTCTGCAATAACCAAAAAGCCTGCTGATGAAATCTCTGTACTCAGATTAGTTCTCTGATGTTTGTCACTTTTTCTGTGAAATAAAATTTACTCGGTGCAACTAAAATATTAGCTGGTGCAAAAAAATTGCTGGAGGGCCTCTGCCTGCGGCGCTTCCATCCCCTGCCATTGCTGAGATGATCAGGTGAGCAGCACATCCATCACTTTTAGCAGATAAGCGGTGCTGCTGCCTTCTGAAGGGAGAGACCTGGAGGTACCTTACCTGCAAAGGGCTATTTACACCCCTCATCTTGGACTGATACCCGTACGCGCTCTGTTCCAGGCACAGCTTGCGACTTCCAGCTCATTTGTTAATAATAACATTACTTAAGTTCTAAATATTTCTGTCTGATGTTAATTCTGTTTATCAACAAGTGCACTATGTTCACTTAGAACTGTCAAGTTACAAAAGATGCTTGTTCATTCAGTGTAAGAAAACTGAGGCAGCTTTTGTATATTTTAAATATGTAAAACTCATGAGTACTTGTGATCAGTGCCGCATCCTATACTTTCCAGTTAAACTCCTCTTGATAGCACTTCAGTCTTTACACACTTCAACTTTTCAGTTACCTTTCATGTCCTGTTTCTGCCAAAGTAATGCTTTTTTAAAAAAAAAAAAATTCTAGTGTGAGAAAAACCCATAGCTTTCAGTTGTAGTTAGAATTGTTGTTAACCAAAATAACACAGTTTGCCCTTCCTTTCAAATGAATTTCTCAGGCTGCAGTGTGGTCTGTGCAGTTAAAATGTGGCAATAAAACAAATAGTCTTATAAATTCATGTACAAGATGTTCCAAGAATGCAGTCAGAAGAGAAGGGGACAAAGAGGACTGGTGAAGGATAAAACACAGTGCAGACTCATTTGCAGTTCTACAGTGAACGCCTTTATGTGGCTGGTGCCTTTCCTTTCCCCTCCTTCTCAAAAGCAAGAGACTTCCAGGAGAGACTGAACTTTAAATTCGTTCTGGCATTTCTTACAGGGAGGAATTTACTAGGAGCTACAGCAGAAAAAGCTAGGACTAACTTCAACATATTTGCTTTTCCTTTAACTCCTTAAAGGCAAGACTTTTATTTTCTAACATAACTAGATATTTTTTTCTGTCTCTAGTTTGCAGGCCGAGTTAGGGGAACATAAAGAGTTCCGTTTACTTCGACGTCCACAGCAAATCTGTAGCTAAGTCAGAAACAGATGCCTGGGTTCTTCTGTCCCCTGCTCTAACCACGAGACTCCCCGTGTGTTTTTGCTGATACGTCTGTGATAGCTCATGGTTTTTGAACCGACAGCATTCTGAATAGTTAGGAAGCTGCCCAAGTAGAAGCTGAGTCACTGGTGGCTTATATTTTTAACTGGTGTCATCATCGCACCATCCACTCTACCTAGCATCAGTTTGGCTCTGTCTTTCCTTGCAGCCTACACATTTGCTTCTCTACTCCATTCCTGCCAGAGAGGGTTTCTAAGCTGCTCTGCAGTGCGCTCCACTGCTTATGCAAAGCTCTTAAGATATTATAATATACTGCTTAAGGGAAGCTAGCAACCTAGGAGCTACATGAGAGGCAGTTAGGCATCATTTGTATCTAGAATATAATTCTGATTATAGAGGCAAAATATGCCAAGCATTATACACACAAAGATAGTACATGTATAGTAGGTGGCCTCTTAATAGGCATATTTATTATATGTGGTGGGTTGACCCTGGCTGGGGGCCAGGTGCCCACCAGAGCCGCTCTATCACTCCCCTCCTTCACTAGACAGGGGAGAAAAAGTATAACAAAAAGCTAATGGGTCGAGATAAGGACAGGGAGAGATCACTCACTAATTATCATCACGGGCAAAACAGACTGAACTTAGAGGGGAAATTCATCTAATTATTTACCAAGCAAAACAGAGTAGAGGAATGAGAAATAAAATAAACTCTTAAAACACCTCCCCCCACCCCTCCCATCTTCCCGGGCTTGACTTCACTCCCAGCTTCAACCTCCTCCCCCCTCAGTGGCACAGGGGGACAGGGAATGGGGGTTGTGGTCAGTTCATCACACGTTGTTTCTGCTGCTTCTTCATCCTCAGGGGGAGGACTCCTCTCATCGTTCCCCTGCTCCAGCATGGAGTCCCTCTCACGGGAGACAGTCCTTCACGAACTTCTCCAACGTGAGTCTCTCCCACGGGCTACAGTCCTTCACAAACTTCTCCAACAGGAGTCTCTCCCATGGGGTGCAGACCTTCAGGAACAGACTGCTCCAGCGTGGGGTCCCCCACGGGGTCACAAGTCCTGCCAGCAAACCTGCTCTGGCATGGGCTCCTCTCTCCATGGGTGCACAGGTCCTGCCAGGAGCTTGCTCCAGCATGGGCTTCCCATGGAGTCACAGCCTCTTTCAGGTGCCTCCACCTGCTCCGGCGTGGGGTCCTCCACGGGCTGCAGGGGGAATCTCTACACCCCCTCATCCTTCCTCCATGGGCTGCAGGGGGACAGCCTGCTTCACCATGGTCTTCACCACAGGCTGCAGGGGGATCTCTGCTCCGGCGCCTGGAGCACCTCCTGCCCCTCCTTCTGCACTGACCTTGGTGTCTGCAGAGTTTCTTACATCTTCTCACTCCTCTCTCCGGCTGCAAAAGCTCTCTCTGTTTTTTCTTCTTCTTAAAGATGTTATCATCACAGAGGCGCTGATTGGCTTGGCCTTGGCCAGCGGCGGGTCCGTCTTGGAGCCGGCTGGCATTGGCTCTGTCAGACACAGGGGAAGCTTCTAGCAACTTCTCACAGAAGCCACCCCTGTAGCCCCCCCCCCCGACCCTGCTACCAAAACCTTGCCACACAAACCCAACACATTATTGTAAAGCCTGCGGATGCTTCAGGCTTACTTTCACACTGACTATTACTACCATTAAGGCAGTGAGAAACTATATCAGCCAAAAAATTGGAGAAGTTATCAGCTCCAAGACATTTAATGAGGTTTCATAATTACTGAAGGATCACTGCAGAGACAGATAACAGCAGGGAAAAAAGCATAGAGGCTGAGTTGAGTAGCAGGGATTTTTAGTTGTCAAGCAAATTGGAAAGTTGACTAATATAATGGTTACACTTTGTTGTAACACCGTGCTAAACAGAAAAACACCCTTCAAACACTAGTATTGTTGAATCTCATGGGGAACCGCTCTGATCCTTGCATAATACAATGAAGAAGCTTTACTACCCTAAACCAAAGGAAACTCAGTGCGGATACTTTTAACAAAAGGATTTAACTGTTTCTCTCAAAAAAGCAAAAAACCCAGAACATTGGCTTTCCACCAAGCAATTCAACCTATATAGAGGAGGAACATAGCTAAACTGCCCTGGGAACTCTGACTCATGGTGTCAGGCGTCCTCCCTGTTGCAGAGGGGAAACAGTTTGCACCACCCTTTTTCCTGGCACAGCCTGTTTCCTTCTCTCCCACTCCAGGATGCAGCCCGGCCCACTGACCCACAGGGCCACGGTGCTTTATGTACTCTGCCCACCTCAAACCGAGGATAAAGCGGTCCACCCACAGCTCCTTGTGGCCTCATACAGGACAGCAGGTAGTCCTTGCTCTTCTGTGCAGGCATGCAAAAGGGCTTCAAATATTTGTGCAAACATTGACTTTTTTGGTGGTTTTTTTTAATTTCATAAAATAAATCAAAATGTTACTAATCTGACTAATACTTTAGTGAATTTCAATTACTTTTTGGCACATTTTCAGCAATTTAAATATGGTGAGAACTTCTGTTATTCAGTTTATCCCAAATATACTCGGTTAAGGCTGCCAGAAAAGGTGTACCTACCACTTAAATGCATCAAATACGATTGCTGAGTCTGAGTGTGTGGACAAGGGTTTATGCTAGCCCTCCCAAACCTGACATTCAGTTCTGGTTTACTGGTCTGCTCTCCTACCCACTCGTGGAACAAACTGAATTGAAAGGTACACTCTCAGTTGTGCTGTAATTAATTTTTAACCTTAAAGTAAAGCATCATGAGTTTTGCTACTGATGTGGTACTAGTCCTTTGTGGCACAAACGTCATTGCCAGCCGGCCTTTCACATCACACAAACTATATCCAGGTCTGTAGCAGATCTCTTTATTTGGTCCCTAGTTCTGTAAGTTCTGGGAGTTGGACTTGATGATCCTTATGGGTCCCTTCCAACTCGAGATATTCTACAATTTTAAGTTGGGCCTCTAACTCTGCAAATTGCATCACTCTCTTCCTGTTTTCCTCAAACTCGAAGCACTGGGGAAAGTATTGCAGGTCGACCTAGATCCCGTGGTTCCCTGGAACAGCTCTCTCTTTCCAAAACTAGTTCCAAACACACTGTAACTGTAATCCAGTTTCTTATCTAGGAAAGAATCTACTCTACTCCATTCTTCTGTCCTACTCCTTCATGAGCCCTCCCAAGTGAGATCTAACTTTCGTTGCTCCTATCTGCTGGTTTATGCACCAAATCAAACTGGGGACAGATCAAATGATGCTGGTGATCCCCTCCAGCAAATATTCAGACATCACCTGTGCACCTCAGAGCTTGACTATGGCAACAGCCCAGTCGTGACTGGGTTTCCAACCCACTGAGAGTCTGAGATTGTTGCAAGATGGACGGCTTCATTAAGCAGGATATTTTACCGTGAATAAGTGTACTAGTGCTTTCTGTTCTGCAACAGCTGGTTGAGGATTACGGTTGGGGATTCAGAAGTGTTGCTTTAAATATATAAATCTCTAGCTAGGCCATGACTTATTTTCATGAGACTGTATTTTCTCCTGTATTGTGCAACCTTGCAACTGTTGTGTTCAAGTTAGAGACTTTTAGCCGCAGGATCTCGTGGCAGTGCTCTTTGTGCTTTTGCTGTTTGTTTGGAAGTGGATTTCCAAGCATGGTGGAAACTGTCATTAGTTCCATCATTGTATTACGGTTCCTTTTTATCTATGTCTACATAGCAAAGGAGACAGCAATCAAGGAATCAATTCCTCCAGCAATATTCCATTGCTATTATCTTTGCAGAGAGTTGGTATCAGTGGTAGTCTCCAAATCTCAGAATCTTATTTCTGTTGCTTCTTAAGAAGGGGAAAATCTTCTTTAATATTTTTAAAAATCCTTTTCCTTTCAGCTTATGCATCTTGTGGACAGATGACTAAAATATACCATGGGTATGGCAATGACTTCACAGTTACTGCTTCCCAGTTTAAATTGTAAAACTTCTGACATGCTCTATAAAAATACCTTGTAAGTTTTTCTCTTATGGTGAACTTTCATTATAAACTGCTTTATAAATTGATCATGAACATAAAAGGAAAAATTCATGAAAGCTGAGCACACTATAAGCTGTACTTGGCAGCTACACTGGGTAATATATGTGACAGAAAAATGGAAACAGAAAAAGTAATGGAGAGTCGATATGGATATGCACTGTGTCAGATTTGTTCTAAAACACTAACGTTTGACAAAAGATTCTTTCTTCAAAGATAACTTTTAAATTATTGGATTTCCATCACTTTAGTATAAATTATCATTCCTTTGAATATCTTTTTGAAAAAGAAAGTAGAGATTAAAGGAAAATTATCAGGTTTACTTCAATAATGAAACACCTATCTACAGATGCATTTCTTTCTTGATGTAGGTCAAGCTAATGAAAAAATTTTACATGATTTATTTTCTTACTAAAAAATACCAAGGCCAAAAAAACCCCACTTATTTCATTAGATTTCAAAGGTGGCTGACTCGAATTGACACAGTTTGGTTTGAAATGTTTTTATTTCTTAGTTCAAATTACTCGCAGTCAGGCAATCTCCCCTGTCATTAAACTGATGCAGTGCACTGTGGGGGCCATGGGCAATGGCAAAGGCAATCTGTCTAGGAAGCCTAGACCCTTGAGAAAAATGGGAATATGAATCACATCTGAGGTACCAAGGGAACGCCAAGGGACAAGTTACAAAGACAAAATTATCTGGTTTTACATTTCTCAATGGAAATTTGCTAATTGAAAATGAATAAATCAGTATTTTGGCTTTTGGTTATCATCCATTTTCAACAGTGGAATTCCCAGGAACTACAAATTCTCATTTTTAATAAATACTACTAAGAACTAAAATATGCGGTGGACCTCTTAAATACCTTTTGTACAACAGTTACCCAAGAACATCCTCTCATTTAGACTACAGGTCACAGGGGCACAAGAGTAATAACTTTCCAATCTACTCAATTGCTAGTGTGGTTTCAGAGGTGAAAGTTCTGTGTCCTGAGCAGCCAGGCTGTCCTGTGAGCCCCATGCCAACACTGTAGGGATTGGGATGATGTAAGAACTTTGGCTGAGATAAAATGGCAGGTCACTGTGCAAAGCAGCGGACTAAGATTTAGGGGATCTGGATTCCAGTCTTGCCTTCTTAGGCTTGGCTGCTTGCTGGCTTCCTAAGCCATTTGTAGAAAGATGAACTTCATATCCATGACGGTGACAGCCAGCACGCCTTGTCTGTTGGAACAAGCTAGCAGTGCTCCATACACAGCAGTCTCCAGAGGGGCCCAGGATATTTAGGAACAGTGCCTTGGCAAAGAAATGCTCTCATTGCTACAAGCAAAAGAATCCCATTGAAATATTTTTGCTGTTCAGAGTATTTTTCTTCATAATACAGCTTTCTTCCTTTTCTCCCAGGGCCTTCCCATTTCTATGGTTTCCTTTGCTGGCGTAGTCAGGATTCTGTGTTATTCCACAGCACTTGCATTTTGGTGTGGACATAGTGCATCCTTCTTTTCACAGAGAACCAGAGCACAGCCTGCAATACGAAATAAGAAGAGCTTTACTATAGCTGTATAAAGTCCTATTCTGAAGAATTTTACCTCTAAGCTGTGTGATACTTCTGAGTATTTCACTTTCTAATATGTACCACAAAACAAGCTTGTATTCATAGATGTTGCTATTAAAGAAAGACCACTGGCTGAACCCTTGCCGAACATTTTATTTTCGTCATTTCCACTCAGTGTGTGTCTTTCAATTCCTCTTTTTAAGCATTGTCATAGTCGCTATTAAGAATCACCACCTTCCCATCACCATCTTTCATAGAGTCTCCACAAAGACAAACTCCTGCCTAATGCTAATCAGCACTTTTTTCTTCCAAGGCCAATGTTTTCTGTTTAAGAGAGGATGCTCGCTTGGACATGAGATACTGACTTCCTTTCTCTTTGGATTATCTGTGTTTTTGATAGGACTGATGTAGTGAGGAGAGATAAAAGGACAACTGGGTATGGACCAGCCAAGAGAAAGGCTCAGCAAAGTCTCAGGAAGGTCCTGTGGCACCAAAAGCATTGCCAAAGTTAGAGGATGGATGAAGAGGTGGTAGAAACTGTTGGACAAGCAAATAAAAAGTATTAAAGCCTTGGAGTAGGAGGTACATGTTGGCTTTGGGAATGCGAGGCACTGGGGAAGAAGGAGCAAGAGAGGAGCAAGAGAGGGATCACAGAGAGGAGGAAAATGAAGAGCTAGGGCGAAGGGAAGGGAAGGGAAGGGAAGGGAAGGGAAGGGAAGGGAAGGCTGTTCACTCAGCTCTCGCTCAGGTTTTGGCCTAACACACAGCTCACACTAAAGCTTGATGTATGATTGGGAGCAGTGCCACCAGGTGAAAGTGAGAGCAACGCGTACACCGGACACAACAGACAGGAAGAGATAAGGGCCATCCTGGCAGCCATTATCACCTGCAGCTGCTATCTCCTGCAGCCATCATCTCCTGCATTTTTGCAACAGTCCCTGTGGGCAGTTTTTTTCTGAGTCCACTGACTTATGGAGGTGGTGTAGATCAAACTTCCAAGCTGGGAGGTGTAAGTATGCCAGCTCATCTCAAAAACTTTTGGAGTGGATCCAAGAGCAGCAGGACTGCTGAGGCTCTTGGGCTTCCTGGTGTGATACCAGGGATGCCCTCACCATGATGGAGGAGGAAGAATGAATGCCGTCACCCTCAGCTGGGGACCTGTCTTGCACATAAGCACGTGAGAACATGTGAGTTGGTGAATTTGTGAATTAATTAAGTAGTGAAGTAGAAACTTAACAAGTTAGGCTAGTCTGTTAAAAGCAGATTGGGTCCTTGTTTGATTTTTACCTAATGAGCTCATGAATTCAAGTTTGATTCACAGGCTACGTTGTCCTGTATATTTGAGAGGTCAAAACAAACCATGACATTACGAACTGGCACAGTGTGTTGAGAGGAGACAAGTTGCTTTTGTTTGCCTGTTTGGGGGGGTTATTGGTTCATCTGTTTAATTTTACACTGACTATTCTTGCCATTTTTCTATTTGCTAGTGTCCAACAGCATTTTTTCCAGGCATTTTGCACTTTGTCACTTCATCACTTGAAATTTACTGGTGTTCTATATGAGCATAATTCACTGCTGGCAGATTATTCTCTGCAAGCCCACAAAACAAATTTCACTCACTCCCCATGCTTTCATTCCCCTTTATTCGCCCCATGTAAATGGTTTTGTGGATTTGAACAAGGGATAACAGAGCATGGGGAGACAGAATAGGAAATAATCAGACCTTACAGCAGGCAGCCAGGTACTATCTTAATTTTTTTTTCAGAACTATTTCCTGGTACTATCTAAGATGCTGGAGATGACACCAGACATTTCAAATTTCCAGGGAATGAGTCCATATTTATTTTTGAAATTAGCTTCAGCTGGTCAGAGGCCTGAGGCTCATGTAGAGGGGCCAGAGGTTTTATTTTGCTGAATACCTAGTCCTAGTTCTCATTTACATTAAAACACAAATATCTTGAACTATTTATACTTGGGAGATTAAAGAGTAAATAAACTACCCAAAGATGAGATATTCAGTGTTGTTATGACAGAGGGAGGACACAAACACAGGTCTCTGGGTTCTTTGGGGATAAGGCACTGGGACACTTAGGAGAAGCACAACTATTTTGCCAACCGTGTCCTGGGCTGCATCAAAAGAGGTGTGACCAGCAGGTCGAGGGAGGTGATCCTGCTCCTCTACTCCGCTTTTATGAGACCCCACCTGGAGTACTGCGTCCAGCTCTGGGGGCCCCAGTACAGGAGAGACATCGACCCCTAGGTGAGGACGAGAACTTTATGAGGGCAGCTCAGGAGTCAGTAGTTTTCCATTAGTATCTCATTTAATATCTTCAAACTAGATAAAGTCCTGAGCAATCTGACCTAACTGTGAAATTAACCTGGTCTTGGGCAGGGAGATCTAATTGCAGCTTACCAGTACCTGAAGGGCCTACAGGAAAGCTGGAGAGGGACTGTTTATCAGGGAGTGTAGTGACAGGACAAGGGGTAATGGGTTTAAGCTGAAGGAGGGTCGATTTAGATCGGATGTTAGAAAGAAATTCTTTACTGTGAGGGTGGTGAGGCACTGGAACAGGTTGCCCAGAGAGGTTGCTGATGCCCCCTCCCTGGAAGTGTTTAAGACCAGGTTGGATGAGGCTCTGGGCAACCTGGTCTAGTGGAGGGTGTCCCTGCCTATGGCAGGGGGGTTGGAACTAGATGGTCTTTGAGGTCCCTTCCAACCCAAACCATTCTATGATTCTATGAACTATTTTCCAAGCACCCACTAATTTATGCATTCAGATAATTTTCCCTAATGTCCATGTTGTGGGGTTTTTGCATATTCGGTCTCAGACTACCCCTCCTAAACATTCTTGTCCTCTTCTCTCATTCTTATCTGCTGTAGCATTTGAAAATCCTTATAGTAGAGCGGAATCATGTAAAAAGTATTTTTTGTGTTTCTCTCATCAATGAAGATTTTTAAGATTAAGTCTAATGTGTTTCTATATGATTTCAACATACTTCCTCCTATAATTTACTAGTTATTCCTAAACCTAAATTAATGATAAATTACTTACAGTTTAAGTAATGATAAACATCAATTCTAAAGGGCCATGAGTGTCTGTTTTAACATATAATCCCTTTTAGCACTGTTCTTAATAATCTTGGACTTTTTCCTTAAAGACATTTCTGTTAATTTCCTTTTGTGTCGTATTGTGTCACCACTCTCATTTTACAGCAATAAATAATCTTCCTGTAACTGGCTTCTGGTAGGACACTGACAATGTTTAAAAAGGATCTCCAAGTCAAAGCATTGCTGCCGATCATTGTCCTTTGCCCTGATGACTGATACTGCCAATTAGTTAAATGGATGGCATAACTATTCAAAGCACCAAGAATAATAAGTATAAAATTACTTATCACCCAGGAGTCAAGCAGCTGCTGCTCTCATCCCATACTGATACATCCGAGACATGTGAAGCTAGGATCCCTGCAGGAATTGCTCAGCTAAGAGAATTTCTGTGGTCCTCCACTCTGTGTTACTTGCTGCTGACCTATATGCAGATTTTGCAACTTGAGTTGTCCGAAGGGCTGCCATCCATCAGAGTACGGAAAGTGCAATGTTTATATCACAGCTGAGCAGTTTTAGCTGCATTATTGCCTTGTGTCCTCACTGCTCCAGGTTATGCCACTGCAATTGAGCTGAACTTCGTGTATAGCCCTCTCCATGGCAAATTCCAGGTGATTTTAGAAAGCCTTCTCAGGATTTAGGAGATTGTGGGTTAAATCCCCCAGAAGCTGGTGCTGTTTTCTTCTGAAACTGGAAATAAGAGTGAAATTCTGATTTTCTCATAGGGTAAACCAGCTTCTGTTGAAGATTTTGGAAATCTGCCACAAGGTTTATGCAGCAGCTGTTGTGAAGTAGGGGGAAACGGTAGAGAGCTGGGAACTGAGACCAACAGCTGCAGAATTATTTTTTACAGCTGTCTCATGCTCTTTTCCTTTGATATGCATCTTTTGTTTTTGCGATATTTGAAAATAGTTTTGTATGAAAAAAACCTATGTCTGGGTTGTGGGGTGAGCACCCCTGAATGACAAGAATGTTCCCTGCTTTTTTGTCCTGAGCTGCCCAGAGAGTACTTCCACAGGGTTGAGAGAAAACAACACTATTTCTGTGGAGATGCGCAAGAAATAGTCATTGCACTTTTGGAGACCCCCGATAGGTGATATTACTGAGGAAGACTGCTCAGTGAGAAATGAAATGCAGCCACCCCCCAGTCCTGTGTCTGAAGATGTTAAATGAGATACTAATGGAAAACTACCAGCTCCTGAGCTGCCCTCATAAAGTTCTTGTCCTTGCCTCCCAAGTAACATCTGATTAAGGTACTCACCGTGCCATGACAGATATATTCAGACCTCTAAGATCTCCAAGTTTTGCAGGGAGGCATTGGTGGAGCCCAAATGTCTTTTCTGTGTGCCACCTCTTATCTCTTCCCAAAGTACCAGAAACATACTGTGTTTCACAGGAAAGGCACAGTAACTCATCGTGGTGTGTCTTTGAGGATGTAGGTAGAATTGCTGGGCAAGGTTTAGAAACTCTGGACTTTACAAGAGCAATTGAAATGATGTGATCTACTTTGGATGGAAGGAAAGAGGATAATTATGCAAAAACATCAGAAAAATGTTTTAAGCAGGAACTCTGTAATCTTTAGGTATATGTTCACAGTTCCCTCAGATATCTAATTCTCTACTGAATTTCTCAATATATGTGATTCTTCATACATATTATTATAAAACAACCCAATTCCAGACTTTTGTCACATTTCAGCCCTTCACTCATAGTTATGACATTTTTTCAATATTTTTTCCACAGGAGGTAACTGAAAATTTGTTTACTGATACGAAAATATGAAGTCAGGTTTCTGAGAGCCAAGGTATGTTACTGAATTAATCCCTTCTCACACCTCATGCTTTGTTCTGATGTGTTTCTTAGATAAAAGTTACCTCTATGACAAAAGAATTTGTCGTCAGTTCTGTGTCATAACAGTCTCTGCAGAGAATGCATCATTTCAGAAACTTCAGCATATAAAATGAAACTGCTCTAAGATTATGACATAAAAAGACTTTTAGAACACTGTAGAAGAAATATTCAGTTACTGAAAGTGGTTTCCCATCATCCACACCTTCATCATCATTAACCAATTTAAAGAAATTTGAGAAATCCTCACCGAATATGCAGAGGTGACTTAAGCTGGAAAATCTTTTAAGTTCCTTTCAATGGCATTAAACCAGACAACTATTTTTGGTGAATAAGCCTCAGAATATTTGTGTATTCTGCTGACAAAATGAAACATACCCTGAAATTCCTAGACTTTTTGGCATATGAGCGCAATTAGAAAGCTTTGTTACATAACTTTCAAATAAAGAATTATCTGTTACATATGTCATTGTTTTATGCAGCATATGATCTGAGCAGTTAGATAGAAGCAAATATTCTTGAATTTATTGAGATAGATACTAGAATATTCCCCTTGTAAACTTACATTAACATGACTATGATAACTATTTCATTCCAATTATCTGAAGTATCAGAGGTCACTGAGAAAAGTCTGTCCTTTTCATCAAATTCTTTAATTATTTTCTACTTTTAAAACAGGAGATATTATATTTTTTGAAATATATAATGCTTTTTTTGCCTTCCAAATTATAGGTGAAAGGGTCGCTCACTTCAGATTAAATAATCTACTGTCACAATCATGATTTCTTTACTTGTCACACTTTTTATTGCTTCTGTAGTAGTCAATTCTGCCTCTTTCTCTTTCTTACCAATAAAATAAGTTATTTCTTAGCAGAAATGCTGGAATTTATTTTTATGATTTTCTCTTTTACTATGCTGTCCTATGTCTGACAATCCATTGTGAAAAACTGGAAAGCTCTTATCTTTTTTGATCTATGCAGAATTCTTCTACAGTGAAGGAGTATCTCTTGTTTTGCTGATGGGATGTTTATTCATCTTTAAAGTCATGGCCATCATGTATATAGGTATATAATTAAGCAGAAATAGAAATACATGAGCGACACACCCAACCCTAACTCACAATCACTTACTCGCCTCTTTAGTGCCCGTATACCTGTCCATTAGATAGAGAGGTATCACATATGACTGTATATGACATTTTAAGCAGGTAGGATAGCACAGTCTTTATAGGGGGTAATTTTAGCTGAAGATCTTGGAAGTAGACTAGAGCTTTTCTGGAAGATGCCTAATGTATCTTCTTACACTTCAGCAGTAGCTGAAGCTTTCCATGAAGTTTATGAATGAACTTAGGAAATTTGGGGCTCAGGATTTAATTCAATCACTCACAAGTCCCTCTAGGAGTAGAGAACTCACCATACTTTTCTCAACTGTTCCTACTCTTCAGAAATCAGGAAGAATTTCTATGTCATGTGTTTTGGGGGGATGCACTCCGCCTCTGCTGTCTCTGGAACGCTCATGTGGTCTTTCTCCTAAGCTCAGGAGGGTCCCAGCTCGCTTTCCAGTTCCCTCAAAAGGCCATAACTCTTCTTTGTGCAATGTGATAGTGTGTGTGGGAGAATACATCAGTGATACAGTAGAACTCCCAGTTGCTAAAATTCTCCTTTATTTATAGGATGCTGAGCCTGTTATGAAACTTCCATAAAGCTCTGGTAAAGCCACTACTTAAAAAAAAATATAAAAAGTACAGAAACCAGAAGGGCTGGTTTGTTTCATGTTTCTGGCCTTCCCACAGTACTCACTAAACATGTGCAATAAAGCATATTAAACTTCAAATAACACTAAGTATTTTCTGTTCATATAGAAGCCTTTAAAAGGTGAAACCTTTGAAAGATTGCTTTTTTTGCATGCCATTTCCCTAACTGGGTTACAAATGCAGAAACAGAAGTGCAGGGAAACATCAGTCTTCAGATAAAAGTCTAGGGGAACATCAGTCTTCAATAGCCAACGGCTCAAATACAACTCCACACCCATGACTTTATATTTCAAGTCTGTATTTCAGAACAGCCACAGAATAACAGAAAATTATATTTTTCCTAGGCTTTGTCTTAGATTTTTTTGAAATATTTCATTTCCTCAGGCTGAACTCCAGCCTGAAACAGGTTTTAGTCAGCAGTTAGATTGGTTGGTATTGCCTGGTGAAACTCATGCCAGTAGCATTTGACTGAATGGTTCAGCCTTCTCCATATCCTTCTGACAAGTGGATGAAAGAAAAGATGTCCCTTGCAATTAAAGATAGAGTGGACCCATGGTGAAAAAGGTTCTGGTAGCAGGGAATGCTGACACTTGTGGGATCTCATCAGCCTTTACAGACTTGAGTGCATCAGAATCTGCCCATTTTCTTACATTGCCTTAAAACCTACCTCTGGTTAGCTAAGCCCAGGCAGATGTCATCTCACTCAGAATATGTTGTCATTAATGATGTACTTCAGATCAGAATTATGCTTTTGAAGTGATTTTCCTGATTGTGTCCACTTACTGCGTTTTGGTTTGTGTCACAGGGAGGTCTTCACATGTGTGGATGAGGTCTTCCTAAGGTCCCGAAAACAAACTTTCTTTCAGATGAAACCAAACTAAACAATATGCTTCAGGACTGTACTAAGTGTGCTCCATGCACTACTGGGCAACAGTCCAGGCATCCAGACCAAAGCTGAAACACGTCTAATGTCAATGTTGGATCATCACTGCAACCTTGGATTGAGATCTGCAAAGTTGCATTCGCTCCAGGTGCTTCACGCAACTTGCTAATGTGGATGCAGCCTTGGCAGGAGAGAGCTGGGGAAACTCATTTTTTGCAGGTCAGAGGAAAATGTCTTTTGGGTGGCAGAGTCCTATATTCAGAGTTCATTGTTCTAGTCATTGTGCTTCCTGCGTTTGCATAATAGGTTTTGAAATAAAAAATGGGGGGTTTGGACATGGTAAACTGGGAGGACAGTCTGGTGTTCTACAGCCTCGAGGTGGCCAAAAGACCCAAGCTGCTCAATTTTGTCTTTAATGAAGCTATGTCTAAGTCAAGATGTCTACAGGCACATGCTTTCAGACTGGATGTTGGGAACTCGTAAAAGACCTGCAAAGTAATAATTTATTTTAAAAAAGTAAAAATTTATTTTTAAAAAGTAAAAATTTATTTTAAAAAATGGGTCACTCGCCGCCCCCTTAAAAGAGAGCAGTAGCAAGTGCATTGGACCCAGCTTGAATGAATTGCAGGTCACTGCCAGGTATGTTTGCACCTGCTCATCTTTGCTGTGAAACATTGTCTCCACTTGGAGACTAGAGCATAGCTGACCTTCCAGGAATGGGATAAATCCCTACCTTTTGGGTTGCAACATTGCCATCACTACCAGCTTGGTGTTTCCCTCCTTGGCAAAGTTTTAAGAAAATAGCTGAGTTCAGTGATGGGCCCCAAGAGAATTTTATCACTGGGGAAGGAATGTGATGAGAGACAGATATTTAGCATAAAAACCATGCAGCATCTTTTTGTCCCTACTGGTATTTAGGTCATCCCCGTTAAAATAAAGGGACAGCTGGATATGTGCAGCAGCTATTTTTGGCTTCTGGAACAATCATTTTGGATTAGAGGAAGCTAGGTGCAAATTAAAGAGACCTATAGCTCTCTCAAATGTTTGAGGATTAGTGGCTCATCAGTTAGCCCTAAGAAGGGTGAGCAGGAAGATGGAAGATAATCTGTTTTAGCAGAATTTGCGAGCTGCATTGTCGCCAGCATTTGCCCAGAAGAAACATTGAGGCACGTCATGTTTACAGCAGCTGCTCTGAAGCCCGAACAATCAAAACACAGATTTCTACTGACACCCTGAAACTGAAGCCAGCCACACTGAAGCTCCTGCGCACAGATGAAAACTCCCAGCTTTTATTTTCTGTTTATTTACCATGCCTGTGGAACGGACCGTGCCGCCCCCCCCGGTGATTTCCAGTCCATCCCGCTGTGCCTGCGTGGGCAGAGGCACCACGGCTCTCTCGCAGCAGTGGGAGGCAGCCAGGCTGCCTGCAAAGGCAGCGCTGAACTCAGTGCTGGGTCTATCACTCCAGAGAGCTGATGCTGCCCATGGTGCCAGCCAGGATTTCCAGCGCACGGTGCTGAGCGGGACGTTGTTTCCCAAAGCAATCATTCTCCAGGATGAGCGGTAAGGATGAGATTAAATTTGCAGTGTGATCCTGCTTCTGGCTGTTGGAGACTTTTGAAGAGACTGTGACAGTGATCGCTTATAAGAGCTAGGAGATTAAAACTGGGTTTGCTTCTTTTAAAATGCAGAGCCACCACTCCAGTTACGGTGGACACGAGACCCGCCTGGTTACAGGAGAAGAGGATAAGAGCTCACTTGGAGGATAAGAGCTTACTTGGACTTAATCCAGTCCAGGAATAGAGAAGTACGACAAAATCAAGCATTTCAAAACGTAATTATGCCAGAGACAGTAAACTGTACCCAAAGGACAAATTCTGCACCAAAATTTCAAACTCTGCCTGTTTATGTGCATTCAGGAGCAATTTCACATCAAAGCAAATAATTTTTTTTATGATGGCTGAGTCAGAAGGTAGTGATTTTCTCTGTAGAGAGCTGCACAGCTTTTTTTTTAGAGAAGTAAGGCCTTGCATGGTTGGCATCAAGTGGAAACCAGGAGAGATGCTGGACAAAGAGTCATGTTTCCTGACCAGATGAGCCTGATTGTGTTAAAAACCACCAAGAGGCTGTAGCAGAGCAGTGGGCTAATATCCAAATCGCCCCTTAGAGCTTTCATGGGGCTACAGCAGGTAGCTCCCACCCTGATAGAGTGAAATTAAAGAGCCTGTTCCGGCCTTCAGGGACGTGAACAGAGCTCGTTGAATTGCATTTTACAAATCTCTGTTTCTTTTGGATGCGTGAGTAACTAGGCTGGCACCTCCAAGCCATTAAGAGCCCAAGACCACTCCGTGGGCCATGTGTAAGGTCCTTTGCCCGTCCTTTGCAGCTTAGTCTCAGGTTTCCGATGACTGCAAATACACTGCAGTTTGAGAAACTTCAATATGCTCGTTCCTTGAATAGGAATATCCACTAGTCAGTCTAGTTTCCTAATAACTAATGACCTTCTTATCTGGCTTAATTTCCTAAAACAAATTTTCAAAGGCAAACTCACTGTTTTTTCTTCTTCTATTGATTTGCTCTGCGCTGTTCACAGGCCTGCAGGGTTACAAACCCTCTCTGATCATATGCTAATGAGTCATTAGTACTGACTGTCTGCTAATGTGAATAAATCACCCCTTCTTAGTCACTCTTTGTCCAAATAAAGAAGTCTATTCTGATAACAAAAACGTTACAACCAGCCAAGAATCAGTGAGATAATATTAGAACAGCTCTTCCTCAGGGCTGCCAGGAGCAGGGCTCAGCTGGTTCTGCCTCTGCCTGGCTGGTCCTCACTACCTCCACCCCCTTCTTTTATCCCCTTGTTTTATTCAAGCATATGTGTTCACTTAACTACACTTTGAGTCTAAGATTGCGTAATCATGTTTCAGTCAGATTTTAACGTCTTTAGATGGCTAAGAACAAAAGGTCAACACTGTTATTAGCTGTGTAGCTTTACTGAAGTGTGACTTCTCACCATAAAATTGGCACAAGGTCATTTTAAGATTTTTTTTACACTTTCGTTAGCAAAGCAGAATTACCCATTCACTTCTGGACAAGGTTAAATAGCTGACAACAGGTACAGGTTAAATATTAAGCCATTGGTCCTTCATTTCAGGTAAGAAGTTGCAGTCATCTTCAAAAACACTTGAAACTTCAGGCAGCACCTTGGAACCAGTACAAGGAAAGACCACTTTTAATTAGCACAAGGGAACTGTACAGATTTTGAGCCAGACTCTACTGTCTTGCACCTTCATGCAACCTTGCAAGAGTAACAAAGGCCATATATTGCTGTTTGAAAAACTCAGCATTTTTTTTTTCAAGAACAACCAGCGTTTGCTTGTGTTATATTCAGCAGGAGTGAAGATGCAATCAGATGAGATGGCTGAACTGACTTCACAGCTTGCTATTCCTAAAAAAATAGTTCTCTTTTTTTTTTTTTTTTTTCTGGGTTAATTTCTACCACTTTCATGAGCTCAGCTGCCTCCTTGAAAGGTCAGATAGCACCCAGGGAGGAGCTGGGGACCACTGGGGTAAGAGGAAGGAGGAGAATGATAGTGACAAAAAGGAGGAGAAGGAGGAGGAGATGGAGCAGGACTGCTTCTTTTAGCAGCCCTGAGCTGCTGGATCAGTTCAGCCTGTTTGGTCTGACTGGACCCTTGGGGTCCTGCAGTAGATTTGCAATAGCCCAAAATCTCCACAGTTCAAACATTAAGAAGCATTTTAATAAAATGTTTAGGCTCCTGGTATTTTGCTAGACTTGTAACTTCCTTCTTTATTTGCTTTTCAAAGAGTTTCATAGTAGCCAGGATCTATACCTTATTGTGTTTGGGTCTGTGGAATTACAATTATGACGATAACCTTGAAAATATGAACCGAGCTCAAGTCACCAATTTGCTCACAGCTTGTAGTAATAACTACCGTAGGGGGTAAAAAGCTGCCTTCATTTCAGACAGAGACTGTGTGCTTCTAGAGTGCACGATTCTGGCATTTTTTCTTAAATGTTACTGAATTTGGTATTTGTACTCTAAAATGCACCAGCTCCTTGCTTTTGCCCAGCACCCATTTCTCATCCCTTTGTATGGCCAGGACGTGCTTGCAGCTCAGTTTTCCTTCCTGGTTTTCCTCACGTGGCTTTCCAGGCTGCCTGAATTACAGCACATGATGCCTGAACTGCTAAACCTTTACCTGAGTAAAAGCGTATGCCCTCATTTACTATCCAGCCATACTGCCAGCCCTGGACTATAGCGTGCTCTAGCTTAGCTCTTGAAGTCTCCTTGGGGATGTGGTTTAGAGCAGAGGCAAGAGACGCAGCCAGGATTTCTAAAGGTGGCCATGACCCACGTTCTGCATGCTGTGTGGCTGGAATGGGTAAGTCAGGCAGAAACAGAGGCTAAAAGATGGCAGACTGTAGCTGTGTAGAAATAGGGAATTTTTTTAACTGCACTGAACACGTGAAGGCTCCTAATTCACAAAGGTTCAAAGTGAAACACATTACATTATTACAGTTGTGTTTAAAATTGCCTTGAAAAGGACTGGAAAAGCTTAAGTGATCTAGGATGGCCAAGAGGCCGTTTAAGAAGGTGAAATGCCTCAGCTCATTTTTGTGGTCTCCCAAAACACATGTTGTCTGTGTGAGTCCTTCTAGTTTCCTTTAGTTCAAACTAAAAAAAAAGATGCTTTCCACACACCTACTTACACTTGCACTAAGATGAAAAGGGAACTTCCCAGAGAGGAGACGGCTGTGTAAAGATTGCTTAAAAGCTTTTCCCGACTGCACCTCACATGCTGGTTGCTCCTGGCTGGCTGAGTAGTACCTGGCCGTACGCTGATGCGGCCAGGGCAGCAGTGGGTCAGGCAGTGCCCTGGGAGAAAGGTCTGTGCTAAAGCTCGGATGTAGATGTGTTTCACTGGTGCTGCAGGCTTTATGCAGTGGGGAAAAAAAAACCCTAAAAACTCACTATTGTAATGTTTTATAAGCAGTATCTACTGTTGCTTTGCTTTTGATAACAGGTACTTGGCTATTCATGTAAGATTTCTATGAGGCCTCCCTTATATTGTATTTTATAGCTGTTGGTGCAAGCCTGATTAACAGTGACAGTTGACTGAGGATGCAGTCCTCTTTCCAAATGGTGAGAGGTGTCCTATAGCGTTTGCCGGCCATGTTTATCTAGGTTTGGGGGTGGCGATCACGTCTATGGGACTGCTTTTTCTTAAGTAATACTCTAATTCATTTAATAATGCAAATGTGGTCCCAGCAGTGCAGCTTTACTGCATAATGACTAATCTCTGTCACAGCAGGACGCCAAGAATGAGTTTCTTTGGGAAGCTGTGGATATGCATAATGAACAGCTATCCCTAATAAAGTCTTTTTAATCAGGAGTCTTTCTCAGATCCACTGAGTTAAATGAGTTTGCATTTTGTGAATGCAAGGGTCCAAGTCTCTGACTTGGGTAAAAGTCTGCATCTACTCTGAAGTGAGTGAACATTTAAATAAATTGACATCCTGGCCCTAAGAGTTAACTTTTTAGCTCACATGTGTGATAGGAAAGCCCATGTAACTCTATACTGCCTCCAGTTAATGTACATAGAGTATGTGATACTCCTTTCTGTGAATACATTTCATTTTCCCTTTTAACAACCTTTGAACAGAAGTCGCAGCCAAGGATTCTGCCAGTGTATTTCAACCAAATCTGGGGGGAAAAAAAAAAAAAAAAGACAGATATTTCAAAGATGCAAGTTTTCCGGACATTTGAAGAAAGCAGATGAGAAAGGAGAGAGACCGTATGTATAGGTAGTACTCTAGTACTTTTTTGAGGTACTAATTTTTAAGCAAATTTCCCATTTGCCCACTCTTGCTCTGCGTAGTTCTGTGTCATGGGCTGGTCTCAGTGTATATGAAAGGGGTTCCTTTCAGATGAAACTGAACTGGGAGATGCTCTCCAGGATTCTCTTCAATGTACTTTAGTCACATATGGGCATACAGTCCATGAGACCAGGCAATTTAGATAGCAGAGACTGTGATGTCCTGTTCCTCTCTACAGACCTGGTCCTATTAGTCTGCACTTGCTCTCTAACATAGACGTGGCCATCAGCACCCTCAACAGAGGCACCCCATCCTGGTTGACATCAAACAGTCTGTCAGATGCTGTCTCAGTGCCCCAACTTCAGGAAAGCTTCATCTGGAGTTCAGACCTTATGAGATGCCAGGGAGCCTAGTCTTCTGTTGATTTTACCTCAGCAGGGAGATCCCACTAAAAGGAAGCAGGCCTCCTGAGGTCTGGTCTTCACAGGACTACCTGTTTAATAGAAACAGTTCTGCTTCCAGTTTGGGATTTATACAAGCATAACCGCTAGAAAAATCTGTCCCAGGAGTCTGGACCATTGCAATTGTTCTTATGCATTAAAAATCACTTCAGCAACACATTTTGTGTTCGGGAGGCTGTATCCCCTCAAGGATTTGCAATGGAATGTCACAGCATTATAATTAGACATGAGAATCTGTAAGTAAAAATGACAAGTTTGCCTTTGATGGCCATCCTATGCGACAAGGCCCATAACCTTTGAAAAATACAGGTATAATACAGGTATAACAGACCACTCTTTTATTCATAGGGTCAGCACCAAGGAAATGAATCTGTGTTGCTCAGTATGACCATTGACTGGACAAGATTTTGCAGGCTTACTCCAAACTCACATGCATCTTTTCCTTATTTCTCTTATTAAAGAGAAGGTAAGTCTGCCTTGTGCTCCAGAAAGAATAATCTAAATTCCCAGTACAGACAAACCCAGGAGAGTAAGATATTCTTTTTCCTCAACTGTTTCTATGTTGACTACAGAGGTCAGAGCAGCCAGTCATACAGATTCAGATGCTATTGTGGTTAAAGTCACTTTGTAAAAAAGGCTGGAAACATCTTATGTTTTTTACTGGTTTTTTTTTTTTACTACATATTTAATGAAGTAAGAAAGATAAGTTCTTGTCATGCCAAAGATGCAAAGTAGATATGCAGGATCAGTTAATAATTTCTACCTACTTCTAACACCATTTGCAAATACTGTCCCCCTAGAATTTCACACCACACAGGTTTTGTAAAAATCTAAGCCTCTAAATTTCACCTCTTAATTTTTTATCACACGCAATGTGTCTGGCAGAAAGAAAGCCCATAGCCCACCCAGGGACATTGCACAGACTCTGCAGTTGTACTGCATAAGCACAGCAGCTACTGCTCCCACTTTGGGGTGGAAACATTCCAGTCTTCTCACGGAAATCCAGCATAGCAAATCTATTCTCCTGTTAAAAGCAGGGGTTTGCCTTCATTTTCTGGCTATGATAGCATGTTTCATTTTTTCTCACATACTTGTCCAATTAAAATTGCAATTATTACAAAGCCATGTCTGGCTTCTCTGGCTCTGGAGTTTCACAAAGCAAGTCACCACTAGGATGGGAAACCCAGGATGGTCTGTTGAAGAGCTGGTAAAAAGATGTCTAAATTTGGTTACAGATAGTGTCATAAAAGAAAAACAAAGGGAACTTCCCTAGGTTGTCTTCTGGGTTCCTTCTTCCAATGCTTGATGGCAAGCATAAACCTGAGGACTGTTTCAGAAGGTTAGATCTTTTTTTCCCGAATTTTTGACCAAGTCATCTGGACGTAGACCTCCTTCCTGTCATGCTATGTGAGAGCGTATATGAGAACTATAGCAATGTGTCACCTAATACAATACTGGTGCCAGTGTGCAGCAAGGAAATCTGGGAGGGACTACTAGGTAAGACTCAGAAAATCATTATAGATTATGAACCTGTTTTGGGGGCTTGTTGTAAAATCAGATGTGGGATGTTCATGAGAGGGAAATTTAGCTCATGAATAGTATTTGAATCTTTCTATTTAAGCACAACCAATATCCATTTATTTAAATGTTTTTTAAAGAGAGAGAGAAATAAAGAGGAATTATTTCCAGTTCCCCCATTCAAACTTTTCTCTCACCTGATCTGAGAGACTCTTAAGGGAATACTCTTATGTGAAAGTGGTAATTGGTAAACTGGGCTGAATTTTACAGCCATTCTCAGGAGCTCTCTGAATACTGTCTGAAAATGAAATAGGGTGTTAAGGATATTTCTTATAAAGAGATCCTCTGAATTTTGTCACTGGAATTATGTGACCTAAATGAATTTGTTTGGCAAGGTAGAATCATTTGTAACGTTGATATTTTTATCTTCACAAACCTACATAAACCTACAATCCATGTAGCTTAAACTGTCACTGCAGCATAAATCAAAGGCCTCAGTATATCCCTTCTGAAGATGGTGTACATGTTAAATGTCTATACTCATACACTAGATTAAATTTTATAATTAGCGAGATGCAATAAGCTTTAAGAAATATATTTACTAAGGAGGGTGCCCAGAGGCTTTTAAAAAATGATGTTCCTTATTAATATGCTTAAAGACTGTCAGTGTGAGCAAATAAAGCACAGCCATAGAAGTTTAAAGGAAATCCCATCTCTACTCTGCCCTGTGAAGACCAGCCTGTTCGCAGCACGGCCAGAACAGCCAACGTGCCTGAGGTGGCGAAGATCAGAGGTGAGGGTCTCTGGCAGGAAACCTGTGGCTGAAGAGGGATATTTAAGCCCCAGTCTTGATGTGAGGTGGGGACCCAAGTACTCCAGTTGTGAATCTGGCATGAGTGCTATTGCTCAGAGAAAAAACAGTGTTTGACTGGTGATCGAGGGATGCACTTTGCAAGGAAATTCTCAAGTCTTGTTGATGTCTTTAAAAAGCTGATGTCTATATAATGCTTCAGGAGTCTCAGAGGTTGTTGGGGGAAGTGCCTTGCTCACCCTTACCTTCAGGAACTGGTAATACTGTATTCCTTGGCAAAAAGTATTTTAAATGATTCCTAGGGGCTCAAACAGAAGCCCACTTGGGATCTGAGAGAATCGCAACTCTTAACCTCTACCATTTCTGTAGCTTGCTAACACTGTTTACCATTACAATCAGGACAGGAATTTTGCAGGGAAGGCTCAGGTAGCGCTGAACAGGAGTAAATTGTCAAAATCTATTCTGCAGCCATCCCACAAAGCACTACAGGTTGGTGGTGGGAAGAGCCTTGCTCACTGCTGGCTGCAGGACTTGGCTCTGCCTCTGCACAACCTGACTGTTCTCTACTTTGTTGCTGGGGTTTTTGCATTTGGGCTTTTTCATTTTTCAAGGCCTAATTCTTTTCCAGGTTCTCTAAAATAATCTCTTTTGGATAATCTGAAAACCATTAGCCAAAGACAGCGCAAGCACAATAGTTCTGCGTGTTGTTTAGTAAAATGAGAAGAGAGACCTACATTGTTAGAGTGTTCACATTATTTGAAAAAGTGTTCTCAAAGTACTTTAATCTCAAGAAACATAATGTGGCAGTTCCATTTTACCCCATGGCTACCATGAACTAGTACCACACCTGACCCAGCTTTACCATGGGTCTCTCTATTACGGACATAGGAATATGAATATTTTAAAATTGCCACTCAACAAAGTAAGCGCAGCCTGCCCCAGCTTTTATCAGATCCCAGCAATAGCATGTATTTGCTGGATGCAATATAGCCTTAGGTTTTAAATCAAGTGTATCCACTGTGTGAGAGAACCTGCAACAGCAACAGCTTTAGATGGGAAATGGTGTTTGCCTTTCAGATATTCCACACTTTGTCCAGTTTTTTCAAATTCTATTATGAAATCAAATAAACATTCACACCTAAAAATACCTTCACAGCTTTACTGCCGTAACTTATTCTCA
The DNA here is from genome assembly GCF_028858705.1 of Grus americana. NCBI lineage: Eukaryota > Metazoa > Chordata > Aves > Gruiformes > Gruidae > Grus > Grus americana. The sequence goes on from NC_072853.1 coordinate 67,858,761, forward strand.
CTGTATTCTTTTTTGTTGGATATGAATTGTACACATTATACAGAAAGCCGTGCTCTTCAGGAGAGGAAGCAATTTCCAATTACATATTCCTCATAAGAGAAATATTAGAGTGATAATGGTTCCTATATTTAAATTGTCAAATAATTTGCATTGTGAGATTTTTAAAAAAGCCACAACAACAACAAAGGCTGAACATTTCCAGAGTCTCTCCATTAACCTGTCTGTAAAACTGAGGGATGCTAGCGCTTGACGGTCACCTCAGGCTGGGACGTACAGAGCCTTGGTTAACAATAAGGAATGATGAAAACCCTGAACACATCTGCTCTTGGTTTCCAGTTCTCTCTGTGTCGTAGAGAATTGAGTGTTTGTAGTGGGTCTCTCTCCCTTTCTCATGTAGTTGCACCCAAAGTACTCCAGAGCAGAATCCGGAACGCGCAATGCTCTGGAAACTGAGTTTGCCTTGCATGTTTTGGGCAGTGGGGGTGCTTCAGGCTCAGTCCCAATCATACGCCCCAGTAACTGTCTGCTGCTCCCAGAGCCACAAAGTTTTCTCCTGTGTCTCTAAAGAACTGTTTTGGCAGCTTTATTCTTCCATCAAGTGCATTGTGCTGTTTCTTACAAAGATGAAACATCTATTTTAGATAATAATATTAAAAATGGATAAAGATACGGCGTTTGAAGTTCTTCTGGTTTTCCTGGTGTTAATAGTAGCAGATGGTGGAAATCAATTTGCTATTAATTTACTTTCATGTCAAACACTCAATATAATTAAGCAAAGTGTCATCTAAACTCTGATTACTTACTTTCAAATTAAAATGATGTGTAAAACAGACTCCTAATTATCATGCTAATACCTGTGAAATGCTGTTTGCAGTTTCCAAGCTCCATAGGCTTTTTAGTATCAGACTTCAAAGCCTCCTGACAGGAATTATGGGTAGGAAGGTCAGGACTTAAAGCCAGATTTGTTTAATATTATCCTTCATGTGGGAGCACTCGTTTCAGTTGTTAATTCTCTTTGCTAAATTTCACACATGCAACAAAGCATGACTATCGGTGTTATACTCGGGTACCATTTGCTCCACCTGCACACAGAAACAAAAAGTGGTATTCTCCCTGATACTAATAGAAATTATCCAAGTGCATCACAGACATGATTTAAAACCTCAGTACAGTGTATATCTGTGCTTACATTCAGAAAAAAAACACCTATTTGTGTTAGTATTAATTAAAGTCAAATTAGAAGAACAGAAAACCGAATCTGACTGAGGAAAACTTCATCATGCATGCCATTTGCTTTGTAATTGTGCACATACCTAATTACCCTTCCATAGAGATGAAACATCAGAAAGGGCTCTCAAGCCCTTTTGCTTATTATCTCCTTTAGTACATTTTTCCTCTGTAAGCTATTGCTTCCAACCTTGTTTTCAATATTTCAAGCTACTGAAAATGCTTTTTTTTTTTTTCCTCCTGGGGAGAGCTCTGTTTAATCTTTTACAGACCGACCAAGAAAATGTTTCCAGATACTCACCCAGCCTTTTTTATTCCTCTGAGTCATCCAATCCCTCCTATGTCTGCTGCTGGACTTCAAAATAGGATTATTATATGTGGCTTACAGCCTGCAAACTGGATATAGAATTAGCCATTTTAGCTTGATCCGACCTGATAAACTGTGAAATAGTAGTGGGAGAAGAAACCTTCTTCCAAGTAATAATTTTCCACATAAGTAATGTCTCTTTAGAAATATTGTTGCCTCAAATACCAGGAGAAAATCACAACAATCGCTGTGAGTGGGAGGTAGGATGATCCATGCAAAAATTCTTTCTCATTAAAATTTCTGGAAAAGGTTTGAAAATCAGCCTCGGCAGAAGAACAAGGCAGAAAATCAAGGAGTGGGACAAAGATGAGCAAGGCTATCATAGTATTTCATTAGCAGAGAATACGTGTGCCTTTGTAGCACAGCAAAAAGCAACCTACAGGCAGAAGCTGTTTTCAACAAGGGGAAGAAAGAAGGAGATCCACTTGCCAAGTTTTAAGAATATTAGCCATATAGGGCTTTGACCAGCCTGCCAGTGGGAGGCCGAGGACAGCCTGCGTAGATGGTACAAAAGCAGCTCTGGGAAAAGTTTCTAGAACATCCCATACAATGTCGGGTGATTTGCTTTTATACAGCTGACAAAACTCAGGATTGTCCCTGGGACTCCTGACAGCCTTCCATTTAAAAAAGCAAAAGGAGCTAGCTTCTGCTTTGGAGACTAAATTAATGAAAGTTCATAGAATCATAGAATCATAGAATGGTTAGGGTTGGAAGGGACCTTAAAGACCATCTAGTTCCAACCCCCCTGCCATGGGCAGGGACACCCTCCACTAGACCACGTTGCCCAAAGCCCCATCCAACCTGGCCTTGAACACTTCCAGGGAGGGGGCATCCACAGCCTCTCTGGGCAACCTGTTCCAGTGCCTCACCACCCTCACAGTAAAGAATTTCTTTCCAACATCTAATCTAAATGTACCCTCCTTCAGCTTAAACCCATTGCCCCTTGTCCTGTCACTACACTCCCTCATAAACAGTCCCTCTCCAGCTTTCCTGTAGGCCCCTTCAGGTACTGGTAAGCCGCAATTAGATCTCCCCGGAACCTTCTCTTCTCCAGGCTGAACAACCCCAACTCTCTCAGCCAGTCCTCAGAGGAGAGGTGCTCCAGCCCTCCGATCAGCTTCGTGGCCCTCCTCTGGACTCGCTCCAACAGCTCCATGTCTCTCCTGTACTGGGGCCCCCAGAGCTGGATGCAGTACTCCAGGTGGGGTCTCAGCAGAGCGGAGTAGAGGGGCAGGATCACCTCCCTGGACCTGCTGGTCACACCTCTTTTGATGCAGCCCAGGACACAGTTGGCTTTCTGGGCTGCAAGCGCACGTTGCCAGCTCATGTTGAGCTTCTCATCAATCAATACCCCCAAGTCCTTCTCCTCAGGGCTGCTTTCAATCCATTCCTCGCCCAGCCTATAGTCGTGCTTGGGATTGTGCTGACCCACATGCCGGATCTTGCACTTGGCCTTGTTGAACTTCATGCAGTTTGCACAGGCCCACCTCTCCAGCCTGTCAAGGTCCCTCGGGATGGCATCCCTTCCCTCCAGCATGTCGACCACACCACACAGCTTGGTGTCATTGGCAAACTTGCTGAGGGTGCACTCGATCCTGCTGTCCATGTCGCCGACAAAGATGTTAAACAGTGCCGGTCCCAGTACCGACCCCTGAGGAACGCCACTCGTCACTGATCTTCGCTTGGACATTGAGCCGTTGACCACAACCCTTTGAGTGCGACCATCCAGCCAATTCCTTATCCACCGCGTGGTCCATGCATCGAATCCATGTCTCTCCAATTTAGAGACAAGGAAAAGTTCTGTCATTAGCAAAGTTACAACCTCAGTGTAACGTGGTGAAAGCCATGCTGAAGGCTACCTGGCTTCCACCATACACCCTGTATATAGTGCAGCTTATACAGGGGCTGCATCAGAAGATGCACGGCTCAGAGCACATCACATTCAGACATCTTCATTACCTTCTTCCAGGCCTTTATAAGTGATGCTCAGCAAAACAAACCAAGTTTATTTTAAACCAAACTATACTCAAACAAAAATAAAACAAAACCTGCACTTCTTAAGTGCCACCAAAATGATTAGCGTAAGGACAGTGCTTTTTGTTAGAGATGCTAACGTTAAACGTAAAAATATTTGCTGGCCTCAGGAATGGGACTAAAATATGTGTATGTCAGAGCAATAGCTTTCCAGGTGGCGAAGATCAGAAATTGCAGCTTTCACTTGCTCAAACAGATCAAACCGATCACAGTGCTCAGATGTGGAGGAGAACGTTGGGGTCACAGGTATTACATAAATGACGTAGAGTGATGACATCAGTGACTACTTCAAACCAAATGACACTGAAAAGATGGATATGCTTTTGAGAGCTAGATGTGCTTGTGTAAATTTGTGTTACGTGTGAGAAGCTATATAGGCACTGAGATACATTCTGCGAGTGGTACTCAAATATCTGACCACTCAATACAAACTGGATGAAAATACAATATATATTTTTCACCTCCAATATCTGTCAATGAAATGGGAATGGAAACAAATGTATGCCATTGTGCTTTAATTGAAAACACAAGTGTACTTGCCTTGAAGGAACTCTGTTGCTTACTAGATGTAGGAATATCACAACATCTCATGATAAAAGGATGCTGGTTCTGAAAATCTGTATCTTATTATGCAGCTGCTGAATGAGAAAACAGTACAGAAAATAATAACATTTCTGACAGATAAGGAGTGTCCTCATTTATGAATGTTGTGTCTCACCCAGTTATTATATTTGCTCTATAGGTTGAGGGGATTGATTAAAAACCTCAGGCAAAACAATGCAGCAATTTAGGAAATAACAAAATGCATCAACCCGCTCTGCACCTCGGCTACAGGTAACATCTCTCTAGTGCAGAGCTGGCAGGACAGAAGGTTTGCTCAGAAATGCAGTGCAACGCCTGACATCTTAAGCTGCATTCCTGTTACCGGACCTCAGATCACCTTCGGTCTTGTGGGTTGGTCCATGTATCCCTGGCTCCACAGCAGGACAGAATTGATGCGGTGGCGGAAGGCGGAAGGGAGAAATTACCTTCCACTCTGTTCCTCTTTCTACAGAAAGGAGACAGGGATGGGAAGGATGGGTGGTGGCCCATGATACGGGCAACTGGAGGACCAGGACTTAGTGTTGGGGATTTCAGCAACAGGTATAATATTGAAGAAAGAACATGAAGAACTTGTAAGGGTTGAAAAGGTTGGCCTCTTAAAAAAGCAAGAAGGGGAACCTGCTTCACTGGTCGGAGCAGGAGAAGGTGGATCTAATTAATGCTGCTACCATGAGATGTTACGGTGTTAAGCAACACAGTTCTATGGAGTAGATCTCCTTATAAAAATATTTTACAGTGACCTTTTCTTCTCTTGGTAAATACAAAATTTAGTTTGGTTTAAGAAAGCTGTAGGTGACCAACTTGCCACTGACTCCCTAAGGGAAGAACTGCAAATGATCCAACTCAGCCAGATTTACAAATTTACAGATTTACTGTCATGCATTGATACAGGCAAAATCTTAATCAAGTGTTTGCTCAAACATAAAAACCTGTTATTGTCTGGAATAAATTATTGTCTGCGAAGAAGGCAAAATGGGGAATCTCTTTATAAAAACATAATAATGTAAATCTCTAAATAGGGTAGGAGCAGGGGAAATAAAACATCATGGCAAAAATGGAGGCTACAGGAGAATAGAATATGAATGGGTCATGGTCAAGTTTTACTCAGTGTCTTGCCTTTTAAAATTCTGTATGGAATTCAAAATGATTTATAAGCACACACAGAGTTTTGTTGAAAGGGTTTAAGAAGAGGAGAATTTGGGGGTCAAAACTGGGCAGAAGAGAACTAGGTGAGGGAATGTGTGATCAGAGAAGACATGTCACATGTAACAGAAAGCAGACAGAACAAGACATGAGGAATTTGGTGGGATAATAAGATGAGTGAGGACAACTGATGTCCACACCAGCTGGGAGTTAGCACCTTTGCAAGGTAGGTCACCTCTGTTTTATGATGCTTAACTTGGATTTGGAGCCCAACTTCATGCTCCAAAGATGTGAAAACTTTAAATGTCTTTAATCTTCCTGTCCCATAACTCAAAAGACACTTTGTCAGATGCCTTCTTGTCAAATGATGCATAAATCAACAGAGCGATCACAAAATGCAAACCCTAAACCAGATTATCTCAGGCTCCAACATTCAAGAAGACTTCTGAGTTAAAATGTGATTCTCTCCTTTTATGGCTATTACAGATATAAATACTAAATGATTGCCATATTATTCAATTCTGTAGGTAACTGTATTTTGTAGCTGTGTATGATACTTGATTTGCCACTAGATCTTATTTAGAATTCAGTCATACCCAGAATGAAGCAGATCACCTAGCAAAACAACAGCTAACACATTTATGTCCCTTAGATGCAGATATAATTTCTAAAGTTTCGAAAGGCCAAAATATATACAAGCTAAAAGCAGAAGGATGTCCATGTACTGGAAAGTAAAATATTCATGTGATAATGTGCTTGTAACAATAAAGGTAGGTTTTAAAGTAACTGGAAAGAAAAGAAAGAAAGAGAACTACTATATGAGAAAATATGGACAAAAAGACAAATGATAACCCTATGCTGTTTATTTGAACAAACCAACAGGCTGTTCATAAAAATAACTTCCTTAAAAACGTAGATTGATGTTTTCACTTGGAAGTGAAGAGTGATGTAAAATACTGGTAAAACGCCCATCAGTCATTCTTTATCTAATGAAGCTTCTTCCAACATATCGTCAAATTGCATCTAATGATCTCTCTTGAAAAAGGAATAGTTCTGGACAAATGGAAATAACAATATATGGAATAATAGTGATGCAGAAAATAGAAAAAAAACCCAGGTATTTTGCAAAGATACATGAAGATGAGCTATTTTTAATATCTGGAAATATTTGGATACAATTATCTGTGATAAAATAGGGAAGGTAGATCCTGTTTGTATACCATAAAAGCAAAACCAAAAAAAACAACAGAAAGGAAAAATACTGCCTAAGAGGCCTCCGATCCTTTTTTTTCAATTTCATGAATGCCCACCTAATATTTATTCCATTTGTTTTCAAACTGCAGCACTGAAAAAGGCAGAACAAATTTCCAACATTCAGAAGAGGATTTTTTTATAATGTAATATGGCTACAACAAGGTAGCAAAATTGATGGCCACACTTTACTGGGAATATCAAACACTTACTAAAACAAAGAATAAAATGCCACTTACTTTCTCACAGTCCAGAGGCAAACCCTCAGGAGATGCAAATAATCAAAGATTTGCTCCAAGAGAAGTATAAGAATTTATATCAGCCTGGGACAACTCCTGTAATGCTTTGCAAGTCTAGAGAGAGATTAGGTTGATTTTAGGAATTCTCTGAATCATTAATCGATTAAATAAAGGGGAAAAAAAGGATCATGTTTAAAACATTTTCTTAGCATTTTCTAGAACATTGACATCTTTTATACAGTACAGGAAAATCTGTGTTTACTTCCTAACAGAAGTTACATATTCAAAAGGGGATCAGAAAATATTTTTTAGGTATAAATTTTGATACAGAAAGTGACAAACATACAAGATAGAAATCATAATGACTCTCACAGAAACTAAAACTAATCACCACCTCACACCATAATTTTTTATTCACATTGATGCCTTCTGTTGGGAGAATTTCGAAAAGGTTATGATAATTCCATTGGTATACATCTGGGAAAATATACCTAAGCATGACAGAATTATTACAGATTATATCATTCAAATATGACCTGAAGCTGGATCTATGGTTTTAGAACTTACCTGCTAATATTTTAGTTGTTTTTGTAATGTATTATAAAGTAAGCATGTTGGTTTTATTATAATTAAGCTAGTCATTCCTTCTACTAAAAACTCTGTGAAGATGACTAATGTTTGATGCAGTTGGATGCAGGCTGTAATAAAGTCCAAGTAAATAACACAATTATTTTTTTGGCTCCAACATGAATGCTCCAGCTTCTTTTTCACTTTTCCTGGAGGCTAAAGGTTTATCCTTTTTTTCTTTTCTTTTTTTTCCCCCATCCTTATTATTACGCCCCAGCGTTCAAAAGGTAGAACTATGGTAGGGGTCACAACACCATCTATTAAGTGTGCACCATCTAACAGTGTGCAGACTGTTAGAGACCACCCTGGGGCTCCTGCTTTTTCCTGATACCCACCTGAGGTTATCCTGCTGCAGTGACCTCGGGTTTGCTGCAGGCTTAGGGAGCACTCTCTCGCTGGAGACCCATGGTGGAAAAACTTCTCATTAAGAATAAAGTTCTGCCATCTGTCACAAGCTTCATGTAAACAGCTGAACCAAAACGTCTTGGCTTCCCTGGATCCTCAGCGCTTCCAACAAAAGTCAGGTAATGACTAATGACAGCCAGAAAAAAAAGAAAAAATATAGGCACGGGGCCATTGAAAACAGAATAATTTAAAGCCATTCTCACAAAGTGCTAAACAAAAGGTAGAAAAGCAGGTGGGTAGAAGTCGTCTCAGCAGCTCCTCTTTTTCTTGCTTGCTTGATATACATCTTTGGGTGACTTGGTAGCATTTATCCAGCATGTGTACTGTACCACGAATAGTCTGGGAATGATACACAGCTCCCCAGCTCAGCGTAGCTGATGTCTGTATGAGGCATCTATGCTCCTCTTCAGCGCAGATCTCTCAACTTCTATAGCACTCTCTTCTTTTTTTTTTTTTAATAGAATAAACACAACTAATTTACACAATTTAGGGAACATGCTATAGTTTGAGAAAGTCACAGTGGCTGGCACCTGGGGCAGGGAAATGCAGAGGAGGTTGTTCTGCACCAGGGAGGGGGTGAGGTGAGGGGGGGAGAGGGACAGAGCAGGGCTCATTGTGGGTATCAACAAGAAAGGCCCGACAGCAAATGGCTGAATAAAATAGCAAGTTTTGTAAGACAGGATAAGATGTTCATGCAGCATCAGATGGAGCCCAGATGGATTTTCCCACGGGATGCTGCTCAGAGCAGATCCTGTCTGTGGAGAGATGCTCTCCCCTTTTGGTCACTTGGGCTACCGTAGGATTTTCTCACAAGAAAACAGCTCTGTTCCTGGAGAACATTCACATGAGAACTTCTTGCTGCACAGTCGGATAAAGGCAAGGCCACGCAGGAGGTGAAATCACTGGCACGGCGTGGGAGCTGCCCGCAGGCGGCTCCGTGACCGCAATGCAGGCGAGGTGACCCCGTGGCCAGGGGACCCGTGCAGCCTGGTACAGCCCGAGGGCCCCGCTGGACCTGCAGCCTGGCACGTACCTGTGCCCCCTCTGGGTAACCGTGAGGGTCGGGCTGCGCTCCACTCCTTGATCTGCACGCAATCTACATTTCTCAACCCTGGTATAAGTTACAGATTATCCGAGGCCTTCATCCAGAGAGAGCTCCAGGAGGATGCAGCTCTCCATGTCTTGGGCTGTAGGGAAGGCCTAGGGCCTCTTGTGGAGGCTGGGGCAGCAGGAGGTTGTCAGGGATATGTACTCATTGAGGATCTGTGTCTGGAAGTGTTTAAGACCAGGTTGGATGAGACTTTGGGCAATGTGGTCTAGTGGAGGGTGTCCCTGCCCGTAGCAGGGGGGTTGGAACTAGATGGTCTTTAAGGTCCCTTCCAACCCAAACCATTCTATGATTCTGTGATCAAGTTAAGGAGATGCAGGAGGAGGTCAGCAGACTGTGCAGCATCAGAGATGATGAGAGAGAGACTGGATCTTCTCTGAGACTCTGCAGCTTCAAGAGCCTGAAGTAAGAGACTGGACTAGAGTGGGTGGATGCAGATTTCCTCACCTGTAGAAGATGGCCTGAAGCAAAAGAAAAGTTTTGCTGTTGTTGATTACATGGATAGTGGACAATTTCGATGGAAGAAATGGGAGAACTGGGGAAGGAACTATGAGGAATGTTGCAATTTACCTTGCCAGTATTCCTTGGTGAAACGACAATTTTTCATGCACTGAAAATGAAGTAAAAATTCACTTTAGCCTTGTGTAAGTTTAGTTTTGTTGACCATTAATGCAGCATGAAAGGTAAACTTCTACTCTCTAAGTATTATGACTGCTGACTGTGCAGAAGTTTGCTTCTCATGAGTGAGTTTCAGCTTTTGGTATATGCCCCTTCTGCTTGGTTCTTTCATGCACAGCTATTTGCAGAATGCCCTGTAAGGCTCGCTACTGCAGAGATTGCTTTTGCCCTCGTTCTTTAGACATCCGTGCTTCAGTATTTTACTTCTTTAAATGGTTCTATTTGTGACTGCAAATGTAAAGAAAAATGAAACAAAATAGTTTGCCTCAAAACGTATTAGCATGTGAGAGTTAAAACCCACGTGCTTGGAAATGCCAACTTGAGCTACGCTGTATGTGATTATCCAAATGATTAAACTGATGCAGCTTTCACTGTTTTCTGTAAAACATTCTTTCATATTTTCTCCATTTCATGGTGTTTTCCCAATGCAAACCCATTTTCATTTTTTTCTATTTCATCCAGTGAGTCAAATTAGCCATGACACAGTTTAAGCTAAATGCTGTAGGCCTGGATCCTCAGAAGCATTTAAGCAATTGAATAGAAATTGGGTTCCTAAGTCATGTTGGTGATTTGGACCTTGGTCTTAACATTTCTCTTCACCTCTTCAGCAAACAGCTACTTTGACAAACCAGGCAGGTGTCATCTCATACAGTGGCTTTCTCCATTTGGGAGGTAGGAAACAAGAATGGTAAAATAACGATCTATATTTTTGTTTAATGATTACTTGTATTGAGTTTGCATGGCAAGGTTTTGGTAGCGGGGGGGGCTACAGGGGTGGCTTCTGTGAGAAGCTGCTAGAAGCTTCCCCTGTGTCTGGTAGAGCCAATGCCAGCCGGCCCCAAGACAGACCCGCCGCTGGCCAAGGCCAAGCCCACCAGTGATAGTGGTAGCACCTCTGGGATAACAGAGTTAAGAAGGGAAAAAAAACAACTTAGGGAGAGTTTTTGCAGCCACAGAGAGGAGTGAGATGTGAGAAAATGCAGACACCAAGGTCAGTGCAGAAGGAGGGGCAGGAGGTGCTCCAGGCGCCGGAGCAGAGATCCCCCTGCAGCCCGTGGTGAAGACCATGGTGAAGCAGGCTGTCCCCCTGCAGCCCATGGAGGAAGGATGAGGGGGTGTAGAGATTCCACCTGCAGCCCGTGGAGGACCCCACGCCGGAGCAGGTGGAGGCACCTGAAGGAGGTTGTGACTCCATGGGAAGCCCATGCTGGAGCAAGCTCCTGGCAGGACCTGTGCACCCATGGAGAGAGGAGCCCACGCCAGGGCAGGTTTGCTGGCAGGACTTGTGACCCCGTGGGGGACCCCACGCTGGAGCAGTTTGCTCCTGAAGGTCTGCACCCCATGGGAGAGACTCCTGTTGGAGAAGTTTGTGAAGGACTGTAGCCCGTGGGAGAGACTCACGTTGGAGAAGTTCGTGAAGGACTGTCTCCCGTGAGAGGGACCCCAAGCTGGCGCAGGGGCAGAGTGTGAGGAGTCCTCCCCCTGAGCATGAAGAAGCGGCAGAAACAACGTGTGATGAACTGACCGCAACGCCCGTTCCCCGTCCCCCTGTGCCACTGAGTGGGAGGAAGTAGAGAATTTGGGAGTGAAGTTAAGCCCAGGAAGATGGAAGGGGTGGGGGGAGGTGTTTTAAGATTTGAATTTATTTCTCATTCCTCTACTCTGTTTTGCTTGGTAAATAATTAGATGAATTCCCTCTCTAAGTTCAGTCTGTTTTGCCCGTGATGATAATTGGTGAGTGATCTCTCCCTATTCTTATCTCGACCCACAAGCCTTTTATTATACCTTTTCTCCCCTGTCTAGTTAAGGAGGGGGAGTGAGAGAGCGGCTCTGGTGGGCACCTGGCCTCCAGCCAGGGTCAACCCACCACATTACTTCTGATATTTTGGGGTCTTTTGTGTGGCTGTTTGCGGTTTGAAGTTCTTTTGGTTGCTTTAGCTGTAAATTTTCATATGTGAAGTGTATCTCTGTCATCTCATAAATAAAGTAATTTTGTATAATGAAAAGAAAAACATAGCTATGGAATTTATTGATGTATGTCTTATTATTTTACATATCAAAACATTTACTCAATGTCCAAAAGTATGTTGTTTAGAATTATTATGCATAAGAAGGAGGCTGAACTCCAGCTTTTAGTACAAAGCAGAACGCACTACCTTAAATATGAAGATGTATCAGAAGTTCCTGTTCAGTACACTGCAGTTTCCGATGTCTGGTATACTCTGACTGATTTACCATCGGGATTTTTTCTCATGTTCAGTCAATATTTTTCTCTTCTAAATTTCTTTCCCATCAACTTTTATTCAGTCTTACATCTCTGTAAGAAACACTTTCCTTGTTAACAAGGTTTTCTACATGCTAGCGCGGTACGAAGTCTGCTTCTGAGCTGCTTATTTAAGCTGAGCCACACTAAATAGAAAGCACTTTTTCCCCACTTCAAAGTAGAATTATTTCCCCTCTGTTGCCTGTGGCTGCTCAGGGATGCAGCCTGGATAGATGCTGCAGGCGACAGAGGGGAAATAATACCAGTCACCTGGGATGCCAACTCCGACTTGAACGGCACAGGGCACTTTGTGGCCACTGCGGTGGGACAGACTCAGTCCTTTCTTACAACTTTATCTGTAACAGATGGTAAAGCAGTTTGTTAAATTCTGCAAATAAATTGTTCCCTGCTACAGAAACTTTATACACCAATATTCACATAAAAAAAGAAAGTTATTTTCAAAAGTAAGCTGTATTTTGACAGAAATTAGAGAGTTTTTCATTGCTTTTCCTAGGAAACAATGTTCTGCACACCATGAGCAGGCTGTCGTACAGCCGTTGGATACCCTGTGTCATATTCCCCTTTCCCCTGCAGCTCTGAGACTCTGCAGACGTTTGTACACTTAGCACCGGGAATGGGGATTTTCTCATAAAAAAGGGCTGCCAGCTCCAGGTGTCAGTAACCGGACCCCTGATTCTAAGTCTCATCAAATGCCAGGAATCTCTTTGACCACCGAAGGCTTATCCTTCTGGAAATTACTAAATATCATACAACTTGTGCAACAACGCTTCAAGATCAAACCCATTTTTAAATCAGCATGAAGAGATGTGTCAGGAAAATATTACAGAATTTATTTTTTGATTTTGTGAGATGTTCTTCTATAGTGTGGAGCAATATCCTATCCAAGTCATACAAGAACTGCCACAACTGCTGCTAATATGGAATTTAAGCATAAAATATGATTTTAACTATTCATGATTACATTTCCGAGTACTCTTGTGTGTGCGTGTGTGTGTACGCATGCCCACTGGAATGCATGCCTATTATGATGTCTCCTTTTAGAGCTTCTGCTTCAAAAACATAATGCATGATCAGTTTGATTATGTGACAAGCTGTTTCATGCTTTTTCTTCTTTTTTTCTCCCCAGCAATTTTCTAGGTCATGTTTGCATTTGGTCTTCCTTAAAAGAAAAAAAAAAAAGAAAATCAGAGATATTTTCTGTGGAATTTCTTTCAGAGAGCAATTACAGTCATTGTTTGGAGAGCTAATTTGGATGATATATCTAAATAATTAGTTTTTCTTCAGAAAATCAGAAAACCATTTAGTTAGTGAGAATATAAGCCACTCATAGAATATGTAAAATATAGCCTTCAAGAAAAATGGAAATAGCTATAGCTAAGATTTGTTCAGTTCAACTCTTTTCACCAGCACCATTCAACTTTCAGACTGAGATGAATTAAAGGGGAAATTGTCTCTAAAAAACTTATTCTAAACATTTTAATTTAAATCTATTCAAGTGACAATATCTGCTTTTTTTATCTTGAGAAATGTAATTGAAAAGGATGCCACAGGCTTATGTTATGCTCAAGATACACTGGAAATCTTAACTTTTATTGAACACAGGACCAACAGTTCCAGAATCAATCAGTGGCAGTTAAAAACTAGTCTGACACTGAATTTTAATGGACCCAGTGAGTAACTTTAGGAATGACACTTGTCCTTGGTCATCCCTTCTGGTAGCGTACTGGCAGACGCAGGCTCAAGGGCAAGAAATCCCAGCAAACCCAGGAGTTAGCAGTATTCCTCATGCATTGAAACACTTTCTGAAGCAGATCCCACAGCTGGAAAAAAGGGAGAGGCTGGATTTGTACTCCAGATGTTGAAGGCAATGGAGTCGTTCCTAACTGTTCTATGGGTTTCCTCTGCGAAGCTGGCAAATAACTTAAACTCATCTTTATGGTTTTGGTCACTATTGTTTATAATTTATTTTCTCAGTGCTCCAGCTCTGATCCCTCAGGTGAAACCCTGGCCCCGCAGAAGCCGTCAGGAGTGTTCCCATGCTGGAATCTGATTTCCAAAAGCTTTAAAGGCTCGCAGTCGAGCTGGAGGCAATGGGTGCTGTGGGTGGTTAGCCCCTCTCCTGAATGCCCTTCTGTGTCTTCCACATTGGGCACTTCATCACTGAAGAATTATGCTGCTTTTGTTATTATGAATTCCAGCCCTAGGAGGAAATTGTCGCCCAGAAAATGAATATAATAATGCCCATCTGCCTAACAGTGATATTATAAAGAAAAATATAATTAATACATTTTTCTGACATGTTCAGGTACTGTGGCAGAAGTCAAAAAAAAAAAAGCTATAAGGAAAAGGATAATTCTGTGCTAAGAATACTGTACAGCAAATTAGACCTAGGGCCACAATATAACTACTGAGGAGAAAATGAAATACTGAATAGCTGCCTCATTCAGCAGGCACTATTCATCCAGGTTGCTATTGGAGGCAAGCAACCTACAGTAAAAATAGCAGGCAGTAATTTGACTATGAGGTAACTTCATTAATGATTACTTCATAAGGCATGTATACAATGAAGACAAATAAAGATAGGCAAAGTTCAACAACTTACAAGAACAAGGCCCCCAACCTTTGAGTACTTGGCTTTGCTAGTTTAACAACTTTTAAACATTCTTCTAAAGAATTAAACTGCATATAATTAAATTTTAATTTTTTTTCTCATAAAACCAGAAAAGAAAGATGAGGCTAAATATGCTGTATAATAAGTTGGAAACATTCTGCAGGAAGTGAAAACATATTTCCAACATCATTATATTTTCATGTCATTGTTTAGATATAATTAAATATATTAAATACTATATATCATTTTTTGACTAGTGTTGCATTTTCTCGGTCTATATCTAAACACTTGCAGGCATAACTGAGTTGGGCAGGGAGTACATGAGGATCACTAAGCCACCTCTGCCTGTAAAACCTGACTTGTAGACACAACTTTACCATCAAAATGATTATTTTGCTATTGGAATAACCAAAGTTATTATTCCAATATCTAACTGATGGATTTATTTTAAGCTGAAGAAACCTTTTATCAGTGTAAGTAGTATCTTTGTTGATGTAACTCCATTGGCAGAACCAAACTGGGACACATATAAGATGTGAACAAGGCTACTGAGTGACTTCTGAAGAACCTTTTCTGATGTTCAAAGAACTGACTTCTTCCTGTGCCTCAAAAATTACACCAAAGATGGGGGAAAAAGGAAGGTATTTTTACATATACTTCTGAAAAGTGAAGAAGTTATTTTCTGGGTATAGGAAGGAAAACAACAAGGACAGATTTGAACTCAGTAAGGACATTAGCTACGAATG
Organism: Grus americana; assembly: GCF_028858705.1. Classification (NCBI taxonomy): domain Eukaryota; kingdom Metazoa; phylum Chordata; class Aves; order Gruiformes; family Gruidae; genus Grus; species Grus americana. The sequence goes on from NC_072853.1 coordinate 67,874,084, forward strand.
AAGACTGGCACTTGGTGACTAGCACAGAATATGTCCTTTTCCATCCTTGTAACATCACTGACTACTGCCATTACTTCCTTATAATGCACGTGTTCCTAAAAGGTGTATTGGTTCTGTTATTATTATCCAATATTCTAAATTTCTCATATACTATCCTCCAGATATTTCAGTTTTCAGACATAAGAGAAGACCCTGTAACATCAGAACTCACAAAAAACTTTCTTGGGTTAGACTAAAGGCTCAGCATCCTGTGTGACTGAGGACTCGGTCAGACATAACACTTACAGAAAGTGTGTAAGAAACAGGGCTTGTCTAGGCTGATCTGTTTAGATACAGACCCAGCTTCCCATGCTTTTTGGCCATATCGCCATGGTGCTGTTACAGCATTCCCGACGGCACTTTCAAGTCCACATTCTGTGTTGATTTATCCCAGTTCTCTCAGTGTTGGGAGGTGTTGGGGTGGCACGGGAGGGTCAGTGACAGACCTTTGTGGCAGAAAGGAGGCAATCACTGGCAATATCTGGTGCTAGCAGTCCCCCACAATTTGCTCCCTCAAGTTGCCTGGGAAAGCACCATCCCTGAGGTGGTGGCCTAAGGCAGCAAGGACCAGCCCCAGAAAATCCGGCAGCATGGGGCCACAGTGCCCTTGCACCCTCAGGCATGATGTGCACCTCCAAACCTCTCTGACACAAGCAGCACCCAGAGGGCCCTCCTGTTTATAGGACATAATCAGCAGCAGGTCGTCTATGACATGAGTAAACTTCTGGTGCCACAGAGGAATTCCCCACCCAAATCCATCTTGGAAAAGCCTACACTTTACCTACAATCACAGTCAGAGCCAGCTTCGTTCCCACAGCAACAAATGCAACTCCTACAATATGTCCCAGCTTTTTGGCAGAGACTGACCTCCTCCTGCCGGAGCCCTGACTCCAACCCTGGCAGGGCATGCTGAGAAGGGGGTTGCTGTGCAACCTGACTGCTGCACAGCCATCCTCTGGGACAGCGCTCCTCAGTTAAAGCATGCTTTGATGACTGGATTGGTGCATTTTTCTGCAAGGAGTCATTTGTTCCCTTAGCAGCTAACATTTCTGGCTGTATCTTGTATGTGATCAGGCACAGTTTCCTTCCTCTCATACCCACTGGAAAAAGCTGTGCCCAACTGCAACATTTTTGTGTCAGGTTACAGTGCTGCTGAGAGCCAGTATTCACGAACATGCCCGCACATGGGGAGATAAAGGCCAGGCAGGAGTTGTTCACGGTCCAAAGTGTTCCCTGTGCTACGCAGAGTGCTTCCCCTGGACGCCTGCTTGCTTTCTGCTGCTTCTATTGCTGACGCCTGTTCCCTGCACAGCCATGTAGAGCTGTCTTCTCCCTCTGCTCCAGGCTTTCCAGCTTTTCAGTTCAGCTTCGATTATTTCAGGATACCCCAGGTGCAATTTGGGGGCAGGGAGCACAGGACAACTGTAGGTGGTCACATCTCTGTTTCCTCTCCCTTTCCACACTTTCTGTCGCAGTGTAGTCCATTTATATCTCTGCTTGGCCTCTGCTCTGGGGCCTCCTGCGTGCATGGGGTAGAGCATCTGAAGGCAGAGGGGATGTCTTGAAGGTCCTGCTGAGACTCCTACACAGCCTGTGGGATAGCAGGTTGCATCTGCAGCCACTGGGAAATGGCAAAAATCTTGAGCCTGTAAAGTCAAATGGCTGAAACAATTTGTAGCACATCCGTAATCTCTCATGATCCCATTTCTTTAGGCCAGTAACCATGGCCATATTTATCTTTTTTGATTTGGTTTTAATTTCTGGGGCAGGGAGGGCAATAAATATATCAAGAAATAAAAAAAAAATGTAACCGAGGGAATTCTCTAATCTGCTAGGATCTCATTTTTTGTCTTGAAAAATCGTTACTCAAACATATTCAGATCACCTTGTTGGGGCTCTGGCCATTGCTCAGTTGCAAATTCCCCTGATTTCTATAACAGTTATTTTAGGACATCGTAATATACTGTAATATTAAATATACCCTGAGCTCAGTGACTTAATTTAAGAATGATTCTTTATCAGAGGGAGGCTTTACAGGTGACAGAAACAGATCAGAAAGGGATACAAACAACATGACCTCTGACACTCAGTTCAGCTCTTTCCTACGACACGTGGAAATAACTTCTATGCGTGAAAAAAACCCAAACAAAAAAAGTTTAAAACTTTTCAAACCTTTGCGTGTTTGACAAAAGGTGCAATAAAGTTTAAAACTCTCCCCCCCTACAAATTTCCCTGTCACTTATTTCTATGCCCCGTTTTTAAGCTCCTCTGCCGCAGCTGGGGTGCTGCGCCGGTAAGGCCCGGCCCGCGGGGCTGCCTCACACCGAACCCAGCGGTGGAAAACCCCAGAGCCAGGCTCTCCCCACCGCCACCCAGGCTTACGCTGACTCTCTCTGACCCCACGGCCAGGCAGCCGGGGCCGTCCAGCGAGGCCGGGCCGGGCCGGGCCGGGCCGGGCCGGGCCGGGCCGGGCCTGAGAGGCGTCCACCGCCCCGCAGCTCGGGCAGCCTGTCGCCCCTCCCGCCCAACGGCCGTGCGCTAGCCCCGCCCCTCGCGCCTCAGGCCCCGCCCCCTCGAGCGCCGCGCGGGGTCGTTGCTACGGGAGCTGCGTGAGGTCACGCACGTGGCGGAGAGGAAGATGGCGGCGCCCGTGGAAGTTTGTCACGTCGCTTGCTGCGCCAACCGTGCGGGCGGCGGGGCCGTGTCCTGGGGGCGGGGAGGGCTCCTCGCCTTCGGCAGCTGCCATGACGTCGTCCTCTACGAGCCGGCGGTGAGCTGAGGCTCGGCGGGGCGGGGCGGCACCGTGGCGGGGCGGCACCGTACCGGGACCGGCAGCGCGGCCTCACGCTCGGTGCTTTCTCGCTCTCCCGCAGGTGAGGCGGGCGGCCGCTGCCCTCCGCGGCCACACCGGCAGGGTGAACTGCGTGCGCTGGGTCCGCCGGCGGGACGGCGGTAAGTAGCGCGGCCTTCCTCCTCTCCGTGTCCCCTCGGGTCGGGGGGCCGCGGGCGGGTGCCTGCAGGGGCCGGGGCCGCTTCCCCTCGGGCTGGGGAGGGCGGGGGAGGCGGGACGGTCGGCAGCGGAGGGGCTGCGGTGTAAACTGAAGGCAACGAGAAGCTGCAGCGCTTCCAGCACATCGTCTCGCCTTAAGCCCGCCTTCCCAGTAGGGATTTTAACAGGTTGGCTCCGCAGGAATCTGACCCGCCAAACTCAGGTGAGCTGTCCGGTAAGCGAGGGGATCCGGTCGGGCTGTCTTCCCCGGGCCCCGCGGCCACCGCCAGCCCGGGAGGCTGTTTTGCCCGGGGCTGCGGTGGCTCTGACAGATCGGCGGCTCTGATGTTTGTGTTACCACCGGGTGTTTTAGTAGGGGTTTGGAGTTTTGCGTGTTTTGACTTTGTAAACTGATTTGCAATGCCTTTTAAGAAATCTCTGACTATAAAGTGGTAAGTTGCATAGAGGTCATAGCCACGAAAAAATAATTTTTCCAGGTAGAAATGTTTGAGGCCTTTATGAAGCTTTTGCTTGATAGCAACTCTAAATCCTGAAATTACTTAGTACAGGCTTTTCAAAGGCACATGTCCTTGCCCTTAGGCATTTGTAGAAACTCACTGACAAAGAGAAAAGGAGCTGTTGATTAGACTTAATGCTATGTGCCTGTTGCTTTTTTGGGGGGCAAATACTATGGTGCTAACATTCCTTTTTAATAGTGATATAAACTGCCATTCTTTCAACTGGTTGCACTGAAACATTTTCTTCTTAAAATTGATTAAAAGAAATTATTTTCAGGGAACTTGGGAATTAAATTTTCCTGTGAAGCTTTGACTTCTGTTTGGTTAGATTTCTCTTGCTTTATTTTCCTGTCCTCCAAAAAGATGAGACCAAAAAAAATACTAAATTACACTGTTGGATTTGAGAATCTTTTTTGGAAAGATGTATTTATCACTTTCATGCAGAGCTTTAAATATTCCTGTCACTTTTCTCGTTATGTTGTCTTAGCGAATACCTTTGCTCTTAAGCTGTCCTGCACAGTGCAAGTCATATTAGCCATACTTTATTTTGATGGAAACTTTGCTTATAGTTGATACATGATATTTTGTGAGCAGTAAACAATGTAACTGCTTATGTTGTTGGCTGCTGTTACAAAGTAAGTGTTTGCAAAACTTACCACAATGTATTTTTTTTAGCTTCTGAAACAGAGTTAATTTCTGGTGGATCTGATAAACAACTCATTCTTTGGGAATGGAAGGGAACAGGAACATGGAATAATCAGGTAAGCAGTAAAAACCTCTTTTTGAAGCCCCCCCGCCCCATTTCTCACATACCACAAATTATCTGTTTTGCCTGTATTTCTCATTTATACCTCTTTGTTTTACCTTGACTATTGAACTCCATGTGTGTGTCCTTCAAATTGTTGGTATTCTGTCATACTATGTTTTACTTTAAATGTTGTTTCTTTTCTGTAGTTTTTCTTTTTCAAATCAGCCTTCATTAAGAAATTAGCTAACCAGTCATCAGGTGGATTTGTCTAGCATGTCTAAAAGATCCCGTTTGCCTGTTCTTGAGACATCAGCTTTCTGGTCGCATATAGCTCTTTCCTTTAAACTGCCTTAAAATCTTCAAAACATGAGGTTTAATTTTAGTTGACGTTTTCTGTACTCTTCTTCCTTGTTTCTTTATATCCATTTCTAGTGATTTCTGGTTAATCTGTGGAACAGCGTAGTGTTTGTATATGGGTTAAGTTAGGGTGGGTGTTTAAAAAAACCCAAATCTGTGCAACAATTGAGTTTTGTCTGTGAAATTGAGAAAAGTAAGGAGACATGCTAATTTATTATTCATACTGTAAAATGTTAAGCAAAAGATGGAGTAAGGTGTAAAAGAACCTTCAGAATGAACTGAATTTTAGATTAAAAAAATACTGTAATTTATTATCCAGCTTTTAAAATCTTACTTACTAGGCATTGGTTTGTGAATGGCCATGTAGGTAACCCATTTTATAGGCTATCTCAAACTAGATTAAACTTGGCATTTTAAAATGCACAAGAGTGCATGCTAGGGGGAAATGCACCTAGTTTGATGGGGGAATGTTCTCAGAAATGAATAATTGCTGATGCTGATCCATTGTAACTGTTTACATAGTTATTTAAAATAACTTACAGATTTCTTTATTAAGCTTTTCTGCTGATGAAGTGCACAGCCATACGGCAGTCTTTGAAAAAGAATGTGGCTAAATGTGCACATTTTAACAACAGTTCTAGACTAGTGTAAACTTTTTCAAACAGGCAAAGTTCTATAGTGGACCAGTCAAAAATTCTTATTGGGGCCTACTAGGCTATATTTTGGAAAGATATGTCAAGTTCATTTATGACAAAATTCAGATAAATGCCAGACAGCTTCTTGTCACAGAATTAAAAGCTTCTCCTTTTGCTCTTTGTGTCTATGAAGAACAGATCAGATTACAAATTCAGTCACCTGTATTCATCAAGAAATTAGGTACTTAAGTGTAAATTTTAGAGTTTTTGTTTTTCATGTCAATATTTTGAAGGAGTAAAAACTGTTTTGATTTGCGAGAACACGCTAAACATTGCTGCTAGAGCTGCTGTAGCTGCTACTTATTCCATTGTGTTCTCTGCTCTGTCTCCTTCACCAAGGTTCTCAAAACTTTTCTGAGATGTTCTTTAGGATGAGGGGCAAGAGGAGGAGAAAAAGGATTGCAAATCTGTTCTTCCTAAGTTCTATGCTATTTCCAGATTTCCTTGAGGAATGGTAAGGTTTGTATAGTGTACACAGGAATATTTAATTCTGTTCAGCTTTGAGCAAAATCTTATCAATTTAATACTCATTATTGCTGTATCCATTCTCTGTGTTTTCCTAAAGTATGCTATAGCTTAAGTATAGCTTGGCAAATGCTCTGCCATTGCAGGCATACAACTTGTTTTCAGTATTAAATTATTTTATTTCTTAAAATGGCTTTAAAAATTCTCTCAGGTAAGTTACTGGAATTTAATTTTGTTTATTTGTATAACTCTGTAAAACTTTCTGATGTGTTCAGCTTGTGAAAAGCATTCCTCTCAAAGGCCATGCTGAAGCTGTTTGTGCTGTGGATGCTGTCTACCAGTCAGATGAACCTGATTTAGATCTGCTAATAGCTTCTGCAGCTTCTGACTCTACTGTGAGAATCTGGTCTCGGCACGGTTCAGAAGGTAACTTTTTTTTTTAACATTTGGGACAACATACTGTCTTAATAAAAGTTCTGAATGCTTATCCATTGAAGTACTTGGCTAAGTACTAACATCTTCTAATGCAATTACATTGATTTTTCTTCAAACTTTGGTACATCAAACCACTGCATTGCTCTTTGAAAGCTGAGGGTTATACTAGTTTAACAGCTTTGGGTCAGATTTGTTCTGCAGAATGATTTGTCTTTGTTTTTCATCAGTGATACATTGCCTGAATTTACTTGTTTCTTCTTAATATGTATTCGGAATCTGATAATCTGAACCATCGTTTTGCCCTGTAATGTGGGGACTAGCTGTGTGTGCATGTAAAGTAAAATTACTTTGGAAAATTATTAATGCTAGCATTAGAAAGGTGAGGTTAAACTACTCAATTGAGTCCAATGAAGTGTGAGATAATAGGATCTTGACCTTCTGGTGAACTAGGCCCTTGCTTGGGCACATGGGAGAACAGCTCTTTGAAATACATAAGAAATAAATAGGGTGGATAATCTAGATTTAAAGTGTTATTTGCTAGTTGAGTTGTACTGACTGCATCTCTCAAGCTACTTTCTTCCTTATTTGGTGTACTTGAGGATTTCACATTGCCCTACCTACATGAGAGAAATAGGTGGGAATTGCCAATCTTCAGTCTCGTGTTCTTGGAGGCGTTTCTCATGCTCCCAAAGAACACCATGAAGTCCCGTACTTTCCTTTTTGTCTTGCTGTTGTGGGTTCCAGTGGTGGAAGGTCCAATTCTGCTTCTGTAGAGAGGTTTTTCTGCTATCATGTTGATTACTCTGATCTTGATGGCTTAGCAGTTTAACTGCTTCTAGGATCTATGGGGTGTTTGCAGGAAGGTTGATTTTTCTTGCTCATCTCTATCTGCTTTTCTAGCAAATCGATTCAGTTTTAGCTTCCTGTGTAGTGAATGTTGTTGCCACAGGATATAACTTGCAATATTTATCACTTCTGATGTGTTACCACAGTGAAACTGTATGCCTTCAATACTCAGTGGAGAATAGTGATTTATCTTCTAACTTGGCTAACTCTGGATTAATTTCTGTGGCCCCACAGAAGATAACATTATTATTTAGGCTTCTGAAAAAAGTAGAAGTTATTCAGCTCCTTAAAATAAAATTGAATGGGAAATTTAACTACATAATGTAGTAGGAAATGACAGTGCAGCAGTAATACTTAATGATGAATGACGTCAACACTGTTCTTGTTTTCCAGCTAAATGCATTGAAATTCTGCAGTTTGGAAATGGATTCGTTATGGATGTCTGCTTATCCTTCTTGCCTGGAAGCAATGGTAAGTACAGCTGCACATCTTGAATATCAATGCAGGAAATGTAAAATCTAAGAAATCCCCCATACAGATTTTCATTTGACTGACTCCAGACCCTAGTGCCATATTTTTTTTTGTTTTCCATGGAATCAGCATAAGCTGATGCTTGTGTCTAAAGATTTTCACTGAACTCTTAGCAGTTAGAAAAATACTGGCTGATTACAGTGTCTTCAAGATGATGCTCAATTTGGAGTTCTTTAGTTGAACTCAGCTGAAAAATAGGGTAACAGAGCTGTAAGCGGATGGGATAGGATGATGCTGTTAGTTTCACCCACTCTTTGTGGTGCTGCTGCTTATGTTTGCTCTTGTTGTTTGGATTGAAAGGCAAGATCCAGAAAAAGAATCTGCAGGCTTGCATCAAAAATTGAGGATTAACAAGCAGTGCAAATCACCTGTTTGGTCTTAAACTTGTTCAGCATCTAAATTTTTTCACATTTAACCTCACTGTTCAGTATGGTTTATATAGTTTTCAATTAACATAAATGTTCAGATTTTGCAGCTTGCCACAGATATGTTGTTCTGTTGCAAAGCTGTAGAAGCTTTTTTTAAAAAACCTAAATGTATCCTGTAGTGCAATATGAGCCAGATACATGTGTAGAGTTAGGTTTGTGTATTGTGAGAGCCTTTCACCAGGATGGAGGACTGCCAGGCTCCCAGGAGAAACAAAAGTTTCTTACTGTATCTGGAGTTTTTCAGCTATTCACTGCATGTGTTCCACACTGATATGTTGTTTGATTGTATGCCTCCAGAGCACTTACACAGAAGCTTATTTTATTCTTTGGCTTGTGATAATTCTGGGAGATATTAAAGCTCTATCAAGATGCGTTATCCCATTTGGAGATGCTAATGTCTGTTTCCAGGGTGTGTCTGATATCAAAACCAGCATCTGCACTGCTAAAGAACTTTAAACCACTCTCTCTACTTTTCCTGTAAATATGCAAACAGGTGGTTGTTGAGATGAAGTTAAAAGACTTGAGGGTAAATGAAAATCATTACCTCTAGTGTGAATTTTTGTTAAATATGAAGTGTCTGTGGTGCCAGTTTAATGAGTATAAAATTCATATTGCAAAGCAATAGATTATTTCTTCATTTATGATACTGTACAGGTAAGAAATTCTCACTGTAATGTTTGAGTAGTGCATCTGTTTAACGTTGAAATCATATTGTATATAAGTGACCATTCATTATGGAAAAACCTTAAATGAAGGTTATCATATTAATTCTTAAAACAAAATGCTCCTGAAACCAAAATTGCATGGAGTGCTTGAAGCTTCTTTAAATGGTGGAATAGGAAGCATTTTGTTTTGCTGTGAAAATCTTGCAGAGTCCCCAAAACCCACTGTTGCTTAAAGTTGCATTCAGAGCAGGACAAACCTTTTTCATGGCCTCTTCCCATCCCAATTCAGATTAGTTATCCAAAACAACACAGTGCTCATAACCTGAAAAAGAGTACTTTACTTTTCTAAAGAACTGAAAATATTTTCAAATGAGCAATTATTTGCATAGGTTTTGTATGGAAATTTAAAAACAATTCCTATGTTTGTTTTGAATGCCAATTCCAATATGAATGATCTGTGCTGCTAAAATTGTCAAGAAACAGTTTAGATTTTGAACATGCTTAGAACCATTTCCCCTAGAAATCTAAAAAGGGGCTTTTAGTAGTGCATAGCCATGTTCTGTGTTTGCTCCCTAAACCTGACATAGTAGTCCATACAACTGAACTGTTTTTGTTCAGAGGAGTATGTTAATTCTGAAATCTAAATAACGTAGCTTAAAATATATTATTAAAAAAATCTCACTGCTGATCATTTTGTCAGAAACATTAATCTGTATTGGCAATTTGGAACTTTAATGAGCTTCAGGGAAAAATGATTATGATAACTTTAGGAGTTGCTTTGAAATCTTTATGAAGGCTATGTTGGCAGTTGTATTAAGATTTAAAGAAGCTTTTCTCTTGAGGACAATCTATAGTTCTTAAGTCAGGAATTAAGTACAGAATTACTTTTCTCAAAGTCATAAACTACTCTCCTGAACTAGAAGCATTTACAGTAACCTCTAATTTTACCAAGCAAAGAAATTTAAAGTTTGCATTGAAAATTGATTCATATGTAATGGATACTTTAACTTTCAAAAGATATTGAAGTTCATGATGATTAGTATTTTAACTGATTGTCCTTGAAAATAAATTTTTTTTTTTTAAGAACTATTTTTTGTGAAGAATTCCGATGGGCAAAGTCAATAGACTGCTCATAAAAACCTGAACAGTCATTTGCAGCTGGAATATAGCTTAAGCACTTTGCTGGCAGCCTCTTAGTTAAGGATTTTCTTTACAGTTGTTTTCTGAGTCTTGAAGAAAAGCTTCCTACTGTTTTGTTTGGTTGTTGCTTTTTGCCTTGCAATGTCTGCAGAAACTCTATTTCTAAAATGCTGCGAATAGGACTTGCTGTTTTACAGATCTTGATCAGCTCTTTTGTCATATACTGTGATTCTTCCTACCACCTGCATAATTGTGGTGCTGTAGTTTGGCCTCTGACAAATAAGAATTGTCTCCTCAGAACTGAATTGCAACAGGTGAAAAAAAAAAAGAGCGAGTGAACTTGAAAAAGCTTTGCTGATCACACCATCCCCATTTTAATTGGACCACAGTTTCCAACAATTTTTTTTCTCTTTCCTTTGCAGGACTTTATCTCAATCAGATCCAAATTCTAATACTCTAGAGCATTTATGTGAAAAACTATATACTAGTCTGTTTTTGCCAGTTACATACTTCTTGATAGAACTTTTTGAATGAGAACCTTTGCATTTGTCTCATACAGCATCTAGATCGTAATTCTCTTCTTGTTTTTATTAGTCAAACTTTTATTCCATTGAATAAATATGTAATTACTGTAATGGCCCTTAAAATGTATTTCTCAGGAAAGGATGATACAGGCTCCAAGAACATACATTTTATTGTATTTTGTGGAAAAAACCCCCTCACTCTCGCCCAGTTTCCAGGGACCTGAAGACCTGGTTGTCTTTCAAAACAGCTTATTACCTCCAGTCCAAAGCAGTCTTTTCTGGCCCTGTGTAAAGCAAGGAGGAGATGGAGGTGAAATGTGACTTAGGGGCTGGAGAGAAGCAGCAAGTGATACAGGTGTAAGAATGTGAAATGTGACTTAGAAGTGCAAGAGTAGCAGCAGATAACTAGGCACAGATTTGGTACAGGCAGAAAGAGGAAATTAGCATAGAGCATAAACTTATTATGAATATTCAAGTTGACTTTTTTGGTCTATCCATAATAAAGATAATTTTATCTCTTTAAAGGGATGATATTTAGGTTTTTTAAATGAAGTAGTTGATTTTAGTGAAATTTAGTATTTTGTTTTCTACCCAGACTTGAGAAATGCTGATATCTAGCCCTGATTCCTTATTTCTGCATAATTTCCTAATTAATTCCTTTTCTTTTGCTATTTCAGTCCCTAGCATTACTACTTCATCCTTATGACCCAAAAAGAGTGGAGTAAGGGTTAACTATTTTTCCCCACCATTTTCTGTAGGAGAGATGAACTAATACACAGCCTAACTTCTCTTGTCTTCTCCTTAGCCATAACTTTGTCTGGTGTGATTCAATAGACTAATGTTTTTTTTGTGCACTTTCTAGCTAGCTCATAGAAGTAAACTACTATTCAAGACTTGAGTAGGTGTATAACAATGTTAATTGCTTCCATATCCTTGTGTACAGTGAATGGCAATCTGTCTTTTTTGGTCTGCCTTTATTTGCTGTGTAATAATTATGTTACCTCCATCTATATACTTATTTCAGTCATTTTGTTTTGCTGCTTGCTCCTTTTCTATTTAGAGCAAATCCCTGTTGATATCAAGAAAATAAACGTGATTAATTAAAAATCTCTAATACTTGAACTTCCTATGTGAGCTTGAATGAAACTACTCCTTAGCATCTTAAGTATTTGTAGATATTATTTATGTGCCAATAAATTGTGAGTTTTGTATTCTTGAAATACTAGTTTATTTCAAACAGTATTAGGTGTCTAATTTAGAAAACATAAAGTGGTATGATGCTTGCCTGACTGTTTGTATTAGTATATTGATACTATATTGATTTTTGTTATGTAATTTTTCATATCCTAGAATATTAGATTTTGTAACTTGAGAAATAAAGACTTTTTTTCTTTTTTCTTTCTTTTTTCCCCTAGTACCAATACTGGCTTGCGGTGGTGATGACTGCAAAATATATTTGTTTATACAGCAGAATGGCCAGGTAATTACAGGGTTTTTTCCTCTTACTCAGAACATTACTTAGTTCTTCTGTTTCTTTTCTTTCTTGATGATTTTTTTTGAGGTTCTTCAATAACTACTATCTGTCTCTAGATAGCCATCACATACAACTACCTCTATTCAAATAGTTCATCCATTTTTCTAGGTAATGATGAAGTAGACATACAGAATGTTGATGTTGGATTCAGTGCATAAAAGTATTATTTTTTATTATTTTTTTGCCTGTGTGAAGATAGCCTGTGTTTCTACTCTCACTGACATGAAATAGCTGCAACTGTCCTTCTTTACTGAGTGTCCATGTATTGAATGGTTCATATGGAATTGATGTTACTTTCAGTCTATAAATTCTTATAATAAAACCGATGTGATTTCTATCCATGGAATTGTATGTTTGTTGCTAAGTATGCCCTTTGTGCTGAATGCTTCTGAACGTTGAAAGAAATATTTGAAGGAGTGTCTGATCTTCTAAAAGCATGCACATTTTCCATGTATTATTTGGCAGCTGTAGTTATCTTTAGTTTTTCATATGGTTAAATGTTCCTTTGGAGCTCTACAAAGAAATTCTGTCCTCTCTTGCATCTGTTCAGAAGTTTTGTTAGACTCTAAAGCATGTATTGAATGACTGTCTTCCAAAACAGAAGTCAATGTCTCTTGTCTCTATTGCTCCCTTAAAAACCCCTTCAAACCACAAATGCTGCCCCATAATGCACCTATGAACCTACCATTCAGAAACTCCCAGTGAAACTAACGTACCTAGGAAGCGCTTTTCTGGATTTGTTCAGGCACAGCCCCCTGAGAGACTGAAGAATAGATACTACTTCTGGCTTTTTGAGAGAGATAAAAGCTACTTTATAGATAACTTTGGCTGTTCACACTGCAACATACAATAATAAGATTTTTTTTTTGTCATCCATAAAATAAATACTTCATCCTTTATCTGCAATGTTCAGTGATGTCTTGACTACTAAGCAGAAAAGAAGGGTTGGTTTCTTAGGGTGGTTTTTTTTCTTTTTCCTTTCTACGTAGCTCATGAGTTAAATCAGTTTAATGACATTCTCTGGGAATTAGCAATGGCAGAATACCACTTAGTGTGCTAAAGAAAGACTCTTATGTCAGGGGTTGTGCAGTTGATTTTCCTCATTCAAAATCTGGAGCTTGTTTTCTTGTATGGTTGAGATTAACAAATAATATGCAGTTTGCCAAAAGTGTTCAGAGATCCATAACTTATTTTGCCAGATGTTGATCAAACTTTTGAGTGTAACGGTAGTCTTAGCCAGTCTTAAATGCAGTCAGTCTGTGGAGGATAAAGGAAGGTAATTGGAATATAAACAAGCTCCATCTTCAGCTTCGTAAGCAAGTCTATGCTGATGTCCTTTTTTTTTTTTTTGAGGTAAGAAACTAACCATACAAGAGGTGGGGAACTTTCTCTTATTTTGCACATGTTATTTTTCACACATTTTCTTTCAGTTTTAGTAAATGTTTACACCATCTCTCCTGGCAGAGTTGGAGTTCAGAGTCTCTCTTTTTTTAAATGAGGTGGTGTCTCTCTTAACTTTCCAGAACATCTCTTTTAGCTAAGTACACTGAACAGACCTCAAGAGCCCAAATTTGATTCCCTGTGGGGTAAAAGTGCCTGCAGAGTGCATTACAGTTATTAATGAATGAAAACATTCTTGTGACCCTTCTGATGTAAATTCCTTCCTAGCTGCTAAAGGGAGGTTCTCCTCTTTAGCTGGGTTCTCTCACATTTACTGACACCTTTTTATGACTTCTGTAGCTCTACTTTTAAAGGTATTTGAAGGAAATGTTAGTGTCATCGTGTCATTTTTCACAAGAACTTGGTGTAGAAGGGTGATTAGAATCTAAACTTCTGCATCCTTCTTGAACCGGCAAGGGCCTGTAGCTCTGTCCTGTTAATTGTGACTCTTGGAAAACTCTTCTTTTAGTTAATGTCTTAAAAAAGATCGTATGAACCCCAAGGTAGAATGTAAGTTCATAACGGGGCATTCTAATGAATTTTGGAGGGCAGTGTTATACTCTGAAGGAGGATGAGGCATCTTCAGTTAGCTGATAAAGGCTGCTTTTTGGTAAACTCATGAATTTTACAGTCGAAATATATTTATTCATAAAAACTGCTTGGTTTTTGAAATTGAGTGGGCAGGCTTCAAATCCTTTAAGACTCTCTACCCAGAGATCTGTTCCTGTGTTAAGCAGTAGAGAGAAAATGATCTCTTTGCTTTTCTGAGTTCTTGAAAGAGGGTATTGATTTATAAAAGTACCCAGGGAAAAATCTTTCAGAAACCATTATATGTCTTCCTGCTTGAGATATTACAGGCCTATGGAGGGGAAGTAAGTAAACCAGAAGACCAAAATAGAGCTTTATTACAAAATATCTCTGTGTTGAGCTTGGCTTCTGTGAGATTTTGTTGTGCACGTTTGAATATGTTTCCCCCCAAATAATTTGGCTTAATTGAAAAGTGGAGTAAGAGAATAAGAGTAGAATAAGATAATTCAGGCTCTTTCTAATTCTACAAGACTAACAGCTGGCTAGAGGAGGGATATTACGTCCAGCGTCTGATGGAGGAAAAACTGAGAAGATTTGGACCTCTGTACGTTATATGTCAGTTGCCAGATTTGCCAGACAGTACTATCAGCCTTGTCCTGAAGGACATGTACCCAAGGCGTGGGCAGAGTTAGTTGTGCAGAGGGCACTGGGCATGTCCACAGACAACCAGGCTTCGTTAGTTCTGCTACCTACAGAACAGCTTTATTCTTTGCCTAGAAGAAAAGAGACCAGATTGTTGGTATGTAAAAATATTCAGAAATTAGTTGAGAGGCATGGGAAAGCCTGTGAAGTAGGTGACTTGGATCATGAGTTTTGTTAGATTCAGTTGTTGGTACTGTAACTTCCAAGTATCTTATGTATCCAGTAAGGACCAAGGGAAAAACTGAAATAGAGGAGGAGAAAGCTGAGACTACAGAAATGAAATCTGTAAAAATGAGAATGACAGCTCAAAATACTTGTGAATATAACCTAGGTAATAATAAAAACTTTGACTGAATCATTTAAAAATAATGGCCATGTGCATCTGCGAGAAGCTTTAAATTGATATAGTTTTAGAACAGAATACATCTGAAGAAACTGTATGTGTGATACGAAGCAACACAGGCTTCAAAGAAAATGGCAAAAAACAATAAAAAAATGCAAGTGGAGGGCATAACAGCAACAGTACTCCTTGCTCAGTTTCAGTAGACAATTTTTATTTTTATGGGAAACAATATCTCGAAAATTTTGAGTGCTTTTTCTATAGCACAAAAGAACTGCATGCTTGACTTAAGGCTAAATAGTGCCTAGAAGCCTATTTGGGAAGTGAATTAGAAACCTGGGGTGGTATTAATGAATCAAATGAATTAGTTTTACTCTCTTTAAAGAGAAAACAAATGTCTGTTTTTCTTAATGGTTCTCTTTGATATGAGAAGATGAGGGTAATTTAAAAAAACTCACCCAGCACCTTGAAATTAATATTAAAATCAAGTTTCAGGAGATATGCACACTGTTCAACATAAAAGGAACCATAAAAGACAAGAATGTTAGCAACAGTTCAGTCTGAACCAGTCTTTGTCAGGAATAATTTTACCAACTAACCTTGGTGAATGTAAAATACAGAGCATTATGTCAAAGGTCATATAAATGAATGAATAAATAGGTGTTTTATCTATTATCTGAAATGTGAATTGCTAAAGATTTTTTTAATGTATTGCCAGAAACAGTAATAATAACAATAATGAGTGCGCCTTTCTTATTGTGTTGCTCTCTCTTTTTTATTTTTTAAAAATTATTTTATTTTTTATTACAGATAGGGAAAGAACTCAGTCTTGTGCTGAGAGCAAAGACTGTCATTTAATCTTAACTCTTAGTAGGCCTAGGTAAGGGATTTAGCAGAATAGAATGCAAGAACTAATGTCATAGTTACTCATTTGTACTGAACTACACTAACATTTTAACTGTAATGGTTATTTCAGACATTTTAAGTCAACTTGGGATCAAAATGTGTCATGGAAGTAGGGCTTTTTCTGGAGAAAGAAAAATAGAAATGGTTTAAATGCTAATTAAGCAATGAACGCTTCTACTTTACTTGAATCAAAACAAAATGGTAATATTATATATGTTATGAATGAAAATATACTACTAATGAAAGTTCCTAATATGAAATCGGGACTACGTTTGCATTCCTGCGTTCTTGAGCCTGTATTCATGCAGAGGTTTCCATCAGCAGATGCAGTTCTTGATGCGTGCCTTCCTTAGAAACTTAGTCAATAAACTTAAGAAACATAGGGAATATTTCTGGCCCCATAAGTAATTCTTAGTATTAGTATTATATTACAAATTAATTATTGAATTAATTTCAAAACATCTACCCTTCTTTTTACACTTGATTTTACCTATATTCACTTTCCACATCATCTGCACTTGCATCTACTTCACACATGTAATACAAATTATTTACCATGTCATACCTGCATTACATTATTCTCTGTGTACCACTATAAGCCCGATAAACTTAAAATTTTCATCTAATAATCTAGAGAGACTGTAGCCTCTTGAAGGTGAGCACCTTAAATTCTTATTCTTTCCTGCTCACATATGGGAAGTGCTGTGATGTGACATGTGTTTATCCAATGGTGGCAAAAGCAAAAAAGGCCTATTTAGGATCTGTCAGTAAATTGCAATTCTTAATAGCAGCTTATTTTTCCAATTTCAAATAAGAGAAGCTGTAAACAAAAAAGACTTGAAAATCCAAAGCTGATATGTGTGTGGTAATTAAGTGCATTTCTATGATATAACAGGAATTTTTATTCAGTTTCAGAAAACATTAATACTCCCTGGCCATGAAGACTGGATAAGAGGCATTGAATGGGCAGTCTGTGGTCAGTATGAAAGATGAATAAAGTGGAATACTGGTTTAACAACAGTACTACTGTTTTACTCCTCCAACAGATGGTTTTGATCCACTGTAGCACTTAAGCTGTTGTGGTTGTGAATATTTTTTTCTGAGATGGTGGTACAAAGATTAAAAATCAAGATAGAACTTTGTGTCCTGTTAAAATATAAGAGTTGTTGAACCTATACTACAGTTATATTTTAGTTATCAAAACTATGGCTACAGTAGGATTGATACAGAACACTCGTATCTTGTGTTTGCATCCCTTATTTTGTCTCACTTGCTTAAAATATATTTATCTAACTGGTAGCTAAATGCAAACAATTAGGAGTTTTAGCAACTTGTCCTTTTCAATATGCAAATATCTGTATCTGAGTGAGGAAGAAGGAGGAGTTGGGTGCTTTTTCAAAGGGGGGACAGAAGGGAGAAAGAGTACTTTTCTTCTCACCCTCTTTCTTTTTTCTTTTAAGAATAGGAGATTAAGAGGAGAATCTATTCAGATGTTAATTAATGTCATGATACAAAACTGGGATGAGTGGCTGATACACCAGAAGGCTGAGCTGTCATTCAGCGAGACCTGGACAGGCTAGAGAGTTGGACGGAGAGGAACCAAATGAAATTCAACAAGGGCAAGTGTAGGGCCCTGCACCTAGGGAGGAATAACCCCAAGCACCAGTACAGGCGAGGGGTTGACCTGCTGGGAAGCAGTGCTGCAGAGAAGGACCTGGAGTCCTGGTGGACAACAAGCTCTCCATGACCCAGCAATGTGCCCTTGTGGCCAAAAAGGCCAATGGTATCCTGGGGTGCATTAAGAGCAGCATGGCCAGCAGGTCAAGGGAGGTTATCCTCCCCCCTCTACTCTGCCCTGGTGAGGCCACATCTGGAATATTGTGTCCAGTTGTGGACTCCTCAGTTGAAGAAAGACAGGGAACTGCTGGAGAGAGTCCAGCAGAGGGCTATGACGATGATTAGGGGACTGGAGCATCTCTCGTATGAGGAAAGGCTGAGAGAGCTGGGTCTGTTTAGCCTGGAGAAGACTGAGAGGGGATCTCATCAACACTTGAAAATATCTAAAGGGTGAGTGTCAAAAGGATGGGGCCAGACTCTTTTCAGTGGTGCCCAGTGACAGGACAAGGGGCAGTGGGCACAAACTGGAACACAGGAAGTTCCATCTGAGTATGAGGAAAAACTTCTTCACTGTGAGGGTGACCGAGCACTGGGACAGGCTGCCCAGAGAGGTTGTGGAGTCTCCTTCTCTGGAGATATTCCAAACCCACCTGGACACCATCCTGTGCAACCTAGTGATCCTGCTTTAGCAGGGGGGTTGGACTAGATGATGTCCAGAGGTCCCTTCTGACCCCTACCATTCTTTGAATCTCTGTAATCAAATAGTTCTCTCAATGGCAAAAATAAAGTAGAAGGAATTAGAGGATGCTACAATCCTGAAGAAAGAAAAGGAGGAAAGGAGTTATTGAAGAGTATTGAGGCTGTCGAAATTTCAAGAGGGCCATAGGGAGTAAGGAAGTATATGTACAGTATTTCCCATGTCTTCCGTGTCTTATAAGCAGAAAAATGTCCATAGTCAGTGTGTTCTAAGCTAGTGGAGAGTTTGAAATGGAAGACTAAGTTTATGTTGAAATAAAGCAGCAGTTTATGATGCTGCGTACAGTAGGAAAAATTAGGATAATGCTGTAGTACATGTTTGGAAATATGGTAGGTTAGTCATGGCACTGGTTGGAATGAAAACATGGCTCTAATTGTCTCTTTTTTTTTTTTTTTTTTTTTTTAAAAAACACAAATAGGTGAAGACCTTTTCTTAGCAAGCTGTGCTCAGGATTGTTTGATAAGAATTTGGAAAGTGTGTACAAAATCAAAGCAACTTCCAGAAACTGAAGATGATTCCATAAGACTGAAAGAGAATGTTTTTACTGTCAAAGGTAGGTAATGGCTGTAAAATTCTTTTGCACAACTTCTCACTTTTGTATCTGCGTGTGGTTTCATGGTGGCTAACAAGGTGATTACGATCTAATTTGTTTTACTTCTTGTATTAACGGAGTCTGAGACCAGTTTGCATTATTTTTATTCAGCTATTAGAAGAAGTGGAGTTATTGTTTTAAAGCCATGACTATGTAAAGTTAATGATGTGTTACAAAAAGTGGTAAAGCAGTGAGAGAGCTTAATATCAACATGCATTGTTACACGTATTCCAAATGCAGTACATAGTCAGGAGATATATTTGTCTGTGGGAGGTAAGCTGTTTTGCAGTTCTTCTCCAGGTTAATAATATACCTTTAATTTTCTTTCAAATTCAGTGCAGTAAGAGGTGCTACTATTACTTAAACATTAGAAAAATATTGCAGATAACAGATAAGTATGTGCAGGCTTATTTTCTGGTTATTTAACATACTGTTTGAGCACTGTAACATCAGAGGCTCGCAATGCTTACATTGTGGAGTAAATTGTTAGGCAACTTAGGTAACATAATGAAATTTTTATGATGTTATGTGCAAAAAGTGCTCATGCTACTTACTTCAAACAATAAATCAGGATTTGGAGCATCTTAATACTTGTATTTACAGTCATTTGGAGTTGTAAACATGCTCAAGTTAAGAGTATGGGTAGAGGCAATGTCAAAGAGTTTATTTCAGAATTGCTTGAGAGTTCTCCAGAAATTCTGTGATACGACTCTGAGGCAATAGGCTGACCTCTTAGTGTCGATCTGGTACTCAGGGCTTGTGGCAAAGTAGGTTTTCAAGGAGCTGTTCAATGTCAATAGGCTATTGAGCTATTGGTAGGTGATGAAAGCAGTTGATATTTTTCACTGAAGGTATCAGAAATGACCTGGTCTTTCTTGGCTTTTAGAAAGAAATGTGCTTTTCTCTGATTTGTGGCAGATACTGATACAACATATGCAATTACTTTGGAGTCTGTATTGGCTGGTCATGAAAACTGGGTGTACGCAGTTCACTGGCAACCTTCATTTTCCAAAGGTAAAAAGATACCAAACACAAAGTTATGTGAAGTGTTGTATACACAGAGTACAGTCACGTGTCTTTTTATTGTGTTTGCTTGTCACTGTGGACTATGAAAATGTTTAAATTCTGCAAATGATATTTTATAAGTAAATGGATGTTTTAGCTGAACATGCCACAGTAGCACATCTTATAGCACAGGCTCTGTCTGTCCTTGTGTATTGCGTGATGCTCTTTCTTGTGTTTTGTTTAATGAATGAAATAAAATAACTGAGCTGTACTGGCTTTATTGTAATTGATTTGCTGTTTGTGGAATAAAACCTAGTTTAATCAGTATGAAATCATAGCTCTAATGTTTTACCTTGATACATGTATTTGAAATGTCTGTTCTTTGGAAGGTCAGCATTAACTCAAGAGCACACCTTTTTCTTGGACTAGAAAGGAACAAATAGTAACATTCAGAAGATTAATCTTCAGTCATCCATGCATTAACATAACATGCCAGGGATTCCTTGACTATCAGTTTTCTCTAGCATGTAGCTTTAAGGCATTAATGCAGACTCTCATTGAAAAAAGACGTTATTTACAGTTTAATTTTGCATCTTGCCCTAGTATTTATCTTTCTTTTTAAATCCTTAAATTCTGACAGCCTTGTTTGTGGTACTAATTTGCTGGTGCATGTCTGCCGGAAGTGTAAGGGAAGGAGATTCTTGATTTGACATGCTTGCACCATCAGAATGCCCTTGTGTATTTGTATTGGCAAAGGTACCTCTTTTCTGAGATATTTTAGAGTTACTGATGCCAGATGATTTCACCAGTATAAAGTACAGCTTTTTTCCAGTGTATATACAACACTTGAAAAGTAGAGTGCAATTAGAATGTCAGAATACCTGTAGTGAAAGGCACAGGACTTGCTTTAGAAATATTGGCTTAGCTATCTGTTCTTTCACTTTTTTTTTTTTTTTAAATGCCAATAAAAGATTTTGCCTGTTAAAGCAAGGTTTAGGCAAAATATAGTCACGCGAGTCTTGCACTGCAATCTGAAAACTTGTCCTGTTAGACCATGAAGTTTTCCAGGTGTCTTACATTATGCTTCTGCATACGTGCAGCTGCTTGCATTCTGTGGCCTGCCCAATCTGGGGTTCCCCAAAATAGATTATTCTTCAATAGAGGCAGACTGATCTGATAGACACGTTCTCAATGCAGAATGTAGAAGGTTTGGTGTGACATAAGATACTGCCCCAAGAGATGCCCACCAATGTGTCTATTCTCAAGAAAGGCTCCCCAGCAATTCTAGGGTTTTCCCAACTGAGTGGTGAACTAGTTTCCTCTTCCCCATTCTGGCTGCGTTGGGCAGTTGTCTGGAGTGTTTCACTGCATTATGGGGAGTAGTCCTTACTGCTATATGTATTACAAGGTGCTAGAGTGTATTGAAGTCTGTAGTGAATATAACACTTAAGTTGGAGGAAAAAAAAAAACCAAAACAGTGAATACTGGCACAGATGATATTTTTTTTAAACTGGAACTCGCTCTTTAAAAACTAATTTGAGGAATATAACTGAGAACTGCTATGCAGTCTCTGAAGCTCTATCTTTTCCTCCAAATTACATTTGTTTCAAAGTCAATTTGGAGTGAGTAAACAGTGGAACATGTGTTTTATGTTTCTTTTGAGAGGTTATGGCTGAAAAATTACGATACCTCCTAATGAACGCCTAGTGAGAATGCAGAGCCTGTTAAGTCTGGCATTTAAGTGCTGCATTGCATGTCTCTGATGCTGAACAATTTCTTAACGTGTTTGAATTTCAGTATGACCACATTCTTTTAGGAAGTATTCTCACAGACTGTAGGGTAATCATTTTCCTTGTACTGTAGATGGCAGCATGCAACAACCAATGAGGATATTGTCTGCATCAATGGACAAAACTGTGATCATCTGGGAACCTGATAAGGAGTCTGGAGTCTGGCTAGAACAGGCAAGTGTCAGTCTTTCTCACAATCTGTACTGTGTTCAGGTTGCATTTCCAGCATTGTGTGTGTACTGTAAGGAACAAAAACTCTCTAAAATGCTAGGAGAGAAAGGCAAAAGCATTTTCTTGCAAAAATACTCATTCTGATGCAGTGTTGCAAATAAAACCATATTTTTCAAAAATGATGTGATGCAGTATGACTTTTATTGTGTGTTTGCTTCCTTATTACTGTATGGGGCTAAGGGGAGCTTGTGCTCACCTGACGCTCATAGTATAGCAAGCCAGGTACTGCATAATAACACATACTGTGTACTCCTGCTAAGAAGAGGAAGAAACCATCCTGAATTATTTGTAGTTAATCCTTATGGGAATGTGCACCCGAACAGGTACTACAGAGCAGCTGACACAATATTCACAACCCTGGTTTTACTCATGGTAACTTGTTCATGGGCTTTGTCATTAGGTTTTTCTTCCATTTGAGTTAGATACTCATATTTCACTGTAATATTTTGAACACTGTTCTAATGTGGATCATCCTAAATAAACAAGTAGTACAACCAGATTTATCTAGTGCTTTGGTAGATGTCTTTGTTTTCAGTTGACCTGCTTTTCCAAATTGCAATAGTTCAGCCAAAATTGTTTGTGTTGGGTTATGCCACCATTGTTTATGATCTTTTCTGTCACAAAGAAAGTTCTAATCCTCTCTTGGGGGGAAAAAAGAGAATTACAGTAGGTGGATTTAATTTTTCCCCTGTTCCATTGAAAAGTTAGTGTGCCCTTCTACTTGAAGTAGAAATTAGTTCTTAATAGGGTAATCACAGATGGATGCCATTTGTTGTCCCTGGTTGTGATGCTTAGTTGTGGCTAAATTTACAAGCTTTTAAAAATGGATTTTGCAGTAAAGATTGTTGCAAAGTGTTACTCTTTCTTTTTCCATTCTGTTTGCATTGGTTAGACATCAGATGTGCAGCTTGCAGTTTAGATCAGACATTTTAACTGCAACAATCCTTTTTGCACTGAGGGAGGGAAACCTGAGCTGGAAGCCTGCAGCGAGGAAGGGCACAAAGGAAACATCCCATTTTCTGTCTTCCATTGTGATACGGTGAACAAGAAGTCTTCACAAAATCATTGTCCAGCTCAGAGGTGAGACTAGAATTCTGCCTCTAGCATGGCATATCAAAGTTACTTCCATATGAGCCGTATTTTTTGGAATGAGTGCTAATAAAATGGACATACTAGTTCATGCTGCTGTTCAGAATGAGGTGTAGATTTCATTGTGATCTTAAGCTGTATAGTAATGAGGGAATTTTTAAGAGTTCAGCTTGAAAGGAATTGCATTCTTATCTCTTGAATAAAACGTGGAAACATAACTTTAATAATCTTTTAATGTAATTAAAAACTTGGAAAAGCACTAGAGACCAACTATAATGCATGTGTGCGTGCATGCATACATACATATGTGCACACTCATGAGGGAGGCACAAAACAGAGGCCAAAATATGCCAGAGAAGGAGCATGGAGCAAGTTGCAGGGATTCATGGAGAAAGAGGGAAGTAGAAATATGGTAGTGAATATTGGAAATTAAGATTAAAAAATGAAAAATTTAAAATAATTAAAAAAATAATTGGGAACCACTGTTCCTTTGGACCTTTTTTCCATTTTGTGCAACAGATGACAAGTAAACCATTACATACAACAGACTGGACTGAAACAGAAAGATCAGGTTCTTGTCTCATCTAGTGTAGTGTTTTCTTTCCCCTGAGTGATTGAGCAAGATCCTATCCTGAGAAGTGTATGAAGGGAGGCTCCATTAACGTGACATGTAACTTTAATTCCCATGATATTTGAGTGCTTAACTTTGCAATTAAAATGTTTTTGAAATGTATTTTTTTGTGTAATGTGAACTCTTGCCTATTGCTAAATTTTTGTGAGATTAGGAGGAGTTCATGTGAATGGAAGGCCATTTTCATGCATATTTCACTTCTGATCATTAATTCAGGTGCGGGTAGGTGAAGTCGGTGGCAATACCCTTGGATTTTTTGACTGCCAGTTTAGTCCAGATGGTTCAATGATTGTTGCTCATGCTTTTCATGGAGCGCTACACCTTTGGAAACAGGCTACAGTTAATAAGGTACATTGTTTTATTACTATTATTACTTATAAGTGTAATTCTTTTATGTCACTTGAGGTAAGTTCTATTGTTAATAGAAAAGTGTAACAGTACAATTTAAAGTGAATGATTGAATAGTCCTTCTCTTACTGTAATATTCTGTAGGAGTCTCACTCCTGCACAGAAGAGGAGTCTCCCAGGCTCTAAAACTTGTTGCTTTCCTGTGGGAACCAGGAAGTCAGTGGAATAGACTGAACTCCTCTGTGGTTGTGCTTTGTTCAGAAGTGGCAGCTGAACCAATAACAAAAGTTTATTTTAGACTGGAGCAATAAATCAGTATTTGTGTCTCTTTGGCCACTCTGAGTTCTAATAATTTGCTATTTCCAAATGTCTTTTTTTTTCTTTTCTTAATAAGGGCGTTGATACTTTTATTTTGGTTAGAATATGCCAATAAGTCAATTGAAAACTTCTTGCTTCTTTGGTGACTTTTTTGATAGAAAGAATGGACTCCAGAAGTTGTAATTTCAGGACATTTTAACAGTGTAGAAGATGTAAAGTGGGACCCAGAAGGAGAGTTTATCATCAGTGTTGGTTCTGATCAAACTACTAGACTCTTTGCTCCATGGAAAAGAAAACAAGAGACAGAGGTATGATCTTCAAAGATTTTGTGAGACATGAGAGCTTGTCTGTCCTCAGTTTGGAACAAGTTACCTGAATGTAACCCATACCTTAAATTTCCCCAAGCCATGATTCTGTTCAAAACTGCTTGCGTACATGCTTGGTTTGGTCATTCAATATGTGCTGGTTTCACTTTAAAAATGACTGCTGTTTAATCCAGAGTTCACCTCTGGGTTACCATCAGTAAGCGTTCTCCCAGGGTCTTAAAAACCAGGCTGTGCAGTAATTCAGGAGGAGGAATACATGGCTGATTCTAATAACCATCGATTGTCCTTGCTTAATGCTTGGCTAAGCACTGCTGCAGGTAACCATAAAGAAACTCAACTTTGGTTGTGTGTTTTGTAGGGTTTTTTTACACAATCTTAATCTAAGCAAAGTTCTCACTATATTTTTTTTACACTATTTTGTTTATGACTGTGACTGTTTTACCAGAATGATTATCTGAACTCCATGAGTGCAGTTGGTACCTGTGCAAGCAACTTTTCAGTAAGAATTATTCCTGAATAACTTGGTGTGTTCCAAAATAAGTCTAAATTTTGGGTTGGGGAAACCCTGTCTAGGAATGCAGGAGTTCCTATTTCTAGTTGCTCATGCACATTCCTCATCTACAGATCCAGCTTTTTCTGACAGAACTGTACTAATGTTCCATTCAGGAAACTGGCAGAAGCTAGCTGATTGAAATCATGTAAGGCCCAGTGCAAGCTATGCTATTAGTTGTGGTAGGCAAAGGACAGCAATTACAACTGTCTCATCAAAGCTTCTGTAGTGCAGACCAGCAGAGGGTGTCTGATGGTTTTGGGAGAATGAATTTGGCATCAGTTCCTTGATTCCCTTCTTCCAGGCCACACAGAAGTGGTGGCAATCCTAGCTCAAGCGCTAAGCTTTGCCTTGTGTTGTCAGAAGGGCATCTGCAGTTTCCTTCCCTGCCTCTTCCCCTAATCTCCAATCTGGAGGGTACAACAGCTCTGTGGAGAAGATAGTATGTTGGATTTGACATATGCAAACAAAGTCCAGGACTAGAATATGATGTAAGTTGGCAGCATTAAAAAAAGGAGTTAATGTGTTCTCTGAGACCTACTGAAGTACCATTCTTCATTATGTGTACTGCTTGCTAAATTTTTAACCTATTTTCTGAAAGAACTCATCTTTGTATGACTTACCTGTACAGCTCTTCCCGCTGTCTCTGAAACTTTTGAATTAATTGCTTTAGCAGAGTGATTGCAGTCTTCACATCTAAGTTTGGTGTGAACTGAATTATTGTACTTCCTCTTCCTGTTCTGACAGAAGAGCAGCCACCTGGCAAGGTGTAAATCCAAGTAGTGTCAATACTTTTTGCTGCATGGGGTGTGGGGGAAAGCTATACTATCCTGTCAGTGGGGTGAAGTGGAGGGTTGAGATAGAAATGGGTCATTTGAAGGCATGTGTTCAGGACTTCGGAAGCCCGAAAACCAGGTAGGTAGTTCTGCTGCTTATGAACTTATATAACATAGGCTTTTAAAATGCCTTACTTTCTTTACTGCATTGAGTTTAACATCTGAAAAATTACAACAGGTGACATCTAGTGTTTGTCTTAACAAGATGCAATAGATGCTTCAGATATCTATGACAAGTTAGTATTACAACTCAATATTCATGTTTTTCTCTATAAAAAGAGAACTGTTAAATGCAAATAATTATCCTGTCTTAAAAATCTCAATTCCGATATTGTACTGGGTTCAAATATCAGAAATGAGCAATAAAAATCAGCTTCAGTTTGTCATGCAAATTTGCACACTGATTTTTCTGGAAGAAGCTTATTGCATGACTTATGCAGCCCGTTCTTTGTCTGTTTTGGGGTCTGGGTTTTTTGTCTTTATTTCATTCCTGTTATGTGCTGTGTTCTAAAGTATGCAAAGATGCACCTAGTAAAGGGTAAGAAGGGTTTATTGCACCATATGCTTGTTTTTTGGGTTTCGTTGGTTGTTGGTTTTTTTCTAATTAATGCTTTTTTTCATTGGAAAATAGTCGATCTCTTGTGAAAACAGGAGATTTTGTAGGATCTCTCAAATATCCCATTCAGATTTTATTGGAAGCTTTGACATTCAAAACTCAATTGGATTTTTAGTGTGATATATGCAGTTTACAATCAACGTAATGTCTTTCCTTATGTTTGTATGTCTAGTACAATATAAATTCTGTCTTGGCTACAATTTTCCAGGCATTGTAACACTGAAGTAGTCCAAATTAATTCTAATTTATTAAATTAATTCTAATTCTGCTAGCTGTAAACTCAGAAGTGCACACTGTATTTTTCCACCTGAAGTATCATATAGGAGTAGTAGAAAATGAAACTTAATAAAAATCTTTTCATGAGAGTGTATTTGCTAGAAAACAATTTTTTTCATATGTAGAATAAGTTAAACTTTTAGAAAAGCAATTTAAAGTATATAATGGTTTTTTGCTAATATTCTTTGCTTAGTGTGACTATAAAACTAACTTGGCTAGTTTCTGGTCAGCTGTTAATTCTGGTTTTCTTGGATTAATACTTGAAGCGTAGATATGAATATTTCAGGAAACTAGAAAAAAATAATACTTCAAATGAAAACACTTCTAAAATCATCAGGATTTTCCAGATGTTTTTCCTATAAGAAGCTATTTTGGTTTTGTCAGTTTTTTTGCAAAGCTTCTATTAAATGGTCTCACTAAAATCAAGTATTTAAAGAAAGGGGGGAAGGAGGAACCTGTAGTCTGCTGACAGCAGTGCTGCTGTACTTTGTGAAAGATAGATGAAGGAAGCAAGGTAATTATCGCTGCCTTTCTTACATCTTTCAGAGCTAGAATTTTGAAAGTAGTAAGTAGCATACAGTCCTCCTCGTGCTTAAGCAAATGATGTCCTATTCCTGACTGTCTAGCATAAAGAAGTCACAGTAAGCACGGTGTGCCCTTAGTAACAAAGGTAAGCAAATGCCTTAAACATGTCTGTGCAGGGACACAGTTTACTGATTACAGGAATTGTTTGGCGGAAAAATAGGATTTAACTGATGTATGCGAGTGTACATCAGTTTTATGAATGTCAGTAGAAGGTTGCTATTAACTTTCCTTTCTGTTAATAAAGTCAGCACTTAAAGTACTAGTACTTTTTTGGAACTCAATCTTGCTGCTTCTCTGGTGAAGAATTGTGTTTTAACTGCGTGTCTGTTCAGGTAACCTGGCATGAAATCGCAAGGCCTCAAGTACACGGATATGACATGCGTTGTCTGGCGATGGTTGGCCGGTTTCAGTTTGTGTCAGGAGCAGATGAAAAAGTGCTGCGAGTTTTTCGTGCTCCCAAGAATTTTATAGAAAATTTCAGTAACATCACTGGTATTCCAATGGAGAAGCTGTGCTCCCACGTAAGTGTGCTAAAGCAATGCTAAATGAAGACAGCCCTCTTTCATGTAAATAAAACTAATACTTTAGAAAATATAAAATTCCACTAAATGCCATGAAAAATCTTTTAATAGTTCTGAAACCTTAACCTTGTCTTTCCTGTCCCTTCTATTTGCTTCCACGTGTGTTGTTTCATATGTATTTTCACTATGTTGTCTTATAAAACAGGTTGTATTTGAAACTAAATGACCTAGTATCTGAAGTGCAAAGAGTATGGGTAAATTTTAAATAAGTCAGACCAAGTAGTCTACTGTACATGCTCGGTGATTTGAAAGCAAACAACAAAGCCTGGGAATGTGCTTCCCCTTAATTTAAGGGTGTAGTAGTCTTGTCTAGATGTAATTATTGTTGTGTGGTTATGTGTTGGGTTTTTTTTAATTGTATGCTTGGAAATAGTGTAAAGCTTTCAGCACTGTTGTTGGTTGTTACATATAAATATTTATAAATATGCACTTGCTCATGCTTTATTTCCTCTTGACATTGGAAACTTTCTTGAGGCCTTTACATTCCAGTTCTTAGTGTTGATAAGTATACTTTCCTACTCTGTGGAAAGATAAGACTGCAGAGGAGTTGTCCTTTGTTTGCTCCCCATTCGCTTTAAAATCTAATTCTGTTTTTTTCTGCATTTTGTAGAGCAGACCTCTTTCAGGATAGCTCTCTCTGTACAGTGCCTTGCATGCTCTTTGCATTTCTGGCTCAAAAGCAGTGTTTTCTGTGCAGTTTCTCAGAGATGGATTAGCCTTTCCATTTCATTTAACAATTGAAACATCTGGGAAAGAAATCTATTCGTTTTTGATAGCAAGAAGTTACATAAGTAACTGTTTAGCGCTTTAATTCCGTAAAACTTTGTAAGCATTTGCATTAATGACATTGTGCAAATAACATTGTGCTTTTATAATGCTGGCAGATGTCATTATTTTACTTCTATGTAGACTTTCCTTATCAGCTCTTCCTTTGAGTGCTATTTTTTGATTCATATTATCACAAAGTGTTTCACATGAGCTTTGTTTAAAGAGAAAGACTTTATGAGCTCTAATGATATGGCTACTTTTAAATAGCTTTATTGAAATTGCTTTTTTTTTTTTCTGTTAAAAAGGGTAAGCTTTTTCTTCATTTAGCTCAAATGCCTTCACCAAAAAAGTACTTCAAACCAAAAAAGCTAGCTTTATATTCACAAAGGGTTGAATAGGATTATATTCAGTTCAAATTCATGGGAATTGTATTATACTTTGGGTTGTAATGAAGAACTATTTTTGTTTTAGAGGCCTTAGACTGGTGCATGTGTCTCATACGTTTTTCTCATCAAATTGTGAACATTTAAATAAATAACATAGTGTTTTAAGCTGTCACCTAAATTATTAATCCAATTCTGTAAAGCAGTCTTTCTTTGAACTTTTCAGACACTAAGGAAGGGGTTTCACAGCTATTAAATCTAATACTTTTCCATCCCTGTACAAAGGGACCCAAGTTCATTTACCCTTTCTAAATTTTGGCTTTTTCCCCCATACTTTTATGGAAGTATTTTCTGTCTGATGATTTGTCTTTCCTCTGTGCTGCTGTAAACACCACGTACTCCAGCCACATCTCTGTGCTATGTACTGGGTTGTGTTTGAAATTGTAGGCACAGGCACTCACCCTCTGTCCCTTTTCCAAAATGCTGCTTTATAATAGAATCACAGAATGGTTTGGGTTGGAAGGGACTTTAAAGACCATCTAGTTCCAACTCCCCCTGCCGCGGGCAGGGACACCCTCCACTAGACCACGTTGCCCAAAGCCCCATCCAACGTGGCCTTGAATGCTTCCAGGGATGGGGCAGCCACAGCTTCTCTGGGAAACCTGTTCCAGTGCCTCACCACCCTCACAGGGAAGAATTTCTTCCTTATGTCTAATCTAAATCTACTCTCTTTAAGTTTAAAGCCTTTACCCCTTGTTCTGTCACTACATGCCCTTGTAAACAGTCCCTCACCATCTTTCCTGTAGGCCCCTTCAAGTACTGGAAGGCTGCTATAAGGTCTCCCCAGAGCCTTCTCTTCTCCAGGCTGAACAACCCCAACTCTCTCAGCCTGTCCTCACAGGAGAGGTGCTCCAGCCCTCTCATCAGCTTCGTGGCCCTCCTCTGGATTCAATCCAACAGCTCCTTGTCTCTCCTGTACTGGGGCCCCCAGAGCTGGACGCAGTACTCCAGGTGGGGTCTCAGCAGAGCGGAGTAGAGGGGCAGGATCACCTCCCTGGACCTGCTGGTCACACCTCTTTTGATGCAGCCCAGGACACAGTTGGCTTTCTGGGCTGCAGGCGCACACTGCCAGCTCATGTTGAGCTTCTCGTCAATCAATACCCCCAAGTCCTTCTCCTCAGGGCTGCTTTCAATCCATTCCTTGCCCAGCCTATAGTCGTGCTTGGGATTGCCCCGACCCATGTGCTGGACCTTGCACTTGGCCTTGTTGAACCTTACAAGGTTCATTTCACCTCAGAACAGACTATTTCCCAGTCCTATTGTGTCAAAAACTGCAGTGCTCTCAGTTGATTATCACGTATATCCTAGAATAAGTAAGGATGTGGATGAAAACCTGTAATTAGAGATGAAGATGCATGCTTTACAGCAAACCCCTTGAGCTGAGGTGTTAGAAAAGCTTTTCTTTTCTGGCAGAGTACTGGTCTTCATTTTGTCCAGGGTATGGTCTGGATGAGTTAGGAGTTTTTCAAAGTGCCCCTCTTTGCTTCTCTAGAAAAGTCTGTTTTTATCACAGGGGTTCCTTAAACTGTGGCCTTTGAAATCTGAACCTACATGATAATCTATGTTATGTGTTTTTTGTTTTTTTTTTTTTTTCTTTTTTCAATTCAGCAATCAGCTGATCTTCCAGAAGGTGCAACTGTGCCAGCTTTGGGATTATCCAATAAAGCTGTTTTTGAAGGTACGGCTAATGAGAAATAATGATGATTGTGCTTCATGTGGAAAATTTTTTTTAAAAATGATTGTTTTAATGTATGTCTTTTTGTTAGGGCTGTTGTAAGCTTGACTGCAAATTGTGCAAAGCATTTATTTCTCTGTTAGCATTTAAAGATGGTGCTTAAAATAATAATAAAAAAGGACTAGTGAGAATCTTTCCTCCCTTTCTCTGCCTTAGGTTTCTCCCCTAAACATCCCCTAATGTTTTGTGCAAACTCAAAGTGCTCTTTCCCCGCTTCCTATGCTGCGTCCCACACCCCTGTAGGAAGTAACCCCACTCAGCCTGCGCAGCGCTCCCAAGAGCCTCCCTCTTCTGTTGACTGATTTTGAGGTGTTTCACGCAGATGCTGGGGCTCATTGCTCTCCTGTGATGGGTCTGGGAGTAGCCAGGGCAGGATATGATTTGAATTCCCCCATCTGCTGTTGTTCCTCTGGTTTATCCATGCTCACTACCCAACCTCCCCACCCCCTCAAGAAGACTGATGACTTTTAGCCAGCAAAATTACTATTGAGTAGCATACTGTGAAAACTAGGTTCAGAGTTGTTACAGCAGAACTACCTGTTGCCACTTGTGGTTTCTCTGTAAAATAGCTTGACTCTGAAGCTATATTCTGGAGTCCTTTTCACACTCTCCTCAAATTTTAGCACCCTTGTAGAAGAAATGCTGCTTTAAGGAGGATTACTCACGTTTTCTATTCCAGTGAAAATAGCCATAAACCTTCTCCAGGTAAATGACGCTTTGTGAAAGTATTTGGGAAGGAAGAATTAGTTAGCCAACAGTAATTAATGTTCTGTTGGTAAAGGCAGGAGAGGCACCAGATGTTTCCTGGAAAGGTGGTGAGGATTGCGTTGTGGGGGAACAAGGAAAGGGGGACAAACACCTGTCTAGAATGATAGAAATAACTGAGTAGGGTCTTGAGACTGGGGATGGGACTGGTAATCTGGTGTTTAATAAAGTCTCTGGTAAAAATGCACTTACACTGGAATCTACAATTTAGGTCAGACCTATTTTTTTTTTTCTCTGCCTAAAGCTTTATCAAAAGGTGTGAATTAAAAAAGGAAGCATTTTAATAAGCTTTGTCTCCAGGGTCTTCCATGGCAATACAGCTAATTTTTCCTAAATCTTCTGTGAGAGAAAAATAGCTTAGTTGTACTTGAAGTAACTCATATTTTGGCAAAAGCTATTTTTTTTTTTTTCTCCCCCCCCCTGCTTTCTCATGAATCCTTCCACTGAAAGAGGGAACAAAACTTTATTCTCCTAGAGTATCATCACACAAAGACTACCTAATTTCCATTGATTTCATGTGGCACACCCAGAAGCAGCACTATGAGTAGAAAAGCTGTAAAATTTTCTTGCCTTGTCCACCATTGCCCACCCAATGGTGTGAGCACTGATGGCTTAGGTTAAAGCCCCACAGACCTCTCTTCTTGCTTACCCTGCAGAGGAATCTTGATGGTGAGCAATGATCAGATAGTGGTCTCAAATTACAAAAATGTTGCTAATCCCTTTTTCAAGGGGAAGGAAGACAGGATGAGTGAGAAGATTGTCTTTCTGTTCTGCTTTTTCCGTACCTGCTTTTTTACACTGCTGTATTTGAAATGTACATTTGGCAAAAAGTTAGATTCTGTCTGAGAGCAACTGTTCCCCAACTCTGTACCTTTTTCTTAAAGGATACCTTCAAAAGGAAGGACAGAGTTTAATTTTAACTTAAAATTAACTGCGTAATTTCATTTACTTCTGGTACTTTTGCCTAAAGCTAAGGACTGAGCTCTCAGTAATTTTGCTGAAGTTTGCAAATTGTAGATACGCTTCTGCAAGTATGGCTTTTCATTTAGGGGTCTACATTACATTTAGGAATTCATCACTTGTATCTGAGATTTTTGCCTTAAACATTTTCAAATACAGAAGGAAAGGTTTAATATTGAGGAAGCACAGATTCAGCTCCTGGTGACTGCTTCTTTCAGGTAAATCAAAGTCTCTTTAAGAGTCTTTAAAAGAAACTGTGCTGATGGAGAGAGGACAGTCTCAGAATGAAATTAGTCCAAAGATTAGGTTATTGGTTTTTTCCCTCTTCTCCTCCTCATTCTCATGTACTTTAGAATAACTAGATTCTAATATTAATATTATTGTAACTCTGGAAGCAGAGAAACCTAATTTCAATTATTTATATTGTGGAAAAAAAGAGATGGTTTTTAACTCGTATTTTAAGTGTTCATATTTTCCCTCCTGTCAAGTATGTTCTCTCTAGCTAATGAAGTCCTTACTTTGAATAGGAGATATGTCTGTTCAACCAGCTGAGGATGAAGAAACATTTAATACCATTTCAAATCAGTATCCTGAGATCTATTTTCAACCCTTGATCCTTACAGGTATGAGATTCATTTCTGTTGTAGGAAATAG
Source organism: Grus americana (assembly GCF_028858705.1). Taxonomy (NCBI): domain Eukaryota; kingdom Metazoa; phylum Chordata; class Aves; order Gruiformes; family Gruidae; genus Grus; species Grus americana. Next base: position 67,907,387 of record NC_072853.1, read on the forward strand.
AGGATGAAGTTCATTCGATATAAACTTGAGGCATTATTTAGCTGATTTTTAAATTTAGTACCAAATTTGAATATGGTGTACAAATGTCTTTTAGAACCTCCCCCAGAGGATCACTTGCTGCAGAATACCTTGTGGCCTGAAATTCAGAAGTTGTAAGTTTTATTCTTCTCTTTTAATTTACAAAATTTCCAGAAAGCTATTGCAACATATTCGTGTAGTCTGGTCTTATAACTCTTTCTATTTTACTATCTGATATGACTTTGTGTGCAGTGTATTGCTTGTAAAATAAATTATATGTGCATAAAAACTAGGAAGTGATGCAGAAAATGGCAGTTGTCTCACAAAATTTTATCGCATTAGTTGTTTCTGTACCAGGGAAATATGTATGGTTTTTTAGCACAAAGCTGCTCTTTTGAATTTGTAATGATCAGACTTTCATTGTCCCTTTGGATGTTTGTCTTTTGTGAAGGTCTGTTTAGGGCACCTATATCTGTTCTTTTCCCCTCTTTGTTCCAAGAGAATAGTAAGGTTTCTGGTCTGCTATGAGAAACTGTGGCATGTTTTCATGGTTTTATCTGTGCTCTGGAATGTGATGGGCCTCTCTTTCCACGCTGCAGCCTTTGTTTATGTCTGTCTGCTCAGCAAATCTGCTTAAAACCTTGCCTGTACTGAACATCTCTTTGCATAAGGAGTTTTCTTCTTCTTCCCACTTCGTGGCACAGACTTGCAGATCAAGTTTCTGGTATGGAAGTAAAGGCTGAGGCATCAAAGGAGGAGTTTCTCCCGTAAAGCCTAACAGAGTTGTAAGATGGAATAGATGGAAGCAGCAGCGGAAACAGGATGTGTCTAGTGGTAGAGCAAAGTGATGAATGTTGAGTAAGATGGTTACAAACCCAGTTGGGTATTGAATGCTGACGCAGTAGGTTGCAGATTGCAGAGATAATAGAGTTATGTGGTCATGACAATAATTGTTTTGAGGTTGCAGAGTTTTAGAATTCTTCAGCTGTGTTTTGTTCCTCCTTTTCTGAGATTCACCACAATTTGCAAATGAAGGTTGTCATTTTATTTGTTCCCTAAGGATCCCAGTAACATTAGGCTACGCTTTCAAAATCTTCAAAGTTTTAGTAAGAATCTTTAAAGTATAGCACAAATAAATGAATCATCTCAAGCTCTTAGGGGTTTATTTATCTGGATCTCCTGGAAGAGTGGTCTCAGGCAGGAACAAGAATGTTGAGCCTTTGCTGATGATTAGAGCTACCTTTTATACATTACCAGTATTGTGACTTTGGGGCAGGGGGAGAGGAGGTGCGGATAAAAAGCTTTGGGAAAACAGTTTGCAGGTTACTTTCATTTGACTGAGTGGGAGGTTTTGTGGGAGCTCATCTTTACCTTTGACCGGGCAGTTAATCTTCTTTGAATGCTTTTAAGCTCTTCTACTGTGTTTGTACTCAAAAAGTGCTGCTAGGAGGGAAGCCGGTGGATATTAGACCATTTCTGCACATTGTGTGATTTCTGTTACGTTAACTGCGTCTCCTGTGCATGCTGTGGCCGCTAATGCACCACTCACATAAGTAGTTCGATAAGGGATCTTTTAAGTAGTGAAAAGGAGCCAAGGCCAAAATTTTTCTTCATTTGCCTTTGACATTTTTCAAATTCTAGTGAGACATTGATTGTTCATATTCTGCTACAGGAGTACTGCCTATCTGATTTTATATTCTGCATTCATTGAAATACCTGCATTTTATGATGGACTTAGCAATTTTTTCTGTGTTTAGAGACACTGCTAATAATAGGGATTCTTTCATGCAAGGGCAGCAAGATGTAAAGCATTCATAGACTTTCAAGTTTTTTGCTCAGGATAATCTTGAAAGAAGTAACATGAAATCGCATAATGTAGATTTCGAGTTGCCATAGCAGCAGAAAAATGGTGCGAGGAACTGACTTGCTAAAAATAGCTTGTTTGTCATTGACATTTGTGTATTCCCAGCTCTAACTTGACACCAAATTTTGAAGGATTAGTGTTGGGTTTTGAAAACTGTTTGCTTGAGTAGGTTTTAGTATGAAGAACTTGCTGAATTTTTTACATAATCTAATAACTTTAAAATAAAAATATGATAAATCCTGTGAGAGTATGCTAATCTTTACCTTCTTGGAAAATTACCGTAGAGAATTTATATGCAGCAGGTTGAGATTAAAAGCCTGAGTGTTGACACATACATTTATGTTTGTATGTATGTACATTTCATGTTATACACTTGGAAGTCTTGAAAGATCCTTTTTGACACTAGAAAATTACTGTAATCATTTGTCTGGACACTTGAAAGTCCAGTCAGTTTACCTGTGCTTAAAAAAAAATGCTATGAATTGCACATTGCTAAGGCAAAATCGCTTGTGGTTGGAAATGTCATTTAATTATTCATTCATGCAGTTGTTCCTCTCCATTGTGAACCTTTTTTTGGTGGTGTACTACAGAATGAAGGGATCAGATTGCATCTGTGGGGGAAGGGGTTGTAACGGAGCCTCTATACTTGCAAGGCTCATACACTCTTGTAAACAGCATCTCTTATTGCCACTATATTATCTTTACTGGAGACAGTATTAGTCTATATAGGCTGTCAGTCTCACCTATGATACTCCTGCTTATGTAACTTTGCAAAAGACGGTATTTTAGGTTTTATTTTAATTTAAAGAGAAGGCTTACATTTTAATGCTTCTATTTAGCAAGAACAAAGTTGCATGCAGAAGCTCAAAATGTTTTTGTCAAGTGCTCTTCAATACTACATTTAGGAGATAAAACCAAAATAACTGAGGACTTGTTTCACAGGTTTTCTGCAGGTTGTTTTTCCTTCACTGAATTTTGGGAAATTTATACTTTTCATGGAATAAACACTCTCAGTTCTAGAAACTTGACTTTCAATGACTTTCACTACAAAATAGTCTCCAGGAATGTGCTTTAAAAGTAAGCATTATGATAAAACTGGTGCTGGTGGCAGAGAAAGGGGAAGACACACAGTAATACCTTCATCACTATAAGATACAATCAAACTTGCAATTTAACATTCCAATTAAGCGCGGCCACTGGTCCCTCTCCCCCCTGAAGGTCCAGGCACAGTTCCTCTTCATGAAAAGGCAGTGCATCCCCAGTCTTCAGACATGAGTGTGGGAGTCTGTCTATGGGATATGCCCAGCAGCAACTTTTCTGGACTCTGTTCAACAGATACAGACAGTAATTTGTCATTTAAACAGATGGCTGTTTTGGCTGCAAGTGAAATCCCATGAACGTCAATCCCATGTAAGAACTTCATTGCAATACTGCTGACCAAAGGAGTTTATTAAGAGAACTGCCCATCTCTTCAGACCTAGGAATCAATTGAACCCCGCCGCCCTGCCCCCCCCCCCCCCCCCCCCCCCCGCCAACTGGTATTTAGCTGATATTTGTCCACTGTTTATAGATAGCATCTCCAATTTTACTTCCAATTTGTTTTGTGACTGATTTTGTGTTAGTCTGTGTGGTATCTCTGCTTATTAGTTAAATCCCAGTCCAGATATTTGAGCCTGAATTCCAGCAGAACTCATGCAAAGATTGATTAAAAATGTGTTTCTGGAGGAAGGTAGAAGTTTTTGGTTTTTATAGCATTAATTTCCTTTTCCGACATGATTTTTGTCCACTAGTTCAGAAATCTTCTTTCAGTATTTCCCAGAACAGGCATCCTTTGGCTAGGTGTCTGTGGTGTATTTCTTTGGTGATCTTCAAATATGTGGCTTCTGATTTTTATTGGTAGTGTTAAAATAGCTTTACAAGAAAAGAAAACATGAAATGCTGCTTTAGTCTACTTTGTTAATCATTAGTGTGCTTCTGCAGTGCTGATGGCTTTAGGACTATGGAATGGGCTGGAGAGATTATTCTGTAGTCAGTTCCTAACTGCAAAAGAATTTATGCAGATGTTTATGTTGCATGCTGAACATTATTAGGAATTATTTGGGACATAATACTGAAACAGTGGGCAGGAATTCCTGGCAGGTACCTTTTATTTTTGCAAAGGGATTTAAATCAACATAAGAAACTTGATACATACTGCAATAATGACTATCATGTGTTAAATATCTTTTCACATTTATTTCAGATATGGACATGGATATGAAATTTTTTGTGTTGCTTGCAATAATTCAAACACTATAATTGCCTCAGCATGTAAGGTAAGAAAAGATTCTAGCACCATCTAGTGAAAAATGCCACCAAATTTCTAGGGCTGGCAGAGCAGGAATCAGAATTCAATTTGGGCTGAATTCTGTTCTTTCACTTAAATGGGAAGGATTTTGTATAGATCACAGTTGCCCTGCAAAAGCGAGAGTGAATGCAGATAAGCTATTATTCATAAATTATGTATGATTTGTTTGAAGATATTAGTAAGATAAATTCTAACAAATATAGGTATAAACCATTTTCTTACTTATATATGTTGTCAGCATTACTACAAAATAGTGAAACAATCTTGAAACTTCCCAGAGGAAAGCTGATTCTAACTTGATTGCAAGCCTTAAAACAAACCCCGTAACATCCTATTATTTTGAAATGTGTGACTTTTATATTTGCTTTCATTAATTCTCACTTATTTTTTTCATCAATACAGGCTTCCAAAAAAGAACATGCAGCAATTATTTTGTGGAGCACTACTTCTTGGAAGAAACTGCAGAGTTTGTCATTTCACAATCTGACTGTTACTCAGCTGGCATTTTCTCCTAATGACAAATTTTTATTAGCTGTTTCTAGAGACAGGAATTGGTCCCTGTGGAGGAAACAAGACTCATCAGAGCCAGGTGATCTATGTAAAGTAGATATACACATTTGAAGACTTCACGGTTTGTTCAATGTTTTTGGCTTCAAAATATTGAAAGCGAATTGGTAAAATATTTTAATGGCCATTTTCCTTACAACGTTTAAGAATTAATGGTGTTGTAGGCCTCTGTGACTTTAAGAAGTGCAACTAATCGTGTATAAGAAAGCTAGAAAGGGAATTAATTGTGGAGAAGAATATAATCAAGCCTTAAATACTGTTTGTTTGCATGTAATGAAGTCTGCTATTTGTCTGCCTGCCTTCTGCTTGTGATTGTATGTTTCAGATTTACTGAAATCAGGTGTACATTCTGGAGTGTAATGTCAAAACATCAAACTGGTATTCTACCAAGGAAAGCCTTCATCTCTGTGATCTTTGCAGGCTAGGCTGAAAGGTTCATTGCTACACCCGTGTCCTGCATAGAGCTGCCTTGTCCCTGTTTGCAGGGCCAGACGCTTTGAGACTCTTGACAGGATTAATCTCTCCAGTGTGGCTTTCTGATAATCCTACACAATTGATTAATTTGACTAGGACTGGCTCTGTCTGGAAAAAGAGCTGATAGTAAAGATTCAGTTGACTTTCTCATTAAGACTTTGAGCCTTGCAAAATCATGAGGAGATTGCTATTGAACACTTTAATGGGTTCCTAGAACAGATGCTTGTGCTGAAAATGTTTATCATTGCACTGTTGGCTTAATAGCACGTAAACACTACTGGGCTCTATAGAGTTTTCCTAGAGACTTGGCAGTGAGTTTTGGCCCCTTCAGACAGTGTCCGATTGTATCCTGGCTTGAGATTTCTGTTCTATTCAGACTTCTATTCTAAAGCGTGGGATATTTTCCTGAAGCATTGTGTAACTGCTGTGGACAAGGAATATGAATTCTCATTGGAAGTAGAGGAAATCTTCTTTTCATCTGTTCATCATTTACTTTTTTTTGTCTACAGAGAACATCATTGTCAGTGTAAAGCAAAACTGCTGGTATTGTCATCCTAAGAAGTGGTTACTCAAAATCTGTGCTCCAAAATGACAGCCTTTTCTACTTAGGAAAATCATTCTGCTGATCAGATTTATTGCCTGTTTGGATGCATACTGAAATGGCAGCCTGTCTCTTTGGGGGACAGATTAATCTTTATGATTAGATCATTAAGATCTGAGCTCTGGGGGCTTTACTGGTAAATAGGAACTGTAGCGAAGTTATTGGGAATACGTGTATACATGGTAAATGTTGCACCAGACTAAAGCTTTTGAAGTCAGTGTTCTTATGAAAAACTTGTATAGAAAGAACCCGAAGGTCTTATATTTTGACTTAAATTCTCCTGAAACAGATATGTGTGTGAAAGATCAAACTGTTCCTACTGTTTTAGTGCTGTAAGGGCTCACTGATGTGGTCTTGAACAGGTGCTGATTATCATTGTGGTAAGTGTTGGGGAAAAAAATATTTGTGGTGCAAAGTATTCCCAGTTGCTTTAAAGATGAGTGGAATAATATCAGAGTATTCCTGCAGTTCTTACATAGAGTCAGTAAGAGTAACAATTACTTTTAATATGTAGAGTAGTTGAAGCAAGGGGTTTCCTCTGTATGTTTTATTCCAGGACCAGTTTTCAGTTGCTGTGCATACACAGACAAAAATACAGCTGTTCACAGTCGAATCATTTGGTCTTGTGATTGGACACCAGATAGCAAGTATTTTATTACTGGCAGTCGGGACAAAAAGGTAATTAATATAAAAGGAATTTAAAAAGCCAAGAATTATTTTAAATGTATTTTAGATTAGCAAATGTTGTGTTCTAATGAGCCCATATTCTATAAATACACAAAAAGCTTATTGTGTGTATTACCGCAGAAATCAGTGAGACTTTCATATGCTAAATAAAGTGCTTGAATATCTGTGTACAAGACTCTGGTCTGCCAGTTGAACTTCTTCCCTTCTTTTTTCATACAGTAAGACAAGCATATGTCACATAATTCTTATGGTATTTCTTTAACTTTCATAACAGAATCTGGTTTTGTAGTCAGTATCTTTAATGAAATCAGATAGACTGTCTAAAAAGTTGAATCTTTGCAGACAGACTTTTTTTTACTGTTTTTCGGGGTCATCGACTTTGTTCTGTGCCCTGGAAGTATTTTAACTAAATTATTCCTTATGTTTTTGTAAATGCATTTACAAAAAGATTAAAGCAAAAATTCCTAGATGATTCTTTTTCTTACAGGTCATTATCTGGGGCCAGTACAACTTATCAGTGACTACTGAAGGGAATATGCTGGATTCAATCAAGCCATGTTCAACAGTACTGGATGCTGGGGATTCTGTTACTGCTGTTAGCATCAGCCATGTGCTTACTCCTGATGGAAGGTATTGCTGTTTTCTCTAATGCCATTTTGTGTTTAATTTGAAATTAGTATTTTTACCCCTTAAGTCATTTTTCTGTGCCTCCCCCCCTCCATGGAGGGGGTTTGGAACTGGATGATCTTTAAGGTCACTTCCAACCCAAACCATTCTATGATTCTATGAAACAGCTCCTAAAATCTACCTGTCAAATATTTTGACCATTCTTTGACTGACTGAACTCTACTTTTTTCTTTCCTAGCCTTCTTTTCAGGTGTATGGTGATTTCTCCAGTGTAACAAGTTAAAAAAAAAAGGGGGGGGAGAGGGGGCAGGGGAGGTGGGCATGAACACACCTGAAACACATTCATTCTTCCAAGAATATTGACTGGTCTGATGCTGTAATAAGCTTCTTATATTTTTCCCAACCAAATATATTTTGCAGGTTTCTGCTTTCTTCATTTTTTTAATGCAGCAGCTTTGAATTAAATTGTGATTTTTTTTTTTAATTACTATTTTTTCCATGGAAAAGCAAGTATTGATATGAAGGGCAAGGAGCAACACAGTGTTTGAGTTCTTTCTAGCTTGCATTAGAGCCACCTTCACTGAGCTGCCTGCTGTAATCTCTTCAGAACTAATGCAGTTATTCTCTTAATAGATATATTGTTGCAGTAGGCTTGGAGAATGGGAAGATTATCTTGTACACATGGAAGCAGAGTGGACAAGAACCAGCACTGGCTGACTGGACCATGTGTGTTGAGATGGATAGCAGGTATGTTTTTGAAGTAAGCTGGGAGCAAGGAAATATTATTCTTGAGACTAATAATGCTGGAGTTCTGTTGTTATACTATAAAATGATATGAAACTGGTTTATTTGTATATCAAAAATTGTTATCCTTTTAGGAAAAGGTTGATCCCTGAAAGTCTAAAGATGTCTTTAAGCAAAATCTGGAAATAAAAATATTGGTTATTTAGATTTATTAAAACCCCCAACAAACTCCAGTGAAAACCAAAGCAGGGGGTGTGGATGTTAAACCCCAAAATACCTCATGCAATGTAAATGCTTTGAGAAGTATTACGTGTTGTTGGCCCCACTTAAAAAAGAAAACCAACAAAACCCAAAACAAACCCCAACAACAAATAAACCCCACCCAACAAAAATCACCCCCAAACGAACAACAAAACAAGCCAGCTTTATTACCTTTAGATATGAAATAAGATGCTAGAAAACAGCAAAAAGGGGTGGGTGGAAAGAATCACTGTGTATATACATCAGCAAAGCATTTTGGAGTGAATGACAGCAAGCTTTCAAGAGCAGCTTTTAGCAGAAACCAAAGGAATGACAGGCTATAAGTGGTGCTGCTGCGGTGACAGCTGGTGAGACTCTCTGTAGAGAGACTTTGAATATTTCACTTGGAGCACTCCCCTAGATTCTTCCTTCACGCACTGGCGTCGGTAGTCCCAGAAATGAAAGTTGATGGTGACTTTGGCCTGTGTGTGCTTGAAGTGAATTGGAAAGAGATACCAGCTAACAGGAAATGGCAGGCTAAAAGCCAGAAATCTGTCATATCTCAGTAACTGAGATGCTAGACCTGCAGCTTAATGTGGTAAAACTTGAAATCAATAGCTGTTTAAATTATTGATGAGTGAGAGGATAAAATGTCATTAGTGTTAATGGCCGTACTTATTTTAAGAACTTAATACCTGCTGGTTGTCACAAGTAAGTTTTTCCTCAGTTGGTAGTGTTAAAAGAAGAGTACTAATTATATAAATGTTGATGTTTACACACACATGCCCAACTGTGTTTGACATTTTGCAGTTATGTATGGATTTCTTTTTGTTGCAGCCAAAGTCATGCTCTTGCTGTGAAACGTTTATGTTGGAGACATCATGCGGGCAGAGCTGGGCATAATGATCAGAACAGCAGTGAGTGGTTGCAGCTTGCAAGTTGTGGTGCTGATCACTGCGTTAAGATATTCAATGTCAACAGATTTGCTCTTTAGCAAAGACAGCAGGCCTGTCTGTGTGAAACAGATCCACGACGTTTTATTTCAGCTTTTAGCCATTTTGATTGTTGAATTTTCTGTTTTCTGCTCTGGAAAGTGAAACTTCTGACATGTAACTTATTAAAGCAACTTTTGCGGTAGTTTGAAATGTCAAATATTTTTCTAATTCTCCAGTTTCAGGATTATGAAGTGTTTTGGTTGGTGAATATCCTGGAACTGAGGGATGGGAGGTGGGGTAGGGCATGGGAGAAGTATAATGAGACAGCTTTGTTCACTGTGACTCTGGGGGTGGGTGGGAAGCTGCCAGCACTTGGGGGGTTCTGTGCTTGGGATTGCGAGTGGAGTACTGAATTGCGTTGAACCCAACTGTCAGTTGACTTGCAAGTGCTGACACTGCATGTTTAAGCATGTGCAGTTAACCAGAGATCAGAGTTAAACAGCCCTGGTCCAAGTCTTAGACCGCCTTACTTTAGAAGGAGTAGTTTGTGTCCACATGCTTGGACATGCCTGCTTGTTTGGTTTTCCTGTCCGTATTCCTCTTTCTTCTGCTGCGCAGAATACTGGGCTCCTGCTGCTTGGTCATGTGGAGCTTAAAGCCTAACTCACAGACCGCTGAAATCTGGTGTCTCCTCTGCGTACCTGTGAGCCCTCTCTGAGCAGAGTGCTATAGAAGAGCCATCTCGTACTCTGCTTGAGGGCTATCCTCTACAGTTTGGGCTGGCAAAGCTTAAAAATATCAGTAGGCAGGAGCTGAAAGGTGGCAGCCATTCCTTATACTGCCTTTGGACTCCTCCTGACTCCTGAGTGCTCCTTATCTATTCTGGTGAGAAGTGGGACCAGTTAACTTATTTGTCTGATTGTCTAGTCGTTTAAATAGAATGATAATAGACCTCAGCAGGTCTGTCTCCAATTCCAAAGTCCAGAGATCAGTTAAACTTTGAGTGAAATTATTTTTGTTCCAGAACCACTTGCTACCTGAACTGGTAGTGCAGAAATAATTGGAATTCTGCTTAACTTTTTACTGTGGTGTATTTTTAGATAAAGAACAGTTCTTTCAGAATGGGCCATACTCTTTTCAGAATAATTATAGTTTATGTTTTAAAGGTTTTTATATTTTAGCTTTTTATTTTCCATTCTGTTTTTCAGCATTAAAAAAAAATAATTCTTTAAAATTACTTGGGGGAATAAAAACCTGACTTCTTAATAAAGACGCTTTGCTTTGTTTTACTTGTAGTACCCCATGCTTTCCTTACCTGTGTGCTTCAAGCATTTGAGTTGTGTATTTTACTTGTCCAGGAATTTTTAAACAACCATAGACTGTATCCTGGCAAAAGAAAGACATAACTTATCACTCAAGAGGCTTCAAAAAGTTGCCAAAAGTGGAAATTTATTTTATGTCACAATTGTAATTTGGTCTCTTACCTACAGTTTGTTGATAATACTGGATAATACTTTTCAATACTAGTATGTCTTGCCTTGCAGCCCCTCTTGCCTATAGGCAAAAGTGAAATGTCATGTTGTCCCCCTTTTTTATTTTGTGAAATGCTGTCATTAAACAAGCATCAGCTATTACATGATTTAGTAATCCATTCCATTACCCCTGGGAGTTTTGTGACTCAATCGCATTGAAGAATATACTTCATTGTTCCAACTTTAAATACATCAGATTAGTCTGTTGATCTCCCAAGTCTAAATGTTTGTAATAGACACTTTCTTTTCAATTAAGGTAAGAGGTTGTCAAGAGACACCTCGACACGATTAATATTTTTTTATGTACGATGTTATCTTTATTCACGTATTCCTTTACTATGCATTTAGTGGGCGTGACTTTTACATATGCCTTCATCTTCTCAGTAAATCCACTAAAGTCTTTTCAAACCAGCATGTAAATCGGCATCGGGATAACAAGTCAGATACTGATTTCATGATCTCAGCTAATATCAGAAAATTATTTAGATCAATGTAAGTGTGATACCAAGGAAAAATTGGTGTAATTATAGCAATCATTTTGGGGGGGGGGGGTAGCATTGGCTGCCTAATGAAGAACAGAGTTCTTTAAACAGCATAGTAGTACCCTTTAAGATTATTGTAAGACTCCCTAGAAAATTAGTTTTCTTTTTCATTTGCTTTCTTTGTTTTTAAAAATGAAGAAAAGCAAGCATTTGCCAGACCTTTAGTATATTCATTCTACTTCGTTGTTATTGTTTTATTGGTTTGTTAAATAGTACTGGAATCCTAAAACCTGTCTGAATTAGGTTTTTATTTGAAGGAGTCCGCTGTTGGTTTTGTCCACTAAATGGCTGTCACTTTTATTTTCTTCCATGTGCTTTTCTTTTGTATATACTTACTCAGAGAGACTCTATGTAATTCATTAAAAATAGTGCATACATTTGTTTACTATTTAATACATTATTAAAAAACCCACCCCAAATTATAGCCTTAGTCATATTTACCTGACTGACCTGACCATAGTCCCTTTTACCTACCAAGATGTATAACTGCTATATGTATCCATTTTTATTTCTACATTTTCTTCTGTTTCCCTGGTGCTCTGTCGTTGCTGTTCTCTCTTGTGAAGTGCCATGCCTCTTTCCATTCCTGCACATCCGATTTGTTTTTTTTTTTTTTAATCCTCCTAAAAATGTGATTATTTTTCATGGCCTCCCTTAAGTGAAAACTGTAATTGCACTCAGGTGTACTTTTGGAAGATGGAGTTAGCCTCTATACTTTGTGAGTTGCTTGTATCACCCTCTTTATAGCAGATAGTTCAATGTCATACAATAAAAACAAAGTTGAGGTAAGTGTAATTTTATTATTTCTTCCCATTTATCTTCAAGACTATCAAATAAGCCCTGCCAGCTCCAATCTTAGGAGCTCCAACTTTCCATGACACAGCCTCTGACATTGCATTTGTTTTCCCTTAACGTGATGCAAGATTGTGTCTGATGGTTGGGGGTAAAAACTTGCTGTCTGGAATCACGATGGTCCCAGCTTTGAATTACCCATTCCTGCCAGCCGGAAGGTAAGGCGTGAGGACACTATTCCAGTGATGAAAACCCAGAGGGAAATGGTACGTGTCAAAAACGCTCCCATCTATAGCAGCCTAATCCTCCGCATGAATTTCTAACTCTAGTAGCGTTACATATTTCTGAGTTCCTGTCTTCACTTCTGTTATCAGGTTGGACAAGGGCAGTGTGTTTATTTTAAAGCTCTGCAATCTAGCAGGATACAAAGCTGACGCGGCATCCCCTCTAAACTGAGGCTCTCCCTAGTCCCAGTTACACTTTACTGTCCAGGGTTTTTTTAAACCAACCTTTGCATCCAAAATGTGCAGAACTGGGTCTGTGCAGGTTTAGAGAGCTAAGCTGCTTAGTGCCTCTGCAGCCCTCGAGTGCTACTTTCCGAAGTACCATGGGCCAACTGATGTACGCCCTCGTGTACCTTACCACTAAATAATAGCGTACATTTAATTAAATGTTGCCATAAGCACTGACACGGAAGAGGCCTTGTTTCCCACGGATTTGGGCTCTCCGCAGATTGTGAGTTTTCATTAGTTTTCCTGTGAATGGTTGCTGCTTACAGCTGTTATGTGTGGATTTTCATCTCCAATGTGAGAGCTCAAGGTGCAGCTACTTGTCTAGACACTGATGGATTTTTTTCTTCTATCTAAAGCCTATGAAATCTGTGGATTTTTACCTGTGAACACTACCTTTCAGACAGACCTGGGTTGAAGTGATCCAGTGGATTAAAATAATGCCTGAGGCTGTGTGTCCATGTGTGTAAACTGAGAAACAAGATTGGTGTACTCCTAAGAGACCAGGGTGAAAACTTAAACCCAATTTACAAATATGTAACTGACGAAATGCCAACACACACCACCTATTTTGCCCTTATGCAATTAATGCTTTAATTGTCTCTTTTTATGACGGTCTTTACCAATAAAGCTTGCATGGTACCAAGAGAAAAATAATACAGAACATCTATCTTTAAAACCAGTTTATTGTTTTGTCCATATGGTTGCTATTGGAAAATATCACAATACTGTTGTCAGCTTTTATCCCAAAGCAAATTGCTTCCTACACTTCAGTTGGTGAGTAAGTTTCCTTTTTTTTTTATTTTAAAATATGAGCTGTTGCATCTTTCTGCATCAACTATAGCCATAAATATATTTCAAAAGCCTGTAATCATCCCAGTCTGAATTTCAGTGGCATCTGCTTTCAAATACTACACACCATAATGTTTATTCCCACTCACATTTTCATTGTATAGTTCTATTGCTGCTTTATCTCCCCCTACCTGATTCAGAGGCAATGTAAAGGAGCTGGTGCCATTAGCTTCTCCAAGGTGTCCCATTAACTACCACCTGGAAAGTGAACCACTAGAAAAGAGTGTTATGTTCTGCAGGGAGAAGTCTCGATTCTGGCATCTTTACGTGGACAAAGAAAGTCCTTTTATCACAGAACAAAGATGTTTAAAGACTTCTTTAAACTTACAAATTAATGAGCTACAGGAAAGAGAAGGAGAATGCAGTTTGTAGTTTCTCTGAGGCTTTTTCCTTTGTTTTAGTGAACATGTAAGAGCCCTTATTGCATCTTCTGCTACTGAAGGTGAAGCTCTAGAATAATTTAAAGATCAAAACTTATTTATTTGGCTGTAGTCTCAAGTCTTTTAACTGAAAATGGAAATTTATTTTTACTGATTAGCACAGAATCGTAGAATGGCCTGGGTTGGAAGGGACCTTAAAGATCATCTAGTTCCAACCAGGTTGCCCAAAGCCCCATCCAACCTGGCCTTTGAACACTTCCAGGGAGGGGGCATCCACAGCTTCTCTGGGCAACCTGTTCCAGTGCCTCACCACCCTCACAGCAAAAAGTTTCTTCCTAACATCTAATCTAAATCTACCCTCCTTCAGTTTAAAGCCATTACCCCTTGTCCTCTCACTCTGTGCCCTTGTAAACAGTCCTTCTCCAGCTTTCTTGTAGGTCCCCTTGAGGTACTGGAAGGCCGCAATTAGATCTCCCCAATTCAGCCTCCCTTCTCCAGGCTGAACAACCCCAACTCTCTCAGCCTGTCCTCATAGGAGAGGTGCTCCAGCCCATAAAACATTACGCACTAGATGCAAGTGTAATAAACAGTAGTCATCTGGACTAATCTGAAATAATACTTTAAGAAATGTGTTGTAGGGAATGGACACGGTGCTCTGAAATTCTCTGTTCATTGTACAGTGCCATTGAGAATGGAGTTGAAAAAATTAATGGGATAAACTAAAGTTTTGCAAAGAATATTCTAATACCTTGGGATATATTTGAGGTAAAGCCATCCCATCAGTATTTTGGATGCTCCTTGTCAAAAGTATTTTACTGACTGTATGCTGTTTTGAGGAGACCTCATGCTGAGAATATTCTCAAAGTGTTTTATGTAGTCAGACTTAAAGCTTTGAGTAGGATTGTCTTATCCTACAGTAGAAGCATCTCTGAAAAAGAAAGCAAGAAAGGGCCTGGGTCATCTCGTTTATGATCTGAGATCTACAACCAAAATCAAATGTTTATTGAGATTATCCAAAGCTATCTTAAATCTGTCAGTCCAAAATGTAGGCATCCTCAAGTCTGTGTTGGCCCAAAAAGACAGAGTAACACTGACTTTAGTAACGAGGGTGCTGTGGAGTGCACTGGGACCTGGAGGACAAAATGAGCTGCTTGTGTAAACTGGAAGATGAGGAGAGATGCTGACATTCAGCCCTAGGAACCCTGCCTGGGCCCCACGTGGCAGGCTCTCTAAACACTGCTGCCAGTGGCAAGCTATTGTGCCCATTTTTCAGTTATGGAATGGGAAAGAAGGAATGGGTTCCATGTTATGCTAAAAAAAAAAAAAAATTCCTCTGCTGTCATCTGTCTTGTGGGCCAGGACTCCAGAAGTAACTAGAAGCTGGTGCACATTTCAAGGAAGTCAATTATTGAGCTCTCAGCTATTGAAAACATCACTCTGGAAACTATGAGTAATCTCTGTTTTCCCAAACATTTAATGGGAAGAGATGAGAATGCTCTGAGGCTCGCTGCCGATTGCAGCTATTGCGCAGATGAGGGAAAAGGAGGAAACAGCTGTGTCCTCATTTAGACTCGAATCTCACTTTAAAGAAGAAGTGGCTGTTGCAAATAAGAAAACTTTAAAATAACTGAAATGGGCAGCAAAAATATTGCTTGCTCTGTTCTAAGGAGCATCTGGAGCTATACAAAGGATGAGACAAAATCTCTGACAGTACAAAAATCAGAATTTGCCTTTAGTGCATTAGGAAGCTGTTGGAGGTGGGAGCTGCTCAGCACAGTTTAGCAATGCTCTACTACTGCTATTGTACCAGCAGTACTTTACCAGGATCTACGCCGTAATTTTGAGGTGGCAAGGCAGGGTGTTTACCCCGTGACTTTCCCAGCCCTTGACCCTCCAACCATTCCTACTTTTGCCCTGCGTACCGGCACATCCTAGTACGGTTGTGGGACCTTCCTTCAGACAGTCCTCTTCCCCAGCTAGGGGCTACCTTTGTGCCCCTGCCAGCCACCAGATTCCCCTTATTCCACCTCTGCCTTTGCTGGTAGAAATCCCGGAGGGCTACGGGCTCCCTTCGCCAGTCCCTGATACTCACACTCAAGCACAGCTCCTGCTCTTACCTTGTGTGACCAGATCTGGTCACTGTATTCCAATAGTTTGTGTTCAATGGCATTTTCAAACTTTGCTAGCATCATCATTTAATTTTCTGTGGTAAGTCACCTATGCTGTAATGCAGTGATAAAACTAAAAATGATCTCCTGCTTTTTCTGAAAAGAATTTAAGGTAGACCATGTGCCAAAGCCCAATGCCATACCATAATAACGGGGCTAGCTCCGGTACCCTGGCGTAGCTGTGCCAACCAGGCATGCCCTGGCCTTGAAGTCCTCTAAGAGAGCTACTCCATGTAATTGGTGTTCGTGTGACTCACCCAACGTTACTGCTGTACAGAGGAGAGGAGGTGTTATGCCTGAGGTAATTGCCATGTTACGGTAGTGTCACTCCTATATAGACTCTAGCTGATCCCAACTGAAATAAAAAGGGATGCAGCAACCAGAATTTTTACTGCAGAGGAGCTATTTCCCCTTGAATCAACAGCTCGTGCAAACAAGGATGCCTGATTTTGTGGGGTTTTTCTAAGCCTTTTCTCTCTTTACTCACCCATTCTTCTTCTAAGAAGGCATTTTGCCTTCTTAGTCCCTTCTCCATTCTTGTAGGCCCCTAAATCCTCATATAATCAATCCTTATTTTCTCAACATCCTCTTCTCTCTTCCTATTGTTCTTGTAAGATAATCCTATTCTTTTTAATACATGATCCTAAGAGAGTTTATGCGTATCAAGTATAACAGCCTTTTGGTATTTTCTCTTCCGCCTTCTATGTGTCTCTGTCTGATTCTTCCTTTGTTGGGTTTTTGGGCTTTTAGTATTTACAGAGGTTGTCCAGTCTCATTACCTCCTTTTTCTCGGACAGCAAATTACTGGGGTATATGTGAACAGCGTATCCTCCCTCCCTTGCTAAAGCATAAGTTGTCTACCTGCCACTGGGGGGAATTTTTCTCCTCTGCAAAAATGAATTGACTGCAGTCTCCCCACGGGAAGGTCTCCTAGTGCTTTTCAAGATAAAGCAATCGTTATGTTTGCCTTTCCGTTTCATAATCTTGGAAAGTCTCCATCCTAGGAGTTTTCATATAAAGATGTATCTTTCAGAGAGAATATCCGTACTCCTCAGACACTCTTTTTAGAGCATAGGAGCCTTCTGCTGTTTAAGCTCTTTACTTTGACACGGCAGGCAGCCCTACAACGGGGCAGTCGCCTATTGATTCTCTGGATGCTACAAGTCTTCACCGCTGTCCGCAGAGAACACCGAGCTGTGCCACATGTTTCTCTTCCTCTGCAGAAGAGGTTCAGCTGGGGAGGTTGAAAAAGCTGCAGTGCAGGGAAGCACCTAAGATGCCTGTAGGTTGCTCTGCATAGGTCCTCAGGGTGGGTCTGTCCGACCTACACAGGCACTAAAGGTGTGACGTAGGAACCTACCATGGGTGCTTTGGTTAAGCTTCTGCTTCTTCAGTGCGTGCGTACAGTCTCTCTGTATCACGAACGTTGCTGTGCCTTCAGTAACAGTTCCAATTCACTAAGCCCATTGGGATTAGTTGAGGTGGGAGCCCCTCTACAGCTGGTGAGCATTGATTTAGCCTGGTAGACCACCCCTATATTTATAGCTATGCAAAATGTAGTCTGGTAAAGTCAATAAAAAGGTGTAAATGCTGATTTTGGTTAGCTACTACTAGCTTTTTCTACCCATCGAAAAGAATTTGGGTATATTTTATCATATAAAATTATTATCATAGCTCAAAACAGGAGTTACATCTGGGATGTGAAATTCTGCTATTCCCATTAATTGCTCAAGAGTGCATTTCTGTAGGTTAGTAGTACTGAAAATTGTTAGCACAGAGCTTTTGTTAACTGACGTAAAAACAGATTGCATTTCACAGAGCAACGGGATCATGGGATTATTAAAATTGGAAGGGAGTTCAGGAAGCCTCTAGTCCAAACTTCTGCTCCAGGCAGGGTGAGCTATGAGATCAGACCAGGCGGCTCAGAGCTTCATCCAGTCTGGTCTTGAAAATCTCAAAGGATGTAGACTGTGCAGCCCCTCTGAGCAACCTGTTTCACTGCTGACTGTCTTCGTGGTGAAAAAGTTTCTTCTTATTTCAGCTCTGAACTCTCTTGTTTCAGCTTATGCCCTCTCTCTCATCTTCCTGCAACTCACTACTGTGAAGAGCTGGGCTCCATCTTCTTCACAGCCTCCTCCTAGGTATCAGAAGGCTGCTACCAGTGGCCCCCAAAGCCCTCTTTTCCCCAGGTTGAACCAGCGCCGTCCCTCTGTCTCCCCTCACAGGGCAACTGCTCCGTCTCCCTCACCACCTTGGTGGCCCTCTGCTGCACTCACTCCAGTTTATCAACATCTTTCCTGTATTGGGGGACCCAAAACTGGACCAGTATACAGGGTGTCATTACAATAGACCAATCTAAAGTCCTATGAAGTCCAAGTCTATAATGCCACCTTCTTTAAACCAGCCTCATAATGTCCCTTTCCTACAATATTCTTTTGCGTGCGCTTGACAGTGTGGTGGCAATGCAAGCCCCTCTGTGTGCGGCCCCCCTGAGACTGGGGGCTGCAGATTTTAACACCTTCCCTGTACCCACTGCGCAATCTATTCCGACATCTCCATGAGATGTGAACTCGGACATCACTCCGACCATGTGGCTATGCTGCCTCTGGGAGCAAAAGAGCTGCCTTCATACTAGTTAAATATCCTTGCAACGTCTTTCCACCACTGGCAAGGTGGAAAGGGCAGAAGAAAGAGATGATGGTTTGGCTCTGGCTGGAAGTTCTGCTCACCTCCTACCTCCATCCAAGCGCAGGGCGTCTGCCCATGGGGTGCAGGGTGGCCAGCCCAGGAGGGTGTCCAGAGCCCACAGCAGAGCTGCAATCCATAGTAACCATTTCCCTGTGACCTGGGGTGGCCAGTGCAGCCATTTATTTGGATAATCAAGAGCTGATTACACTACACACAGCAACTAGCGTATCGGTGGTAAAAATCAAACAGCCCCTCACCCCTACACATTCTAGATTAAAAAAGTACTTGTCTTCTACCTCAGAGGAAAATAAAGAGATGTTATTTAAAATGCTTAAGCTGTGGTCATTTTACTGAAAAATCACTGAGTTTATTGCTTCCATATGCCTAGGACCACCAGGTGGCAATATAAGAAAAAGGATAAGTGCGCGTCTCCAACACTTACCATGTATATACAAAATTTCAGAAGAAATTACAAATATATTCAAAGACAGGTATTTGGTCTCCTCTGAGTTGTTTAAATGCAGTGCTTCAGTGATAAGCATTTCTCATCACAAAATGCTGATTTCGACAGCATTCTTTCTTCTGTTTTGGTCCCGCAGTTGGGAAACTCTCTGTACAACTTCAGAAAATGATGAGCACCTCCTAATTACGCAAGGTCTTATTGTCTGTTATATACACTCTCCTTCACCCCAACATCTCCATCTAAAGAAGATATAAAAAAATTGTAATTTTCTTACTTTAATTTGTTGAAGTTGTCATATGGTCACCATATTGTCATATGGTGAAACTCTCCCAAACTTCAGTCTCTTACATTTCAGGAACTTCTTAAACCAGAGGAAGCGTCCTCGTGCCTATTAGCTAGTGATGAACTTTTTTTTCTTTCCATGGATTTGTGCAATTGCTTTTTGAATCCATTCAAACCTGTAATTCCCCCAGTGATAAGTGGGAAAGAATTCCCTAGGTTAACCCTGTGCCAATAAGAAGATGCATCTCTTGTGTGTTTGGAACATTTAATGCCTGCTTGTTATTGTACTAGAAGATAAAAGGACTAGTTGTTTTTCTCTGTCTCCATGTCATTCCTGATTTTGTAGACCTCTAGCATATTCCCTACCTTTGAATTTCTTTTCCAGCCTGAAGAGTCCCGCTGTGGTTGAGTCCTTTTCCGGCAGCTGTACTTTTCCTTTCACCAAACTTCTTGCCTCTTCCCCAGCCCTACAGTATTTCTACCAATAAAGAAGTATTTATTACTCTTTTTGCTCCTTTTCATTTATTAATATTTGTCTGGGAGTGCCTAGACTGCTTATTTAAAGTACCGGCAAATTTTTTTGTTTTGTTTTGAAACAAGCCAAAACTTTCTTATTTGGAGCATTTAAGGCACAGGATGGGAATTTAATGCTGTCTTTTGGGTATTGGTGGCAGAGTGCAGCTTCTTGCCTTTGGACTGTTTTATTCTTTCCTCATTTAAGTCATATATTGATTTTTCTAATATCGTTCTGGTCTGCAGTGACAAGCGTCAGGGCCTCAGAATCACCGCGCGGTGTGGAACGATTAGCGCTTGCTGGTAAAGGGTAAACCTAATACTAAAATAACAGGGTAGCTGCAACCCAAGGCTGAAGGTACTGGCAGCATATGTTTGGGAAGTCTGTGCAGCAGCTGATATTATGCCTCCTGCGTCTTTGCAGCTCTGTCAAAGAATCAGTCAATCACGGTGGTGAGAATTTCCTTTATTGACTCAGTAAAAATAGAGGAGGCTGGGGAGTGACTTCTGTGGTTCAGTGAGAGCCTTTCCAGCCACGTCAGGAGAGGGGTTTTCACACTGTGTGGAAGGCCTCCCAACAGACGTGACAGATGCCGGAAACCTTTTCCAGCTGACCTTGCCAACAAAATTAGCAGAGAGGAAAAAATCTCCATAGGATTTTACAGATTTAAAAACAAACAAATCATTGATTTTTTAAGTCCAGAGGAAAGTGCTGTAGCTGTTCAACTTGTCCTTTTGCATAACATATGAGGGAATTATTGTACCCTGCTGAGTTACTGAGCAGTGCAGCAACTTGTGGGTTTGTTTTGTTTTGTTTTTTTCTCCATGGCAGCACTCTCTTAGCTAGGAAGATCTTTTGAAAAGCAAATGAAGTTTGAAACATCTCCTTGCTCCTCCACAACTCACAATAATATGGCTAAAAGAGGTTCTCCAAAAGCAAAGAAAGGCTTGCAAGATTGTGCTGTTGGTCTTAGAGACTTATTCTGTTATGGTGGTGTTGGGGTTGACTGGTCAACATCTGTAGGACACCAAAATGTGGTCTACTAGCCATTAAGAGAAGTCACATAAAAAGGCAGCACCCACTTGTCTCGAGGAAGCAAATGAAAGTTTGGGTTTGATTTGTCTCTAAGAGAAAACAAATGTTAGAAAAACGGTGTCTGGAGTTGTCCCTATCCCTCCTCCCCAACGGCTGTTTGAGGGCGAGAACTGGTATACCCGGCACAGGCAAAGAGACAGCCCAAACCAGGCAAAAATGCCTGATTTCAGCCCGAGCGCAGTTTCAGTGTGGCAGAACCACAACAAACGAGGATGTCACAGAGTTTTGAGATTTGCCAAAGAGCTCGGTGGTTGCAAGCCCCACTCCCTGCCTGGGAGCAGACCGTACTCTGCTGTGGCAATGATGATGATATGTGTGCGGAGCCTGTTCTGCACCTTGCGCTTCTGTGTAGGTGTGGGAGAAAGGTGAACATATGCTTTTGAAGAAGCTCTTGTATCCTTGTTTTCTTCTAAAGGTGCCATATGTGCTGTCTGAGTCACTGGGACGTAGTTTACTCTGTGATAGGCAGACTCAAAGGTTAATATGGAGGTTGACGTGCTTTTGGAGCTGGGATTCATATTCTGCACCATCCCTTCAGCTAGAGGCAGTGACAAGCTCAGTCTTCCTATAGCTGGGCTGTAGGGGTTGGGGTCGTTCTTCTGTGGGGTCTTTTTCTTACAGACCTCTTCCCACCTTGTACCACAGCCGCTCACTCACCATTCTGACCAGTGGAAACCCTTTTTTAGGCATGTACAATATTTTGCCAACAGAGCAGCATCTGAAACTGGCCAGAGTTATCATTTTGACTGTGCTGCCGCTCCCATATTCAAATCTCAAAGCAGTTTGACATGTCTCATGGCAGTGTGTCTGCAGACGACCAATTCACCTTGGCTCCAGAAAGCACACCATGTCCCAGGCAGACGTTCTCTTTTATGTCATCAGCTGTTGGCTAATATAAACAATATTCACTTCCCAAGTGGCACAGATATGCAAATGAACCTTTTATAGGATAATGGCCATATGAAGCTTTGCTAGCAGGCATTTACGACATGTGGAGGCATGTTGGTGCCAGATGCTTGCAGGGTTTTGGCTGTGCTATTCTCTTTTCCAGTAGGGTAGTCAGTACCCGGCTATTTTGGGACATCCATTGCGGGCCCAGATCAATGATTGGTGCTTCTTTAAAACCATCAGGCAATAGCACTCTCGAGGTTGCCACAGGATTAGCTGGCCCCTACACAGTGTCATTCTGTTTCCTGAAGCCCTTGGCTTGTCTAGCTGCTATGAAGTCTTTTACAAACACCAAACCAATGTCATTTTGCAACATCTCTGAGATGTGATAGTCTTTCATGACACAAATGGAATAATGCATCACTTTTAGTGAAACCTTCTGGGGAAACATGTGATGGGATGAGCAAAGCTGTAACAAAATCATCAGATTCTTTTGTCTTTTCAAAGTAGGGTAAAAACTTGTATCACTGTATATGGTCTTTTATAATGAGGTAGAAGCCAGTCATACCAGTACTCATGGAACTGTACAATTTTTGCTTCTTTATTTGTCAGGTTAAAAGACTGCCTGATATATTGAGGTCTGTTGCTTTATGAGATATAGGAAAACATCAATCCGCTTTCCCTTTTTCTTCTTTGAGGCTTAAAGCTCACCTAAAATAGCTGAATTCATTTTATAGCTTGGCCAGCAGCAGCTGTACAAATGAGCTGGTTCTGGGGCTGGTAACCAAGCCAAACTCATAGTCTTTGCTTGCATTCAAGTCACTTCAAAAAGTGACAAGGTCCCACCCTAACCGTGGAAACCCAGCACTTCCACTTCCATCCTGCCCACTATAAACATTGCGGGGCAGCAGCCGTGGCAGGACGAGACAGCTCATTGCTTTGGGACACCAGAAACTGGAACTGAATCCAACTGCCAGCTGCACAGATCTTCCCCAGTATTGTGTATTGGGAGGGGGAAAGCAGTAGCAATTGCAACACGGTGTGGTCCATATGGACTTCCTTGGAGGAGGGATGCTTCCCAAGACATCGCTGACTTTCAGCAAGTTTGTTGTCAGGTACAGCCCTTCTCATCAACTGTCTTACTATCTGAGTGGCCACAAATGACTTGTCCTGGGTTTCACCTTGGCATTTTGCTGGGAGAAAAATGGAATTAAAAGAGGCAGCGGGGACAGCAGGGGAGCTGAAATGTGTCGTGGATGGCACAGTGGTTTTCCATGTGCAAAGCTCTGTGTAGCTTTGGACTCTTCTTTATTCTGCTCACCGCAGAGCTAAGGTTTGCAGGCTAAGGGAAGAGATCTGTGCTACATCACCCTCTCACTGGAAAGCTTCCTGTCCTAACACCTCTGCCCTTAGAGCTGGAGGACCAGTGTTTTGCCTGTGTTTATGCGGGATTGTTAGGAGGAAAGGAGAGCCCTGAGTGGTCTCTCCCCTCCCTAATCCACCTGCGTGTCCCACTGTCGGGCAGCCAGCCTGCTACTGCTGTCTCACGGTGGAGTCCTTCACAAGTGCATTGCTAATACCAGCCTTTTTGTGATTGCTGTTACCTGTTCATGCCTCACAGTGCTGCTTTTCGCTAGATCGTGTTTGCTCCGTAGACATCTAGTTTAAATAGACCAGAGTTGACTTTAAGTAGACTGAATGTTTGAAGGGCTTTTACTTGCATTTCTGACAATGCGTGCAATTATTCCAGCCCCAGCATGGCTGTTTTGTTTGCCAAATGCTGATGTGATTTATCTCTGCATTAGCCTGAAAAGCGGTATAGCTAATGACAGTCAGCTCCAGCATCTTTTCCTGATTGCCTATTATTGTCCCAAACCAGATTAATTTTCTGTTTTCTTTGTTAAAAATGTAGAAGGGGAAGAAGAGGTTGTTTTACTGATCAACATTGGACTATTGAGAACAGCCAGAATTCAATCTGCCATCAGGAAGGCAGAACTACAGCCTTGGTCTTTGGTAGTGACTCACTACATGAATTAAGCAAGACAGTCCCCAAAGCTTAGACTTTTCATGCACTCTGCATCATGTTAGAAACATTAAAATATTAACAAACTTTGATCCCAGTGCAGCTGGATGCTCGCTTAGCTCTGTTTTCAAGCTAGAATGCACTCCATCTTTGGAGTCTGTAGTAAACTTCAGAAAACTTAGCCTGAAAGCCAGAGCATCACCATGCAGCAGCATCTAAACTCCCTCTTCAATTATTTAAAAGGCATTTTGAGAGCCTCTTTGGAATTGTGTTACAGATATTGGTGGTATTACATTTTTTCATTAAAAGACACATCTCTCTGGCCATCACCAGTTCTTATGAATGAGATCGTTACCATTTCTATGCAGCAATCCCACCACCTCCTTCTGCATAACACCTCGAAACTATCTGTGTCCTTCTTGTGTTTATGTCACGAGGATGAGACCTTAAATATCTTAAAGGCATTACTAGGTAGCTAGTGGTTCTCACACATGAAAACCACTGAGATCAAGTTTCAGGAAGCGAAAGAGAAGAGGCGGTTGAAGGAATATACCTTTCTCTTTCCCTGAATATTTCAACAGGAGCGTTGGGCACTGGCCAGCTAGCAAAACCTTCTTTCTCACACGCACTTCTTCCTCACAGCCCTCCTTCCAGGGACCTCGGTGGTGGCTGCAGCGAGGAAGTGCCTCTGTGAGGAAGGCAAATGAAATCACTGCCAGCTCTGCCTCCTGCACCGAGCTGCCAGTCCAGCACTGACAGTGTTTTCTTCACAGGCTCTGCAACACGGGCCCTGCAGCTTCGTTGTGTAAGGCTGTCATCCCAACCAGATCTGGAAGGCCCAGAGAAAACTGGCTGCTTGCAATACCAGCAGTCTTAGCGTTGCTATTACCTGACGAATGGGTAGTGAAAAGCTAGAAAGCAAAGGGAGGGCTACTGGCCCATGTTCCATTACTTTTTTTAATCTTCCCCTTCTCATCTCCCCACTCCAGGCTGATTTAGCTGTGCCTAAGGAAGTTTGGAGTATTTCTGAAACTTACTTGGTTTTGAAAAGGTCTTCTGAAAATTTTCCACCAGTTAACGGCCGTGTGAAATCACACATCAGAGAGCGCTCCGGTGTTGCAAAATGACATGCCCATCATCTCTACATTTCTCTCTCTGAATGTCTTCCAGCTTTTCTCCTTTAAGCTTCAGCAACACCCTCACCCAGATTTAATTGTTGTTTCTCTTTGATCTTTGCACAGCAAAGATGGCAAATATTTTTCAGACGGAAAACAGAAGCTGAAGCATTACCTAAAAGTGATGGAGAAGGGGCTGAGGAACAAGTGCACATCTGGGACAGGCACTGAGGAGGAAATAGCTCCCGCTGGTATTTGGGGGGTTGTCAAGTGACCAGTAGCTCTGGACTTGTACTTCCTTCTGAGGGGCAGCTATTTTCACCCACTGGTGTGAATTTCCAGGTCATCAAGCAGACATTAAGAAGCCCTTCTCACTATGAACTGGCTGTGAATTGAATGAAAATGAAACAATAATCAAAATAGGCAGTTCTGACTCTGTTGTTGGCAATCAGGTTACTAGCAAGTGACTTTGGTGACCCTGAGATTGAGAGCCACTAAAGCTGGCGAGATAATTAAGGAGGGAAAGAGGTGTAGAGGATAATACATGCAGACCTCTAGTAGACTGAATTGAATATAGATCACAACTTTGCTTTATTTGTCTTTTTTTCATCAGAATTTTTCAGCGTGTCACTAAACTTCTGTTCCTCAGTTTCCTTCAGACAATGTCCCTGTTCCGCCATCAAAATTCTGCTTCAGTAGAGGGACTAGCTGATTGCAGTTTCAAAGGGCTTTATATATTTATTTTATAAGTGATCACAAGAAGCTTTATTTAAAAATTATTACTTCCTTACTGTTGGTCTTACAGACAGACTTGATTGTATTCATAAAGGACACCTGCTACCTGCAGAGGGATGAACAAGCAAGTTAAAACTGCCTGAACAAACCAAGTGACATTAATTAAAATATAAACCAGACCTTAGCAATTAGGCTAAGGAAAAAGCACCTGAAAAGAATAAAATTGCTTTCTTGCTGGTTAAGCAGCTAGTCTCCATGCAGTCCCCAGCCATGTGAAAAAGTGTACTTTCCAGCCTGGCTTGGTTTTATTAGTAACTAAAATCTAAGACTGATCACAAAAACATAGATGACAACATCACGTTCCTGTCACAGGCAGAATAATGCTAATGGCAGCAGAAGAATGAAAACAAAGGGACCACAGTTCGCCTGACCCACGGCTTGCTGCATACACACCATAATTTGCTGACAAGGGTCCCTGATGTGTGGGATAACCCCAGAAAGGGCCAGGTGTACGTGCCCAATGGACAAGCGGTACGCGGAGCGTGTCAGACATTTAAATGCAGCGCCAGGCTGATCAGGAAAGGGATAAAGCTGAATGCAGAACGTGCATGAGGGAAACTGTGGCTCAGGTGCTCAGGAATCTGCTGCAAGGGTGCCAGCCACCACCTGCCCGTGTTTGGCCAGCAACACACCCGCCCTCCTGCCACCCACCTAGGTGAAGAAAACCTGAGGATGATTCGGGCACTGAGCTGAAATGAGCAGCGTGAGGATCCCTGGCTATAGGGAGAGACAGACCGCAGAGCAAAGAGAACAGATGTAGCCGCAACAAAACCCAACGTGTGTCTTAAACATCTTCCCCAGGCTCAGCTTTTCACAGTGCTTTCCCCACAGGGCCTCTCTCTCCGGTGAAGTCGAGTTGTCTCTGCTCCCCGGGAGACAGCAAGTGTCTGTGGGTAAATGAGTTACACCTGCTGCTGAAATTAAGCTGTAATTATCCCGCATTTCCAGGCAGAGTTGGGTTATCTGGCTGCAGGGTGGCTGTGGAGGTGTTGCTTTCCTGGGGAGGCTCTGGAGGTTGCTGCAGGCTTTGAACGAGGAAAAGTCTTGTTTATCCACTGGGTAAAGCTGCCAGAGGGCAGGTGAAAATCTACGTGTTTATTAGGAGTATGGAACATGGGTAGGGTGCTCTTGCTAAATGGTTTTCTGTGCCTAAACATTGACTGGAAAGTCACTCATGCATCTTAGAAACCCAACGGAAACTGTGAAATGGGATTTTGAAAAGAATTGAATTTGGAAAACAATGAATTTGGACAATTCAGTGATTTTGAGAATGGCAGGAGCGGACAGAAGGAATACAGCTTCACGCTGCTATCTTATTTGTTCTGGAATTAGGATCGTCATTTAAAGCCCCTTCCTAATACAGGGAGACAGACAGCAAAGATAACAGGAATTGGTATGGGAGTGCATTAGCAAATAATGTTAAAACCAATACAGTGTACCTTTCTAAAACACCTATTATGCAAACAGTGGCCCAAACCTTTTAAAAAAAAAATAAATGAATACAACTGCAAAATTAAGTGACAAAGAAAGTTTGCTGTTAGGAGAGTGCCCTATTTTTGACTTAAAAGTTGATGCACCCTGATTACTGCTGCTGTATAAGTGTTTAAGTTGCCCTTCAACACCAGCAGATGAATGAGGGTTTCTGGAAACACTGTTAACCGTTTCATAACCTCAATATTCAGCTTCTTGTAGGAAAGTACAGAAATGTTTCCATTTGGAGGATGAAACAAGTACATGGATTTTATTGGACTTAAACAGCCAGACTGGATGTGTGCTGGCAAGTTCCTAGTAGCCAATGTTAGATGTGAAGCTGAAGTCCTGGGCGTGCAGGGTGAAAAGCATCAGCTGCGTTTCCACACTGCTCAGGAGAGGTCATCTTTGCTTCTTCCCTTGTGTTTAGAGAAAGGAGAAACCATCCTGGATCCTGGCCTGGGAGGGAAGGGTGAGGAAAGGGAAAGAAACCTGTCCCTTGCAGGGACAGCTGGTGACGAGGGAGAGGAGCTGCGAAGGGGAGGTGGTGTGGTGGAGACAGAGGCTAATGGCTGGTGAGGAACTGGCTGTGATCTTCTCTAAAATCCTCCACTCATGGTGGGACTGGAGCTGATAGACATCAGCTCAAGGTGAGGCTTTAAAACACCTGAATCTGACGGCAGCAGGTTGGCACGAAAGTGAGCATGGGCTCCCCGTCCAGGTGGGGAGGGCAGAAGCGGTGTGGTGAGGGCTCAGGTGGGCACTGGTGGTTATTGTGGCTCTATGGAGTTTAACCACCAGCTGACCTTGGGGTTACCAGTAGCACCTCTGTGCTTTGCTGACCATACAGTTGCCCAAGCACACAGTTAAGCAGAAGTATGGATGTTACGTGGAGCTGCTGTGCTATCAGCAATTCCCCCCTCCTCAGCAGTGCTTCTCGGCAATGAAATTGTCTTGCTTTCTAAAAAAAAAAAAAAAAAAAAAAAAAATCGATCAGCAGGCTCCTCTGGGATCTCATCACCACCTCGCTGCTTACACTACATAAACCAATTTTTTAATATTCTTACTTCTTTAATCTGTTTTGCTTCATTATATGTAATGATTCTGGTTACTACTAAAAATGAAGTAGTAAGGAAGTAAGATGCTTTTACAGACTACCTAGACAGCTACAGAATCACCTATGAGCCCACTTCCTCTCCAACCAGCTATGCCACTGTAAAAGTCCTTGATAATCAGTGTGAAATCACATCAGGATTATCATCCAGGCGGCAAACCTATGTCCATTTAGGTGGAAACAAGTGTTTTCCTGAAAGACTGTAGAAATGCAGATTAGAATCCTATATCTGAATCACTCTACACCAAATTAATTGTTTTGTTTCTCTTTAAAAGTATATAAACAGCTGAAGTACACTGAGAATCTTGCTTCCATCATCTATAGTCAGGGATCAGAGCTGGCAATAGCTGTACCTTTGCTACGAGTGAATGAGAAACATAGTGGTTAAATTTTATTTGGGTCACTTGTAACATTTCATTTTCACAGCCAGTTTGGTTGGAAGAATATTTAATTATATATTTTTTGCATAATGAAGCAATGGAAATCCACAGCAGTCCTCCTCGATAAAAGGCAGTGGGATGATACATATTTAAAAAGTCTGCATGGGCTTTCCTGTAAGCGTGAGGCTGGGGAAGGGAGGATTTTTCTCCTGTCAAAGGCAATGGAGTGGAGCTAGGCCTTTTCAAAACTGTAACAGCCCTCTAAGGAAGGAAAGAGACGTAAGTTACAGTGACGTGAGGGAGGCAGGGAAAAAAGCCACCCTAAAATGCAAGTGTGTAAAGGCATGTGAGAGCTGGTCCTCTGAAACGGAGACCAGGCAGGATCCACCCTCCTTTGCTGGTGGAGTAAGAATGGATTTACATCTCATTTGTGCGATCCTCTGGGGCAGAAATCAGAGCTGAACAAAGGCATCTTCTGCACTACAGATGAAATCACAAGTATATTACATAACAGCTAAGTTTTATTCTTTGGTACAGAGGACTTGACTGCACTGTACCACCAGCCCACAGCGCGGCACCAGGCGTGCCTCAGTGGCTGAAAGCATCTCGCTTGGCTCTTCGAGTCTTTGGGGTGGGGGAAGCAGAAAGCAAGCAGGTTGCATAAATTCACAACAAAATGAGTATACTGAAATTGCAGCACTTCTATTTCTTCCTTCTGAGCGTGGGCATAAAAAAAATACATTTTCAGTAGGCAGGGAGTAGGTGTGTGAGAGAGCGGAGTGTTTGCTCCCCATTCCCACCATCTGGAAAAGGGTGGATGTTTCAGGGGAAAGGATCCTGACAGCAGAGTTCATCTTAGATTAGCATGGCATAGAGAAGTCACACATTGAGTTGCCCAGTCTTAAGTGACTGCAGAAGAGATTATAGAAGGAATAGACAAAATGAGTATTACCAGATCACGAGGACTGGAAGATATTCACTTGACTCTTCTAAATGAATGTAAGGATGCAAGAGCTGATCTACATGCAGCAGTGTGCAACCTCTTGTTTAAAACCAGTTTGCTGTTATAAGGCCTGGAGGTTATAAGTGGGATGCCAGTTTTTTCAAAAGGTTTCCAGGGAAAAGAGGGAAAACCGTAGGCTGGTAAACCTGACACCTGTGCTGGGAAAACTAAAAACTATAAAAGTAAGAGAATTATCAGACAGACAGTAAAAATGACAAACAGAAATGTTAGTGTGACTTTGTGCTGAAGTCCTGTCTCTAATGTATCAGAGTTCCCTGAAGGAGTCCAAAAAAGGTGGGTAAGGACCAGCTGATCAGTATAATCCCCTTGGATTTCCTAAAGATTTGTAAGGAAACTAGGTCACCTGGGAATAAGGGTAACTTCACCTCTGGTCACCCTGAGCAGTTGGTGAGAGATGGTG
Organism: Grus americana; assembly: GCF_028858705.1. NCBI lineage: Eukaryota > Metazoa > Chordata > Aves > Gruiformes > Gruidae > Grus > Grus americana. The sequence goes on from NC_072853.1 coordinate 67,937,517, forward strand.
GGGCTGCTGTGAGGGTGCAGCTAGTTAGGGAAAAGAGACGGCACAGAGGGGCAAGTGGTAGGGTGTGGGGAGGAAGGCGTAGCAGAGCGGGGGACAGGCACTGAGCGGGAATTATCCAGGCAAAAGGACAAGGAAGGAAATCAGGGAAGGGCAAAACAGATGTGGGGAGGCAGCTGTGTACTGGCTTTTTTGTTTCTGCACAAGAGAAGCTGAAAATGCAAGGGGGTGGTAGGAGCAGTGCAGACAATAGGCAGCCAACAGAGTCTGCTGGGGACCATGTGTGGGTGTCACTCTGCAGGACACGGTCCCCTGCAGTGACTCAAGCAAGTACCCTTGGCACAGCAGAGGCCTTGACTCAACATCATCTCTGGAGGGAGGATGCTGGTTCCCAGTGGAAGGATGAGAGGCAATGGGCACAAACTGAAATATGGGAAATTGTTTGGACATCAGAAAAATCTTTATGGTGAGGGTGGTCAAACACAGACACAGGGGAACTCAGGGAAGTTGTGGAGTCTCCCTTCCTGAAGATATTCAAAAGCCATCTGGACATGGACCTGGGCAACTAGCCTAGGTGGGCCTGCTTGAGCAGGGGGTTTGGACTAGATGACCTCCAGAGGTCCCTTCCCACCTCAGCTGTTGTGTGGAGAGGACGATGGGGCTACTGCCTTCTTGTGGAAGAGCAAGGGGAAGATGATAGCAATGGCGAGTGCAGGACCCTGCTTTTTGTCCATCTGTCTAAGTCCTTTTTTAGGGGTCAGGACAGAGATACCAGAGACAGCAAGTCCACTCTCTGCCAACATGAGTGTTTCACTGTAGTAAGGCCCATGGAGTCCTTTATCATGTCTGTGGTTTAATGATGGGTGAAGGGAAGGACAGGCGGTGGCAATGTGGTGACAATGAAGGACAATGGGAAGTCAGCAGTGGCTGCAATGGAGATGGGGTTACTGCCCTTCCAGTGCTGAGGGGACAGGTGGGAAAGGAGGTGTAGAAGCCTTGCTGCTACAACAGCAGCTCCCACCCACAGAAACAGAGTGGGGTGCTGGCCCTGCCCCACTGAGACACCAGATCCTGGGGAAGGCAGGTGGCAGGCTGGCACCCTGAGGCCATTTGTAAGTTTTAATTTCCGAGACAAAGATCTCAAAATCCTGATGTTCTTGTGAGCATTTTCATGCATTCAGACATCCAGTAGGCCCCTGTCCCCTTCCAGTTTGGGCTTGGATTGGGAACTGGTGTCTAATACAACAATTGGTCAAAAGGGTAATGAAAGAACTAAAAGTAAATCCTTCTCTTAGACAAAGAGAGATGAGGGAAGAGATGAAGAGAGACTGCAGAGGTCCTGGATGGGGAAGATGGAAACCGTTCCTGGCTTGTCTGTACAGCTTCGCCAGGTGAGCAGGGGTAGGATGTAGGTCAGAAACTTGGCAGGACTGACCTGAGCAGTTTTCCTTTATACACGGGAAGAAGAAAGTATCTGTGTTATTAAGCAGTAAGTGACCTCCTGTTTCCACATGCAAAGTGCTCATGACAGAAGCCACTTTGGTGGGGTGTCTTTTTGGTGAGGAAGGGAAACTGAACCTGGGTAGGTTGTCCTTGCACAGCTGGGAGGGCATGGACGGAAAGCTGAACACGGGAGCAGTAATTGGACCATATTTTCTCCTTGCAGAGTCCAAACCCTTTCTGGATATCACCTCTTCCCTCTGTCCTGGGGTCTTTGCCTGGGAGGCTCGGGGCTGTTTGGGCCAGAGATTGCAGTGGTCTGTGTCCCCTGTTCAAGTCACTTAGGCTAGCTTGTATCCAGTGTGCCTGGAGGGGAGGTAGGGCCCAGTGCTGTTTTAGTCAGCGACAGCAACCTGCTTGCCTGCCAGCAGAAGCTGCAGGAAAAGAAGTCTCTAAGAGGGATCTTTTCTTTTTTTAAAATGAAGAGAGAGTTTGTACTCAGAGTCTTTGTGGCTTTCACAAGGAGCATAGTACAACCCATCTAAGGAACCATCTGGAACTGCTGTCAGTGGTGGCCCAGCAAGACAGAGCAGCAGAAGTAATTGGAGTGCAAGATTTGTGGCATGTGCACTTCATGATAATAGCAGCAGGTATGGCCAAAGTAAGCCTTGTTAGTGATGGACAGATGAGTCCGATCATCAAGATCAGCACCCTGGAGCACCAGTCCTGATAAGGCTTCCTTACTTAGCTGGGAAAGGCAATATTTCCTCTGTGCAACAGGTTGATTTGTCCCTCACATGGATTTCTTCATACTTAGGCATGAAAGTGAGAGTGTGATACAACCCAGAGCAGGGCTGAAAAAGGACATGGTCAAGGCTCTTACTGCTGTCCTCTAAGATGCGAATCTGTAAGGATTGATTCAGGTTTTCCTTACTGATGAGTTGTCTCCCCTGTTCTTCCCTTCTGATTGTTTAAAGCTCATTTATATAACGCCACTTCTACATTCAACTTGTTCTTGAGCCCCCAGAAAATACAATTTAACTTCCAGATTTCTAGGTGGAAGCTTTTAGTGAAGACCTCTCAGAATTGAATCAGCCCTATTTCTGCCAATCAGTACCCAACAGGAGAGTTTCGGTCTTTCTAAAAGTCACTAGTTACCTTGTTTTTCCAAATGTGCTGTTCTTCCTTGTGTGAACAAGCCCATCAGTTAAATTGTGATTAACCCGATGTTCTGTATTACACATTGACCTTGAGTTCATTCCTTCTTGTTGCAAGCTGAAGTGCTCCAGAAAGCAGTTAAAGTTCTCAAATATCTTAAAGGCCAACTTTCTCTTGAGTCATTTAGTGACAACTACAATTGCCTGAAGCATTAAAGCTGACATCTCACAGCTTAGCTGAGACACATGGTATTTTCAACAGAAGAGACCTTGACCTTGGAAATAGCTTTTATGCTCATCCTCCAGGGACTGCACGTGTGCATCTGAAGGCTTTGCTGCAAAATTTCCGGGGTGAGAAGAGTGGGATAGATCAGGAGAGGATGATGGGTGAGACTTAGTGGGGTTCATGAATGGTTGATGATGGTTGACATTAGCATATGAGAGGTTATTTTCTTCTTTTAACATATTTTACCTTTGAGCCCAGAGGTTTGAATGACTTTTAAAATACCTATTTTATGTGTAGTTTAAAAGCAGACAACTTTGTCTGTAAGCCATTTAGCTAGAAAGTTTCTTTAACTCGCTAGTTAAAGACACCATGTGGTGTCGTGTTAGAAAGCCTAAACAGAGTTGATAAGAGCTAGGTAGGACTGCCAACATCTTTGTATAAAGAGAACTTATTTTCCTAAATTAGAAAGCTATCTAGAGACAGCACATCCTCCCTTTCTTGAGAGAGAGACCTCCTGCCTTAAGTTTTCAGAAATGATTGGTGATTTTTAGATACCTGTTTTGCGTTTCTGATCACAGACTAAGAGTCAAGCAATTTTAAAAACTGAAATCCCTTAAATACGTTTTGGGCAGTCAGCCCCTTCAACTGGTTTTCTTATAGCTGTTAGCTTTTGTCTTGTACTGAATAAGTCACTTTCTCTAGGTATGTGCTCTATTCTTTGTTGCTAATTCTGTCTATGGTTTTACTGGGCAATAGTCCGCTTCTTACCACAGGTTTCAAAAGCACCCAAGATAAAGAAGACCCCTCAAAGTTTGCAAAAGCCAGCCTGCTGCCTCCAGAAAGCTACCTTTCTAAAGACTCAAGCGATCTGGTATACAGTGAAATAACAGTGCAGACACAATCAATCAAACAAAACAGTGTTAGTAACTCTAAGACCTGGTTACCTGTCCTCCTGCTAAGGCAGCCTCTTGCTCCACGGAAGCCCAGTGCTGCCAAAGCAGCCTCATACATGTCAACTCCAGCAGCGCTGCAATTATGTGGAGAAAGTGTTGGTGATGAAGACATCACCTGAACATCTCCTGCTAGCTAACACTTCTTGATTTGAAGGTGGGTGAGGTCGGGGGGGGGGGGGGGGGGGGGGGGTGGGGAAAATGTTTTGGAAAACAAAGCGTATGAGGCACTAATTGACCTCTAAGTCCCTCTCCTGCTTGGTGTTTCTCTTTCATTAGTTTCTCTGGCTCTTTCTCATCATCCCCAGCAAACCAGCTGAGATCATTGTGCTCTTCACCAGCAGCTGTTGAAGGAATTAAATATACACTGCTATATCCATTGTGGTAAGAGTTCTTTTAAAATACAACAGGAGAAAACATCTGGGCTCACATATACCACAGCAAACATGAATGGATGTCTAAGAAAAAACTACTTCAGTAATTCATTCAGCTTTTGCTGTGCAGTCAGACTGTTTGGTGGGGTCTGCCATCATGTAGAGCCCTCCCATCTGGCTCATCCTTTCGGTGTAGACTTCTGCTCTGTTCTCTGGATTTGGCCGCTCTAAGTATCTGTAGTGACAGAACCTAAAACTGGTATTTTCATATAATTTAGAAACCTTCCAGCTGTCTGACAGACTGTTACAGAGGTGAGGATATGTTATAGACCTATAAATATACAGTACTCTTGTAATAACAACAGAAAACCGATGTCAATTTTCTTCTCCCATTTTTGGCAAGACTCCAAGCATCTGCTGTCTAAGAATATCAACTTTTTTGTAGCAAATTGGTATACTGAAGCAGAATAAGACCAATTTTCTTATTCCCTTAGTGACTGGAAAAAAAAAAAAACCCAAAAAATTGCTACCAGACAACAGAAGATAATGAGAACTACAGGGTCAGATTTATATTCCTTATAACATGCCTCTGGTAATAGTACAGACATCACATTAGATTTTATTAAAAAATAAAAAAAAAAAATCCCTATTTGTTTTTTCCTCCTTTAAAGTAAGTCAAAATTGGGACAGCTGGGGAACAGACCATCCATCCTGCGTTTTGGGGTATGTCTGCTGAGTTATCCACACTCACTAGAGAAAAACATTGTATGTGGTGTTGCAGCTAGAAAGGTCTTGAACTTCAAGTAAGGACAGGTTTAAAATTCTTTGGGCAGATCCAGCCACAGCCATCATCTGATCACCCGGTCTTTGGTCCTGAGGCAAGTTACCTCTGCTTATTGCTGTCTCCCCAGATTTTCCTGATGCTGAGAAGCAAGATGGGATCCATGCCTCACAACTGAGCCAGGAGGTCTGCTCTCCAGCCATCAGCATGGCAGGCAGAGGCAGCAAAGAGGTGAGCTGCTCCTGGTGGCACATTGCTCTCTAGGTGTTAGAACAATCCCTTGAGTTCATTGAAGTGATTTGCCAGAAGGCTTCAGCAGTGGAGGGAAAACAAATCAAGCTGGAAGTCAGCTAGTGGGACAGAAGAGGAAAAGGGGTGGAAGAACATAAATGGTGTGAATTCTCCATGTGGCAGCAGCTAAGTGGTTAAGGATAAAGTGTCCTGAACCATGGCTGATTGCTTAAGTCGTGCCTTTTGGGGACTGTGGCTGAGGCTAATGATCTAGGTGAACACCAGGCTTCAGAAAGCAGATAGTAACAACAGACATAAGTCTCTTTGCTTCTACCAGGGCAGACAAGCGGCAGAGAGCCCTACCTGCTGGACTAGCGGTTGCTGCTGCCTGGGGACTCTGACGTGGTGGTAGCAGCAAGATGTCCTGTTAACCCTTCCTTGAGGAAATGATGTGGGAGGCTGTTTGCACTCTCCAGCTGCAAGCTGGGGAGGAAATTGTTAGGAGCTGCTAAATTTGGTAGCCAGAGGCGAGGGTGCTGCAGCTCCATGTCCCCTGCTCCAGCCAGCAGCGAGGCCAAGCGGGTATGCCCTCAGGCACACAGGACATGTGTACACACAGCTGTCAACATGGACAGAAAACACAGCGCTTGCAAAAACACAGGCAGCACCAATGACCTCATCCTGTTTCCCTGTCTGGCTGATCAGGATGAAAGTGCTTTAGTGGAAAATATATATACATATGCACAACATGGACCCTTCCAGCAGCTGGGCTTAGACACTCTGTCCAGCAGCTGTCCCTGGACACCCAGGTCCCCCCACCTGCTGGCACATGGACATACACGAGTCCCCGAGACCCAGAGCCCCGCTCCAGTTGCTGGTGCTCAGGCACACAGCTGCACACTACGGGTCTCTCCAGCCGCTGGCCTTAGACCCCCAGCCTACCCAGTAACCTTCCCTGGGGTCCTCTGGTCTCCAGCCGCCTCGGGCACAGACACACACATGCAAAGGGATCTCTCAGTTGTCCCCCAGGCCCCACAGTCCCTTTCGTAGCTGGTTTTGGCTTCTGGGTCCCTCCAGCAGCCAACTCTCAGACCCTCTGGTCTCTCTGCTATCCAGCCCAGACTTCTGGCTGGTGCAATACCTGCCTCCCAGGACTCTTACCCTGCTCACCAGCTGGTCTAGCTTGATGTTTGCTGGTGATTACACAGCAACATACACACCCATGCATGCAGGCATGCCAGTTTCTCCAATTGCTGGCATCATAGACACAGGGGTTCTGTGACTCCTGGTCCCCCACCCTGGTTGCTGGCACTTGGACCTACACACACATAGAGCAGAGAGCCCCTCACCCAGGAAAATAGTTGGAAATGGAGTTTAATGAGAAGACAGGACAGGCTGCAGGGATCAGGCACGGGGCATGGCCAGAGAAGTGTACTGACCAATAACCTGTTTACACACAATCAGTCACTTTTATCCTCTTTCCTGTCTTCTTTTCCATGCTTATTCCTCCCAAACCACCTTGATCCCCTGCTGTCCGTGCCTCTGGTCCTTCCTCTCCTGTACTAAGTCTTGCACAATCCCCAAATGCTCTTCCCTTGCATCCCACAATGAATCCCATGCACTTTAGGGCAGTAACCCCCCTCAGTTTGTAAGGTGATCCAGAGAGCCTCTCCCACCAAAACTCAATGGGTTTCCAACCAGGATGGCAGGTTGAGCATCTTCCTGTGATGGACCTGGGAGCACCCAGGTCTCTATCTGATTAGGATATTGGGGTTTGGCTGCCTGTCATCACTCCTCTGTGCTCCTTTGTGTTGGTGGAGATGGACCTTTGCTGATCTGACTGCTTTCCTGTGATGCCTTGGCAGTAGCGATGTTTCCCTCCCTGGGTTATTGGGGTTTCCCTGTCTGTCATTGTGGGGATGATTCTTTAATTGCATAATCTAACAGAAATGACAGAAATCCAGGCTCACTTCTGGTAAATCAGTTGCAAAGCTGAGTTTTGACAGCAAAAAGAAAATTAAATCTAGATAAGAGAACTTGCAGAAATCTCCTTTTGTAGGAAGACTGCACATCCACAGCTGTCTTTGCAGTTAAGGGGAGGTGAAGCTAATTAAAATTGCTTGGGGTTATTGCCAGCAAAATTACATGGAAGCACTGTATTCATTATTTAGTAAGCATTGTACTCTAAACTTTACCACATAACCTCACCGTTATAAATTGTAGTATATTCAAAGAGCAGCTAAAAGGGTTTGGGTTTTGCCATATGCTCATTTCTCATTCGCTTAATTCTTGACTCATGAAGCTATTTTTGTTTCACACTCCTAAATTAAAAATGAATTGGCCCAAGGATGTCAATTTGAAGTTAATGATTAAAAAAGCAACAACAATGGAGTAAGGAAAATGTATAAAGGCAGGACAATAAAAGCTATTGACGAAATTAGCTGTAAATCTTAGCATGCTGCGTAGTAACAATACAGGAAATCGTAACTACTTGCTGGCGTTGTTCACCCCACATTTCTGCTTTACTAAAATAGCACCAATTTATAAAAAATGTATGAGCCCAGAACATCCTGTCAAAAATTTCTTACACGATAAATCGAAATAATATTTATGTAATATTTCTTATCAACTCATGAATGTGGGTTATATTAACTCTGTATATAGGACTTCAATGTTCTGAATTTTGCAGCAGGGAGGTTTAATTCTGCAGTATAAAATCAATGTGCTTGTACATACACAACTTGTCAATATGTCCAGATAACAGTTTCTGATGTAAAACTTTGGTTGAAAAAAATGTGGAAACTTATTCTATATTTCCCTATCATTTTCTTGAAGACTAACTGATTTTCTAAAACTGCTTTTAATATATGCATCCATACATATGTTTTCCCCTTTCTCCAGATTCTGTTTTGTTTTGCAGTAAACCCTCACCCTGCTTCATGGTTTTCCATCTGGGAAACCATATGAAATAACTGTGGTTCAATATTGAATCCTCTTCTCCCTCTGTAACTAATGTTTTCTGCCCTGTGACTGGTTTGACCAGCATAATGACTGGGAGAGGAGGGATAAGCAAGTGGTACAAAACTCACTGTTACCTCCTTTTTTTGTAGGGTTTTTTTTGTTTTTACTGTCTTTGAGATGTTGCTCAGGTAGATCTAAAAATTGAGTGTAAAAATTTTGTACTCTGGGGGAAAGAAAGGGGAAAGCATTCTTCCTTCTTAATGTATTCCCTAGTTCTCTCTTTTTTTTTTTTTTTTCTTCTTTGGTTTCCAGATACTTGGCCATGTTTAGAGTGCTGATTAAAAAATGATCATAATAAGGCAACAGTCTGCTCTCCCTTATAGGCATGACGAACTTGTTTCAGTAGAGTAAACCTAAGATGAATTTACAGTGGCATAAATACTAGAAATAATGGTGAGTGCTGAGGCAGAAGCAGGAAAGTACTTCTTTTTTATGATGATTTCAGGGAGCATTGAATCATTTGGTTTATGTAACTCTGAGGGTATAAACTTGGCTCTATAAAAAATACTTTGCATCTCACATGAGCTGGTGAAGTCCGTGCTCTCTTGCTCGCCGGTGCATACTGCTGGGGGATAGGAGAACAGCAGCGGACACGTCTCACTGCTTGAGATGCAAGAAATATCACTTTTTCTTTGTTGCATTAGGCCCCACCACATTTTTGTGCGCTTTTGTGCTCATCTTTCCTGGGCCCTTCTGGGCCCTAAGGTCAACAGCACCAGATTTTCTTTAGAAGAAAGGGTTCTTGGTGAGCTATTGGTGACCCAAATTCCTCACCAGGAGGAGTTCAGTGGTGGGAGAGGGCCCCCTTCCTCCAGTCCTGGGTTGGCTGAGGGGGGGGTTATCTTTGTATCTTCCTAACCAGACTGTTTGGCTACTCCTTCTTGTTGGTGAGCTAGCTATCACTATGTTTTCTTAGACCTTTACTGTATACAGTTAAACCTTACCACTGCAGAGTCAGCTTTAAGCTAAAGAAAATAAGACATTAAGCTGTTGTTCCCAACCCTTTAGTGATTCTGCAGTCACAGCCAAACCAAGCTCAGAGCTGCCCAAAACACAGCCCAGTAAGTCCTGGTAGCACAAGACTCAGTAAATGCAGATAACGCAGCCCACCACTAGCAATAGCAACACTGGTCTACTGGTTTACGTCTTCAACAGAGGTTTTTGGGACTCATGCCATGCAAAAGAAGGGCTCAGTCAGTAGTCTAGCAAACTATTAGATGGGCAGATGTTCTTGCCAGTTGCAAAGAGCAGTTTTGGCCACCAAAGAAACCCAAAGAGATGGAATCGAATAGTAATAGAAATGCAAGGGAGACTTCTTAGGGTTTGAAGCCAGAAAATCTCACAGACAGGACTGAAGAGAAAAGAGGAGGATGCTAGGTAGGGCAAGAAGGAATAATGTAATTTATGAGTAGCCAAATGACTGCTTGACAGGTGCAAAAGCAAGTTAGCAGATTGTGGGATGTTTTTATGCAGAAGAGTCTGTCTTTGGGGAAGTGCAGTTCTGCCCACAGTGATTGCATCGGTAACAGTGCCAGAAAGAAGGTATACATGATAGAGGACTGTCATCGGCAAAGAGGCATCCATTGTACGCTAAGCCAGTGATCTCTGTATTAAGCATAAAGAAAACCACAGTGCACAAAGCGGTGTGTTGCTTGATGTACCACAAACACCCCAATAAGTCTTTGCCAATTAAGTAAGTACATTCCTGAAAAGCGTTTGATAGTCTACTTTACCTTTCTCGTGGGATAATGCTGTCTTACTGGGACATACAAGCTAACGATAGGCAATTTCTCTGTCACAGACGCAGGAACAGACAACTGTCTTAGACCACCACAGTTTACTCGGTGCAACTTACAACATCGTATGTAAGTGGAGAAATATACAGATGTATCCCAAAGAGTGGGGGAAGTTCCACAAAAATCCCCCTGGCCAAGGGTGTCTGTCCATTCAACATGGGGAGTCTGAGGAAAAAAACGACTTCAACATCTCACCATGCCAGCTATGTCAGGAAAAAAGAGAGCAGTTTCATGCGATGTAGCAGAGGAAGCTCGCGATGGGAGTCAAGTGAGGCAGTGCAGCCTGAGGAAAGTTCTTTTTAAATAATAAGCTGGTGACTGGGATTAACAAAGCTAAAAGATGGCCTGAAGCTTTGGGATGAGGATCGTTGATGATTGTTTCATGTAACGAACTTCCTACCCCAGTGAGAGGGTGATGCTTTCCCAAGGGCCAGGTCAAGACTGAATGGACTTTTGGAGGAACTAATAATCTCCATAACTATCTTTCCCTTTCTTATGGTGTTAAACACATTTTTGAACTTCCATGATAAACATGAAGTTTGTAGTGTAAGTAAAAAAAAAAAAGAAAACCAAAGCAGCTCCTTTCTTCACCTTTGTTTTTCTTACGTAAGTACAAACAGTATACTGTAAACACTCTTCCCCTATAGGAATGGAAAAGGGGAAAAGTAAGATGAAGAGTCCTTATTTGCATCACTAGTGTAGTGCTAGTAATGTAATCATAATGAAGGTAATATAACATCTATTTAGAACAGAGTAAAAGAGCTGAATATCAGTAAAAGGAAAGCATTATTCTGAAAGAGAGAGAAATTAATGAGAAACATCTTTTCATCATTTTGAATATACGCCATTAAATTAATTTGAGCAAGGTTGTCTAAATTCTGATAGGTTCGTAAGTGTTTTTACGCACGCCAAGCTGAAGTAGGCCCTGAAAGAAAGAAAAGTGCCTTCCTAGACTCTTTCAGTATATGCAGCCAGAGCAACAAGGTATTCATCAAAGCCATAAGCAAAGTGCATAACCAGAGATTTAATTCTTGAAATTGCATTTAGCGACAAAACTTTCAAAACCATGTGGAGAAGGCCTTTATGTAGAGCATCTTACTGTAGCTTTAGAGTATGATGAACTAAATTAATTCAAGGAATTTATTATTGCTTGCAGTTTGCCTGTGATGAGGGCTGGAACTGCGTTTTCTTTTTGGAGCTTGGATTTTAATCTATGTTAATATTCACATCAACAGGGTAAGTTAATGAGGCCCAAGCTCATTTTATTATCTTTTATCTGACTGAAGCTCTAAGCTTCTACCCGCACAGCCTGGGATACGCACTCTGCATGCTGGATGAGGAGAAGCAGTTTATACTTGAGCATTTGTACTGCACAGACGTGAGTGCTCTGTGGTTGGTGTTCTCCATATGGGAAAGTTCATTTTGTTTCTGCCTCACTTGAAAACAAACAAACAATAAATCAGCAACATGACCATTAAAAAAAAAAAAAGCAGAAAATAAAGGGTATGAAAAAATAATGCAAGCATGCCTGCGAGGACTGAAACAGAGCTGGGTGTGCACTTTTTCTTTGTAGAAGACAATGAGTGGTTGATGATTGCTGACGTACACCGGGAAAAAAATAGAGAGCTTATTTAAAAGGAGGCTGTATTAAAATAGGCACTTTTAAATTCTTGAAACTATTTTTGTCACATTTGGGACTCCTGAAGTGAATGTTTGCTCATAATGATTTCTCAAGTAAGGACTGACAGCCTTTTCAGAAGGATTTGAACATATCAGATGTTCCGGCATCGGTAACAACTACACAAAGAACTGTGGAAGTGGCACGTGGCATTAAGCTGGTAAAGAAGCTGAAAAGAAAAAGAAAAGGAAAAGAGAGGTGTGCAGCCTTTCTGCATGTTGCATTGCAGGGAAATGCAGGAAAATTGCAGGCGTTCCTCAGGGATTGGTACTGGGACTGGCACCATTTAACATCTTTGTTGGCGACATGGACAGTGGGATCGAGTGCACCCTCAGCAAGTTTGCCAATGACACCAAGCTGTGTGGTGTGGTCGACACGCCAGAGGAAAGGGTGCCATCCAGAGGGACCTTGACAGGCTGGAGAGGTGGGCCTGTGCAAACTGCATGAAGTTCAACAAGGCCAAGTGCAAGGTCCTGCACGTGGGTCGGGGCAATCCCAAGCACGACTATAGGCTGGGCGAGGAATGGATTGAAAGCAGCCCCGAGGAGAAGGACTTGGGGGTATTGATTGATGAGAAGCTCAACATGAGCCGGCAGTGTGCGCTTGCAGCCCAGAAAGCCAGCCGTGTCCTGGGCTGCATCAAAAGAGGTGTGACCAGCAGGTCCAGGGAGGTGATCCTGCCCCTCTACTCGGCTCTGCTGAGACCCCACCTGGAGTACTGCATCCAGCTCTGGGGGCCCCAGTACAGGAGAGACAAGGAGCTGTTGGAGCGAGTCAGGAGGAGGGCCACGAAGCTGATAGGAGGGCTGGAGCACCTCTCCTGTGAGGACAGGCTGAGAGAGTTGGGGTTGTTCAGCCTGGAGAAAAGAAGGCTCTGGGGAGACCTAATTGCGGCTTTCCAGTACCTGAAGGGGCCTACAGGAAAGATGGTGAGGGACGGTTTATCAGGGAGTGTAGTGACAGAACAAGGGGTAATGGGTTTAAACTTAAAGAGAGTAGATTTAGATTAGATATAAGGAAGAAATTCTTCACTGTGAACAAGGTCAGGCACTGGAACAGGTTGCCCAGAGAAGCTGTGGCTGCCCCATCCCTGGAAGTGTTCAAGGCCAGGTTGGATGGGGCTTTGGGCAACCTGGTCTAGTGGAGGGTGTCCCTGCCCGCAGCAGGGGGGTTGGAACTAGATGATCTTTGAGGTCCCTTCCAACCCAAACCATTCTATGATTCTATGATTCTATGAAATGTGGTTTGGAGAGGGTCTGTCCGGCTGCCGAATGTCCTGATTGCTCTGCCTGCCTGTGAGCACACAGGGTGCAGGAGTGGCAGGCTAACACTAAGCAAGACAAGGTCTATGAAGCATTCACAAGTACTAGTTTGAATTTCAGAGTTAATTTATTCACCTTCAAAAACTTACAAGCCAGTTTTTGTGGAGATGAGGGCAGTGAGCAAGCAGGCCCCAGTGAGTGGAGCAGTCAGGTTTGATCCCCAGTTGTCGCAACCTGAATCAGCCGCTCCAGGGTACCTGAGAGCTGACTTTGTCCTCTAACTCAGTGGTCACTTAACCCTGGCGTACATTTACTTGGTTTTGTTTTGAAATTATTTTCATTTGTCCTAGTGAAATACCTCTGAAAGTTTTGAACTGTAACAGGTAGTGTTCTTGTTTGTTTACATGGATTATGCTGGAACAACTCATGCGTTTTTTCCACTTTGCTGAGCTTCACTCTCAACATAAATTGCTTATTTAAGTTCAAATGTCGGTTAATTCTTAGGTAAATAAATTCTTGGGTTTTAAAACTAAAAGCAGTAAATATAGAATATTAGCTGGGGGGGGAAGACTGAAAGGTCCTCAAAGAATGGGGGTGCTTATTAGAGAAATATTCCTTATTACAACAACACTACAGCAGATTTTCAGCTGTACTTTCAGCTTGAAGTTGGGGAAATCTATAATCTCAAAGGGAAATTCTGTGGGGGCCTCTGAAAACAGTGAAATGTATATACTTAGGGAGAATGGTGAAATATGCCCTTTCCCCACACCCTAACTAAGGCAGTCCAGTTAAAAAACATGTTTCTATGTGTGTGTAAGAACCAGTTTCTGTAAAATTTTCATAAGGATTGGTAATTTGCAAACTTCACACTCCTACAGCCCTCCAGTAATAACGAAAGCCTGGAAACAGCCTAGGCTATTGAAAAATTGAATTGAATTTCAAACTTTGAGCCTACTAGAAGCTGAGGTCAAAATTTGGAGGAAAGTTGCTCCCACTTTAGCTCCTAGCAACACCAAGGCAGCTAGTGATGGCATTGGCTTTGGTTCTGACAATTTTAACAGCTTTGTTTGTACAGCTAGCCTTGTGGGATGACAGTGACTCTCTTTTGCTAGGGGAACTTGTATCTGATGCTGACATTGATGTCTCTTCCTCAGAAGCGATTGCAGCTGAGTCCCTTGTTCATTTGCATCTTTATGACTCTCAAGCCATCTTCTCATATGGGTGTGTTGGTTGTTTTGATATTTTTATTCTTTTCTCACATTGGCTCTGTTACTTTGCTCAAAGAATGTCTTCCAGTGACCTAAGTATGGGCCAAGCCAAACCAAGGAGGATTTCTCTCCAGTGTTGAGTCGGGATCAGTTGTTGGGCTTATAGAATTGTTAACTTAGAGACTTTAACCTTTGTCTTGTCACCCTCCCTCCACAGCTCAGTGTGAAGCTACTGTCCTTGCCCCCCCATTACTGTCCTTTCCCATGTGCCCTCCCTCCACCTGCCATTCATTGTGAGGAGAGTCAATGTCTTTGGAAATGTGACTGCCTTTAAGATGAGCTACTAAGACTTTGCTTCCTTTTACCCTTCTTGAGGAGTAGCTGATCTATGCTCAGCAATTTGCTTTTTTGCAGCAGGTCTTTTAGTGGCACCTACATCTGCAGGTGCCCCTCAGAGCACCCTCAGGCAGGTGGTCCTAGCACTGCTGCCTCACTTGGCTTTATCTCCTGAGCTGCTCAAAAGGTGACTTTCATCTCTGCTGTTTTGTCTGTGTCTCTCTGCTCCAGACACAGCTCTAGTAGGGGATAAAGTGAAGGGTTACTCAGATTGGAGGAACAGTTTTGTTCTTTGGGGTAGCAAAAGCTGTGCTTGTGCTGCATTGTACAGCCATGTCTAAAGTAATAGGATACAAGGTTTCCTGAAGAGAGATGTTCATATGCTGGAGAGAAATGCTTTCTTCTTATAAGGCTTGTTCTAGTTTGTATCACCAGTTGATAGCCTAGTTAATAACATGAACTAATTATTATGTCAGCTAGTTTATTTGGTGAGGATGTGAGGTCCCTCCCTCCTGCAGAGCAGATGTCTCCATCCCTCTCACTGCCGGGAGGGGTCCCTGGTGTTTGGAAGTGCTGGAGTACCCCTAGGCAGGGCAGAGTAGGAGCCGCTTGGGATAGCAGTGCAGCAGAGCACTTACTGTATGAGTACAAAGCCATGCGTGTGTTTCCTGCCTGCTCTTTTCCACAGTCTTTCATTTCTACTTCATGCTCCTTTTTCCTTAGGCCTGGACAAACGGGATGTTTGGCTGTGCAGGCTCAGGGTTTTGCACTGCGTGGCAGAGCGGGCCAGGGCTGAGGAGAATTAATTACTGAGCTGGGGATGGCTTGTGTGTGTACATCCTTAGTATGGGTTTTGCTTTTAGACGCCTGACAAATTCCCAAGACAGGAGGTAGCATGGATGTCTCTGCCTTGTCCCTCACGACGTTTTCCAGGCTGGGCTGGAAATTAATGCCGGGCTGCTTGCACTCGCTCAGTGTGCCACCAGCGCTCTCTGCAACACACACGCTATTTTCCAGTCAAACTGGCTTTCCAGAACGGACTGCTTCACGTCTCTGGGGCGGTTTGCTCCCAGTGGCAGGTCCTCTGCTCAAGCAGGCATCCCACCCTGCTGCCTGCAGCAGTAGGTAGGTGGGTGATGTGGTCTCTGAAGCAGTTACAGCTGTAGGTCGTAAATTTAGCTGATACTTTTCTCAACTTCAGTTGCACCCAGTGCGTGTGGGTACAGGGCTCCTGCTGCATAACCTTTTGTCAGGAGATAAAAATCCTCTGTTCTAGTCAAAGCCTGTGTTTGCCGACTCATGAAGATGTCTGTCCTTTCTCCTGAAGCTCAAGGTCATCTGAGCTCCTCTCTGCTATGCTTCTGCTAGTGAGTCAGCCCACAGGCTGCTTGCTGCCTTGTACCTACCGCTTGCACCCACCTCCTGCTCCAGTCCTCAGATCTATTTGACCTCTACTGAATTTAGCCTCTAAAGTTCAGTTATGTGTTTAAATGCTTGTGTGATCCTTGGCTCTGACGGCACTAGTGGCAGCCACATTTTGGGGGCGATGAAGGACATGCTCAGCGATTGGAGACGCCTCTCCCTCCTTTCTCCTCCTGCCTGCCCTTCCCTTTTCCCCTTCATTTGACCCACTTCAGCACCTCATCACCGGGGGAGGGGGTTTAAACCAGTTGCAGTTCACAAAGCTGGTGGCTCAGAATGCCTGCAGGTAAGAAAGGTGTGTGGCAACACTGAGGTAATGGTACTGCCACCCAGGGTTGCCCTTGCCAGCAGCCCAACACGGGCTCCAGCCGCCTCCTCCCCACCTCTTCCAATGCAGCCCTAGACCCGTTAATGCTTCTCTGCAGTGTCGTTTGGTGAGAGGTGATAAGCGCAGTAGTGCACTGGCAGAATCCTGATCTGCTGAAGAGGCAGAGTGCTCTTGAAAGTGCACTCGTGAATAATATTCATGCATATTAAAGTAATGGCCATAAGTACTATTCACCATCTCAAGAGATAGAAAAGGCAATCAATAAATATGAGAACCTAACTCAGATCAAAATCATGGTGTTTAAGCCACAGTAATAAACCTGTCAGTCTTCTCAGGCAGCGAGAAGAAAATCCCTATTAAATAAGTCAGCGACAGAGAGAGTCAGTTTGCTGAACGGGCAGACTGGCCCGTCCTTTGGGCTGTGGTATGAGAGCACAGTAAAGCCCTGCTGATATCCATGGGGGGCTGTGGAAGTGCTGGGATGGGTCTTGCTGGGCTGGCTTCCAGTAGCTAAGCAAGCCTGAGTGGAAAGGGACAGAAACACTAATCCAGTCTTGGGGAGAACAGGCACACTGCGCCGGGATTTGTAATGAACAAACAAATTCTGAAAAGACCAGAAAAGATTTGATTATAAACCTTTGATTATAAGAAATGGTGTTATACCTTTTAAAAAAAAGAGAAAACTGAAAAAGTGCCTCTCTTGCTCTTCCCTTACCATTCTTGATTTTATTAACTATTTGAAAGAAGTGCTGCAACATTAGTAGTCTTCCATGAATTCAATAGCAATTTTAAGATTTTATAGGAAGAGTATTTGCTGTGACTGTGGAAATACAACAGTTCAAGTACACTTGCTCCCCTGACATCTCCCTCTTATTTTTTTCTTGACCTTTTAAAACAATGTTTTGCTTTGTTCTGGCTTCCTATTATTCCTGAGCAACTCTTAAGTTGTTCACATCCTCCCACAAGTTCTGGCTGAATATAGGTTTCACAATAAAGTCGTTCTAGACTTTTATTTCTTTCTTGAATAAACTTTGATATATCTGTTTGAGTTTCTCCTGCCATCTGGTATTCTGCATTGAGATCCACGATCCATGCTGTTCACTCCTCAGTGGTATTTTCTCTTTTGCGTGTGTTTGGTGGGACTCCTAAGCTGCATCAGAAATCTACAGAAAACACATTTGTGGTGGCTCTGAATTCCCTCATCTTGGGCTTTATGTCATTTTGTGCTGGCTTGAGGATGCTCCTGTTGAAAACCAAACAACTGAAAATGCTCTTTCCTCTAGCTGGCTCAGTGAACTACATTCCCACCTTCCTCCTGTTCTGCCATGCAGAAGAACCTGGTTTAGGACACAAAACCCACCGCATGGGTGAAACTAGATGGAGAGGTTTAGCGTTTACCTTCATGAATGCCGTGGTTTAACCCCAGCCAGCAGCTAAACCCCACGCAGACACTTGCTCACTCCCCACTCCCACCAGGATGGGGGAGAGAATCGGAAAAGTGAGAAAACTCGTGGGCTGAGACAATGACAGTTTAACAGGTAGAGCAAAAGCCGTGTACGCAAGCAAAGCAAGACAAGGAATTCATTCAGCACTTCCCATGGGCAGGCAGGAGTTCAGCCATCTCCAGGAAGCAATCGGTGATCATTCTCAGAAACTTCTCATTTGCTGAAGCAGAGATTTTACTATAGAGCTGTAAGATTGTCTCAACTTCAATAATTTACAGGAAATAGTAAAATGTTTGTCTCCTGAATTCATACGGTGGTGCAAGAGAGAATAATGCATGTATTAAGTGTGGTTTGGCTGTAAATGTTCAGCATATGTTTGATTATTTTCCCATTTGAAAAAGTGCTTAGACATCACTCATGAGTACTGCAGTAATTGTATTTCAGGGCAGAAGCTCATCTATCTATTTTCTCTAGGTGTGAGCCGTTCAACTACTAGGGTGTGTACTTTGAGTTTTTATTACAATGTGGTGTTGTAGTAGGATTTCTCCTTCTCCAGGGAGGCTTTTATATATACGCATACACACATGCACACACACACACATTAAAAATGGCTTTTCTGTGGGGGAAGAGGGCACTGAGTCCCAAAAGCTAGGTTTTATATATTTTATTCATAAAAACAGATTTGCAACAATTTATTAAAAATTGATCTCATGCAGTATAAGGTTATACAAGAAATTCTTCATTTACATTTTATTCTGGCAGTTCCAGTCTAGTTTAAAGCATTTGTGCACTAACATCATTGGAAAATGCCATTGGGGCACAGCCTCTTCATAAATTTACAGTACATTTTTGCTGCAGTATAAAAGAACAGAAACATTAAATAGCTATATTCACTTGGTTGGTCTTGTTATCTGCAGTAAAGTAAAAAAAAAAATGTTATGGGAGAAACTACAGTATCATTGAGACAAGGAATGTACTGCATGGTTTAAACCTAATAAACATCACACAGTCAGTATTCACGAAGTTACAGACACACACACACACTCACCTCCAATGGTCCGATACTTCTGAATTGTTTTTTTCCTGCTAAATTGGAATAATATTTCTACAGAGATCTTTGTGTATACATTATATACAATATTGTAATTTTCACTTTTTAAAAATTAACATTCCTTTTAAAATAAACCAGGCCCTGATGATATTAATAAAGCAAGAGAATACTGTCAACACACATTGAGTGACGTCAGTGTTTAGTGCTTAAACAGAATAATGACTTCTATTTTATCTGTGTTTATACTTACATGTTTTTGTTCTAAAAGCTACAGATATTTCCATAACCTCTCTTACTGTATGTGCCAAGTGAAATATTTTGTGATGCTCCTGATTGTAAGATTCAGATACATATTCATGTTGGTTTTGGCCACTATGAGGTGTGTTTTATTTTTAATGGAGATTTATGCTAGCTTGTCAAAGCTGTGGTTAAGTCCCCCAGCTAATGAACCTCTTTAGCTGTGCTTCAGTCATTGCTGAAACGTCATCCCAAAGGTTTGGTCTCAGGTGCACAGGCGTTGGTCAAAGAGAACTGAGAGCCCAGTGGGTGCTTCATGTGTTTTTTTCCCCCCTACTCTTAGCAAACAGCCCTGGCAGTGAGATGCCACATTTCCAGTCCCTTGGAGAAAGAAGCTGCATGTGTGTCTCACCTGTGCCTGAGGGTTTGGCTCCAGAGCTGGTCCAGACGGTATGCCACTATCGTTCCTCCTAATTACTTCAGTTCAGGGGATGGAGCTAAAGTATAAGACCGCTTCCCCCCCCCCCAGTCCTTTTAAGATTCAGATAAAATATTCTATTGGTAAATTTGATTTGTCCTCTCTATTATCCACTACAACTGTCACACACGCAGGTACAAAGCAAACGTAGTGTATATTCACATCTATGTGCTCTGCAGGCTTTGCCTGCAGCAGCAAAGTGCTGTGCCCTAACACCCCCCCGCCCCAATTCCACGAAATTAATTTTATTGTAATTATGTGTGACATAATTCAAACAAACTATGAAAAACAATCCATCCTGTGACATTAAGACATTACTACCCATCTGTCCTCAGCTTCTTATGAGCCCTAGGACTTTTCCGGACAGTTTAGTACTTTACAGTTGGTGGTGTTTATTCTGAAATAGGTGCAGAAACTTCACTAAAAATGAAGCTGCAGATGGTCAGCAGTCACTACCATCGTCCCTGGAGAAGGGTGGGTGAAGTGCTCCACTTCCAACCAGCAGCTCTCCAGCTGGTGACAACTCGGAGCTGGAGTTTCAGCCCCTGCTGGGGTTTCACGTACAGCTGCAAGTCAGAGGTGACCCTGCTCACAGCACTGCAGAGTCTCAATGACACCCGAGGAATCATTTCTCATAATCCTCCTTTCCTATCGAACATCGTCCCTGAAATGAAAACAAGCAAGACTAACCAGTGCAGAATGTTTCCAGCAATTTAACACAACTCTTGTAAAAATGAGTGTATCTATTTCAATAAATATGGTATAGCTCAACCATTGTATTTTCTTTACATGGACACAGTATAGAATTGCATGTTCTCAGCAACCACATAAAGCTCAGTGACATTTGAGTGTTGGTTTTTTTTCCTAGTGTCTTTTTTGCAAGATCCGTATTTCCCAGCCTCCTTGTTGCGAGTAGAAATTTGGGAAGAAACGTTTTTCAGTGACTTCTACGTGAAGAAATAAAAACTCCATGAATAAGGCTACAGATCAAACTCCCTGCGTCCTTCTCCTTTGCCTTCCCACACGAGTTACGCGGGCACTCCTGTGATGACGGCCTCAGCGGTAGTTCCTCTGCGGTAAGAGCCAATGTTATATGTTTGTAGCAGAGTTCTAGGTCAGATGTTTAGTCCAGTCATTGAGTACTTAAAAGCAGTTCAGGAAGCACTGATCTCCCTTTCCTACAGCCCCGAAACCATTACTCGGAAGGAGGGTGGCACGTGTCTGTGCCGAGGACTGGCACTGGGGCTTACGCATGGACTGGCACAGCTAGCGTCAACCCCTCCTATGGATGGCAAGTAGGCATGATGAAGGATGGGCAGCTGCAAAGACAGCCGACGCTGTATGCTGCGAGAGACGGAGAGAGAAGAGCATTAGCCAAGAGGAAAATGTAATACATTACGTACTTGATAGATTTGCAGGTTGCTGCGAGGATATTTTCTGCGCCTGTTGCTGCGATAGGGAGGGTTAATGCCAAGAGCATTGCACTCGCTGCTGTTGAGCCATGCCACCCCGCTGTTATTTCCCCTTGGGGAATTTTTCTGACAGGCTAGACATGACAAAAGAATCTAAGGGTGCATTCTCAGCATCCCCAGCCTTCTGAAATTCCCAGGCACTTTCAGGTTAATTGTTAGACTGCCGATATCAGAAAAAGGGAAAACCTTAAGTTTACAATGAGGGCATATGGCTTAGCAACCCTCCGCCCCTTGCAAAGTGATCTATTGCATGCAGAGCCCCGGCTAACTGCATCGACATGCACGATGTCACAGGCTGAGTTTTAAGCCATGCATCACTTAGCACAAGGATGTTAGAATTAAGGATGGCATTTTTGCAACTCCACCTAAGGCAAGCATGGGTGCATGGAGGGAGGGAATCTGGACTGACGGCTTCTTCCAAGTAGTTCCTCTTTGCAGTTTAGGTCTGTGCTGGATGCTCTCGAGTTCCCGCAGTCGGTGCTGCGGGACTGAGGAGTTGGCACACTAAAAGCACTCTAACCCACCACCCAAACCAAAATCAAGTATTTAGGAACCCAGCATTCTGAATCCGATTTTCCAAGCAGATTGACATCATGATATTAGTAGGGCTTTGTTTGGTTTTGTGTGTTTGTTTCTTTAAAAGGGATACTAAACCGTGCTCACAGATATACCAGCTAACCCCTCTCCATGGAGAGGACGGTGCCCTGAGACAAGGGCTCTGCTACCCCCATGCTGTGGATATACTAGCACCTTTCACAAAAACAAAATCCAGTTAAGGTCTGTCAGTGCAAGAGATGTTTCCAGTGATTAAGGCATTATCATACCAGGATGGCTTCTGCAATTGGAGACATTCAATCTTGAAATACAGAGGAACTTTTTAAAGAGAAGACAGATGTCAAAGTGGCAGAGCTGAAACAAAGACTGGCCTTTTGATTCCAGAAGACAAATGCCCGTACAAAGCATTGTATCAGTACAATAGAGTTTTAAATTTTTATTTCCCTGTTACCTGATATTATGACTGTGTATAGACAGGCCCTTATAAGAAGTGTATTTTTGAAAGCTTGCCTTTGGACAGTCTTTCTGATTCAAATGACGTTTCATTTCTTTTTTGCTTTGTGTTAGGAAGTGGAGACAGCTTCCAAGACATCCATTGCACTGCTCGGGGACCAAGCAGTATAGCTTTCAAATTCAAAGAGAAAGAAATTTAATGCTGCTTCTCTTTTGTTTCTTTGCTACAAACTAAGGTTTGTTTATACAGAGATGTGGTGAAAATAGTTGGAGTCTGCCTAGCCAGGAAGCTCTTTCTTATTTTTCCCCCCCCCTACAAACTCCCTTTAAAAGTTTGATGCAATATTAATGCACAGTGTTGATCATTGTAGCGCTGGCAATGCATCTCTGGGATTAAACAAAATCCATTCATTGTTATTTTGCTACTGTGCCTGACTCTTTCTGGTGGTATCAATGAAATCATGCCTTGTTCCCAAGGAGTGCAGAGGTGGCATGGCTCACTGCTTCCATGTGCTGAATCCTTATGAGCCTGATGCCGTGGATTGTCATTCTGTCTCTCGTTGCAGGGTCAAACACAGAATTGCCCGTGCCTGTTTTCCCACCAGTGGAAATGCTTACTTTGTTCAACTGTTAGAGACTTCTCATTAAAGAGCTTTTTGAAGCCATTCCAAGAGAATCCAGTTGCGTAATCAAGTGAATGGGATTTTTTTTTCACCCATTTAAGTGTTAGCCATACCATGGACAAAGCATGTTTATTTGGCTATGCCAACAGTGGCTGCAGTGGGTGGCAAATTTTGCTTTAACTGTACTTCAGGTTTACTTTCACTTGAAAACTTGCTTCCTGGAATTGGGGCAGAAGACTGTAGCCTGGAGACTAGCACACAGTTAAGAGTTTAGGCAAAACTCTTAGGAGAAAACCAAACCAAGTAACAGAATCCAAACAAAACTGCTATTTTCTCCTTAAATGAAAGTAAATCTTGTACCTTGCCTCACCGTGTGTTTTTTTCCCCTCCAATATCAGTGCTTTTCCCCCTCCTCCACTTCCACTGCATTTTGTCAATGCTTTTCAGGATGGTGGCATACAATTTTTTGAGTTGTCCGTACAATATAGATATGGCAGAGCATACGGTCAAGTGTGTTGGAGAAGGAAAGGTTAGTATTTGTGGTTTTCTACAACTGCTGAAGGGGATGGAAAGGAAAGGTGGTGCCACACACAGAGCAGCCACTTATCAGGGTCCTGTGTTAGAACAGGGTGTGTACCCTCAGCTCTGTACAGAAACCCCTTTTTTTAGGGATAAATAAAAACAAGTAAAAACTTGACTTCCAATGTCAATGCACACAGGAACACAGTGCAATGCACATGGGAATGCATGATGCTACAAAGGGGCCAGAGGCATTTAAAAAATAATTTGGTTCTGCTATACAAAACCACTGATGAGATCCATTGGTAAGTGGGGGGACTGGAACAACTGCTGCTACAGTCAAATATCTGAAGATCTGCGGGAGCGCGTAAACTGTGTCTAAGCATTCAGGGATCATTTCAATCGATTCTTCAGCCCATTAATGTTGATTTTTAGCAACTGCTGGGAAGCTGGAGAAATTCTAAAAGACTACAATAAAGTGAGATGTTGCACTAGCAAGTAAACTAACCATTCTAAATCCACCTTATTTTAATGACAGATTTGAGTAGGATCATAGATAGACTAAAATGAACCACTTTCAGTGAAGAAACTGAATACCAGAAGCATGTTCATGCCAAGGCATATGGCTGTAATGCAATAATTCAGTCATAACCAACTTTTTTGATGAGAATTTTTGGTTACTAAACTTGACATAACCAGCTGAAGCAGGGTATTTGACTGTCTTCTAAATGCTGCTAAAAGCAGACCTTTAGCTCAAAAAATTCAAGGTGGTTTCTATTATAAGGGTTACACAGCAATTAGCTGCTTCGAAGATTACAAAACCGACCACATAATAGGAAATAGTCTAACAAAATGGCAGGTTTTAGTGGGGTCCTGCAGAAATCTATCACCACCTTTACTTGGAGATCTGGAAGACTGTTACATATTGTTGCTGTTAAAACGAGAACAGTAAAATTTTTAACGGTGCCAAAAACTAATTCACCAAATGTAGGTCACTGATGAGATGGCACAACATGCAGGAATGAAGGTGCACAGAAGATTGTCTTTAAGGGTCATGGAAGATATCCTTTTGAATGTATTCGTGTGGCCATCGTGCAGATAAGCTGACTGATGTGATCGTTAGATAAGTAAGCAGGTCACTATCAGGCTGCAATACAAATAGTATCCCGATTAATATCTCGGCACACTGCACTGATAAAACTGGTACTGAAGTAGCATGTCCAGGGTACACCAATCTTCCCCAGCAGGTCACACGCCCAAGGGAGAGGAAGGAGTTGACTTTGCATGAAAGACACCCCGGTCTACTGGGAAATGAACTATTATATCTATTCTAAACTGGTTCAGGCTGCTCTCTGGACCTGAGATGAACTGGCATGGTGCAACTTCCACCCATGCAGCTAAGCTCCCCCAAACAGGGCTGTGCCTGAGCACTGCCTGGGGAAAAAAAAAAAAAAAAGCTGAGGCAACTGTGCTAGGGAGTATGCTAATAAGCACCATGGAAAATCAAAGTGCAGGGCTTGAGCCTGTGCACCAGCACTGCTTTGTCTACTGTAGGAAGTGTTAATTTACACTGTATAGCCAGTGTGAACAGGAGAGAAAGCAGCCAGCACTCTCTTTTTGCTTCTTGTGTCTGATGATCTGACTGGGTATGGCAAATTTTACGTGACACTATGGATTACCTACCAGGTCCTGCCCAGGAGGAAAGGGAGTAAGAATCGGGAACCATGAATCATCTGCACTCATGCTTTAAGGCTGCTCAAGAGTCATACAGACTGCATTTTCTTCAGGTGCAGGGTTTTAAATCTGAGCCAAGCACAAACCAAATGTTTTTCACATGCTGATTGAGATGCTATAAACAACACGCCAGAAACAAATGTGAAGCAAGTGCCTGTGCTACTGAGCCTGAAATGCATGCATACTGCTGAGCCTTCACTTTGGACTCAGCTGTAGGACGAGGGATCGCACTTGCAGTTAGTCAAATGCAGCACCAGTGGTAAGAAAGAATGAAAGAATCCCAAACCAAACTCTTTTCTGCACTCTACAAGAACTTTCATGCTGGAAGATTTCAGCGCTCTGGATTTCAGGGATTGGACTCTCAGGAAGCTGGGATGCTTCTTTTTGCTATAGCCAATACAGAGTTAACATTTCTGCAGGCAAATTATCTTAACGTCCTCCTTTCATAGGTTTGTGGCAAAGAGGAAATATTTTTCAGACTAATGTCCTTGAGATTTCTGTTCTTGAATAAGAAATAGGTTCAATTGACTATGTGACTACCTCTCTATCAGATGTGCTATGTATGCAGTGAAATGAGAAAGAGAAGGCACAGACTACATCTTGTCTTTACCTCTTTTTTTCTTTTTTTTTTTTTTTGACAAAAATATATTTAGTAACCATGGAAGGCCAGAAGTGCTGCCAGACAAGTTGAAAAAAAGCACATGCATGAAGAAGGATATTCTTAAAGAGCACAAAGTTTGAAAAGAGACAATTTCTTCTCAAAGAGAAGGGGGAATCACAAAACCTTAGTCCTGAAGACTGCTACACTTCTTCTCTCAGGCAGGTCCACTGTGCCTGGGTGATTTGGCTCTGGTACCCAAACTACCAATGCATCCTCAGGGGAGACACTGACCCCCGGACCTGGCACAGTCACAGCTGTGCAAGTGCTGAATGACACTGTTTTCATTTAGCAGGACTTTCTTAATTGCTTTCCATAAATGTCAGTGACTTCAGATTTGCACTGACCTGTTCTTTATGACCTTTAGGAAATCTCAGTCTTCTCATCAGTTAGTGTTAGCCTAGAGGAGGTTCTGTCATCACCAAATGTTTTTCTTTTATTTTCTTTTTTTCCCTGTATTAAATCTGTATTGGGAGAACTGGATTATCTGAATGTCTGTGTTTTTCTTAACGTCTCTTTTAATGTAAGAGGGCCACGTGCGGACAAGGCTGCATTTACACTACATTATTTCTGACAAATGGTTCTGGAAAAAGATAGACCTCTAATAGCTATGCATTAAAGCACTCTGCTGACCCCATAAAGTCACAAGACCTTTCTCAGCCAGAGCCCTGCTTTTGTGAAATAGCCAGATATTTCAGCTACTGGGGGCATTTTTGGTGCATATGTGTGCGTGTGTGGGTGAATTAGCTCCTGTGCAGGTTTGGGTTGGGTTGATTTTTTAAGTGCGAGGACAGAGTTAGAAATCCACTTGTTTTCCTGCACCAGGTAGTACAAGGCAGTAACTGCTATCTGAAATCAGGTTTGCTGTCACTGATGTAACATGTGACTCAGTCTAGTAATTTCTTTAATTTATTCTGTTTTTAAATAAGCTTTTAAGTTGCCCATGTACAAAACAGGAGGCTGGCAGCTATTAGCTCAGATCCTGATGAAGTAGTGCCCGTGTAACTAGGCTGCTGTGGGGAAACGACTGATCCAGGGACAAATGAGCACGGCGCTTCCCTGAGCTCTGGCCCATGGCAGGCCCTGCTGAGCTGGGAGAGGGTAGTACGTGAGTTTATTGTATAAGTTCCTGGAGAGAAAAGCTGATACCATAAGACTCTTTCCACTCCATGAATCTAGCAAGTGCTTTGTGCCATCCTCTCCTTGTAGCCGTAGCATTGTTTCTAAGGGAAACTATTTGGTGCAGGCTTTCCTATGCCAAAACTCAGGTCCAGCTGCTATGGCAACGTTGAAAAGACCTAAGACTGTTTTTATTTCTCAGCTAGTTTAAGATTGAAAGGGAGCAAAATGGCTGTGTATATCACGAACCCCTCTGGCTGGTGTGTGGAAGGACTTGGACTGTTGACAACAGTCATAACACCTGCGTGCCCATACGTACATCCTCTTCTCTCCTTAATATACATGGGCAGTTGGGCACAGCTTGTCCTGTAACTCTCTACAGAAACTTTAGACATCATGTTATGCATGTTTCCAACAAGAGAAAAGAAGTATGTTAGTTTGCCTTTGGGGCACCTTGGGATCTAGTGCCCCCGATAGCCTCTAAATCAGATGGGGATGGTGAGCTAGTGGCAGGGAGGCATCACAGTACAACGTTGCTGCCCACTGGTGCTTCAGGAGGTGTCCATTCACATCTTCTTTTGCTGGTGGTCCAGGCTCTCTCCTGTAAGCTGGGGTTGGCTGAAAGGCTTTACAGTGAAGGTCTTCCCATAAAAATGCATGAAAGAGAAATACGGGGTTTGATGAAATGTTGATCATTGAAATTTGTGTTTTATCAGCAAGGCAGCTGGTATCCGGGATGGAATTTATGGCTAAAACAGCAGAAAGCGTGCGCGCACAAGCACATGCATACCTGAGAGAGCAGGGTGCCTCCTTCTCCACCAGTATGTAATGGTGTATACTTACTGTTCTGGAGAGTTGATGTCTTCTATAGGATCTTTGCTTGTTCTGGAAGGGTCTGATGAGCCCCATTGTGCTGGTGGATTTTGATCAAGATGATTTTTCAAAATGGCTTTCTCACCATCTGGATGGACAACACATTCAATTTTACTTTACTGGGACTAAGTGACCATTTTGAAATTGTTTCACTTCAAAATTTCCCAGATGTTCATAACGCCACGAAGTAAACTCTTTCTCCCTATATTCCAATACAGTCCCAGGTTTCCCTGTGAGCCTCTGGTACGGTCATGCTTTTGATGATGTGCTCCTTCATAGGAACTACCATGAAGAAACAAAAGGGACAAAACCTCTTTTGACCTTTCTTTGCTTGCCCCCACCTTTAAAAAAAGCACAAACCAAACCTTGTTGCCCACATCTATGTAGCCCTATCATGTTCTCTCACCTATTCCTAGGCTGTGTAAAAAATTAAGGTAATTGCACCATCATATTATCTTGCACTCAAAAATTGCCTCCTTTTCATATGAAGAAAACATTTAAGTTTTTTCCTAGAAAAACTAGAATCTCATTGATGTATAAAGTCTTGGTACTCTTGCAATCACATTAGCAATTAAGTGCCATCATTTAACTATCTGCTAGCATTTAGCACGGAAATAGGATTCATATCAGTTGCACTGGTTCATGGGCTGTCTGCAGGAAGGACAGCTAATGATTTCATTAAGCTTTCTCCTGCACTTTTCTGCATAGTGATAATGCAGAAGATCATAATTTTCCCCATAGGTAGCTTCACTTGATTCCCCCAGGAGTCCCGGGAGTGCCTGGCTAGCTGTGCTGAATGAAGCCTGTGGCATCGGTCCCCCCTGAGAAACGCGGACAAACACAGCCATTTTAAGAAGGCTGTCTTTGCCGGGGATCCTCTCTGTTCCTGCCTGCTTTTCCAAAGTCTCCTGCTGGGTTAAGCCAAATAAAGTCACATGGAAAACATCTGAGTAATGAGGACAGCGCACAGTTTTCATAAATAATTACAGAGCAGCTCCAAATCCATCACCGGCAGTTGTTTGCCACACAGAGAGAGAAACAGTGATTGCTGCAGGCATTAAGGCAGCATGGAAGAGGACTCGGAGGTAAAAACTGGAAAAGGACACTGGAGGATTTGAATGTAAAAATGGGCATGAGGGGGAAAAGCAGGAAAATATTGAAGGGAAAATGAAAATAGCATGAAAAACCCAGTGCGTATTGAAGGCTTAAGCTGCTTTTCTGTTCTATTAACACTCAGAAGCCCCAAATAATGCTCAGGTCCCAGCACGCTAGAAATATATATGTTCTCCACGAGCACTGGTGGGACAAAACAAGCAGCAAAAACAAAGAGTGAGGATAGAAGCTGGAAGCAGAAGCAGGAATGCTTTGAGGACAAACTCCAACATGTATAATTGCCCTCCCAGCGTGGTCAGCCCTGGTATTATTTTGTAGCATTCACTTTCTGCTGTGAAAAATCTAACAAGCAACTTGGAAAGAAGCGAATAGGTGAGGATGCAAAAATGCACAGACACAGGGATCGCTACAGCTCAGAAGAGCAGGAAAGAAGATTTTTCACTTATGTTGCCTGGTAGACAAGGGTCTCTGGGTGAGAAAGGAGGCAACCAGAATACATGAAGCTGCTTCTGTTGGGGCAAGAAAATGTCAGTAAAAGAGAGCTCAGAAATTCAGCTGCAGCAAGAAAAGTGCTTAAAAGGAAGATATGACAGCATTCAGTGATGATTTAGATGTGAAGGGAGGACAGCAAAGAGTCAAATCTGACAGTGGCTGAGATAAGCAATGAAGTCTATCATCTCAGGGCAGCCTGTGGTTTGCTGGTGTGGCATTTGCTGTCACAAGAGTTCAGTTTTTATTTTCCATATATCGCATTTCTTTGTATATTGAGCTTGACATTTGCATAAAAGCCTTGTGATGTCTATAAACAGGCACGTAGAAAAGAACACTTTTTACTTCCATGATTAAAACCAATGTTCAATCCCGAGCTGATCTAAGCTGACAATGAAAACTGCTGACTTTATGATATAGGCCAAAGTTAAAATTTGAGTAATCCTTGTAATTAGGGATCGAAAAGGTCTACTGTTTAACTATTTTAGGGTACCAATTCCTTTGGCCAAGATAAGCAATTTAACCTTTTACAAAGCCACAATTCTTCATCAAATGACTGGAATATGCAACTGCTGGGCTCTGGGAGTATGTGATTGCATATATTAATCTGTGTTGTACACCCCTAAAGAGGTTTCTTGTGCTTTCAGTTGTGCTGTGAGAGAGAGAGAGAGAGAAAAGGAGGTGGTCCCTGTCAAAAAGGTGGGGGATTTAGTTTAAAGTAGAGCAGAAATCATATATTCTCTGCCTACTCACCCCTCAACACCAACTGCCCATCTATCACTGTGTGTTATTCTTAATAGACCCGTTTCTACCACTCTTGCAGATGACTCTCCCTCAATACTCTGCTTACATTTCTGTATACGAGGTTACCATATGCAAGTTTTAATGTACCAGGCTAAAAAATTACACAGAAAATCCACATAAAACTGCAATAATGCTGACATTTTTTCTTTTTCTTCTTTCAAAATACAAAAAAGTTGGGTAATTCTTATTTGTTCAGCTTTTTGGGAGATGATTTGTTAGATTTTTATTCTGCAGCTATGGAAACTAGAATATCTTTCTTTTTTCTTTTCTTTTTTTTTTTAATTTACCTTTCATTTAAATAATGAAGAGCAAGATTCTCACTTAGTCATACGCTTCCAGGAGCTGGAGCTTAAAGAAAAAACACTACCATAAGCACTTAAAAAACATAAAGATGGAGGAAACTGATTCTATATATGTGAACAACTGAAAGAAAATAAATTAAGGGTAACAGTAAATATTTGAGTTCCCAGTTCCCCCTGGAAAGTGTAGCACTGCTTTTAGTACTTCCCCATCTTTTCTTCCTCTGTCCATTAAGAAAAAATTCCTCTGTCCACTTGAAAAATGCCCTTCATTCTCAGGGTACTGTCTGCCAGTGCAGATGCTACTGAATAAGTTGCACTGGGATGATCTAACTACCTTCAAAATTGAATTTACATTAGCCAGAAGCACTTTCTAAGTAATTTTCACCTTCGTAGACCTCAAACTGGAACTCAGAAGTCTGGATAAGTGATGCCTGAGTACTTTTTGTTCAGAAAACCGTCAGGAAAAAAGACAGATAGTTGTCAAGGGCCTCGCATGGCACTCACTGATGGGTTCATTAGAAAACAAAACCCGCTGCCCGGTTGTCGGTGAGAGCCAGGCGGCTTTAGCCCAGGACCTTTGCCTACCTGCGGCAGAGAAACGACTTCCAATTATGAAGCTCTGAGCTGCAAGAGCCCACGGATGCCGGCTGCGGAGGGGCTCAGCAAGGAGGTCACTGCTCCCAGCCGCTCGCCTCTCCCTCTGCCAGGGGTGATGCTCGCTTCAGACCTGCCGTACGTGTAATCACTCCGCAACCTGGTGCTGTCAAAATTACCTGGGCCGGCTTAAACACGTTGTGCATTTTAATGACTCCTGTTCAGCCGCAGGCAGAAAACACCAGGTGACTGCCACCGCTGCGATTTCTCCCAAGATTTTAGAAACTGTATTTCTTTGACTAGAAGCTTGGTTTGTTGACGCTTGTACACTGCAGCTCTACTGAACATCTTCATCATTATGCTTTGGTGGCAATATTCTTCCGATGGCTTACAACTAGATGGCAGAACTGCTCTTCACCCCACATTTGTCAATTCCACGGTTGTTTTCTCTTTGCTAGAAATCATATTTTATGCTCTACAAAGAAGCAAGTGTGGTTTAATAATGACTTACAAGAGCTGGCAGAGATAACCTTGCTGATTTACTAAAGAACTCTGGAATCTTTAAAGCTAAAGGTAGATTTTTTTTAATCTACTGTAATTTTTCACAGTTCTGTTGTTTGGACTGTGAAACGACTAGCCAGTTTCTGCTTGTCATGTGAATAGGATGAAAAGAAAGGAAAACGAAAGGAAAAATTAAAATGATCACGTTGTCTGCTGGATATCAGAAAAAGTTCTCCTGAACTAAGCTCACAGTACCAGGCAGTCTAAACCATGACTTCTGATAGTTATGTTTTGAAAGGAAGATTTTTTTAAAAAGAAAAGCCAGCAAGATTCTCCTGTGATTTGTATTACTTTAAATCAGAAGAAACTCCCTTTACTATAGATTTATTTCTGTTCAAGGAAGGACAGGCCCCGAACCTCTGGTGGTTTGGTCTCCCTGTTGAACTAGAAATAAGCTCCAGTTTCAGGATTGAATTTGCTAGGCTTCACAGAAACTAGTATACATATCTCTATATACAAGGGATATAATGAACTGTATCCTTTCTTTAGAACAGCATTCATTTCAAGGAGTTTCTGAAAAGCCTTTCTTTTGAATCTGTGGTTTCAATCTCAATTCAATCTGTGGCTTGAACCACACCAACTTCATAGAAGTAATCTTTCCCCCCTCTATCACAGATTAACTCTGTTTTGCTTTGCATTTACAAGCAACATGCCTTTGCAATGTGTTTTTCTTTGAGCTGCTTTTACATGAGGAAAAACTAACACTAGGAAACATTGGAGTGGGGTGACAACTGACGGTATGTAGGCATATCTGACATGCAAATGAATGCTCCCAGTCCATTTACAAAAATGAGTAAAGTCTGTTTTCTGGCTCAAACCAGAAAAGCCTTTCTGAGCAAGCTAGGGTGCCTGCAGAGAGAAAACTTGCAAAAAGAGTTTGTTCATAAGTGGGGACTGTTGCAAGGCTGTCCTTTGCTTCTTACGTACTTTCCATAGTATGGCTGTCATTCACTAATTTTCCTAATATGCTACTCTGAAATGCACTGGCAAAGGTAGAAATAAATGGAGGTTGTTCTGCAGGATTTCTTCTGAGCTCGGCTTTATATGAAACTCTTGCAATCTATGAATCATTCGTGTAGAAATAATTTCATGTAATAAAATGTCAAATAGAAGTCAAATAGACTAAGACTGTAAGATTCCAAGGGTAGCAAAATTATTCAACACACACACCCCCCTCCCCTCCAACCACATAGCATCTTCCCTCTGTATTTTTCTCCTCCATAACTTTATTCCTGCAGGAACTTGCAGGGTAGAAATAACTTCTACCTTCGCGAAGTCTCTCTTGTTTCTGGCACACGTGCTACATGGGTGGAGGGAGCCCTTTTGGGAAGCTCTGGTTTGTGCCCGTGCCAGGGTATTTCTTCCCTGGAGCTGTGCGGCACAACCTTCCTCTTTACACAGCCTCACAGTTACGAGCATTTGTCCTCCTTTTTTCCAAATGTCAGCCTGGAAAACTCAGCCGTGTCTGCAAGCTTGGCTCTCCTTGCTGAACGGCACTGCTAGTCACAGGGACGGCCCGAGCCAAGCGTGGGTCTCACCCACAGCCCGTCCCTGCCCCAGAGCCAGGCTGTAACGTGGCTCTGCAGCTCCGGCAAGGCGGCCAGATCCCACAAACGGCAAACCGGGGGAGAAGCTAACGTCGTGCTGTGCGCAGAGCCGAGGTCGCTAGCAGACACGGTGACTCAAAATCATCTGAGGAATGTAGCAAATGAAGTTAAGGGGATGTGTTTTTAAATTCAACTGGGGAAGCCGTTTGAGGTCCCAGAGCCACGGTCCACGGAGCATGTTGAGAACTGCTTGATCACACCAAGTTATCTAGCAGCGCGGACAAAAGCCTGCATTAAAAAAAACCCAATCAAACCATAAACTACAAACCGCATTTTCCTAATTGCTTTTCTTACATAGCCAATTGCTGTAGATGTCTCAGGGACATTACGTGTTTGTGAACAAGAGATGAGTGTCTCGGAAAATATCTCTCTTTAAACGAGATGTGCCGAACTGAAATGCACTGTAAAGAAGGAGTCCCCGTGCCAGCAAAGAGCTCCTGGGCTACATCAGGAGCTGTTGCTGTTAATAACTAAGCAGGAACCCCAAAGTTATGAAACTTTGCCTGAGGTTAGGCAGTTATGGGAGTGCACAGCTGTGTCTATCTATCTTGGCTGAAGTAATTTAACTTCTGTCTCCTAAATCCATATTTGATGCAAATGACGGTGGTGGGGAAGGAAGGGAAGAATCAAATAACCTCCTTTGGCACTTGACTATAGGAGTTAGGAATTTTAACTCTGGACAATTTTTGCAGATCAGAAACCTACTGACGTGTACTATGACATTAAAATTTGATTAGGATTTGTTTGAGATGCATTGCATAAGTCCTGTGTTATTATCTGTTCTCTGAAGTGCGGTGTCCTGAATTTGTGTAAGCAATAGCAAGGGGGATACACTACATTGCATTCTCTATGTAAACTCCATCAGAACAGCAAGGTATTTTATAAAGAAGATTGACATAGGATTCAGCTGTGTCCACAGTGCAAATGTGGCAAATGATCTGCTATGATTTTTAGCTCCAAGTCAGCTGCTATTTTTAGCATCTCTCTTCACTGTCCTACTCCCTCTCTCTCAGCTCACATTTTTTACAAGGTCTGAGGCAGGCACAAACCTTGTCATCCCCTTAAAAACAACATCGGACTGGCTTCCCCAGTTGCATGGTGGAGGTGAGACACATGATCACGTCTAGGTCATGATAATAAATTATTTACAATTCTGAAGCTTTGCTCAAGTACCATCAGGGACGCATAATTTCAGGATTCTGTACTTTCATCTACAGAAAGTTACGTGAAATATGTAGCTACAGAAAGCATAGTTATGTCTGTCAGAGTTAGCTTTCCTGCAGCCGTAAGGGCCAGAATTTTTTTAAGTACCATTTAAGTGATGTCTGTTTGCATCTGCACAGAAGCAGCAGTGACTCAGCAGCATGAATTCTCCAAAGCCTTGTTATTTTGATTGGAATGGCAAATTTAAATTAAGCACATAGCTTGACTATTGGGAATGGATGCAGTGAGAGAAATACAGAGGAGATTCAGACATGTAGCTGCGGGACAGGGAAATGGGGAAAGAGACAAGAGGCAGAAGACATGGAAATGGAGGGACAGAAAAAGGCTAGCAAGGGCTGTTGAACATGGTGGCTCAGAGCCTGGAAGTATGAATATTTGATGTCCCTCAAGTCAGGATCAGGATGCCCCATAATACTCATGTTTGGGGCATTCGCCACCAGGTGTGGGACCAAGTTTCAAATTCCTGTTGCAAATTGGGATCCAGGTCTTCCTCATTCCCAGATGAACGGATGCTCTAACCTATTCAATATAAAGATGGCCAAGGGAAAACATTCTTCTTTTCCTTGCCCTCTGTTTCGTGCAGAGCTTTATGTGGTAAGTCCATTCAGAAAACTGTGTCCAGCAACTTCAGAAGAATATCTACCCTGTAAATCCCAATAGTTCATAGTTCCAAGCTACTCTGTACATTAAGGCTCTGTACATACAGGTGATTTTAAATACGTACCCCGCAGCAGAAATATAGCAGTTAGGGAACTGTACTGGGGGAAACTTAGGAACACAGACAATCTTGGACGCTGCTGCGTAAAGCAGCAGTTAGGCATCGATGTCTTTTGTAGCTATAGCCACAAGTAAGTGCAGAAAGGTTATATTTTCTCCTTGATTTCTTTGCCAGCATCCTACTGCTAATGGAGTGCAACCTGCTGTGGGAAGCATCCTGTCCTAAATTTATACCCAGCGTATCTCTTGAGAATAATTTTTATTTCTCGTACCCAAACTCAGATGGGCATTTGGCACAAGGTAATGTATCTTTTTTTGCTCGAGATATTATTCATGATTTATCATTTTTGCTGCAGCATCTGACATGAGTGGAACATTGTATGTGTTCCTTTCAAACACTTGGTAAAACTGCCTCATCCCACTCACTGATGTTAGTTCTTGCTGCTGATCTCAGCCCAATAATCACACGCCTCCAGCAGCTATTTACGTTTTCCTTTTCCTCCTTTCCCCCCTTCTGTTTTTTAATTTTAAAAAGGACACTGGGAACTCTATGGAGCTCTTCCTTCCCCCCCCCCCCCCCCCCCCCATGTTACACAACCGAGTGTCTACCCAGGCTAAAACAAAAGGCGCATGCAAAAGTAACTTCATCCAACCAAAATTTCAATATACTTCAAAAGCATATATGTTGCTGTTGTTCTAAAATTGTTCTTCAACAACTATATTTACAGGAGTAGCTTCTGTTCCACTTTTAACCAATCTTATGCTGCCACATCAATAGGCAGCCTGAGCCTAGCATTGCAACAAACACGCAAGTCTACGACTTCCCAACATGGGGCAACTAGTTTTCCATGTACTGTAGTAATATTCAGCTGTACAAAGTCATTTGCCAGAAGTCACAAAGTAGATCCATTCCAGAGTCAGAAATGGAAGCTGGGTGTCCTGGCTCTCACTTTATTGCACTACGCACCAGATCTTATTGCTTCCCAAAAGTGAAATAGCTTTAATGGAAGCAATTCTTTCACAGATATTTCTTCAGGGAGCGATGCAAGAGACACAGTAGAAACAACTTAGGAATATTACAGTAGTCATGAAATCCTTTTTTATCAGTTCCTAGGGAAGAATTTTCATACATGAGTGCCTTCAATTCTACATTTAGAGTCCAAATCTGCACTGAAATATTTACATGCTTCTCTTCTACGTGCTTGATAGCAGTATCCAAAAGCAGGATTTGAACGTCCTGCTCAGACGAGCACATATTAAACTGGGCTTCCTACTGCTGAAGGCTGGCTTGATTTACTCTCACAAGATCTGAAACACTCTGTGACTTTCCTTCCTCCATGCAGCACAGAAAACTTGACTTCTGAACACAAGTACGCTTTTAAAAGTTTCTCACTTTACCGTGTGTATTATACACAAAGGGCATACAATAGAAGACATATGTACAGAGAAACAACTACTCAGTGGGTACCATACAGCTTATTATGTGAATTTGCGTGCTTTCTGAAATGCAACCAAAATATGTAAAGCTCTATCTTACCAAGGTCCAAGCACTCTGGAACCAATCCAACTATTCAAAATCTTAGTGGGTTAAGCTACTAATGGATTTTGCTCTCACCTTTGCTGTCTGTAAAGTTCCGTATACTAAGAATGTCATTAAGATCCTGATAGTGGTTCTGCTTAATGTATGTTGTTTTCTCAGGAGTGTCCTGAAGCTGCATTGTGACCTCTTCCAAGTCTTTGTCCAGCTGCAAAACAGAAAGAGTATGAATCCCTAAAAATTCAAGAGTCATTGCTTCAGGTATCTGCAGTAACTGCATAACTTTCTATAATTAGACTAGAAGGCAGGTGGTAATGCAATTGCCACACTGAGCCAAATGCAGTTTTCTTATTGCACTGCAATACTACCTCTAAAAATCATGCCACAAGTAACAAACCATGTTCAGCTGTGATATTGTGCACAGGGTATATGAGAAGAATAAGCTTTAGTAGTTGACAGTTTAAGCAATTCAGATGTACTGCTGAATAAGAAGGAAATGGGCATTAGAAAGCCCAGTCTGAAAACCTCTCAACTATTTATTATTTATGCGTACAAATGTGGCATACATAGCTATAACCACTTTGTTGAGTCAATCAAATTATTGAACGTAGAAGAGAATATAAGTGAACTATGGCATTGGGACACGTCCAGCTATGTGAGTGACTGCAGTCACCTCTTCTAGGAATGTTTGTTTTCCTAAAGATTATTTTTACTCCTTTTACCTTTCTTAGAGAGGCAGACTCCTGTTAGACTTTTTGTTTGTATCTCCATGTGCGTGTGAAATTTTGAAGAAAATCAAACTCACAGTTTTTAGTTTTGGGGCTGAGCACACTCTATACTTTTGTGATTTGAAAATTACCCCTGTGTTTTCTATCTTTTGTGCCTTAAACTCTGTATTCTGATAGCTAGCACTAAACTGCTGTTGCAGGCACAACTTTCCAAGCAGGTAAAAAATGGAAATAACAGAAGGGGGAAGAAACAAATATCCCAGTCCTCTCTCTCCCCAAGGGCATCCTTTAAGACTAGAGGGAGAGGGGGAGAAGCACAGATGTTTTCTGACTGGAAGAGCCACAGCACAGATGTGGGGTTGGTACACCCCTCACTTTTAGCACTGAGCTGAACACAGGGTGCTCTCCCCAGAGGCTAATTTGTATCCAACTGGCTACAGCCCCAGTAGAAAATAACCAGATACAAGCATCTTAATGGTGATCTGGGATGCTGTCTGTGAACAGCTGTCCAGGATGTGGTGTCCGGCGTACGTCCCACTCACTACTGTCTTAACTGAATTTTAAAAGTGCTGAATTTAGATTTACATTGTTTCCTTATAGAACTGGGACAGAGCAACTCAAGGTACATAAGCGAGAGATGTAGCTGCTAGCCACCGTAGGGCATGCTACAAATCCCCTTGACAATGAAACCCTCGCTTGGACCTACTGGTTCTGGGAATTTAATTTAATATATTTAAGCAAAGTCTAAAAAGATCAGCAGGGCCCTGTGTGCACTGCTATGGCTCAGCTGTCCTGACCAGCCTTACCCGTGATCGCCGTCATGAGCCTTGCAAGGCACAGGCTGAGGTTTTGTGAGTTGGGAGGCTTAGTAGAAAAAAACTACAGTTTTTTAAAAGAAACTGAAATAGCCAGCAGCCAGCTGAGCCTTCATTAAAAATTTCAAGGCTCTCACATGAAAGGGACCAGGCAAAGCTGAACTAAATTTCTTTAACAAAGTAGAGATAATTTTTGGTTTTGGAGTCTTTGGTAGGCTGAATAAACAGCTTTTGGTTACCTAGGCAATTGTTGTTAATTAAGATCTGGAAGAAGAAGTAATTGTTGCAATAAAATACCTTTTCTTCAAGGTATAAGAATACTTCATAGACTAGGCAAGAACAAGTTAATTGTTTGTAAGATATAGATCAGTTATGGTTATCTCGTCTCACAGAATGGGCAGTCTTCATGGCTGATTTGTCATCATTTGAGGTCTCCTGAGCAAGGATGGACATAACGAAAATTATACATGTTATAGCTCTAATGGCATTCATGCACGCCATGTACTTAGCCTTTCTCTTGGTAGAGACTGAAGAAACTTCATGGCCTTTGTGCCAAAAAGGTCAGCTTACATGACCGTAAAGGTCTTTTCTACCTTAAGAAGATATGTAATTCTGTTTCATGGAAGATGTAAAAATCTGTCTAGCTGAGCAAGCCCTCAGAGAGACTGAGAAATGACAGCACCAGCAGTCTCTGAACTCAGCTATGAACAGGAACAAAGATAGCTCTTAAGTGCCCCTGGGGCTGCGGGTCTCTGTGACACTTGCATGTAAAGGTTGCGCTTCTAGAGCTACTGCTCTACGGTGCTCAGCACGTCCATGTCAAGCAGCAGCGCAACTTGCCTGTTCAAATAAATAGGGGAAGTTTCATTTTAATTTGCTAAGGCTCATTTTCATTTTATCACACCTGCTAAGTACTCACTGTAGTAATTAGCTCTTCTTATAAGTAATCTGTTTCCGATTATTTCAATATTTTGCTATGGCAAAAGCTAAATTTTTCATCTAAAAAGTAGTCAACATTTAAGCAGATTACAGAGTTGCATAAAAATAATTTTAAAAATTGCCTAGGCAGTATACACGATAAACAATACCTCTGTAATTTTCATTCTCAAGCGGTGGTTCTCTGACTGCAATCCTTCTAGTCGAGATGTGCTGGCCTGATTGACGCTGGTGACTGATGTTGATGTTTTTGAATCTTCTTTCTTTTGATTTTGAGTGAACTGAAATCGTCTGTTCTGTGTGGCTGCATCTGGATTTGTCCTCAGTGTGATGAGCTGAAAGGTTTAAAAGCCTTAAGAAATCCTGTAGATGGTTTTATTTTTGCAGTTATTTCTTTTGTATCTCAAAATATTGAAAGGTAAACCAAGTGTTCCTTTCTGACTTTCAAGTACAAAATTCTGGAAATTGAGCTCTGCTTGCCATGTGCAGTACTTGACAATTTCTGAATAACTTCACAGAATAGGTTGAACCAAAATGATTTTGCAAGGGGAGGTGTTTCAAAAAATTAGAGGAAATTCACTTAAAATATATTTAACTGGATTTTAAGTATGTTAAAAATATATTTTAATAGTTCATCAAACATTTCTTTCACCTTCATTGATATCTTTATACTTTCAAAGGATATATTCCTTCTTTAAGAAAAAACCAACCCACCAAGCTGTTCTCTTCTCAAGCACAGTCTCATCTGAAATTTCTCCTTTCCTACTGTTACAAGTAACACTCAAGCAGAGAGAGGCATGAAGCAGGAGTATTAACAGAAAGAACCCATGGGAGATTGCACTCTGGAGATAACAGAGACTTAATTAGGTTTTAGTGACCCAAAATAAACCAAATCTGTTCAAATAAATTAAATAAGCCACTTTTTAAAAAAAAAAGTTAACCTTAAACATATTTAATTTAAGCAAATATAAGTAAGATTTAACAGTCAGTGACAATGTGAAAATATCACCTTGACATGAGGAGAGAAAACTACTAGCTGTTTGGCAAGGGGGAGAGAGCTTCTCAGATTACTCTGGAGAATACAGAATTTATGATTACTTGCCAAGCAGCATACATATGTATTTGTATACAGACAAAGCTGAAGGAGCTCCCTGCCCTGAGATCATTAGGCATGGCATCATAAATCTGAAGGTGTTGAGCTGTCTGAGAGGAGAGAAGGGGAAATCATTTCGTAAGCAAGCACAGCCAGATGTTGTGGTATAGTCCCATTTTGGAATCGCTTCCTCTTGTTCTTCAGAGCATGAAACTGTTCTGCAGCTGTGGTGGCATGAAATCAGGACCTAACTTCCGATAGAGGGAGATCTCACTGATCAGACACTGAAGCACCTGGTCCCTGGCATGTATTTACAGACCAAGTCTGCGGATCAGGATGGTGCTTGAAGACAATAAATTTCCTTTTTCCGGTGATAAAGAAGATGGAGAAGGCTGACGTACTCAATGCCTTCTTCAACTTAGTCTTTACTGGTAAAACCTCCCTTCAGAAATCCCAGACCCCTAAGACCCCTGAAGCAACAGGGAGCTGAATACAACAAGTTCATGCAACCTGATGAGGTGAATCCCTGAGGACTAAGGGAGCTGATGCCATTGTGAGGCCACTCACAGTTACCTTAGGAAGGTGGTGTTGATTGGGAGAGGTTCCCGAGGACTAGGAGAAAGGAAATGTCACAGCTGTGTTTAAGAGAGGTGAGAAGGAGGGTCTGGGGAAATACTGCCTGGTCACCTTTACCTCAGTCCATGGAAGGTGCTGCAGCAAATCCTCCTGGGAACCATTTCCAACCATGTTAAGAGCAAGAAGATGATTAGAAGCAGTTAACGTTGATTTATGAAGAGGAAATCCTGTTTGACCAACCTGATAGCTTTCTTCAGTGAGATGACTGGGCTGGTAGATGAGGGGAGAGAGTTATTTTTCTTGACTTAAGCAAAAATTTCAACACTGTCTCCCATAACGTCCTCACAGTCAAACTGATGAAGTAGGGACTAAGTAAGTGGCCAGTGAGGTGGACTGAAAACTGTCTAAACTGCTAGACTCAAAGGATTGTGGAAGCCAATCCCTAGTGCTGTACCTCAAGGGTTCATGCTAGGACCAATACTGTTTAACATCTTTATTAGTGACCTGGATGGTGGGACAGAGCACACCCTCAGCAAGTTTGCAGATGATCCGATCCTCAAAGAAGAGGAGGGGTTGATACACCAGATGATTGTGCTGCCATTCAGTGGGATGTCAAGAGACTGGACATGTGAGCCAACAGGAATCTCCTGAAGCTGAGCAAAAGGAAATACCAAGTCCTGCCCTTGGGGAGAAAGAAACCCCAGGCAACCACCCAAAGAGGCTGAGGGGGATTTGGCTGGAAAGCAACTTTTCAGTAAAGGCACTGGGGATTGTAGTGGACACCAAGTGGACCGTGAGCCAGCAGTACCCTGGGCCAATGGAGGTGATCCTTCCTTTCAACTTGGCCCTGGTGAGAGCACACCTGGACTGTTGTGTCCAGGTTTGGGCTCCCTGATACAAGAGAGTACTGAAGAAAATCCAGTGAAGGGCCATAAAGGTGCTGAAAAGGATTGGAGCCTTTATGATACAAGCAGAGGCTGATGATTATTTAGCCTTGAGATGGAAGAGATTGGGGGGGGACATTATTCATGTGCATAAATATGTAATGGGAGAGAGTAAAGAGGATGGAGCCAGATTCTTCTCAGTGGTGCCCAATGAAAGGAAGGGAGGCACAAACTGAAAAACAGGAATTTTCGTTTAAACATCAGAAAAAATCTTTTTCTACTGTGAGTGTGGTGAAATGCTGGTATAGGTGCTCAGAGAGGTTGGGGAGTATTCATCCCTGGAGACAATCAAGACCCAACTGCTCTAGGCCCTGAGTAACCTGCTGTAGCTGAGTCTTCCTCGAGCCCCTGCTATTTCTTTGGTTCTAATTAGGCTGGTTGTAATGACTGGTGTATCTAACTCTCAGACCAAAAACTGCATTAAAATGAAGTTAAAGGTGAAGAACGGTAATTACAAGGCTTCTTAAATTAGCAGGCAAAAGTGTTACAAGATAAAAGCTCTGCAATTTGATGTGGTCTAAGTTCAAACTGAATATAAGATAGAAATATAGCCATCCATCATTTGACTCATCTTCATCTGGGAGTTTATAGCTAGACACTGGATGTTTTGCCACAAGGACATATGCTCTAATGAAATCATTCACATGACGTGGATTAGATGGAAAAGTCCATGGGCAATGTTGTTGGCTCACACTATACAAAGGATGAGGTTAGATGAGCTTTTTTCTTTTTTTCTGGCCATAAAGTCAGTGAAACTTGTGTCTTGCTGCCTCACATCTGTGCAGTTTCAATTTTGACAAAGAGTCAATGATGAATATCTCCAACGAGTCAGTGCCAAATAGACAAAAAATGCTACCAACACAGAAAATTAATGTTTTAATCCTGGCCCCCTAGACCTGATTTTGCCTTGCTGCTCTACAGGAAACTGGATCAGAATTAATGTGTTAATGCCATTGCAGCCAACAATGGTACGCACTCGGTGTGTGACTAGAAGTGAGCACAGTGTTCTGTCTCAAAAAGGATGGAGCAGAAAGAATGGAAGGACATGGAAATTTGATAAACATGGATAGGCATGGGAAAATTACTTCCTGAAGAGAGAATACATATTAGGATTGCTTCTTTTAAAGAAGTGATGAGTATGCTGAAAAATACTATAGATCTGTTGGCCCTTAAAAAGATAATTAGACATAACAGTTAACTTCTAACAGGAAAAATATACATAATGCATGTTTGAATTCTGCAGATCACTTCTACAAGATATCCTTGAACCCAGAAATCTATAATAGTTTCAAAAACATTTGGGCATTTTTTGATCAGATAGCAAGAATGTCTACAGTTACTGTAAGTAGGATGCAGTGTAATGGATACCAACATTTGTATCTGCGGATACCTCTAAATGGAGAGAGCGATGAACACTTTTACCCTGATCTATCTTACTCTATGTCGTGGTTTTACCCCAGCCGGCAGCTGAGCACCATGCAGCCGCTCGCTCACTCCCCCCGCATCAGGATGGGGGAGAGAATTGGAAAAGTTAAAGCGAGAAAACTCATGGGTTGAGACAAAGACAGTTTAATAGGTAAAGCAAAAGTCACGCGCACAAGCAAAGCAAAGCAAGGAATTCATTCACCGCTTCCCATGGGCGGGCAGGAGTTCAGCCATCTCCAGGAAAGCAGGGCCCTGTCACGCGTAACAGTTACTTGGGAAGACAAATGCCATCGCTCCAAACACCACTGCCCCCCAGCTCTCTTCCCCCAAGCTCCTTATAAACTGAGCATGACG
Organism: Grus americana; assembly: GCF_028858705.1. NCBI lineage: Eukaryota > Metazoa > Chordata > Aves > Gruiformes > Gruidae > Grus > Grus americana. The sequence goes on from NC_072853.1 coordinate 67,980,760, forward strand.
TCATATGGTATGGAATATCCCTTTGGTCAGTTTGGGTCACCTGTCCTGTCTGTGTCTCCTCCCAACTTCTTGTGCACCCCCAGCCATCCCGCTGGCAGGGCAGTGCAAGAAGCAGCAAAGGCCTTGTCCCCATGTAAACACTGCTCAACAATAAGTCCATAGAACAAAAACATCTCTATATTATCAACACTGTCTCCAGCACAAATCCAAAACATATCCCCACACTAGCTACTATGAAGAAAATCAACCCTCTCATCTGAAACCAGGACACGCTACTATGGGATTTTCCTCATGTTTTTCTGAAGCACTTGGTGCTGAACAAAATGGCAGTGGATGAGGTGGGCTTTTAACTGGAGAAGTATAGTAATTGCCATGTTATAAGAAAATAAAATGGGTAGAGCTGACAAAAATCAAGGCAAAAATGTCAGTTTTCTTTCCCTAGTCTGCCTACATAGTTGAATAGTTGCCTACTCAGGTTCATAAAAGGGCTGTGGGGCAAAATTGAATTCCAGCACTGTGGGCCCAGGAGACTGCTGTAGATTAGTTAAAAGGAATGTGGTTTACTCTGTATAGCAGAGAAGTAGTACTCACCTGGCCCAAAACAACGTTACTGTTTGCATTTGTCTGGCCAGTTTAATAAATGAAAAAGTGCAATCTTCCAAGTCTTTAGTATCATCTCCCGCACTGGATGAGACACAGGCTTTGGTATTTCACCAGCAATCTCCCTATGTTGCCAAAATTGTATTAATTGACCTCCTACTTGTTAAGGGCAGAGATTTGGCGCCTGTCTCACCCTGACAGCTTACCTAGATGTACAAACTGGGTGGTGTCGAATCTAATCTTCTGCGGGGTCCAGACAGGCTTTTGTGAAACCTGTGCTGGAGCAGGCTGCAGGGGCGAGTGCTTGCCAGCTGTCCTGCTGTAGCTGCGGCACGGAATGGCGAGAAGAAATGTAGGGCAAAATATACCAGTGCAAGAAGAAGAACTCTCCAGATGTGAAAGCACTCACATGGGCACTGGAAGTGCTGCATTCCACCTCCTGCTTCAGCGTCTTTTTTTGTACCTTATCCAATAACCATTTTTAATTCCAAATAGCCAAACATTTGGAAACCTGACAATACATGGAACAAGATGAAGTACTTCATGCTAGAAGGCTATGGTTCATGTTTGTATTTTGAGTAGAAAGAACTGAAAGGAGAAATGAGGGCAAGGTAAACAGGGTTTAAAATAAGAGCAGATGAAGGAGTTAAGAAAGGAAACAGAAAAGTCATTTCAGAGCCTGTGGCAGCAGAAAAGAAGGATGGGCAAAGGAGCATGAAAGCAAAGGGGCAGAAGAGCATGTCACAGCATTAATAATATTTTCTCTTTGAAGAGAGTTCTGACAGTCTGTGGAGGTATTTTTGGCATCAGAGTTTTAATATGCATTTTCTTACAGCATACACACTTAAATCTTGCAGTATTTTGAAGTACTCTCCATTGCTGTGTTTGTGAATGTTTACTTAATTTAGATTGTGATTCTTCCCAAAGATCCGGATTAAGAATATCACTATATATGTCTGTGCAGCTTTTTAATTTTTGATAAGTGAATTGCAGAACTTGTAAAAACATCTGGGTTAGTTGGTCCTGGAGAATGAACCTTGCTTTTTTGCAGATCAGAAGTCAGCTTCCATTGCCAGTTTGTGCCTCCTATTCCTTTCAGAGGGAACACTTTCAGATAAATTTATTAGCTTGTTTCTTTTACACATATAGTTCCCAGTCCCCTTGTTAGAACCATCACCAGGGATGCCACTTAACACCAGAACCTATTGACTATAATTTGCTCAGTACCTTGATTGAACATGAACCAGTAAAGAGTCACAAACTTTTTATCACCACTCATTTGAAAAAACAAAAAACAGATTTGAGAGATGAAAGGACCTGTACCTTGACTCTTGCCTTGCACATGTTTCAGACATCCAAGACATGCACATCTGATTTGGGGTGATAAGCTAGGTTTATGCAAGTCACTTAAAATAAATGCAGTTATACATTTTAATTCAAAATATCAAATACATTCTCCAGAACTTGAGGCTTTGCTAAAGTAAGTTTATGTAGAAACCAGTTTTCATTCAAGATCTGTCATATTCATGCCTAAAGCTTAACTCCACAAGCGTGGAGTTAATCAAGTTCCAGCCCTCTGTGGGTAAGCATCTTCTCAGTTCTTCCAACAGTGCACAACAAACACACCCTCAGAGCCCAAAAGAGCAAAAAGAAATGAAAGCATATGCCTCCCAGGCTGTGTCTCACTTAGTCCATTAATATACTTGTTAATAAAAATATCTTCAGTGTCAGCATCTGCAGTGTACCTACAGTTTTCCTCTGAAGTACTGATAAAGCCTCTTGTACCACCATACTTGAGTACCTTAGAAGTTTCAATACAGTTGGCTTTACAGCATGCTACTGAACTAAAAATGTCTTACTGTTTTATAGGTACGGAAGCAGAGATCCTGATTATCTTGCTTAGGGTACATAAGAAATGTGGCAGAGTAGTCAACTGGACCTGTGCCTCCTGAATCTCCACTTATCATGCTTTCCAAAAAGTTCCTAAAAGTTGAAAATGGATACTATTCCATTGAAATTACAGAAAATAGCCTTTCTTTCCCCAGTCACGTATTCCATAAAGATATAGGCATTAGAAACCATATATTCACTCGCCTGTAACTTTGCATATTCCACTTTCTCCAAAATCTCATGAAGCTTTGTTCTTCCTCTCAGAGACAAGAGATTATTGATGGGCTTGGTTTAGAATTCACACATCCCCCTACGCTTGAAAAGGCAATGACCTCGTACATATTAAATCACAATTACAAAACAGAAGGAAAAAAAGTCCGGACCAATGCTAAACAAATTCACCTACCTTAGGTACAAACACAAGGCAGAGAGTAATGGTGCTGCAGAATATTATGACTAAAGCAACGATGCAGAACTGCACATTGGGTTGGTCCCGAGTAAGAAATGAAACAGCAGCACCAATGATGCACATTATCCCCACGTTGTATACACTCATTCCAATGTACTTGCTATCATTCAAAGCAGGAATGCTGACATTTCGTGTCTCCCAGGCTAGGAAACACCCAAATAACTGAAAAGGTAAAAGAAGGAAAGCAAAAACAACAACAACAAAAAGATAATTATAAGAGGAATTGGCTGACATCCAGAAAAAGCATTGATTTAAAACTGGTATGTTTTCTAATTGACAAATATAGGTGATATGACAATACAGAGATATGCACCTACCTTTTACCCAATATCTAATTGCCTAAGTGATTTGTTTTGCTCACTAGGACAGAGTCCTGCTCCCACAAGAAAAATGTGAAACTTGGAATTAGTAGTGATGGGAAAAAAATACTCTAAATGCTATGCTTATCTTTATTTTATACTTTTAGTAATTTTTAAAGACAGTCCTTCCTGTTTGTTTTCAAGGATTCCAGTAAAGATATAATGTGCATTGTTCTTTTAGCTATTTTTAGCAGGTGTTCTCAATATACTCTTATCAATCCAGTCATTCATTGTATGATTATCATCTACAATAAAAAACAGCAGTGCCAAGATATGTCCCATGGGAGACAAATATACAATGTAGAAAGTGTCACCCTAGTTGTTCAGACTGCAATTATAATGTCTTTTATTATAGTGGGAGTTGGTAATGGCCTTTCAATTGCAGTTGTCTAATGATTTCTGGCGTAAAACATTCCTGTGGCAATTTTTTGTTTGCTTGTTTCTTTGGTGTATTTTTAAGTTTTAGCCCCTTTGTTATTTGCAATATGCTTTTGCAATTCAGCAGGGGGAAGTCTTTAGTGTAAGGAAGCCATCTTCATCCCTTGAAATTTAATTAGATTTTTCTACAACACGAGCTGCTGCAAACGATTATTTTCTTTCTCTTGCCTTCCTCACAGAAATTCTGGCAACGCAGTAAAACCATAAACGAACTCAAGACATTGGAAATAGGTGACCCAGCCGACAGTCTAGGCAAAGCCTGGTAAGAGGGTATGGTGCCCTGGCAGGAATGGCAGACAGCAGATGGTACTGGAGGGAAGGGAAGGACAGAGAGAGGAACCATCACTGAGACCCAAGAGATGGTTTCTGTGTTTTCGAGCTTTTTCTGATCACACTACAGGGACAGACAAGAAGGAGAAAGGAAAAAAGCGCACTCCCATTGACCTTGGTACCCTTCCTCCCAGCCCGTCACATTTGTCCACTGCCATTTCTTGGAGATAATCTATTTTAAATAACTGCAACCCATGTGGTAATCCAAGAAATGATGATGTCATTTGGGGATTAATTACAATTGCCTAGTAAAAATTTACCTTCTGCTTTTTGTCTGTAGGAAAAAACATTTAAAATTTCAAAGGCAAATAACTGGGGCTAGAAGAACATTGTTTGGTTGCCACTCAAGCACAAGCGAGTTAGGAACTGACAGATTTATGTTTGCTCTACAAACTCAGTTTTGCCCTTACGTGCTTTCAACTGTAGTAATAACTGGACATTAATAACTGCAAATTGCCTTGATTATTTGTTTAGTTTTTACCTCCACTCATAACGGTAACGAACCCAACCATTTGTGACTCAGCTGCTTGGCACTCCCACAGCAACTAGCAGGCTGCAGCCACCTACCTACTCACCCAGGCACTTCAAACCAGCATTGACTGCCGAACTGCCAGCCCTGCCCTCCCATCGCTGAGCTTGTCAGCTAGCTCGTTTCATTCTCTTGCCTACAGCGCATATGTTACCCTGCCACACGTTCATGAGCAGACCTGGCTGGAAGGCTTTGGTGGATTAGGCATTTACTCTCAGCCCATGGAGTGTGACAGGCTGGAAGTGGTGCCTAGTCCAGGCAAGCCTCCTGCTCACCCTCTTCCCAATGCTACCGTCACTGCTGCACTCTGAGTCAAGTTACGTAGGCAGGGGTGACCCTTCCCAGCAGCTACCTGGAGGAGAGGGGGCTGTCAGAGCCATCCAGGTAGGGTGGTTGAGGTGGGTAAGCCATTTATTGAACCGGGGAGTTTTGTGCCAGAGAAGCAGCTCATCCCCTAATACATTTTCCAGACCCGTCAGGTAACCAAGATGATGCTTCCAGTGAGGAAGGATGCAGGCAGCACTCCTCTGCTCTTGGGTCTGGCACTGTGCACAGATGGAGCAGGGAACATACAGACTCATTTACAGGCTCTGCAGAAGCAAATCATCCACCGTATTGACCTGGCTGCACTGGGGACATACACTGGTGATATACCTTTATTCAGGATACAAACACATTCCAGCCACTCCACCGTCTCAGCGGTTGCCTGCTCTGCATTCCCTGCACCCTTGCTGCTGCGCAGCTCAGCTGGGCTGCAAATTTACACTTTGCCAGCCCCTGAACTGACAAACAGGCTTGTCTGGGTGGAGCGGTTTTGAGGGGCAGAAGGATACCTTGTGTGCGTGCGTGCGTGTGTGTGTATCATGTTTTTGAAGGGATGAGACCTTGATTAACTATGGAGAAGATTTCTATCTTCTCCTGCTACAATTAATTATTAATGAGATTTTTAGGGTTGTAGGTCATCCCTCACTCTCCCCCACTTCTCCCAGTATGAACAGATTCCCTTCCAAAAGCATTATTCTGGGAATACAGCCAACATACTTAAATGAGGCCAGCACTTATTACAAATAATGGGCATGAATTTATAGCTGAGACAGTTATAAAGCGATCTAAAATATCAATTATAATGGAAAAAGATCATTTGAACAGTGTTGTGGGGGTTATGGTTTGGCCCATTCTCATTTATAATTGAGAACAGCATGGAAAATGGTTAAGTATCTTCCAGATGAAGGGAAGATATTTATTTATATGATAACTAAAGAAAGGGAGAGGCTCTTGCAGCAAGTGGGTTTCCTCAGAATGATGCACTATAAATTTGAGAGCATTGTTTTTAATTTTTATTGGCATTTTGAGTAAAATGCTTGCCTCAGGAAGAGAGCTCTCCTTTTCTAAAAGTAACAGCTCATCTTCGAGACTCGAACATGGATAAAAGCTGGGAGTTCTTTGCAGCCTGCTGCCAGGCAGTAGAGATCGCAGAGGTGCTCCTTGTTTGCCTGCTACAGGTGCCTGCAGGGCTCCATGGGGTTGGTAAGATTTCTCCTCTGAGATAGAATGACACTTTACTTTCCCTTCATCTGCCCTTCTCATGTTCCTCCTTCCTGAGGCTCAGCCAATCTGCACAAATGAAAGATTCACTTTTATGATTGCAAAAATCTTGAAAATCCCTAAAATGGCTTGGGTGATGAATGGGATGCAGATGTTGTAGTGAAAGGTCCAGATTTCCATGGTTCTTTGACAAGTTTTGAATATGACACATATGAGTTCCAGTTAAAAACATGGACTCACAGTACCCAAATTCAGCTGCTCTCTACTCCTGGAACCTAAACTTTAAACAATCTTCCTCAGCTATGTAAATCACACTTCTTACTATGCTTGGGGACACCTAAGTCTTGAGACTGCTGTGCAATTTAAGGACTATTTGATATTTAAGGCTTCCTGGAATTTGCAATGCAGCTGTCTCTCCTCCGATTGCTCCCAGAGGGCTCAAGCTGGTAAAGACTTCTCAGAACATGTCTACCAGCTTGGGCCCCACACAAAATACAGCATCAGCCATCTTCATTCAAGACAATGATGCTGGTGATGACCATTGCATAGCTTCATGTTTGGACACCATGGCACAATTCCAGATTTTGCCTGAGAGGTGCTCCCTAGCCACAGACTAGACGCTGTCTTCAGAAGGAGCTCTCAGACTTCTTTCAGAGCTGTCAGATTTAACGTAATGAGAGACTGACTGTCTTAATTACTTGGGCACTTGCGTGGGATGTTAGTTCTGATCTCTGCTGAGAATTCTGATTAAACAGTCTTTAGAGAAGGCGTGCATGAACACACTGGGATGGAGGCAGGCAGTTCTTAGCAGTGCTGATGTGCTAGATTTGGAGAGGAGTAGGGCACATCTATCCCCACTGTTTTATATTAGCTCGCTTAGGCAGCTCCTTGCTGGCCTTTACAATTCCCATCGTGAGGCTCCTGATGGATCCTGTGCATCACAGAAGGAGTTTGAATAACTCAGGGCTATACATTCTCCCACAGAAAGTGGTTATCTAAAAGTTAAGGAGCAAAATAGTTCTACCATCAGGTCTAATGGTCTAATTCAAGTCCCTTTGGCGATCTCAACCAAAGACACATTGAGAATGCAACTAGGAAGGCTTCCTACATCTTTAGTCGTTAACGTAAAGTCTTTTTTCCATTTTGGTCTACTAAATACATGTCTTGTTGATGTAGAAAGTGTCACAAAATGTCGGTTTGGGTTTTCTCTGCAGGTATGGGCTGTACAGGCAAGATTGGATTGGTTCATCTTTTGGTTGAGGGTAGGCAGCTTCCATTTGACACTACATTGATTTAGAGTATTACCTTTGTAGCAGTTGATATGGTGGGTTTAGGCTGTGTTGTCAGTGCACCTAAAAAGGCTGTGAGACCACCATTGTATAAATTTGGGGAAAGCAGTATCTGAGACAACAGGATTATACCACCGTGACTAAAGGTAGAATTCTGGTCACTAAGAGAAATCTCTATTAAAGCCTTAGAGGGATAACAAGACTAAGGAGAATATAATATTTGTTTACAGTGTTTAACAGGCAAACTTTAATTTTTAACGATCATGTACTGACTAAATTGTGATAGCTGGGAATATAATGAGAGTGTTTGTAGCTGAAGTATTGGAAAACATTTAACACCATTTTTCAAAACTCTACTAGCTAGTTCATTTTAAATCTTGTTCACCAGAATTACTGCTCAACGGTTACTGATCCACAACATATATTAACACAATCAAGTGTCTAATTTGCTATTGGGCTGCATAGACTGGCAGATGACAGGCAGAAGATTATTTATCCTCCTATATTCCCTCTCTCTTGCCCTGTACTTTCCTTAAACCATTTCATCTATATGTTTCATTTCAAAATCATGTCTGCTTATACTTTGAACATGGATTACAAGCAGTATTAGGAAAGAATGATGAAGAGAATTATACTGAAGATATCAGACAAGAGCAGAGAAATACCAGAAGAAAAGTCTCCAATCCTGTCAGAAGTCATGCTTGCCAATAACTAGAGGCTATGGGTTTGGAAAGATTATGTATTGGACCAGGCTGCAGCTTTTCAGCTAATTATTGTATTGTAGTAGCATTTACTGAGCTCACTTGTGGATCACAGCCCTGCTGTGCGGCATGAAAGAACAAAAGCAAGGATTTTACTTCAAAGATCTTATGTCTAGGGATTTTTTGTTTTGGTTGGTTGTGGATTTTTTTTTTTGGGGGGGGGGGGGTTGGGTTTTTTTTGGTTTGTTTTTCTAGCTAGATTATTGGGAGATTTCCTCTCATGCTGCCCCTTAAAATAAAGGCAGTTCTGGACTCTGGCCTGTAAACACTTCTCAGTCTGAAGTAACTGTGAAGTTGGAGCTGTGGGTTTCCTTACTCATGTTCATTCATTAAATCCAGAACATCACAGACACAGGCACATTTTTATTTCAGTGAAATGGCTGCAGATTTTTTTCAATGAGAATTTTCAAAACTAAAAAAAAGCATTTTGATTTTCAGGTTTTCACTGGAGAATTGGGCAGTGAGGCATACTGAGCAGTTTTCAGGAAGATGTATAGAAAAGTGATTTTTTTTTTTTTTTTAATTGCAGGCACACCAAGTAAGGTTAGCAAACGGAGAGACAAAATATACCCTTGCAGTTCTCCTACCTTCATGGTCAGAACAATCTGACATTAAACCATCACTCACTCCCCTGATTAGGTATGAGTCAGCTGTGTATTTAGTTAGTTTTCACAGAGCTGCTCTGGATAGACAGTACTAAAGAGGAGCTTAATGTTTCTACTGAGCATTAGCATAATAGCTAAATATTTTTTTTAATTGTAAGGTATGATACTCAGCTTTTCAGCAGAAGGGCTTTCTTTGTAAAAGTCTTGGCAAAGTCCTTTATGCCGCAGGGCCCTTAGTATGGTCCTGCCCAGAGCAAGATGGAAAAGCAGCTGCATAAAGCAATGGACAGTAACGTGCATCCAGATAAAATTTTCCATGTTATACTCCAGCCTTCCAAATCAACTAGTTAATACAATCTTTTCCCTTCTTTATATTCAGACTCTATTTGACTCTTTCTTTCACCTAACTTCTGCTTAGTCATGAAACACATTATAGTAAGGATGTTGAAACAAATACGCAATTGGTTATTTGCGAATATCCATATGGAATAGCTTTATATTGTCCCTGGCATAAGATTACCATAGACAATCACAACACTGTAAAATGATCAAACGTCTCTGATAAAAACAAGTGTGTGCTACAATTTAAATCTATTTCTGCTATATAAAAATTGATGCCAACAGACATGTAAGGGAATACTGCAATATCTTCAATATTTCAAGAATATATCTGAAGTTTCCTTATGGTCATAGTAGGGAAAAATTTATCCTACAAAACCATATGGTAACTTATGTTTTAGATGCTAAAACACTGTCAATGTTTTATTAAAGATATAACAAATATCTGGTACCACTATAAACTACTTTCCCCCACCACAAAGCTTAGCTATATCTTCCTCTCCAAAGACTGTAAGATGGGACAGATGGGTTGGTGCTAAACCCACCATAAATATGAGTTGGAATCATGCAAAGAAATTGAGAAGGCGGCAGTCCCTTCTTCTGAGTACTTTTTTCGATCATGAAGGGAATTAGGAAAGAATGCAAGTAAATGTGTCAAAAATCAAAGGTATTTTCAGAAAAGAATTAGGAATTTTAACATTATCTGTTCAATTTTTCTACACCTAAAATTTATTGATTTGATAAAAGAAATCAATTGAGAATAGATAATTTTTTAATATTGTATTGCAAAACAGTTGGGAGTGACTTGAAGAAATCATGTAGTGCAACCTCCTGCTCAAAAGGCAGGCTCAGCCGTGAGGTCAGACCAGGCTGCTCACAGCTTTATCCAGTCTGGTCCTGAAAACTTCCAAGGATGAAGGCTGATCAGCCTCCCTGGGCAACCTGTTCCACTGCTTCACTTTGCTCAGACAGAAAAAAAAAAAATAAAAAAAAATTCTTTATATCTAGTCTCTATTAAGTAAATATAATAAAATGGTAAAAATGAGGAGCCAAACTCTAAACCATGGCACTTAACTCCTTTTTGTAAACCTACTTCCAAGTGCATGAAAACATTGGAAAAGTAATGTTTATGGATTAGCCATCAAAGCGAAGGAAGCTTGAGAGAGTTGGGGTTGTTCAGCCTGGAGAAGAGAAGGCTCTGGGGAGACCTTATAGCAGCCTTCCAGTACCTGAAGGGGCCTACAGGAAAGCTGGAGAGGGACTGTTTATCAGGGAGTGTAGTGACAGGACAAGGGGTAACGGGTTTAAGCTGAAGGAGGGTAGATTTAGATGAGATACAAGGAAGAAATTCTTTACTCTGAGGGTGGTGAGGCACTGGAACAGGTTGCCCAGAGAGGTTATGGAGGCCCCCTCCCTGGAAGTGTTCAAGGCCAGGCTGGATGGGGTTTTGGGCAGCGTGGTCTAGTGGAGGGTGTCCCTGCCCGCAGCAGATGGTCTTTAAGACAGAGGGGATGGTCTTTAAGGTCCCTTCCAACCCAAACCATTCTATGATTCTATGATTCTAAGCTATTGGAGAAGGGAGCAGGGGAAGCAACAGGAATATTTATGAACAGCAACTGAAAGAAGTTTGGGTATGTGCTCTAAGTAATCTGCTCTAAACTTCACAAATGTAAAGAAGCTTTCCTTACCTTAAAAAATTGTTTTGGTTGTTGTGGAATTTAAGACAAACAAGCAATAAAGTTGGATGAAGACTAGACAGAATGTAACAAAGGTTAAAAAGAGGAAATTCATAATAATGATTATGAATTAAAGTTCTAAAATACAGATAGGGAAGTTAAATATATAGTAGAAAATGAATGGCTATCAGCATTAACAGAATTCATAAGGATTTCTAAAAATGTATGTGGAGAAAAAGGAATCCTAATAATGATTCATTCCCTGGAAGATGACAAATTCAATAGTAATGATGCATGATAAGATATGCTTAATGAATATTTTTGTCCTATATTTATATAAAGATGGAACAATGCATTCACGTCTTGCCAAAACAGTGAAATGCAGCTTATTCCAGCAGTGAGAGAGCTCTTGAAAACCCTGTCAAGGCTAGCTGCTGTAATCAGAAAGATCCGGTAACTTGCATGCAGGAGTTTTAGGAATTGATTTAGAAGTTATCTGTACTACTGGACTTAACTGTTGCTATTTATTGGAATTCTGGAAAAGCTGCACTTAAGATATAAAGAGGCCATATGGGAAACAAGTGGGACATCTTCAGTGATTACAGAGTTATTACAGTAATTTCTATCCTAAGCAAATTAATGAAATAGCTGATATATGAACTCAGGCAATAAATGACAAGGAAAAAAAGATAGCGATATAATTCAACATGCTATTATTTTTTTCAATGAGATTGCAAGACTGAATAAAGATAATGACATTTATGCAGCTTACTTGGATCTCTCAGTAGTGTTTGTCTTTATCTTGCATGATATTGTTATTTAAAAATAGTTTGTTACAAAATCAATACAACAAATTTAAACTGATTGAAATATGGGTGATGATAGATCTCAACGTGTAACTATTAATGAGAAGCTACTGAAAAAAAGGATAAGTTTCCAAAACTTCCTAACGTTCCTAGCCTGTTTCTCAGTAGCTGAATAATAGCTATCTGTAATAATACATCAGCAACACAATGAAACTTCCAACATAATGTTAATTAAATGCATTATCAGGAAGAGGGGAATCAAACTGTAGACAAGTCTAGTGTGTGTGGCAAAGCAACCTAGAGGAGTCCAATCCATCCTTAATCTGGTATTGTTCTGGCTAAGATCAGAAAAATAATTCATACCCCTCAGAAAGATGTTAGAGTGCTCACTAATAATGCACCACCGGCAAGTTTAAGATGGTGTGATTTCTGTAACCCTTTGGAATATGTGAAATAAAGGTACTTTTCAACCACGTCTACATCATCAGAAATCAAAAGCTAGCCATACTGCAACTGGTGGTCACCATGTACACACAGACAGACCTGGAACTTGTGCGTAGCCTTTTAGGAGCTGAACCTGAGATGGGGAAAAACCCGAGTCCCGTATGTATGGAGCACTTGGCTAGGGACACTGAGAGCAGTAATACAATGACAAAGGCAAGATTTAGGATGGTTGTCTTCCTATTATTCTCTGGTCACCAGCCCTGAGGAATCTGAATCCAATAACTGAGAAGCCTTCGTGCAAATAGTAAGCATTTCCTCACATCCCTTCAAAGGCAATCGAAGAATTGTGAATGTGACTTAATGTTCGCTTACTTTAATATAGAAGGAGCCCATGCATGCTGGCGAGTAATGTCTTCCCTTATTTTGCCTTGCCTTCCCTGCCTTTCCCTGTCCTTCTATGCTCTGCCCTACCTTGAGTGATTTATTCACTGCATCAGTGCACTTAAGTCATCAGGATGAAGAGTATTGCTCTATATCGTCAAGCCAAAAAAGAAAATTACTCTTTTAGGTTAACCCAATTTTTTTGTATTCTCATTCTGGGACAACAAGAGGTCACTGTAAATAATTTTGGCCTGAGTAAATCATTGAGCCATTTCACCTTAAATATGGCATTGTACTGTAATTAGCAATACTACCTCTTTAGTATAAAGTATGCTAACTTAGAGATAAGTATTTTATTATTACAAACTGAAGAATTTCATATTAGATAAACCTTTATAAAATGATACAGCAACATGAGAGGTTCTGGTTTTTGTTCTGAAGGCAAAGTATGTGTCATGTACAGAAACATCTTTGGTGATGAGATAAAATGCATCAATCTCGTTGTCCTCATATAACTCACCATAGCAATTATTTAAGTGATACAGAAGAGTATCTTCCTTTTTCATATGTAGCAATTTGTGTGATAAAAGGGCAATGGAGTAATAAAAAGTGTATATTTCACTGGTGGTTATGAAACACTGTGTGCCTGAAATAAGTATAGTGAGTAATACCAAATGGCATTTGCAAACTTAAACAAATTGAGTCACATATGTTGTAGAAAACAGTACAACATACTTGCCAATACTTGCCATCAAACCAATCTAGGGCAAAGGACTAGTGAGAATCAATGCAGTTTGATTACTGTCCAGCATGACTCACACTTGAGAGAAACTTCAAAGAAAATTACCTGAGAATGTATTTTTAAAATACATATTATTTTCCTTCTTTAATAACAAAATACAGATTTTTAATTGAAAACATTATTGAAGTTATTTTTGAAAAAAACACCCCATCATTCGTTTTAATTCTTCAGTATTTTTTAAAGGAATTTTAATTTGATTTTTTCATTTACAATGTTCTAAGTGAACCAAAAGTATTTCCTTGTTTACTTTTAAAACAGAACCACAGAGAAAAATGTCTTAAGCACTCGTATAAGGAACACCGGCAAATTCTACCTGGGAGAACACAAAATGAGCTCTTCAAAAGTTCTATACAAGGAGATTGGAAAGTAACAAAAGTATGGAAAACATTGTTCCTTTTAACAAATTATCTAAGAAAGATCTTGCAAAATTAAATATGCAAAGTGAAAAATACAGTCCCAAGTGAAAAGCAGGAATTTATTGGCAGGTATGTCAAACCAGAATAAGGTAATATACTAGAAAAGGGATAAAAAGTTAAGAACTTCATCCCTGAAGATAAATAAATGACCTAACAGATACAAACTGTAACCACATAGAATGTAAATATTGCAATGAAGTTAAATACCTTGTCAGCAATTGGGTACTAAAGCTATGCTTTCCAGTTTAGCTGCGTCTCTTTGGAAGATTTGGCTTTAAAAAGAGACAAAATCAGCAATTGGCATTATGCAGGTTAGGAAGAATCAAAGAAATATAAGTAGGAATTTCAGAAGTTCCCAGCTCCACATGAGGACTTGCAGATGGGCCCCGCTATGGTCCAGGGGCTTTGACAGCCCGAAGGAGCCCTTGCTCCCTTTTATTTGCAATGATCTGTTTTGAGCTGGACTAGTTTATTGGTGTGCAAAGAAGCTCCAGATACAATGTACTGGTACAATTTGGGGTGATGTGTTGTGTTTTTGCATGAAGTATGATGTTTTATGCCACTGGACAGTTATATCTTACTGTGGCCCCAATGTTGGTCAGTGTCATGGCTCCTAACTTCTGGTGGCCTTGCCTTCAAAACAAAAATCAAAACAAAATGATGCTGTGCTACATGCTGAGTTTACTGTGAATCCAGAGCCACTCAGAGCTGTCCAGTAAGAAATGCTGAGATGTGGAATCTCTCCTAATTCCTGATCCTTTTGGGGGGGATGAATTATGTCCTAGCTCTTAGTTTCACACTCTGCTTGGACATTCTCCTAAAAATAGGTGTCTACACCTAAAGTTCATAGAATCATAGAATCATAGAATAGTTTGGGTTGGAAGGGACCTCAAAGACCATCTAGTTCCAACCTCCCTGCCATGGGCAGGGACTGCTTTCACTAGGTCAGGTTGCCCAAAGCCCCATCCAACCTGGCCTTGAACGCTTCCAGGGATGGGGCATCCACAGCTTCTCTGGGCAACCTGTTCCAGTGCCTCACCCTGTTCACAGTAAAGAATTTCTTCCAAATATCTAATCTAAATCTACCCTCTTTTTGTTTAAACCCATTACCCCTTGTTCTGTCACTCCAGCCCTTGTAACCAGTCCCTCTCCAGCTTTCCTGTAGGCCCCAGTTATGGTTTGCTTGTTGTTTGCTTGTTTGTTTGTTTGTTTGTTTTTTCTTTTTTAAATGGGAAGTTGGGAAGGCTTCCTTTTGGTTAGTAGCTCCAGGAGCAGAGCTCTCACCCTGGAGAACTGGAGAGACTTGGTGGCCTGAAGGCACTCCCCAGAAGACCGGTCTGACCACAAAGCTACTGACTATTTAGAATTAAAAAAAAACCAAAAACAAAAACAAACCTCTCATCCCTTCCTGTTGAACTTTGTATTGCGTATTTAAAGATCTTTCAGCCTGAAAAAAAGCAGCATGGAAAGCAGCAGGACGCTGCAGCCCAGCAGAGCGGTCATTGGCTGTGGAGAGGGAAGATGAGTACTCCAGGCACCACCAGCTCCCTCTCCCCGGCTTCCCCCAGGGCAGCAGCACCAACCGCGCTGAGTGGAAGCAGCTGGCCCAGTCCTTCACGGGTGTCCCAACAAACAGGCGTGCTACAAATACGCAGAACAGATTGAACCCTTCGGGCAGTGTAAACTAATGTTTATCTAGGTTTAGGATCCAGATGGGGCTCAGCTCAAGATAGGTGTTCGGCTGGTCAGTGCTGTCAAAATCAGATGTTTTTAAAACCTTGAGGCTTAGGAGCTTTTAATCACAAATAGTCACCTTTACAGGTGGTGGGGTTTGTTTGTTTGTTTTTTGTTTTTGTTTTTAAACTAACAAGCTTCAGGATTCCTGGTTCCTGATGTCCATTTTTGTAACTAAATCTTTTTCATGGAGATGGGCTTCCGTGACAAAAAGGGTTATTTTGATTCAGGCTCCAAATTCATCTTGCTTCTCCTGTCATTGTTCCAAAAGGACATTTGCAACTTAGAGGCAAACATCTAGAATAAACTAGTTGCACCTTTTTGGAGAACCTAAAGGAATTCAGATGATCAGGCTTCTTTATTTACAAAGTTGTCTCATTCATAGACCCATCTTTTCACTATTGAATTTCTTGGTTTGTGGTATAGCTATAGTATTTGGCTTAAGTGCTATTAGTGTCTTATTTATTTCACCTATTACCACCTAATGAACTTTAGAACAGGTCCAGTTATAAAAGATGTATTCGAGGAAGTTTTAACTCACTCCCAGCCATCAGGAAAGCAAATATAATTCAGTACATGCCAATCACTAAATAGCTTGAAGTCAGTGTCGTGCAGAACAAGCGATGCTTACCATCAGCAGCCCTTTATAGGCGTAGACAATCCCAAGCCAAATTGTCATGTGAGTGTTTTCACAGTGTTCCAAGATTGGTCGGATGGAAATATCTCTGCCAGCAGGGTCCGGCTACAAAAATAAAAGGTGAAATATTTGGATTCAGATTTCATTTGTATTCACACCTCAGAGGTACTTAAATGTCTTCTCAGTAGATTGAGGATGTGTAGAATACAGAGTTGACAACTTTAAAGTAACTGGTGACGACCCATGAGCCTGCAAAGGAATACAGTGAAAAGCAAAGATCTGAAGAAAACAACTGCGTGACAGCTACCACCAGATGAGGTCACCTCTACTGCAAACCAGAAAGGAAAAGTCTGGAGTCACTCCGTCTTTAACAGTGTCAGTCACATTTATCAGCTTTAGGACATCTAATTTTTCTACAAGGCAAACAGCTTGAATGCACAGGCATGAAAATAAATGTGCTTGAAGCCATCCCTTCTTTCACCTGCAGTTCTTGTGTCACTGGCAAATGGCTGATAAACAATGTATGAAACACTGCTGTGTTTCAGGTGTTTTTTCACTGACAACCATGAACTAAATCAAAGACCATTTACTATGGAAACTACATCAGTAGCTTATAAGGGAGTATAAATCATCAAATATCTGGAAAAAACGTCCTTTAGAGCAAGTGAACATCTATGCAAAATTTAATACTGCTGGAAGCTTTGTAGCTTTCCATTTATTTTGGAAAGGAGATTGTATAAAAGTGCAGAATCAAGAGGACTTGCAGACTACCAGGACTGTTTGTGTGAGGGAGAAGTTAAAATTAAGACTCAGAGAAACTTGTGAGAACAACCCCCAATCTCACTCGTCTTTTTTTTTTTTTTTTTTTTTTTACAACAGGTAACACAAAGAGCAAACGGGTACTAGCTACTATGCTGTCTACAATTATATATTAGGGTATGGTCCAACTGCTTTTTAATGGTGTACACTGTATAAGAACACAAGGTGCCTCTCGTATGTGATTCTAAGAGATCCTGTTTTAGTTAGGTACTGCAGAATACTCCTGTTGGCTATTCTGAGCTGTGTGTACTTACAGTCTGTTTTGCTTTACAGAATACACTGAAACACTGAAAGCTATTTTTCCTTTCTACATTGAAACACTGGATCTGAACTTCGGCTAAACTAAGATCAACCCAGACATAACTTTCTGTACCTCATAGTCCCAGGGCTTTGCAATTTCCCCTTTCCCCGTGCAATTTCCCATGTGTAAAATGTCTCATGCAGAAGAATAATGATTATAATATGAGCTAAGGAAAAATCACATTGTCAGCAACCGAAACATAGAATTATGTGTGTGAGGACTTTAGAGAGACCTGAATAATTTCCTAAAGCTTATTCTAGCTGCCTCAGATGCTGGTATGAATTTTACTATGGATTTCAGTGATCACAGCATTAATCTACAGCTCAGTTTCTTCCATCAGTCTTTTTGAATGTGAGGCATTGCCCCGACCTCATACACTGTAAAAAGATAATGTAACAAAGAAAGAGGTAGACAAAAAATACCCAAACAACCTTGTGCTATGCGCTGCATAGTCAAAGGATTCATAATTTTCTTTGCAAATCCTGCAGTAGGCAAGACATGAATCACAGAATCACAGAATGGTAGGGGTTGGAAGGAACTTCTGCAGATCATCTAGTCCAACTGCAATGCCTGAGCCTGCTATAAAGGGGTTTTTTTTTCTGTCTTTGAGTTACAGTATACCAACAGTTGCATCCCTCATGGTCTGGAATTATGCAAGTTACATAAAATGTAAGCTTGTGGTCATCAGAATGTCTTTTTTTTTTTTTCCTTCACACTGGGGAGTCAGCACAGAACTGTCTTTTCATTTCCCTAGCTCTACATTCCTTTTGCCCTATATCCCCCCTATTTCAGTTTCATACTTTTGTGAACCAAGAAATTTTATAAATAATGTACACTTCCACTTGCTGCAGTGGACCATGTCATGTGGTTTGTTTCCCTCGTCCCTGGATTGAAACCTCCACTCACGCTTAAACTGAAGGATTCCACCACTTCTAACCATCTCCGAGTAATTGGAACTATTCCTTATTCCAAAGAATATTACCGAAATGCAAACTCTTACTTAGCCAGTGGCAGATTCTATTTTCATTTTCACTATGTGGTTATTCTCTAATGCAAATTTGCTTCAGCATTGGAGAGCGTATGTCCATTCATTACTCAAAACTGAGACCTGGGTAGAAAAATGATGAAATGGACTTCTTTTCAAATACTATTAGAGAGAAAGAAGTCGCATAATTTCCTTGGTAGGAAGATTGTCAAATGGTATAAGGCAATGACAATTTAAAAAATATGTTAATTAAATAAATCAGTGTATTCAGATTTCCTATGTAAGATAAGAAAGTCTCGTGAAGTGCTCTAGGGGGAGCAGGAAAAGAGAGAATACTGATTGCAACATCAGCAAAAGTGTACATGGGGCAGCGCTTCTTTCCAAGCACCTCCCAGATCTGCAAGGTAGTAGTATTTGAAACAAAATTTTACTGAGGTCTTGTGCATTTGGACTTAAGCGTTGGCAGGTAGTAATTTTACAGTGAACTGATTTTGCTGATTACTTATCGCTACTGCAAAATGACATTCCTGTTTTACTGCTTTTAATTTGCCATTCTGTTTCTTCCCTGATTTTGCATGAATTAACTAATCATAGCAAAAAGCTGGGTTAAAAAAACAGGATATTTTCTGATGTCAAAAGAATTTTTAAAAACTCTACAATTACAGCTGAATGGAGCACTTCACTGACCTCTCTAATCATCCACCATTTGTGCACTTTGTTACTGCTTTAAAGAGGATGACAACATAAATGCTACCAGTGATTATATATGTACTGGAAATTTGCCCTTTCCTTTTATAGAAAACAATCTAAATGCCCTTCAGATGTCATTCTCAAAAGCCTGAAGACCTCCTGTCTTCTGATTAGGCTGAAGCTTTCCTACCTCTTCTGAAACCTAATAAGGTTTCTGACATTGACATCAATTTCTGGAGTGTTTTCAGCAGTTGAACGTAAACAGTTTAATCTGTTCACCTCATACAAGAGTTGTGTATCATCACCACTAAAGTGCTTGTTTTACATCAGATCTGCTAGGTCTAGAAAGCAACCCAAACCAGTAAACAGATTACCTACAGAATGTTTATATCCCCTTTCTGTGCACGTTCAAATTATTATTAGTCACTTCTGTAGTTTTGTTGCCTTTTCATTTTCTTCGCTCTTCAGCCTGCTGATGGGCTGGCTGGTCCTCGTCGCAACAGGTGAATGACGACTTAGGTGGGTGCTGCTAGAGGGAGGAGTGAAGCTAAAAACCACCTGAAACCAGCGGGGAAATTTGCAGGAGAGACCTGGGCAGGGGCAATGACAGAGACTGCTGAGTGCCTCCCGCCTTCCTGCACCTCCTCGAAATAACGGAGCAGCAACGAGGCTCTTGTTTCCTTCGCGCAACTACGGATCGTGGTACAAAACCACAGGCTTGGTTTAAGCTGCTTTCCAGAGCGGCTCGTGTTAGGGAAGCAGAAAGGCAGTGCTGCAAGTGCAAGTGCTCTTTTCTTTGAACAATTTTCTCCAATTCCACTAAGGCTCTAGCTCCGTTTGAGTAACCAAACGTACGCAGTGTAATGGACATCTTTCCTAGTCTCAGGCTAAGGTGTGGGAAGATGGGGCAACCCACCCTGAGGCACCTGTGCCTTCTGGGCATGATGATATTTGATCCATATAAAGACAGCTCTTATCTCCTTTTTTTTTTTCATCTGTAGCTACAGTTTCTTAGTGGCTTATACTAGCCAAATTCCCCTTGGAAAAGACCCCACACAGTATATTTGTATGACGATTAATGTATCATTGACCTATTTTGTGTCTTTATTGCCATTACTTCTCTGTAGCTCCACATAGGTCTTAAAAGGAGGAAGGGTCTACGTTCCACGAGGCATTTCATCCAGCAAATGTCTGTGAAGAACAGACTGGGCCACCACGCAGTATCCAAAAGTCCTTGACCTTCCTAGGGTACTTCTTCTATGTGGTCACCTCTTCAGGTCCTGTTGATGGTACAGCAGATGTTCCTTACTTACAGAGTTGTGGTGGTGCTGTGTGACACAGCTCATGGCTGGGCAACCTCAGAAAGCTTTCTAAGAAACTTTGCAGCGGATTTCCAGTGCGACATTTTGCCACTTCTGCAGCTGCAGTTTCATCAGTGAGAAAATCAGAACATTAGGCCTCGGTCTTTCCCAAAGATGGATGTGAAACATAAGGTAAAGAGTTGCAGCTTCTGATTACTATGTTTAAAATAAACTGTGCGGTTCCCATAGTATGGGAAAAAACAGGATCATACTCTTCTGTCACATTGTTAAACTGGTCTTCATATACCATCCCACTCTCTGCTTTATCTTCCCTTTAAATGGCTTCCATCTAACTGGCATAATGACTGTATACTATCGCTAGTCTGCAGCATGAATTAGACATCTCTGGCATGTTTAATTTGGCACATTTAACAGTCATATGGAGCTGAAATGTGATTTGTTATCTGAAAATCCAGACTTTGCTAAATTAGAAGATGAGCCTTACTTCTTTTTAAATTCACTTCTTTTTTTTTTTTTTTTTTCCCAAGGATAATTATAGTTTATACTATAAAGTCTGTAAGAAATTAAATTTACTTGCACGTTGTAACAGGCCCTCCTCTGTGCTAAACTGCATATGGAAAGGTGTTCCGCAAAAGGATTTAAACAGTTTTAGCATGCAGTGTATTGTAGCCAAGCTCTCAATTACTGATGAAAAGAGAAAGAGAAGGATCAGAGGCTGTCTTCTTTATTTGAGGGTATTTTTAGAGAAAAACAACTGTGATATGAAAAAGAGATTTGCCAGGAAATGGATCCCTTTTGTTTCATATATTTTTTACTTTGTGTAGGCATACTTTCCATGAATGTAAAATAGCAAATGCAATACTAAACTGGGGTAGCTCATTTGGAATATCTTCCAATTAAAAATTTGGTAAGCAACCTAGAATAAAAGCTTGTTTGTCTTTGTTCATATCTGCGCTGGGGTTCAGATACATTACAAATCACATTGTATGATATGTAGTAGCTCAAACTGTTACTGGATTCTTGCAGTGCAGTGACCAATTTAATTTCTCTTCAAGATTAATTGAGAAGTTCAGTCATTTCTGTAACAGTCTAATGATCCAGGACAGTGATTGATTTGAAGACTGTTTCTTCATGTATTTTTCTTTGATTCAGAGTCATGGGACAATTTGATCATGGAACAGAAAATCAGCTTTTAATAGGTGAGCACAGTATTGTTTCATATAGT
Organism: Grus americana; assembly: GCF_028858705.1. Lineage (NCBI taxonomy): Eukaryota > Metazoa > Chordata > Aves > Gruiformes > Gruidae > Grus > Grus americana. The sequence goes on from NC_072853.1 coordinate 68,002,152, forward strand.
AAGGGCTGTTTTCCAGTATAGGAATGCAGGATTCTGTTACCGGAAGCAGGCTTTCCACTAAATAACTATCCTTACACCTGGCTGCTCCATGACTCCTGCAAGAGAAATGACAAACATAAACCTTCTGACCTCCGGAGAAGGTGAGGACAAGGTTCTGAGCAACTACAACGTCCAGTGCATCCAGGGTGCATACTTGATACTCTCTCATGCAGACCTCAAGGAGAAAATTATTTTGGACTTGAATGTAGATTTTTTTTTTTCCAAAATGTTTAAATAATGTTATTTATATCTGTAAAAACATTTACTGTTGAGAACTATGAAAACACAACTGCAGCAAGATAGCATGCTCTATCAGTTCCCATCTGAATCGAAAACCTTTTCATTAGGATCAAAAGTTTAGGAATGTTACTTTTTAAATTTTTTTTCCCATAATCTGAGGTGGAAGACAACATTTTATTTCATGAAATAGTTACAACTGTTGCAGTCCCTAATCTGTGGGTGCACTTACTTTGAACTGGAACAATGAATTAACACTCATGGCACTATCAGAAAGGGAGCTGTTAGCTCATCATATGAAGGTTAAGCAAATCGCCTAGGAAATCTGAGAGGAATTCAGTCTATTGAGCCTTACTTCTCTGAGTTAGAAAAAGCATCTTTCTTTCTGATAACTACAATGATCAATATAAAAATTCTCACTCCACTTTTTATTGGTCCAGAGATAGAAGCAGTTTTCTACAGTAAAGTTCTAATTAGAAATTAGAATCAGTAATTTCTAAAATTTTATTTCTAATTCTTAATTAGAAATTTACTGGAAAAATGTTGAAGAAAACTTTCTCCATTTAACCTTTTTTTGTTTGGAAAAGGATCAATTTAAATCAATTTAATGACTTGAAATTACATTTAAAATCAGTTTTGCAATTCTTTACGATGTCCCCCTGCAAATTTATTTAAAACAAAAATGTGTGATTTTTAGATTGTGACTAACTTTTAAAACAGTATTTATTTATATTAATTACACAGATTAAAAATAAATTACTGGCATTTCAAATGGATGCAAACTAAAAAAAAAAATAAAATTGGCTCTGTGTTTTGTGAAAGTTTTAGAAACCTTAAGGTTATCTTAGTTTGTAACAGAGAAGATTGCAGACACTTCAAATAAATACATTAATGAATGAGGCTGAGGATGGCTCTTGACCATTTCCAGCGGTTCCACAGTGGTGATGAGAACTGCAGCGATGCAGCACAGCAGTATTATTCTAAACTATAACCCCACCGCTTAGGCTGAGGTGGGAACTGCGCGGGACAGCAGTCAGCCTCGGGCCCAAAACGTCCCTTCTTCCCAAACCCACGAGAGGAGTGGCTCGGTGGAGTCCTCCAGAGGAGGATTTGCACGGAGCTGTGGTATGAAGTGTTTCGGGACGCAAGGTTTCTCACGTAGATCTGAACACACACCCCCTGCCCCTGTGACGTGAAGTAAAGGATACCTGTAGGTTATCCAGGGAGACTACAGGGTATTTTCTGCTTCGTTCATTTTCTTGTTATACTGCAATTCAGCTCCCCATCCCACCTCAGTCAATTAATCGGACTCAGGCATTATCTGGCTTCACAAAAACTTCAAAAAATTAAACTCTTCCAACAGTTCAGAAGAAATCCTGTTTACATTGTAACTCCTAAAACCCCCCCCTTCATTCCAAGTGGTATTTTAGCATAGCATACGTATGGGACAGTAAGAGTAATTCTGTAATGGCTGACTCTCTAGAAATCCTCGCACAATGAAATGACATTTTCTGGAATACCAACATGTATATCCCTACTTTTTTATCTGGTCACTTTTTTTTTTTTTTTAATTTGTTTTTCTAAAATGTAAAAAAGATGTACCACATAAGCCAAGGAAAAAAGTACTAACAATTTTTGGGGCTTCAAGGGTATTACTGCAGTTATTTTACATCACTCAGCTTGCTACAAATACAGGTCTCATTTTACAAGTGGATGGGAGTGAAGACAGACAGACAGACAGAAAAAAAAGAACACGTTAGAGATAACCGCTGTAATTCTACTACCCCAAAACAATAAGGTCTGGTAATACAGTCACAGTGATAGTCACCCTGTAATATCTTTAAAACAAACCTACTTTCTAGCTCCCCATCTGTCTCTTGTACAAATAATTCCACAAAGCAGTAAGCACACATAGTGTAAGTTAGTGTGATTGAAAGATGACAAAATGCCAGAAAAGCTATTTATAGACTCTTGTATTGTGAATGTGTCCATACATTTACTTGTAAAGAAAATCTCTCGGCAGTGTTATTTATAACATCACTTTACTTAATGATTTTTATTTTGCTGTTGTGGTGCTTCATTTTTATTTAAATGAAACTGGTTTTTGAGACCCAAAATGTTCCCAGAGATTTCCTGGTATTTTTATTAATATCATCCCCTAATCCAAGCAGTTTCATTTATTTGCATTAGCGTGAAATACAAAATAATAGATTAGGCTGAATAAAGAAACCCCTGTGATCCCTGCAAACAAATGCAGACTAGCAATGAAATGGAAAAGGTAAAATTCTCTTGTATCATGGAGTGTTTCAAACAACTGTGACTAAGTCTTCCCACTCTGCACTCAGCGATCTCTTCAGCAGAAATTTTACATCACATTATTCCCTCGGAGAATGTTGCCCCAATTACATATCTAGGGACTGGATAATGAAACGTTTCTGCATAGGTGCATGGAGGCTGCGGGATAAGTGTCACAAAGACTTAATAAAGCATTCTCAGCAGTCGAACACGTGTTTTTCTTTGCAAGGAGGGCAAAAGGCCAAGATACGCAAGAGAGGCAGGTTAGAGGAATGAAGACCTTTGTCATTACCCAGGCTCTCCTGCACTGCACAGATTCTTCTGGAAATGTGCACTTCTTGGTGTCGGTTCACAAATAGAGGAAGAATATTTTCCCCTCCTTTCCTGTGAAGCTGCCCAGAATCGTGGCTGACAAGCTGGACATGCAGTTTCTTCTCGGGTTTTTTTTTTTTTTTTTCCCCTTTCCTAACTAGATTTCCTGCTACACTGGAGGCCACACCAGCCATTCTCCTTGGTGGCTGGAGCAATTCAATACCTCCTTGCTCATGCTAATGGAAACAGACAGCGTTAACGTGGAAGTACGGCAAAGAACAGCAGAGCAAATATGCAGAGGACAGCCATGGACCAACTGTTAGGGTGGCCCCAGCAGGAACCAAGGTAGGGGCTCTCTTTGCAGATAATTTTCTAGCGGGTAGGCTTTGAGTTGTAAGCAAGGCTATGACTTATCGTTCTTTCTGTGGCACTTAGAGAAACAGGATTTAGCACTTTTCCTGTAAATAAGCCAGAGTTGCACCCGACAGCTCACAGAACCTTATCATTGGTTGCTCCTCCCAACAAGAAAATCTCTCAGGTCCTCAATTGTGCCCAGCTATTTGGGCCAAGGAGGGCAACAATCTCACTTCTATAATCGTCTTATATTTTCTGTTTAGTGCTATAATTCCTTTGATTTATGGATTCTGACAATATTTCTTACTATGCCTATTTGCATTGCAGTGACAATAACAAATGGACACTGTCTTCATGCAGAAAGTGAAAAATCCATTCCCTAAGAGGATTTAAAAACATACATAGGAGGTGTGGGAGAAGAGAGAAGCATAAAGTAGGGTTGTATGACATTTTCAGAGGCAAATATCAGTGGAGACCACTGTCCCCCTGTGCAGGCACTGACAAATGAGTAGTTTCTGGGCTGTAGCAAATAAAAAGGATTATTTCTCAACATGAAGGACATTTTAATTTCCTCATCTATTCTTTTATACTCTCCAAAACAGTTAGATTATGGTCCATCAACCCACTACTGGAGGATTTTGTTGCTACTTTTATGACCGCACTAACACATAATTAAGTGGAGGTCTTTCCTTTGTTTTCAAAAATTTTGAGCAAATCTTTAATTTGTAAATGCTAAGACTAGCTAAATAAGTATGTTTTCATAATTACATCACAATAGTTGTAGCAGAAGCACCTACATCTCCTCCAAAGTCTAGTTCTAGAAGTAGGTGATTCAACCTACCCATCACAAAAGTTGCTCTGTGTAAAATCAACTCCTAATTTCTTGTTGACGGTCAAATGTAAGGTGCATCTTAATATAGGGAAGTACATGAAAATATTTGTCTCTCATAAGAATTTTGAAGATTTCAATTTTTTTTCTCCCACCTTGCGACACTAATAATGTCTCAGAAACATTTTTTACATGCCATGATCCAAAAACTGAATGGATGAATAAATAAATAAAGGTCAGGTCAACAGAAATATTTTTAATACTTCAAAAGATTTAATTTGCTTTTGACCTTTTAAAACCGTTAACCTTATTTTATATAACCTAACTCCATTTTGAAAAGAAAGGTCATTTTGAATTAAAAAGAGATTTTCTTTAGTTAACAAAGGTCAACAAGAACATTTTAGCACTTTCCTACCAAAATAATTCTGCATGGGGAAACTCACTGAGACTGCCTTTTTCTTACAAGTATATAAATCTAATGACTACTTAATGTTTTCTGAGAAAAATATCTCAATACTTAAATTAAAGAATATCATCAGCAATAAGATCGTAATTACCTGGTCTTGACAGATTAATTTTGAAGAGTCACACTTGATAGTATAGCTGATCCTACATTAGAGCAGAGTGACACCAATGAATGAACCACACATCTTGAAAACTTTTACTGCCATAATTATGCCAGAAAAACCTACAGACTGGAGGTGAGTACAGGTGAATGAATGTACACGAAGTATGCCTTCATCTTTGGTAGAGTCCTACTTCGGCTGTGAAAGATATAGCCCTTGGCTACTAAACTTACTCTTGGAATCTTAAACTGATTCCTCCCCTGCCTTAAAGAAGGAATCTGAAATGAGGCTTAGGATTCTATAGTTATATTGGCATTACAGTTAAATGAGACCGTTTTGATAATTTTCTCATCTTCAGCAAAACACAGGATGTAGATTTCCCTTGCATTAACTCCAGTTTGAAATAAAACATCTCTTCTAGAAAAGAAAACATTCAGTGACGATGAACCTATATAACTGCTGCTGAGTCAATTCTGTAGACCGCAAAAGAAATTTGCCCTCATTTTGCTCCTTATTTCTAAAATGAATTTACTGTCAGGTTCCCTTAGATCTTACTATGTTTTCTCTACTGAATTGAAAGGCTCTGTAATGAATTTTTGTTCCTATGTTGGTATTTACAGATTTTGGCCCAGTAAACCCTTAATGTTGTCCTTGATAAGCTAAATATTGAGCTCCTAGTGTTTTTCACTATGGACATGTTTTATCTTTCTTTAACAAGTCTTATTGCTCTTCATTGAACCATTGGACCAGTATGTTTCCTGAGTTCTGAAGAGTGGAATGTAGCACACTATGCTGGTCATGGTTGCCCTGGAGCCATATCCAGGATTAATACCACCATAACACCCAAGGTCAAGTTAGACCAAAGTGTATATATGAAACCGCAAATGCCATAAAATCTCTCAATTTCTGTTTTCTCTATTCTAAATGAATAGAGAGAGGTTAAGATATTTTAAAAGCTATAGAAAGGAAAATAGATAATCTTGAAATCTTATTCACCAAGTATTTCTCCTGATTTCATAGGAATAGTTGACTTAAGTAAGAACCAATAATAGTTGCACTAAGCTACCTTGAAAGTTACATGCCCGCAAAACACAAAAAGAATAGCAGTTACGGAGATTTTTGATTTTTCCATTACGTCTTTCTTCTACAAACAGCTCTTTCAGTGTTGTCACTTCTATTGACGTTATTCAGAGCAAAGCAGGTAGTCATGGGAATTTTTTATTTCTCTCAGTTCAGTAAAACTTTTATGCAACATTTTTCTTAAATAATTTATCTTCTTTCAGCATCTGTCAGACCAGATTTCATTTAACACAAGTCTACCACACACTTTAAATGTTGCAGGTCCTTTGCTCTGGTATAAAACAGAAGAATTTTCAGTTGATAAGAAAGCAAGCCAACGTGAAACAAAACCTAGCAACCATAAACCCCATTTTATATTTCCATAGAATTGTTTTTACATTGTTAAGCTCCATATCATATAGTTGCTTTTTTTGGCTTTTGAAGCACATGTTCGATATATATGTAGTATAAGCAGATAATTCTGAACCTATTCTACCTTGCAATTCCTACATCTTCTGGATAAAAGTAGTACATTTGCTTATTTATAAGAGTATGTTTCAGTGAATTCTTGTATTAAAAGATCTAGATGAGACAAAATGCTTATTTTCAAACTAAAGAATTATAGGAAGCATTGATCTGTAACCATTCTCTGATGTATTTTTGTATTTTTTTTCTATAAATATACAGTGTATATCTATAGCTGTAATTTTTTTTTCTCTTGTCATGTGAATTTAAGTTGTCTTGGTAGATACTGATGATCCTACCTACAAGCATCTTCCCAGTACAGATGTGTCAGGCATCAGTATAAAAGGATGGTTTCGGGATCCGGTATTGGAAGCAAAGCCTGTAATCTTTACTGCCCTTGAAGAATTCATTGAGGTGGTTATTTCTGAGGTGAAGTGCTTCCATCATCCTCTGAGCCTATCCATCAATCCTTTTTTTTTAAGAGGGTGTACTTAGGAATTTCATCATTCCTCCCATAATTTTTTTAGGAATGCTTATTACATAATTTTATTTTAGCAGGTGAGCATGTGTAATTCTTTAGAGCACCTCTAGAGCTGATATGAAAGTCCTCAAAAACTCTTTCTCAGAACAGCCCCTAACAGCTTACATTTACACCCAAGTTTTCATTTCTGAGATCAAGGCATTGAAAAGAAAGAGTATGTGGATTGGTGCCTTTGTTCATCCATACCGTTTTTCACTGCTCACTGAAAGACAGGCAGAGGACGAGATAAGGACGGGCAGAAAGGCAGTATCAGCACGAGGGCAGGAAGGTTTCAGTTCAGGAAGAGCAGATTGCTGAATGGTGACGGTGTCAGCTAGGTTCGTCTCACTTGCCGTTCACCTCCTTGCCACCTACAGCCACTAGCCTGTCACACATTTCGGGATAAACCTCTTCTGTTTGAGCTACCTCATCAATTATTACACTGCCACCATATCCCCTTTAGGGTAGCAGTGTGACAAGACTTTAGGAGAGGCAGGAGCTGTGACCTTCTGGCACTTTGTACTGGACTGCATACTGCAGTGCTAGAGGACTTCCTTGGAGGACCAACCAAAAAGTGCTGGGTAAGATCAAGCAGCAGCGGTATGGCCCCAGGAATTCTCAATTTTGCTGATGTGCTTTGAGAAGCTAAGGAAAATGAAGAATGTTCTGCTGTAGAGTTCTTAGGTGATCTTCCCCAAAATAAAACTACACTGAGGATCTCTGGAGCAACTATGGCCACAGCCAAATGATCCAGCTTGGCAAGGTTAGACATCTTCGCTCCTCTGCTGGAAGAAATTTTCCTTACCAATGAGAAACTGAACCTTAAGCTTGTGTTCACAACTCATCTGAGACTTGAAAAAGTGTCAGTGGTGACAACTCTTGATCACTTGATTCTCTTTACAGCAGAGCAGACTTTTGGTAAATTAATCAGAAGATGAAATAAGAGTCTCACAAATACCTCAAGGATAAAAATAAACGTTGGCAGAAATGCTGTGATCTCTGATGAAACAAGGAAAATATTGAAACCTTAAGATGACTGAAACACCAGACCATTTTGGTTCAAGAAGACTGTGGGGAAGAAATTAAATGGTTGTGAAAATATTCCCTTTTTCCTGCCAAACTAAGAAGAAAGGGAGGAGGGGGCTAAGGCAGAGAGTGGCCAGGTTCACATGCTCCCCCTAAATAGCATTTCCTTCTGCCACTGTCTGCAGCAGCTAGTGGGGTATGAACTGACTCAGCATCAGTCCCCTACACAGTCCCCTAGTTAATATATATAAACAAAACCCAGAAAATAATTTTTTCCATAACTTGATTAATATTTAAAAATTAATTTTATCTTTTTATGAAAGTTTATAAATATGATTTTTCTTTTTGAAATGTGTTTGTGTAAGTAAATGTGTATTTCCATGGCAACAAGGCCTGATGTTCCCACAATCACCTTGACATTACTTATTGAATGCATCAGGCATTCAATACAACGAATTAAACAACAGCAATTGTTGGTTAGACATGGAAAACCGCTTTCTTAGAAGGTTATTGAAGGCTATGAAATTCACCTCTATAGGAATCAGAAACTGTATTATTGTTTTAGAAACAGGAACTCCTATCGAGGCAAAATACTAGTGCAGTGTTTTGATCTTAACAAAACCCAGTGTCTATTAGCTTGAAGAATATCCATCCAATGTTCCCATCCAGGGAAGAATGGACAGGGAAAGACATACGACAGTTATTTATACACTTGTTTATGGATAAACAAGTGCATCCACCACTGAGCAGTGCTAGGCTATCATCAATGGGGTGAACAAATGTAAAAATTTGAGTAGACTGTGAGTTAGCTAACCCATTACAGCTCCAAGATTTACATATAACATAGAGTGAGTAATTAGCATGGTTTGTTTGCATACAGGTTAGGGATTAGAATATCTATTGTTCATGAAAAATTTTAAAACCACCACCAAAGTAAAGTTGATTCAAAGTACTCACACTATTATTTTCAAGGAAAAATACCCAAACGAATTCTTACCTTAAATTTCAGAATATTAGACTTTTCATGTTTTTACCTGGACTCTTTATCAGAGTTAAAAGTTACATGAACCCATTCCTTACAGACAGTTTATGATAGCCTTCCTCAATTAAATAGTATCATATTTTACAAATAATTCTTTCTGTAGTAATTAGGTCAACATGTGCAATAAAGTATAAGCAAAAATTAATAAGGATATCTGAATATAGCGCTTCAAAAGCAGATAGTCCACATTACCCAATTTGCATGCTAAATTGTACCTTAGTGCTGTATGAGCAAACTGTCACAATCTGGCCCTACGCATTTAAATTTTTATGGCGGCATATTAACTTCTTACTGTTCTTTAAATATTTTTTTTTCCCCCCAAAGAAATAAAGTCTGTGGTATCTCGATTACTGTATCTGCTAATTATGACAAGATGAAAGGTTTTAATTTTCAATGTAGTATATTTAAATAGACTGCTTTCAAGTACTGTGCCAAATATAATAGTCACAATATTCAATTTGGATTGAATCAAGCGACCACGAATCTAAACATTGAGATATGTATTGCTCACACGTGAATCAAATCAAACCTGAGGACAAATGTCGCTTGTGACAAGCAATAACAGCTTCCTCCAATACTCTCTTATCTATACTAGCTGTGTAAATATGTTCTTTTTAATTAAAAAATATATTCTCATAATGCAGATGTTATAATTTCTATTCTCAACACATTTTCACAAATATGACTCCTGATTCCCTCTTTAATAGGCTTTATGTTTGCCAAAATAGTCTCAAAAGAATCCAGTAACATTTAAGTCTATGGTTAAAATCATTTGCCTATGCCACGGGTTATGAAGACACAGCATGTAGCTTACAGACTGAAATCAAATCCACCAGGTACCATCTGGATTTTTTTGTCAGATTGTTTTACTTGGTGGAGAATTTATATAAATATCTACCTGAAATTCCCTGATCAAACACCTGTCTATATGGACATAACAGTATCTTTACCGGTGTCTCCCAGATCAGGATGTGGGGTTATCTGCACATGTGAACGGCTATTTTCAACCCTTAGCATTCCAGCATTATCTAAACGAAACAGTAAAAGATAGATATAATAAATACACAGATGAAGGACATGACTGAATACATTTTTTTTTTTACCATTATCATGCCACTTATTAACAAATGATGAACACTCACATCTGCACAAAATAGCGTTTAAAATGGCAGTAAAAGACAAGCAGGTGCAGGCTGTGTTAGCAGAGGAATTTATTTTGTGCGTACAGACAGTGGCAAACAAACAAGCTATGATGTTATTAAAGCTATCCATTAATGCGACTGTCCAGTGGGGTTAATGCGTCTTTACTAAAGGGTGCAAAAGGGTGTATTTTTCTAGCTCTGCAGATCAGTGCAGTTCAGACTATATTATGGCTTTGGATCCGGTAGCCGTATCTAAAAATCGATTGCTGTAGTTGTTCATTCTTGTCACCCAGCTGCCAAGGCAGGGAGAGTGCCTACTGCAGGCATAATATGCCTTCCCCAAAGTGAATGGGAATTTTATTTTTCACTTTAGTGAAGTTGGGATTACACCTGTGATCTCCTGCGTTTTTCAAGCTTGATGGGGTTTCTACAACTGCAGCTACTTTGAATCACCACCTGTATCACGTCCCGGGCTAGGCACACCTATTCAAACAGAGTCCGGCGGTCTGAATACCCGTCAGTGGATGGAGCACATCAGGCACAGTTCTGGAGCACACCTTCCAATTTAGTTTCACTGAAAATGACACCAGTTCTTGTTTTCTTCTCTGACAACCATTCTAGAAGTGCATTCCCAGATAAAAAAGCTGATGCAAAAGGACACAAAGGTCCTTGGGGAAGGAAGCTATTTCATATCGTAAGTCAAGACTTAGATTAAACTGAATAACTTGTATTATAAAATGTACATGTGTGTATGTGTGTCATATAGTTTCATATGACATTTCTCCATACGGATTTTATTTTTTTTAAAGAGGAAATTGACATTTAAAAAGCTGCAAGCTGAAGATTCAGAGTTTCTCTTTTCATTTGCATTAGAATGCTGAACTATAATTTAACAAGAAGATCAAAACAGAAACCCAAGCCACCTAACAAAAGCTGTCTTTCAAGCATGTAGAGATTCAGAATGTTTCTGTAAGTTGCAGTCTTCAGGCTGATTAGACATTCACCACAACAGCATCACCACAGACAGAAACCTGGAGGGTTTTTTTAGCTATATCCTCACTCTAGATCTGTGTCAAATAGCGATAGCATAGTTTCTTGTACGTTAAGCCTGATCTCTGAGAGTAGCTCCTGTGTACCATAATACAACCCGCTAGTCATTCTTGGTAGCTCCTTAGAGGCGTTGCATCCAACCAGTCATTTTTGATACTGTAATATATGCAGCTACATCTGTGCATGTGCAACAAGTCTAAGACTTACTGAAGATGACCAGGAAAGAAGCCACAATGTGCTATCTTCTCCTTAGTGCATAGAGCTTACACGGTCAACAGTTTGAGTACCTAGTAAAAAGCATGGCCCCCAGGGATTCCTTCTTACGGCTAAATGAATGTCTTGTGAGGTAACTGGCAATTTTTGGAGTATCATGCAAAGTGCATACTTTCAAATCCTCAGCCTACGTGAAATCCACAGTGCATGGAGAATGGGGGTAAGGGAGTGGAATTTAGCCCAGTGTACTTTCCTGTCTTTTTCTCTTTATATCTATGTCTTCTGAAGAACATCTATAGCGCAGTGGACAGACCGTTGGAAGGGAAACACAATATCAGGCTATGCACATATTCCAGCTTCAGGGAACCATGGAATAGCTGAGGTCAGAAGGCACCTCTGGAAGTCATCTCATTCCCTCTGCTCCACACAGGGTCAACTAGAGTCAACCACACACTGTGATTTTCTGTGGTGGTATGCAGGGTCTTTCTAGAAGGGACTCCATATTCAGCTTGTTTGCCCGAAGCTGGCCAAGCTGTAGTGCTGAAGCGAAGACAGGATAGTTGGTGGCACAATTAGCTCAGGCCCAAGTTTTTGGCTTGTCCTGAAGTTTGCATGGAAATACTTTGATATTCAAGTGTGGGCTTTGGTCTGCACTCAAAATGAAGTAGAGATATGCCAGTGGAATATTCCATACGCAGATCCGCAGAAAGAAATCCCATGTCTTCAGCTTAGTGTTAATGTATATGGCTTTTCCCCTAAACATATGTCCCCAATTCCCAAAGTGCTGGCTGTATTGAAAATTTATGCATGCTTTACATTTAATTTAAACATTTCCATAGCAACTGCTAGATTTCAGGATGTTTTACTTTTCTCCTAAGATACAGAATATATTCTTCTCAGAGCAGTTTCCCAGGTTGTGTTTAGCCACATTCATATGATTTTCTACAATTCAATTTTCAATGAAAATTACTACATAATCTACCAGAAGCAAAAGTTTTAACAAATAGATTTTATGACTTCTTCCATCTCACTCTGTGTTTAAACAAGTAGTTCTTCATCAGCTGGAGCTAATGAAGCCTGATTTCTCAGAATCAGTGTTTCTGACTGATAGATGCAGGGGTTTAATAAGGTCCAAGTCCCAACCAACATGTTCTTCACTCTTGGAACAGATCAAAGATGTGTCTCCTGCTCTCTTTCTCTCTCTCTCCCCCTCCCTCTGTGTCTTTTACACAGATGCTCTACTGTCAAGAGGGTCTAGAGGATGAACCTGGTTACCAGGAGCCTGATGTTCAACCAGCGTTCATAATGACATGAAGAGAGGTAAAACAAACATCTGACTGTCTGTATGCTGAGGTCTGCAACAAAATGAAAGGGACTTGAGGTGAGGTATGGTGCACCTAGCAGTAACGAATTGATGACCCATACTCCTGTATGGGTGACCTTAAACCACTTTCAAAACCATCAGAGGTTCAAGTAGGAATAAAAAGTACAATACAGGTGAAAGAGGAAACATAAATATAAAGGAAAACAAGGGAGGTATGGGAAAGATATTTCTTGCAAATTTTCATTTCTTTCTGATCTGCATTTTGCCTTTCCAAATTTCACTTCTGAAAAGGATTTCACAGCTGCAAGCTATTCTTCCTGCCCCTTTCCTGTCACAGTAGCAAACTTTCATCACATCTGATTCCTGTTCCAGGACCACAGCTGGTACAGCAGGCATCTTTTATGCTGGTATACCTCCATGAACAATCATCATAAAGCACAAATCTAATGGAGAGTAGGCGAATGAAGAATTTAAATTTGCCAACAGGTTATGCACACATCACTTTCATTTTGTACAAGCAGTAATGCCTAAGCCAGGTGGTGAACAATCAGGCTTCCTATCCTGTCAGGCAGCAACCTGACGCTTTACTTGCCTGATATGTCACACAAACCTGAGCTGCTATGTAAACAGCAATAAATAACAGAGAAGTGGGTGGCGGCACATTTGCATTTGCAACTTGCACATTTCTTCCAGTCTCATCGCTTTCATCCTAGGAAGCAAGAGAAGCAGTAACGAGAGAGGTACTCTCAGGATCCTGGCAGGCTCCAGGATATAACCATCAAATAAATCAATTAATTTAACCGTAATGTAATTATCTGCTTTAGATGAAGGGTGATTTTAGCTTGCTAAATTCACTTATAAGATCAAACAGTTATCCTAATAAGTTTATACTGTTCTAAAGATGATAGTATTCTCAGTGGCCCTGGTACAACTCTGGTGGCTTGAGTGGAGCTGCTATACACTTACATAAATGAGAGCAGCTTTCAGTCAGGCAGCAAGGATTTGATTTCCAATTAAAAAAATAAGTCTTCAGAAATAAAGCCTACCATTACAATTAAACTGTTGTCAGACTCACAGTGTGTGTGTACCTGTGGCATTGAAATTATGCTAAATTTACGGATAGAAATTTCAATAAAACATTCAAGATTGAAGCCATTTCCTCTGTTTTCCATGCCCAATCTGTTGTAAGTTGCAGTGTCCTTGGGAAGAGGGACTATGGGTGAGGTTCACAGCAAGGACCTAGGATATTAAATGCTACAACCTAAACATCTGCTGTTTATTTTTTTGTAAAAATGGGGTAGTGAGAAGGAACAATGTCAGACAGGGATTCATAAAAATTGAGCACTTGGTTAAAGGGATGTAGTATTCTCAGCTCCTGATCATGCAAACAGAAAAGCCAAGGTATTTTTCCAAGAAATGTTATAAAAGACAGCAGAAAAATTTATAAATGTGCATCCTATATTCCCACAGGTTATTAGAGTAAAGAGACTACTGCTACTGCGATCTCTGTTTTGAGTCCTCTAATGCAGACAGTGTGCTCCAAGGACACAAAGAGAATATCAGATGGAGGAGCACTCAGTCCGTGAACCCTGGCAGAGGTGGAGGAGCCCAGCCGTTCAACAGCAAACAAGGCTTAGGCACTTCTCCCCTAGAAATGGCACTTGGGCATCTGAAAAGCGTAAGAGCTAGGATTTCAGAAGCCTACAGGGAGAAGTGGCAACTATATGGAGGTTGTGAGAAGGTTAATTTGCACTTAGGTGCCTATGAGGCATTCAGGCAATTAAGAATTTAAATTAATTTGGGCTCCTGGCTTTGTATTCCCACATACCTCCTGCAGCACTTGGGCCATCGCCGGCCTTCCGTGAACAATGCACCACCATGCAACAAACAGTACTGCCAACTCACAACCAATGGGTCTGCCGCCACCAGCTCCGTTTTTCCTGCTTCCCTTGCCACTGTGCATCTTCTCCTGTCCAAAGGAGATTCCCCTCCTTAGCACTGAACATTTTCCAGGTAGCTAATTAATTTAATACCCTGCATCCCTGGCATTTGTGGGCACATTCTCTGTTTATGATTTCCTTCCTTTCTGGTGGCGGACGTGAGAACAAACCAGCCAGGTTACTACGAGGCTGAGAAAACCTGGGAAGCAGGAGGGAGGCAGACACATGGCCTGCGCGGTCCGGGGCGGCTCAGCCCGTGGGAGGCTGCGCGACAGGCCATCCTTTACTTGAGGTGTGCGGGAAAGGGAAACAGATGTCTGGGAGAAGGCTGTAACAATAAGACTGCAGAAACGTGGTGATAATTGCCCACTGCAGCCAGAGGTCCCCAAGCCAAACAGAGGCTATTACGTTTAACTTCAAAACTACACGTGTATTCAGCCCATCTGAAACACAGAGTTGTTGGGTTATGATGCTGGCCTCCAATTGTAAAAAAGTCTATCGAGCGTATAATACCCGAGGAGATAAATTGCAACCGAAGCTAATAAACTGTTAGCAACGTATTATTTCAGCTATCCACATATAAACTGGTCAAAAGTCATACTGGGACAAAGTTTAGAGAAGAAATTTCTTTACAAATTAAATGATTGCCTCAAGTAAGACCTAGTTCTGAGTACTGAGAAGAAGGCATGAATTTCAACCAAAAAAAAAATTACTTCAGCTAAAATGAATTTGGACATTATTATTCTGAAACTATAAAGGCTACACAGATGAACAGTAAAATAACCAAAGGTAGTAATTGATTTAATTATTTCAGTTCATGTTTATTTGCAGCTCAGTTCTCAGTCCTAAAGCTAGAAGCAGAAGAGCGTTTTCCCAGTAACTAGACTTGAACCTTAAATAATAATTAAAAGCAATTTCCTTGGAGGAGAATAGATAAGGATACAATGCAAATCCTATTTATAACTATCATGAAAATTCAAACCCATCTCGAACACAGCCATTACAACATGAAGAGCAAATGGGTATATAAACACAGGAATAAATAGCAGGCAATTCTTCTAAATGTGTTAGATGGAGGACATTTTATGAGACTATTCTCACCAAGACCAAAGACCACAAACAGAACAATTAAGGCAGAGAGAACTGTCACAAAGATGCTCAAGGCTGTATTTTCAAAGGAGACAGGAGTGCTCGGTTTCAAGGCTGTGTGTGCATCATTTTGCATCACTAGTACCTGTGGGGCAGACCATCTCTGTAAGCACCTGATCCCTGTGACATCTCACTTCCTCTGCAAAGTGGGAAGAGAGAGCATGAGAGAAAAAGCGACCTCCTCACGTACCCGACACCACGATGTATAGCTGTCAGCTGGAGCATAGGAGATGCAGAAATAAGGAACTTCAAAACCTAATTTGGGGTCATGAATTCTATTAACTGGTGTAAGTACTTGAAAATGGACTCGGTTCTCCGCGTGGCCGAGTGGCAGTGAAGAAAAGGGAGGAAGGAAGGCAGGTAGCCAACAGCAGGGTATGCAGATTAGGAAGGAGGTTGAGAAATGTTGAGATGGTGTACTAGAATACAGAAATCACTGGTCATTGAGTGTCGCTAATCCTCTTCGACTTTTGGTCTAACATTTCATTACATGTGGCACAGAAATCAATCCTGCCAGCTGTTTTGCTAGCTTCAGGAAGGAGAAAAGAAGTTCAAAATGTGGTAGAAGTCAAGGTATATGAAACATTTCATGACAAATCGCTGTATGACTCAGATAACCAAGAAGGTAATAAAATAAAGAGGCATGGTCATCAACACTCTGAAGTACTATCAACAGATCTCTTCATATTTTTTAAATAAAATTATCTCCAGTGCCTGCTTGTGCAGAGTAAACAAATAATTTCTTCTAAATGGGAGCAATGCTGTCATACATTCATATACTACTCACTTTTTGAAAAGATGGTGACAGGAAGATGTATATGTACTATCTACATTGATTTTTTTTTTTAAAAACATCCATTCAATCAACAGTCAGTGCCTTTAATTTGTTTCCTGAAGATGAAGACAGATTCTACAGCTAATCCTGACTTTAAGTCCTTAATATTCTAATCCTTCTCATGCATGGACAACACTTGATTAGAGGTAAATTGCATTTGGTAGAATATGAAACTGCTTAATTATCTGTGTCATCACTCAGCTGGCAAAAAAGAGGAGGAAAACCATGTATTTTCCATAGGAATTTTGTAAGAATGACAAGAATTAACACAGAACCATTTCATAATTCATTTCATTATAAAGTAATAAAAAATAATACCTTTTTAAACCTCCCTATAGAGTGAAGAAATGGTACCCTAAAATAGATGGGGTTTAAAAATAAATATATCTTTTATTAAAATGTTCCCACTCCCAATCCCAACAGCAGAGTACCTCCATTACATCTTGAAGAAAAGAATGATTGCCCCATTTTAGTGGCAAGGAACTGTGAAAGTGAAAGATTAAATGGATTGTCCAAAATCACTGAGATAGTAACTACACTACACTGGAATCCTGAGTTAGTTATCAGACCATTATACCAATCTACGACCCTGGTTATCAATAGCTTTGATTGCATTTTGTACTGAGCATCATAAGATCCAACCTGTATCTTGCTGCAAAACATACTTTCATGGCATAAATGACAATTAATTAATTAATATCAAGGACAAACCTGGTAGGAAATGAAGCTTCAACCTTATACTTTGATACCTAAAATGCTTCTGAGAACTGGGGGAGGGGAAGGAATGACCTAGCCAGAAGTGTCATGACAACATATAAGCAGCACAAACTTCTGCTGTGGTAGCAGAGTTGCTTCATTTACATAAAGAATTGATTTATTGCTGCTAGCATTTAATTTCATTTAAGTGGACTTTAAATAGAACATTACAGAAAAAGTCAGGTCGTCTTTATTGCTGTTGCTGTTTTGAAGTAGTGCTCACCTTTCACAAAGACAAGTGTGAATCTGCGCTTAAAGACATAATTTCTCTCAGTGTTTTTGCATTTTTTAGGATAATGAATATATTTGCACTGCACCACAGCAAAGAGAAAGGAACTGTCACTGTAGATAAGACCAATAGCCCAGTTAGTTGGTACCTTGCTTCCAGAGGTGCTTTGCAAACTGTACAAAACTTGCTAGCTAACCGTATTTCCAGGGAAAAAAAAATAAAATCTTCTCCCAAGCTGCTGGAATTTTTTTCTTCTCCTAAAGAGTGATAAAATCTTTATTACTTCTATAAAGGTTAGACTCTATTATTTTTTTCTACTGCACCTTTCTCTTCTGTATTTCTTACATCAATGAGCTCAACAGGTTAATTATGCATAGTCTGCAAAGTACACGCTTTTATCTTTTAAAAATGTGTTGATAAGATTAAGGATTCTGCTGCCAGTTTGCTTATGTCACATTAGAAAGAGTAAATACTCACACTGATTGGCTGCCTTCATCATTAATTATTTTATATACTGCTATCATATTAGCTCCTATGTCTTTTCTGAGTTTTTAGAAAGCGTCTGAACTAAACTCTTTTATGATTTTTGTTGTCCTCCTATTATTTGAAGTTTCTCTTTCATCTCTCTCTTCTTGTTTTCCTATATTTTCCACTTTCATCACTGTGTGCCACAGACATCTACCATTGTTATCAGCTATAAAATCACTCTTCAAAATGGAAACTCTTACATTACGCTTCTCTTTGCTGGCCTTTCCTCAGTCCTTTCAAATGGTTTCACAACAATTTCAGTTTAACTGAGCTGATTAACTTGTGGTCAGCTGTAAATTTTGCTACCTAAATATTAATGACAACTTTTATATAAACTTGTTAAGTAACTGTGATCTTCATACTGATTTTGAGGCATTTCATTGTTAGAACAAGTCTCTACATTTTTCTATTTATTTCTGACCAATAGATGTATGAAGCCAGCCTTTTCTGAACTATTAGCTGCTTTTCGAACTTTCACTATTAAAATGTAAGGCAATAATTCCACAATGCATTTTTGGTAACAGAGTAATGATTGCCTGGATCACCAGTTTATATAATACATATAATTTTTTTTTTCTCTTGTGATATACTTACCACTTAGTCTCTTGTGATAAGAGAGACAGAAACTGTAAGAAAACCATTTGAAAATGTATGCAATTGCTCAAGTCTGTATACATTCAAATTTTGCTGCTCTTTGTACTTTTCTCAGGTAGTCTTGAGAAGAGAATATTTCGGTATAATATATGTATGCACAAAGTGCTTTAAAGAAAATATAAAGGACATGAACACTTTGCTGGTTTTGTGATGTCTGAAAGGAATGGTAATCTTGTATTCTTTCAAAACACCTAAAAGGTATTTGAAGGCAGGCCATTTCACTTTCTGCTGTACTTGAAAAATGAAACTCCAAGGGTATCCTCATTGACTACCACACATTTTATTTATTAGAATTACATTTCTCTCTAGGCTTCATACTTGAAAGTGGGAGTTTGTCCAACAAAAGTGTTTGAAAGTTTCTGCCTTCTTCATATATGACTATTAGAGCATGTAGGATATACTTAGTTTCTGTTTTTCACAACTGGATATACTGACTCATACATTGTGGCTCTTCTCTTAATTTTCAAAGTAATTATCCCTGAAAAGGCTCATATACCAAAGTTGTCAGCTAAATATTTCTTATATGCCTGAAAAGAATGAGCATCTTTGCAGAAACTCATCATTTGACAATTTGCTGGAGTCTATGCTAGTGTTATATTTCATTGAATATTTCAATTTGGATTTTAATAATTTTGATTCATAGGTGCTAAATTAATGACATGATAAATCCAGGACCAAATTAATCCCTGGCAGAAGCATAGATTTACTACCTTAAAGCAAGTTTCTGTTTATTCACAAGAACAACGTCAAGAACAAGAAGAAACCTTCAGGGAGCACTTTATTGAAATTAACTTCCCTATACTGAGTAGTTAAAGCATACAAAAAAGAGAAGTTACGTTTGGACCTTGTTCTGCAGTCACCACAAATAAACTGCATTTTAAATATGTAACACAACAGAACATGCAATCTGTAAAGACATCTCATATAGTATTTTACCCTGCTGGCTGGGGAAGAAGAGAAAACTATGACAGCCACAGCAAATTGTCTTGAAGAGTCCTTTCAGACTAAGCAGAAACAATTCCACTTAACATGAACCTTAGCTCTAAATAAAATTCAAATAAATCCATAAAAAGCTCCAGAAATCTTACAAAAAAATAATATAAGCTTTTAAAAATATTTAGCTTTTTTATGCTAAGTTTTTTAAAAAGAATGGTGGAAGCAGAAGCA
The DNA here is from genome assembly GCF_028858705.1 of Grus americana. Lineage (NCBI taxonomy): Eukaryota > Metazoa > Chordata > Aves > Gruiformes > Gruidae > Grus > Grus americana. Next base: position 68,021,883 of record NC_072853.1, read on the forward strand.
ACACATTCTAGTGCACAGCCAGCGTTACACAAAGATGAGACACTTCACTCGTGAGTTCCTCCTGTCAGAACTTTCTATGACTGTAATTATTCCTTCCCAATGCCAACCTCGCTGTAGACATTTCCATGCCTGTGACAAGGAGAGGAAATTATATTCTCCTGTGGCTTTAGGGATCATTAGGTGTAATCATGGCAAAGCTCCTTTATCAGAACAAATCCAGTTTAGCATGACATTGTTGGAGGTCTCTTGAGATGGCTAAACCTTAGAGGTTTTCTCATGTAACTCTTACTGTGTCAATATTGCATTTAAGTATGTTTCTGACATACTTCTAGACAGTTTTCCTTGAAAACAACATATCATAGGTTCACAGGAAAATTCTAGTTGAAAGGGACCTCAGGGACCTGTCTCTAGCTTACCCCACTGCTCAAAGCAGGGTCAGCTGTGAAATCAGACTTGCTTACTCATCCAATCCCATCTTAAAATGGACAGAGACACTACAACCTGTCCGGGCAACCTGTTTTAATGCAGGACTGTGCTCACTGTGAAAAAGATTCTCTTTGTGTCTAGTCCAAGCCTCTCGTTTCAATTTGTGCCCATTGATTCTCATCTTCCCACTATGCACTTCTGAGAAGTTATCTTCTCAATAACATCCTCCTAGATATTAGAAGGCTGATGTTAAGTCACCCTGAAGCTTCCTCTTCTCAAGGCTGAACAAGACCCATTCCCTCAGCCTCTCCTTTCAGGTCAAGTGCTCCAGCCACTACCATGCTGGTGGCCCTTCAGTAACAAGCTTATGGATGTTCAGAATGTGGTAGCACTTTGCTTCAATTCCGGTAACAGCACAGTTCTTTGCAAGTCAAAGAAATGGTATTCCAAATAAAATTGCAAATTTTTTGAATCACCAATGATATAGGAGGCATGCCAATTGAAATTGTAATCACACACATTTTAGACATTCAGAGCAGGAATTTGAGGACCACAAACTGTCTCTGTCCTAGTTTCTTGCTTCATCAGACTTAAGATCACATGTGACCTAGCTCACAAAAGAATGTTAATTTTACAATCTCTGGTTAATGTGAATTATGGCTTTGACAGGTGGATGTGCGTGTTTGTAAAATCAGCAACTCTACTTGAATGCTCACAGTGAGTAGCTGATTCTGTAAGACAGAACTGCAATAAAAGGCTTCTGCACGCAACGAACCAGGTGAAAAGTACAAAGCAGTTAATGTTTATTCGGAAGCATCTGCCATGGTTTATACTTCATCTCAGAGAAGGATTTTAAAAGTTGATGTCCTACATAAGAAATTATGTATTTTATGCCAGCAAATGCATTTTTTTTGTTTGTTTCATTGTGTTTACACTGAAAATAGTTAGCAACAAGGTTTTATAATAATTTGAAACATGATGAAAGGGCACGGTGAACTCTCTATCAATTTTTTTTCCCGAGATGATGAGACGTCTTGCTGAAAGATCTCGACGAAACAGCAGCTCGTGTACTAAGTAGTGGAACTACCACCACTGTTACTTTGACATTCAGATTAGAAATCCCTCTGACATAAAGCATATTAATCTGAGAATGAGTTTTTAAAAATTCAGGAAAGAAAAATGAGACCAAAAACTGTGAAAGAATTCTACTGAAGGATCGATATCCTGCCCGGACGCTCACCCAGCCCACAGCTGCCCCCACGTGCTCCTGAGACCAACGAAGAAACAGACCGCAGGCAGAAAATGTACATTAGACCTTTATGGTGAATGAGCAGCAAGGGCAGAGCAGCGAGACGCGTGCAGCGTGATTGATCTGAGGATACGCAGTCCGCTTCAGGAAAGCAGGGGGCACGTTATGCAGGCCCAGACAAGTGCAACTGTGCTGTAAAGGAGGGGATGAGGTGAGATGGGGAGAGGGAGTGGGAAATAGCTCTGCCCGACGCTGCAAGAAAGGTGGATTGCCCTGCAGAAGCATACATATATAAGTGGATTTCCAACCTCTCTTCCAAGAAAAGAACTACACTACCTAGCGCACTCAACCCTATGATAACAGTTCTGCGTTGCTTATTTAATTAATTACATAGAGGTGATAATTTAAAACAATAGAAAACAAAAGAGCTATACTTGTCATTGTTTCCTGCAAAGAGAGAAAACTTCCCAGGCATTTCTCAGGCTAAAGGCTGGCCAAAATTCTGAAAGAAGTTTCTGTTTACCTGCAAGACTTGCAAATTGAAAAATTCACTGCCGGAATTTCCAACACTCTCTTTAAACTCTGACGTAAAATATAGGTAGAGCACTTTCTGAACACTCTTTGAAATGTTGGTAGGAATATGAATACTTGATAAAATATATCTTACTTGGAATTAAAGCTGTGAGTTTTTTTTAAACTTAGCTGAATCAAACAAGATTTGAATCAAGCATCCACATTTGATGCAGATCTTACAGATTTTTTCCCACTTTTTTCCTACTGTGCCTAAAAAAAGTCATTTTCTGTTAAAAAACCCCACAAGACCACACACCAAAAAAACATTTCATTTGCCCTTAGAGAAAACTCTTTCAGAAACTTGTTAAAAGAACAATGCTAAAGCTCGGACTAACCAAACCAAGAAGAAAGGATGGGTTCATTCAACCATTCAAGGATTTACAGCTCAGGAGCTCCACGCTCAGATGTCTCCTTTGCTTGAGGGGATCGGAATTCCCAATTCCTACCTCCCCAGAAAGCGCCTTACCCTGCTGCTGTAATAGGCGCTGCACCCATTAACAGAACTGAATCAAGCCCCTTCCAGTCTGCCACAGTGCTCGAACCCCTGAGCCAGCAGGCAGAGACGTACCAATTCCCCTTCTCTAGCTCAAGCTTGCATCTGACTCAAGAACTGATTTTTTTTTGTTTGTTTGTTTTTTGGTTGGTGGGTTTTGGGGTTTTTTTTACGTGAAACTATTTGGTGAACTCGGTCTACATCTGTAAGATATCTGCAAGTGAATTCGCACTTTGAAGTGATTCCCTTTTTCGCTACAATGGTTTGTCCAGCTCTGTGATGACAATAAGCCTCGTTAGTGAATACTGTTTGGCAAAGAATAACTACAACTGCATGCCTAGAAAACTAAACAAAAAAAACCCAAAAAGCAAACCAAAACGAAGAAAAAAACCAGCATAAAAAATTAGGAGACCATGAAGATTTTGCAAACAGAAATCCTAAGCATAATAACCAAAGGAACATTGCAAAATAGAGTATTTTGGGTTCTGTGTGTGAACACAGCAAAGCACCGCTGCCACTACCCACCAGGTGGCTCTCCACGCTGGAGCATAGCAGATTGTAAAAAATCCCCTCTCAAAAGAGAAAGGGGCTTGTGCATCTCCAAAATTACTAAGATTTGCTTTTGAATCTAAATACCCACCTCAGCTGCTGAACAGATGCTCAGCCTAGGAGATGGTGTGAAAGCCTCACACTCAATTCTTCTGTTTATTTTAAGGCTGTTATTTTTGAATTATTGTTCTGGATCTGGGAGGATTGTAACCCCCTGCTTACTCAACTCCCTGTCCTGCAGTAAATGCAAACGGGAGGTGTGTCTGACTTTGCTGGATGCCTGTCTACTGTAAAAAGAAAAATACAGCTAAAGTCTTGTGCACCACTAATACCCCAATTAAAGGCTCACGCGATCCGACCTTTAAACTGTGTTTTTGCTTGCTGGCTGCAACTCGTATTTCTCTTGAAATCTTGTCTGTCTATACCCATGACTGCTTAAACTGTTCCCATGATTTCTCTGAAATCAAGCTCCCATTCCTTAATCATGGAATATGTTGTCACTTTATTATGGTGGCAGACATTTATAAGTCGTTGTTTTCTTCCCCGCCCCTGCATACCTGAGGTAACAATAATTATCAAAGTCATCACGCTAAACTGAGATGTCATTGCTGGCTTAGAGTCTGAAAAGGATGCAGCAGAGAAAATCACCTTTATGTGGGCCCAAATCCTGCCTTAATTGAAAGGCAAGCAGAACGGCTCCTGTTTCACTAACTTGAAATGACCTTGGTCTTCTTCGCCATTTCAGAGGAAGACACAGTCTTAAACACTGAGCGCTTCATTTTTTCATACCTCACGGCATTACGTCTCTTTTCCCCTCTGTCTGTTTAACAACAAGGTTTTAACATTGAGAAACAAGCTTTGCCTGAGAGCGACAGCAGTAGAGACACAGTTATGTTTGTTTTCTTTCTCATCCTAATTTCTCTTTTTGTATTGATTCTTCATAATGCTGGCACCCGGACAAAGAAAGAGCACTTTGCAGCCTGGCTTTGCTTCTTTGTGGGGTTATCGCATAGTCCTCCTTTCAATCTCTACAGAGCAGCTGCTTGTAATATAAAATGTTATCACCAAAGCAAGCTAACAAAAAGAGATTAATTTACTGAGAAACCAAAACTATTCTTACAAAAAATAGGAATATGTACTGTTGTTATGGGATTGCTGTGAAATAAGCTAAAGTGGTGAGTACGTGAGGAGATAATCCCTGAACCAGCTCATGGGTGCTGCTCTTTTTTTTTTTTTTCAAAATTCGATCCCAAATTTCATAATCCAGGGAAACGTGAATCTATCCTCTAGGCATAATGTGTTATATAATAACTATGTATTTAGAGAGAGTATGTGTTTATAAATGCATCTTTGTAATTTTTTTTTAAAGTAAGAAGATTCCTAAATTCAGTGCTAAAATGAGGAGCACCCACTGCCCGCAGCTGAAGACCAGCTTCTTGTTTGCCCACTTCTGTGGTTAAAGTCTCGTTAACTTGCTGTATTTTCCCGAGTGCATCACCAGGAAACGTCACTCTGGCACACTGATGTTGCACACAAGGAAGCGGAAAGTACATAGTCAACCTTCTGGGGAAGTAACACGATCACACTCTTCTCCACCCAAGGATGCTGAGAGAGAGAATGTGGCCATGGCAACAGCAAAGGGATGGATGGGACCTGCCTCCTAGGAAATGCAGAGAAATCCCTCTGCCAAATAGCGCATATGTCACAGATGGTGGTAGCACAGGCGACCCAGGGATGCTTTCTGCCAGTAGCAAGTGTGTTTCCACACATACACCCAAGCCCACTCTATGGAATTACAGTTGACAGGATTTTAAAGAAATACAAGAATTCTCTCCCAAATACTCTGTTCTACCTTAAGGTGCAAGGGCCAAAGCAAAATGTAGTACTTAGAAACTTCATTTATGTCCCTAGTTTATCCCTACTTTAATCTTAGTTTATGTATTTGTAAAATATATATGGCATTGACTTCACAGGCACTTAAACAAAACTTTAATTTTTTTTTTTTTTTTTTTGTGAGAAGGCCACATATGTCCTAGGGATAATTAAGGGGACAATGAACAAAGCTGCAGTCCTACATTTTTAAAAATATGCAATGAAGAGCAGACTGTAATGTCAAGAATGAGTTCACTTCTAATTTCAAAGAAGTATGGCCATGACAGATATGCTAATCATGAGAAGTATCCTGTTGAAATTAATAGGACAAAGAAACCATTTTGAATAAAGGCAAAATTTTTCAGGAGAGGAGATAAGAAAGGCAAGAAAACCCTCAAAAGCATGAAGCTCATGATAACATCATGAAAACTGCCAGGCAGTAGGCTGATCTTTCTTATTTTCTATGACTAAAGTCCAGCTGGCCTTACAGATACATACCTAACCATCTTCAACATTACCTGGTATTATATCTGAAGTCAGAATATTATTTCTTCACTTTCTGCTTTTTTAGTGCTTTCAGATTTGTGATATGGATGTACTAACATAGTTTTTACATTCACTCTTCATGTTGTTTTGCATTGCCATGAGGAAAAACAGAATAAGAAAAAACTTTCTGCAATTCTAATTGTTACCAACTCACCAGCCCATGGGGTTCGTGTTCACAGAAAACTCTGGATGTGGGTCAAGTTCAGACTTGCCTCTTTTTGCCTTGAGGCATTTTTCTGCAAGGATAATTCTATAGGGCAGAAGCGCATAATGTTATACTCAGACAGACAGCTATTTTTAGTTGTTAAAGACTATTTTTTTTTTAACAATGAAAGCATTACAATTTGCAGAATAATTGCAGCAAAGATTACACAGATATCCGGAACGTGCAGAAATGGCATCTTTTCCATGATTGCACTTGTCTTCTGTCCTTGATAGTGACAGCTTACTATTTTATTTATTTTATTTTATTTTATTTTATTTTATTTTATTTTATTTTATTTTATGTTTTATTTATTTTTGTAGAAACTCTGGAATGCCTGAAACAGAGTCCCAGTGTTTTTCATGTAAAAATAATTCCAGTAGCAGCCTGATGTGGAAGTTCTTACAATCAGGTCAAACACAAAGAATGCAATATTTCAATAGTGGGAAAGGCTAATCATGTAGGAAGCACTGTTTTGTGGTGTAAGCAAATTACCACAAAGAATGAGAAAAGCTGGGTTTTAAGCGCTTATCAAGTGCTTTTTCCAATCCCTGCTGCCGTTCATTATATCTCTGGGAGACGCTCTTATAAAAAAATGAAGCTGGGGAATTTCACATCTCCAGCCAACAGAGAAGTATCAGAAAGGCTGATATCTGTCAATAAAAGTGATATTTACAGCAGAACAAAACGTGATGAAAACCGAGATACAGATGTGTGTGAATTACCCTTGGTATCCCAAACAAGGAGATAGAGCGGAGCCCTCCTAACAGACAAGACTTGCCTGCTGATCCAGGAAGATAAGCATTTGAAAAGAGGCTATCAAAAGCCACTCATGAGCAGTCTTTTCTTCCAAAGCAATTTTCCTTGAGGATACAGGAAATCAAGTGTTCATTGATAATATTTACTTTGTAAAGGCGTCACGTGGGCCAGATTATCAGATCCGCTTCGCTTACTTGTCACAATTCAAGCAGTAGCGAGGATTTAAAAAGGAAACACATTTTGCCAGCTAGGGATTCTTTTGGTACAAGACAGTTCATTCTCATCACAAATACAGTAGTATCCCACCATTCCTAGCAAAGGAAACGGGTTGCAAAGGGCTGTAGTTTTCTTGCACGCTGCTTAGTTTGGCAAATAACTCCTTCAGGGCAGTTCCTAATTAGCAGTCTTCAGAACAGCACCAAATTCTGCAAAAGCCCTAACCCATGCAGAGCCATCCCCAGAATCAGGAAACAGGTGGTCTGAGCCATGATCATCATGAATGTGAAAACAAGCTTGTTACAAAAAGTCACTTTGTTCTATTAAAAAAAAAGAGATTTTTAATTTTATGCTAATTCGGAACAAATGCAAATGTTAAAATATCTTAATTTTTTGCAAGACAGTTTTTTCCCCGCAGCCTCAATAGAGATCCACAGCAGTGCCTTGCTTAATAAAGCTGTATAATTCTTCCTCTTGAATTACAAAGGTGATTTTTTTTGTTTGCATCAAGAGTATAACATATAGGTTATGCATAGACACAGAATTTGCGTGTCTGTGTCATCTATATCTTAATTATTGATTTTAAAAATAATTTCAATTTGGGAATATAGATTTGTGCCCTTCAAGTGTCTGAGTTATTGTGGAACTGTTTTGGACATAATAAATAGTTGACTGGCTATTATTCACATTTGTAATGCTATTGAAAGTAATTTTCAGACACCTCTGATAGTGTTCTTGAAAAAAATTATGCTGTCTCCAAGAACAATTATGAGTGACTGTTTCTTTTTTCCTGTCGCTCCGATTATATTCACTGTTTCCCTTTAGTTTTCTCTCCTTGCTGGATGGAAAGATGAAAATTACCCATGCTGTCAATTAATTTTCTCACTCTGCAAATTAAACTTCCTGAAAATTGTTCCCTTAAAAATGAATTTATTACTTCTGCAACTGCAATCAGTCTGCACTCGGATAATATCATCTTCACCCTCTCTCACGAATATCTACTA